>NC_140704.1:31412500-32612500 GCF_050655825.1 Lonchura striata
TTAATGCTTAGCACAAACCAGAAAATTTAAGATCTGATTTATGAGAAAATTAGGTCCCCTGTTTATCATCTTGAATTTCTACTCAATTTGATTTTCTAAATACATTTCACTTTAATATTTCACTAGAATGCAAAATCTGGAAATTTTGGAATAGAGATTTGAAAAGTAAAGCAGCTGACCAAGAAGTTTTTAGAAAGGAATTTCAACTGTGAGTTCATGACCTGAAATAAATGTTGTATAATACTGCCACCATTTTAGCAAGTAAGACTATGCTACCAAAGACTGTAATCTATATATTCATTAAAGTCTATCAAGAACATGAGTGAGTGTGTGTGTGTGTGTGTGTATTTGTGTGTGTGTAGGGAGTACCCTCTGTGGTTTGTCATATGGTTTTATTGACACATTAGGGAATGTTGCAGTTGCTTATGAGTAGAAAGAACTCAGTAGTTGTTTTTCAGATAGCACCTAATGTGCCTGCATCTCTTGATCTGTTGAGGACAATGGAATTGTTTATTTGGCACTAACATTACGAAGGATATTTAAGGCATCTCTGAGGTCAGTTAGTCTCCAGTTATGACTTCAGCACTCAGAAATGAAACTTAAAGCTTGCTTTAAATCTATTTCAAACATTTCCTAAGGAACATGAGCTGTTTATTTCATAGTGAGCAATGGTAAAAACTACAATTTTTTATCTACAGACCTTCTCCAAGTAGGAGCTGCTTGTTGCATGGGGAGATTTCTTACTGTGCTGTTTGAAAACACCTCACAGTAAACCTATGTTAGTACCAACTACTGATTCACAAATATCCAGCACATTATTATTAGTCTCCTGAGGATGTCAGGTTGAGAAGAGTTGCATGCACGGATTTGAAAGATGGCTCTCTAAAAGTGACAAATAGCAAAAAGTATGCAGAGATTTTAGGTAAGATTTTTAAGGATGAGGGTGCCAGTGAGGCAGTTTGAGATCCATAGTAAATTCAAATGATGTCTCTATAGATGGTGTATGGGCATTTTCTTTCAAGAAGAGATATAAATATGATTTTTGGTAATTTTTAGAAGTATTTTAAAATAAATAACAGTTGCAACAAGTTAGCACAGAGCGCATCCTCATTCTCTGAACTGATGTAATAGATGAGGGTTGAATTTCTGCTCAAGAGATGAGGTTAATAATGTGTCAGAGCTAGAAATTTTATCTATGATGTTAGCTTAGTGTTTAGAAAATATTTAATAGTACATTTCAATGACATTTTATATCATCAAGCAATACTCTGGGGGTAAGAGTTCTCAGATTTGGGCACTACTCAAAGGATACTTTACCAGGAATTGTGTCATGCTAGAAATTTTTACTTAAAACACAGATACCAGGCCAATAGTCTGTGAAAAACAGCCTTCTGCTTTTCTACTTACTATGTTTAAACGTGCAAAAGGCAAATCAAATAACAGACTTCCTGATAGAAAACAGCATGAAAAGAATTTGGGTTCTATGCAACTCTTTTTAAACAGTTTCTCTATTTTCTTCAGCATCAAGTGACATTTAATGTCATCTTTCTAAGCCTCATGACTGAAAATCCATTAACATCCTCTGTTAAAATAAAAAAGGCACAGAAGCACAATTTGAGTTTGCATTTCTCCTGAAATTTGACATGTCAGCATTTCATAAAACATTATTTTCTTGAATTGTTGTATTTAAGGAAATGCTCCAAATAGAACTCAGTAAAATATAGCTGGGGAAGGGATGGCAGGATTTGTAAGAAGTCAATCAGCCAATTCAATAACTACAGGAATCCCCCTGTTGAAAAAGTAGCCAAGGTTTTCCTTCTCTTTCTGTTTCTACTTGAGGAATCACAGCCAGGGAGTTTGCGAACACCGTAATTACAACTTCCTGAAGTGACCAACCCTTCCACTGCTCCTTATAACACGTGCATACTGCCCCCTCAATAACCCAGCCAGGAGCTGGGCAGACTTTAATTTTCATGGCTCCTCCCTCACTTCTAACCTGTGTATTGGTCATCCTAAGCTATCATTGATCTGGTGGCAGCACATATCACTGTCATTTTTATTTGTCCTTGGACAGATCATGCAAATCTAGTGCTTTTTTTCAATTTGTTAGCTTCCAAAATCCATTGATAATGTTGGCATATCTCCTTAAGAAAAGATTTCCCCCATCCCATAGCCATGCTCTCATATAGTACTGCAGCACACAGTTGGGAAAACACCCATCACCCAAACTCTTCATTCAAGGTATGCCTGAGAGACCCTTGTCCTTCTGAGCAGTGAGCTGGATATTCACCCTTTCTCCCCCCTTCTCCTCTTGCTGCAGAACAGTGACAGTAACCTGAGCTGTAATCCAAATGCTTTGCAGGCATGAGGTGAAATAACAGGGGGAGACAGCAGCAGGCAGACCTCAGAAGGGTGAGAAGTCAGGTAGAAAATAGCTGGGTGCTCACCTGATGCAGAATAACAACTTCCTGTGCAAAGAGTTGAATTTTGGAGTACAGAAGGAAATAAAAATCAAAGTCTGAGCCTCTGAGGCATGCAGTAATTTGGATCTGGAATTCTGTAGTTGGGGAAACTCATACCTCAGGGCTGGAATTCCAAGTTAATTGAAGATCAATATGTGTTACACATTATTCTGATAAAGTAAGAACATGCAAAAGGTCTAAGATTCTGACACAGAGATTTTCCTTGGGTTTTTCCATAATTACATTCCAGATTATATAATCGTCATGAAATATATAACATAAAATGTTTGCAAGTAATTTCAAAGGGATGTCTTTTTTATATTATTTGAATAAGTTACCAAAGCAATATTCTGAGCTATTTGCAGTGTGTGAAGTGAAGATGAAAATAACACATCCGCTATTTGGTAGTATTATTACCTTACTGAGTATTTCTAGACTAACGTTCCTCCTTCTCGGGGATGTCACATATTGGTATTGAGGACCTGGAAGCAGGACAATTGTTCTGCAAGTGAAGCCTTCTGAGACACATTCCCTGTATTAGATACTATAGCCATAGGTGGAACAGAAGGTCCATCATAATTTTTTGAGTACTGATTAAATGAACTCCAGCTTCTTAGACAGGAAGTTAATTTCATGATAAAATATCCATTATGAGAATGAAAAAAACAAGTTTTATCTTTGCAAACACTGGGTGGCAGCTTTATTTCAGATTTGTTGTTAATGGGTCAGCTCAAGATAGTACCTTGGCAGTCAGAATCACCAATGCTAAAAAGTACAGTCAATTATTTTCTTTCAAAAAGTGTTACAGAATCTTCTGGTCTTCTTTTTATATTCTTCAAGGAGACAGCTCTGGCCTATCTGAAACATGATCCATATTACAAATGACATTTGCCCTTAAAGAGAAATCTCAGAGCTCAGTAAGACAGCCTGTTTAACCAAGATGGACACACAGTAGACACTGGAGCACCTTGGGAGAAGCTGATGAAGGAAGGTTATAGACACATAACTGGCATCAGTGTCTGGCATCTGCCTAGTCGAGAAACATAGTTTATTTCAAATGCATGAAAAATTTCTCCAAAAATGGCACCAAATCATCCCCTGAAGGTCTGTCATATAGACATATAGACACTGTCTCACTCCACATAATGAATGAATATGATAAGAAAAAAGTTTGAATAGGAATAGCCACAAGTAGATGACTCCTCATGTAGGATTGGTTTTCTGTATATTCTGACATGTCTTGGTGAAGGTTGTGTTTGGAGGCCTGTAACTACCACCAGATCTCCTTAATGTGCAACACATTCTGTGTTTTTACTATTTTCAAAATTAACCAAGAGGCCTGTATTTGTTTCAATGAATGCCTTTCTTTCCATGAAATATTTCACAAATACCATTTATTTCTATGTGTTTTATTCTTTCAAGACTATGATTTAAAAGGTTTCAAGACTATGATTTAATATCTTAGATTGTCTAAACAAAGCCCTACTTAAAATTTGCTCAGGTTTGCTGAGAAACCCAGAAACCCTGTAATTATAGGGAGAATTTGAAGGAGAAAGCAGTTTCATTAACACCAGAAACTACTGTTTATGCCCATGAACTGTGTAAAACTGCAGTTTCAGAAATCCTGCTGAAATAATCCTTCAGTGTACTCAGTAAGCCAAAATAGTAAAGAAGTAGTACTTCCACGTCACCTCAAGGACTGGACCCATTGCTTTTACACGTGATTTTGTCCAGCCCCATATTAGCTGATTTACAGTGTCCAAAGTCCAGCTGATGCAGCACACCCTCCTCATTGCTGTCATCTCCTCCAGCAAAGGAGCAGGGATGTCAGAGACCCTGCTGGCCCCGTGAGATATCAGTGGGGGTTCAACCTGTAGATTCAGGGTTGTGCATGGCCTTCAGTTTGTATTTGTCTAACCTATGGTTTTCCTTCTATTAAGGATATAAACTTACCTATCTAACTACAAATGTACCCTCTTTGCCACTGGCCTTTCTTCTTGCCAAGTACAGCAATTAGGGATATGCTTTGTCTGCTGTGCTGTGTGGGGTTTTCATAGTGCCTTTGAAGGGTGCCAAATTGACGGTCTGGGGCTTTGGGTCCTCTCCTAACCCACAGAGCCATTTTAGCCATTTGGGTTCTGAGCAAGCATTATTTGCACATATTTAACTTCAATGAGACCAGTATCCGTGCATGGCAGCTAATGCTGGGGAGAAACAATGAGCTGAATTCTCTACTGTTTGTTTATTTGTGTGTGTTTTCATATTGAAGATGTGGAAAGTGCAACTTCATTAAATTAAATTAAATTTTATAACAATCAAATGATTTAGGTAATAAAGGGGGGCAAAGAAAGAAAATGTTCCATTTTAATAGCTATAACCTGTAAGCAGTGCTTTATCTTGCCGCTGCTGTTGTAAGGACTAGTAATTGCAGCCGTCTAGACACAGGAACAGATGCAAAGTAGAGCTTTATTATATCAGACATTTGCCCTGCTACGATACAGTCTAATTGCCCAGAAAATATATTTCTACATGAATTATTTCTAATTTGATTTGAACTAGACCAACTGTTGTATTTTGCTGAACTTTATCAGGTGATAAAATGGAGCACTGCATTTCAAAACAGTTTCTCTTATCAATCTTTTTAGAGAAAAAGATGAATTAATTGAAATTTAAAATGGCATGTGGTTCTCTAGCGAATAGTTTTCTTTCTTGCTAGCTACATTTTTGTGATTTCATTCACCTGTGTGGTTCAAAAAAGAAAAGCAACATTAACACTAATTTGTGATTTAGGATGTTATTCCTACTAGTGTTGCATAAAAATATTTTAAAATGCAAATTTAAATTCTGATTAGTGATGATGCTATTGTGAGAGATGTAAGGATTTCAGCTGGGTTGTCTGAAAATGTTTATAATTTTTAAAAAATTGTGGTTTTCTTCCCAACTGATTTTTTTTTCTTTTTGAGAGTATTGGTACAAAATCTTGACTTTTCTAATAAAACCTGATAAACATTTTGTGTATTTCAAGACAGTCTGGATCATCAGTCTATTGAAAATGGATAATCAATGTGAAATAAAGGTAAATGTTTGGATGTTCCGGTCCACAGTTTTAAAAATAGTAGATTTTGTTGCTATGCATTTTTGTTGATTTGCAGCTGATATTCATACATTTGTCCTATTTCTTTTCACATTTTAAGAAGTATTTAGGAATGCAGGGGAATCTCTCAACAGCTTTTGCATAAAATGATAATAGCAACTTGCTTCCTCCTTCTTCCCATCCCCCCAAAATAGAGCATACTACTGAAATTATTTAAATTGACTGAGCCTTTTAAGCAAGTAAACACATTTTAACTAGTTTTTTTTCCCAATCCTTCCATTCATGCCGACTATAGAAATTAGCCTTCACTCTTCCTTCACTTACACATGGATACACACACTTGCATGGACACAAGAAAAATTTCTTTTCTCCTGTCAGCATTCCTACCCAACAATAGTTAGATTAGTGGAAATGAGGGCCTCCGCAGAGAAAGGACATTCAGCCACAGAAGGCTCCCTGCAGGAACAGCTGGTAGGGGTTAATGGCTGCTGAACCTCACAGCCAGGGCCTATTCTCTATTGTGTGTTCAACTCCTGGGAAGGAGGGAGACTTGTGACAGCTTCTGGGGTGCATGGGATCAGAGGTACAGCAGCTAGGTCAGAGAGGTAGTGTTCAGGGGGAAAAGGCTAGCCGGGAATTGCAATAAAAATGAACTCTGCAGCAGGGACAGCCGAGCCTTGAAATCTGCAAAAATTGGGCGCAAATTGCCACAGGGAAACAGTAAAGGATTATTCAGTAACGTGGCTTCTAACCTTTTAACAACTGCAATATGAATTAAAAGAACAATTGGAGGGAGATGAGGGATGAATAATTCATATCTGAAAGTGGATGAAATCCAAGTCCGAGCTAAACGTGCGCCGCTAATGTATGTTATTTACGTTTGTACTCTAACCCTTCGGAGCGCAGCTCTCCGGATGGTGGTGCAAGCACTGTGCTACCCAGCGCTCCAGCCAGGAGTGAGCGCTCAGTGTTCAGCATGCTTAAGTTTAAATAGAGAGTGATTAATAAGTATACGTTGCCCCTCAGTGCAGCTGGCGGGTGGAACGAGCCCTCCTCAGAAGGCTGGCAGGGGATGTGCTACCAGGTCAGCTCTGGCTGGGGACTGGGCTCCTCTGCTGCCTCCTGTGCCTGGCATACAACAGGAAAAAAATTCCAACTGTGAACAAAGTTGGGAAGAAACACCTTGATGGGCTGAAAGAACCACCTCTGGGGAAACACTAGGACGTTTTTTGTCACCCCTGCCACTCCTTACTTTGGGATAGTTTGGCAGGATGTTGTGGTTTTTCAGGGACCTTAGAGCGAGCTGTATTTCTCTTCTGACAGAAGATTCCTCTCCATACAGTACCTGAAAAATTTCAAAATTAAATGCAGTAGCATAAAATTGCAAAAAAATATTAGATTGACCAATTCTGTGTGGAAACTCCTCTCCTTTCACCTGCTGTGGCAGCAACATTTCTATTTTTTTTTTTTTCTGCTCTTTTGATATGCGAATTGCTTTCACTCAGTAACATTAAATATTGGGAGTTGCTAGGAATGTTGTACTTGTAATCTATATATTAAGTAAAAGAATAGCAAGTTTGCTAGAAATGCAGTTTTTTTGCTCTGAATCTACTGATTCCCTGTTCCCATTATGCTTCTAGATGAGGTATGTGGGTCTTGGGAGATATCAGCACATATTTTACCCAGTGCAGTTTGAGTGAAAAAGTTCAGCTGTAATTATCATTCCTTAGTTTTGTTTGTTTAATCTCAAACTTTTAAAGCCACATAAAACATTTTGCCTTATAGTTAGATTTCTTTGGGTTTTTTTTCCCTCTATAAGAGTTTGTCTGAAGAAAAAAATTATAGAGAGCAAGGCAAAAACACCATTCCATTGAAATCCTCACCTGCAGCAGAAGCATGAAAGATACTGTCAATGAGCTCCCAGTGAGTCCTTTGTAAGCAATACAGATGCAATACACTCATTAAAGTTCTTTTATTTGTATTGTAATGGCTCAATGGAAGCGTATGAGCCAGAGCCTGAGGGCTTTTAAGAATATTTAAGATGCACTGAAGTGTGTCATGCCTTAGTACACCTTGACGCAGTATTGCAGACTCCAGAATGAGGATTGACAAGTACAGGTAAAAACAACAACAGAGACATAACAGAACAATAACAGAAATGCCTCCCTGAAGTACCAACACTGACAGCTTGATAGAATAAGCAAAAATATCACCAAAATGACTTGCAGGCAGGAATAAATGAGGCTTCCAAACACTCACGAGAGAGTGCTCAGAACATTTATCCTGCTTTACATTGTGGGTACTGAAACACTGAGTGTAAGTGACGTCCCCAGAGGCAGGCAGCAAAGCAGAGCACCTGCCACCACAACCCTTAGTCATGCTTTCTGCTGGGCTCGGCAGGTGTCCCTCCAACACAAAACCCCTCCTCTGCGTATTCTGGTAGGTCCTCTGCCCAAAGGAAGGCCCTGAGTCTGCAAACAGCTCTGTGCATGGACTGATTTCACCATGTGCCTGAGTGCCTTGTTTGATCCTGACTCCTAAAGGTCAACATCCATGCTACCGGTCTTCCTTTGGACTGGTGGAAACACAGGTCTCCACCAAAATGTCCATGCTCTGGGTGCCAGAATTCTTTGAAAACAGTGAGGACAGATGATAAATCTGGAAAGAAAAATAGGAAAATAGGCTCACCTGGGCTAAGACTTCTGTGTGCATGATTTCAGTTCATAGACAATTTCTCACACTAAATATAAACATCTAAAAGCAAGACTGGCTTGACATAAATACAACTTAGAATAACAGAGTTAGCAGGTGTGTTTCTAGTAAGATGCATTCAAATTCCTATTTGTTTTAATAAATACAAAAGTGAGAATAAGGGAGTTCGTGGACCTCCCGGCTATTCATAGTCAGAATGAAGACGAAAGGGGTATGAAATGAAGAACTCAGGAGGGATTTATTGTGATGACAGACTCTCACACTAAGGGTTTGGTACATTTGGTAAACTCTGAATCTCCTCAAGGTGCAGCAACAGATTCCAGTAATTTGTTGACACATTTTTTAAAGATACAGATAAATCAGTTTTGTGAAAAAAAAATTAAGAGATGATGCTGTTTACAGAACCATGATGCTATTTCTAAAGCTGCCAGTTCAAACATTATGTGTGATATGCTCTGCAGGATGTGCTATTGAAAGGGTTAAGCTTTTCTGACTTCCAGATACAATGAAATTATGACAGGAAGAAAATTGTGCCATTTTAGCATGAAAATGCTTGTACAAATACTGTCGTTCCTTCCTTCTTACTTTCTTTATAATGCCTCAACGATAGCTAAGATGACAGACATTTGACAGGTATCTGTAAGCATACAACCCAGGCAGCTCATTAAAGTTTTTCTTTCTATGCATCAGCTTTCACAAAGGCAAAAACCCATTAGCATTGACTATTTTGCAGATTAGAAGAATTAAGGGCTTCAAACGTTGGCTTATACCAAGCAATGTCATTTGTGAAGTGATGTTTGCTTTATTATTTCCCTTTCTCTCCCTCTGAAACCAGACTGACATGACTTTAGCTCAACGTAGGGCGTAATGTGCAAACCAAAGGACTGGCTCACCGATGAAAAGAAACACATTCCCTTTTATACATGACTGGAATGGCAAAAAGGGGAGACTTTACATGTACTATTTAGGCTCATTAGAGTACTGATTATGATAGTTCTCCGGTGTAATCTTTAATCGACTTTGACACTAGATTTGCCCCGTTACAAATCCTGTCATGCAAATTAAGTCATTTGTGTTGTTTGATATGGAAAGATCTGCTATGAAATGAAAGATTAGTTCACAGATGAGGCACCAGAGACTGCTGCCCTTGTGCACCATGCAACTGATTACAAGGATGAGAGCATCCATTTTTATACTGCTGTTAACATTTAGGAAAGAAGATTAAATTATCGAGTTTATTTCCTTCTTCCTGCATGCAGTTATTTTAAATAAGATTTCATAATCCTTATTTTAATTGTATGCAAAACTGGCAAAGCTGGTTAAATGCAATACCACCATTTTAAAAAGGAGAACATATTTTTTGAGGCAATGTGGATGATCATTGGGCATTTTTAATAAATGCCCTTGAATGAGATATTGGATTTTGTTCCTTTTTTATTAGTTATCAGATGGCAGAGATTTTACCATCATGTAGAAACCAGCAATGAAAAAATTACTGTAAATTTTCATGTGCTAAACCCCTACCATTTTGGCTCACAATAAACAGAATGTGTTTTAATATATCTGGTTTTATTTTCTACGGATTATTAATCTCTTTCATTAATCATATAGGCTTTATAGGAAAGGTCCACTTAAAGAATGAGGGTTTTTTCTACTTAGATACATAACTTAAGAAGAAAATGTTGCACCTAGGTTCACTAAATATAGATTTAAAAATTTATATTGCTGATGAATGAGCTAGAGCTACTTTTAAGGTTTTAGGGTCTCTCATGCCCAAGTCACAGTGATGGCTGGCACTGTATATTCCATGTGCCAGGCCTTGATTCAGGTGGACAATACCTTACTGGTGACAAAACCTTTATAAGGATCATTCCGTACTGATTTATTTATAAGGTTCTGTATCTTGAACCAGAGTGTTTGATCTGCTTGAGGAATTTGAGGTGCTTAGTTACTTTTACCACTGACCTCTTAAAAACAATATTAAAAATATTAACATTTTAAGCAGATCACCTAATTTCCCTGAGAGAGTGGGAACCATCAGTACCTACATAAGTTCTGACTGATACAGCCAGAATTGAAACAAACCAAAATAGATGGCAAAATATTCATCATTTTCCGTTTTCATTAAGCATTGTCAGCAAAGAAACAGCTGTGCAATATTTTTGTATGCTGCTCTAGCTGTATGGGATGGGCACACAGAACGTGCCTAATGCCATGGTTGGGGATGGAACTCAAGAGTTAGTAAGTACCACTGCTACTATATTCTTTAAGGAAATTGATTATTAAGAACGTCCGATTAAGTGTGCTCTCATCTTGTCCTAACAATTCTTGCTACCTCTCATTTATAATCTATTTATTTTGTCCTTTTTATAACTATATGTTAAAAGAAATTACCACTACATTTGATCACTGTGTTTTGGTATAGCACATAAATATTTAATATAATCTGAGTGTCCCCTTATTGTTTGGATGAGCATGAAAGCTGCAGTTACCTGACATTCTCTTAAATGAACACGGCATTGCCATAAGCTGGAATGACCCTTGGAAAGTTTATTTCACTTTTGGGTAACTTAAAGGATTTTTAGCCTTTATTTTCCACTTGATTATTCCAAGATTCTGTGAGATTATTGATTTACAAATCAGCAGTGCTAAATATTTCTGAGTTAGGGAAAAAAGCTCTAAATATTAAAAAAATGTTTTTAGAAACCTTGAAGAAGAACCCATCTAATACAGAGATGAAAAATGTCAATAGATGTTACCAATTTCAGACCACCAATGACTTAAATAAACAATCAAATCTTTTGCTTAATTGGCATTTTAGGAATGAAATACCTGAAACCTATTAAAAATACATTTATTTTAATATGGTTGTTGAAATTTACATGGATGTCTTTGTCCCCTTAGTGTCAGGTGACAGTTTTGAAGCCTGTAAAAAGTAATAAGAAGGATTCTTCTGAAAATCCTAGTTTTAGAAAAAAAATTGTCTTCTTCTTTATGTTAAGGAAATAATAATAAAATTCATACTTAGTTAAAAGGCCAGGTTTTTAATGTTTTATATTTTTTTAAAAAAGAAAAATATCTGTTATATGTGGCAGAGATTAAAAGTAATAATTTCCAACCATTACATAATTTGGTTAACATTTGATAAGTGCAAACATGTGCTGTATTGTTGCTAAATTGTAAAATTTTTCTATTGGCATAAAATAGGTTTGGACATGCTTTCATAAAGATGCCTACAACAAGCGTACATGCTTTCACAAAGCAATCCTTGCAATTCAAAGGCATTAGGTACCCACCAACATCTGTCAAGTATTGGATCTCTCTCTTAGACCTGTTTGAGAGAAATGTGTTATCTTCTATTAGCCAAAATATCACAGTACTTATACAAGGGATTCAAATGTGTCATATACTTCTCCCCAGACTCATTTGCTCTCACTGCTTGATGCTTCCTGCATTACAGTAATGGAGTCCATAAAATGTAATAAGAAAATGTGTACTTTAATTAGCCAAGTCATGCTATGAAGAAACTCTCATATAAATCACTACTCTTTATTTGCATGCATGAGTTGTGTAAAGTGACACTTTGTATTAGGTTTATTGAAGTGTCTTAAGGTGCTTTTATAGTATGTGTAAATACAGGTCTGGTCAGAAGAAACCTTGCAACACTAAAATATTCAACTATTTCACTGGCTGGATGGATATGAAAATTATGAAAACTGCTTGCATACAAGAGTTTTTTAACCCCCAAAATAGAAATCAAAGTACATTAGTTAGATGTATTAAATTATGCAGTAATTCTCTGAGAAAAATGCTGGAACCTCTATCAATTTAGTCTATTTAGAAACAGTTTGGTTTAAATGGATTTCCCAGGTAGTGGAGTAGGTTAGGTCATTTACTGATTTTTTTTTTTTCCCTCTGTGAGTGTTACAAGTCTATTAATGACATTCTAAGAATTACAGCCCATTTTTTTCAAATTCATTCAGACTCTAAAGGACAAAATTATTTTCAAAGGCATCAAAATTGTTTAGATGATTAATTCCTTTAGTTTTGAGATAGGCCTTTGTGACAGTAAAGTGTCTTTTTCTTGTTTATGTGCATTTGGATGTGTGAGTATACATGTCCAGGACACCACTAACCCTTTGTGTAGACAGGTAAAAGTCTGTATAATTTTCAAAAGGTGTTTTGCTGTGTTGGTGTAAGTAAGAGCTCATATACAAGTTTATGGCTTGACCCATTCAGTACAAGCTGCCATACCCAGTGCATCAAATGACATCTCAACTGCAACTCATTTAATGATAGCAATATTTGTCTATATTAGTCAATATGCATTATATTTGATGACTCTAGGCTTTCCTGAAAACACTGTGTTCTCCTCTTAAACAGTCATTGCCACCTGCATGGCAACATTTCTTTTAAAGGCCACAAATGCACACTGCACCATTGAATTTGGCCCATTTATTCAGCCCAGCTTTCTGTATGGTTTCTGCATTATCCACCTTTGTATCCTACTATATGTCCTAACCAATTCCATCAGCGCTCTTTATTCAGTGTCAGTGCTCCAAAAGAGAATGCAAAAATATTCTGTCCCATGATCCCCACCCCAAGAGTATGAACTGACCTGGAGGAATTCACTGTTAATATCTTCCCAACATGTAATTTCCCTTCTAGCACTACTCCCTGCCATCTTCCTCTTAACCAGATTATGAAACATTCAAACATTCCCCTTTGCTGGAAGAGGGGTAGCCTGTAAAGTTGACAGGTTATTCTGGTACAATGTACATATAACAAACCTGTGCTGCAATGTATCCAGTTCCCTTTTACCTTAACAGTGTAATTAAAAGTTCCCCCAGTTTGAACTCAAGCACCTTATAGTCTCACTTCAGATTAACAGGAGCAGACCTCCATGTTCTCTTCCCCATCAAATAAAAGCTTCAAGTAGTATGATCTCTCTTGAAACCTGACAGATTTCTTAAAAAATTTCTTAAATGATGCTCAACTGATGGGTTCTTCTGGAATGCAAGTTACTCTAATGCTCTTTCACCTTTTTCCTCTACTTATCATCATCTCAAGCAACACAAACTGTAATGCTTGGATTTCAGTCACAATAACAGTTACAGTGTGAATTCTGCTCTGTGCTCTTTCTCTGGTTTTACAGCCAGTTTCTAACTTGTGCTTGTGTAGAATAAAAGGCCGTGAATGCACGCTTGTTCTGCGACTAGTCTGTAAATTGTGAGAGTTTTCTTGCTACATCAGAGAAAGCAGAATGCTTGTATAAAGAACAGAACACTTCCTTCTGTCTCTGCAATGTGATTAGGAATCTGTGTTTTTAAGGAGCTGTGAGTGTAACTGGTACCATACACTTGGCATTAGGAAAGAATTTTTGTATTGTGGCAAAATCGGCAGGAATATGTGACAATTTTTTCCATCACGCAGCCTTATAAAGACACCACAAGAGTACTTATTAAAGGTTAGGCTATTTAACACACAGCAATTAATGGGAATGATCTATGTGTTTCAAATCACAACCACTGTCTGCTGTGAATAAGTAGACAATAGTTCAGCTCCCAGACCAAAAAGAAAAAAACAACATGGAGACCTATGATTTCACTATTCAACTATTATCTGCAGGGAATAATGTAAAGACTTTGAAGCTTTAGGTCTTGACTTACCAATCCCTCCATCTGCTTCCCTTTTTCCCTTTCTTCTCCACATTTCCATAAATAGGGAGTTTTTCACGTAAACCCTGTAACATTCCCACTGAGAACACTTAAAAATGTTTGGTATATTAACCAGTACAATGCCAAAGTCTTCCTGTAACTCAGAAACTGAGTTACATACACATTTAGATTAAACATAGTGAGCCTCTGACCAAAGTTTGAAGTAAATTTTCACATGAAGCACTCAGGAGTAAAATAACAACTCTAAATATTCAGCTCAGTAAGAATTAAAAAACTGAAAGGGAAAAATTGCCTTTGCAGTGACTTGCCAACCCTACAGCAAATTAGTGGGAACAGACAGGAAACACACAAAATGTTCTGTATCTATCTGATTATGTTTTCTTTAATTAAAGGTCCATCATTTAAGATGTAAAGGATGTATAATAAAAAATTATGAACTCTAGCTTTGTGTACACAAATATAAATTATAATCTAAACAGCATGGAAGTTTTAACTTAAAAGTTCAGAAAATTATGTTCCACCCAAAAGAGGGTCTTTACAAGTAGCAGGTCTAAGATCAAAATAAAATACAAAAATTTTAGACCCCCAATTATGAAGTATTTTAAAAGATCTCACTTATCTTTGCTAAAGATTATTGTAATTACTGGCTATCAAAGTGGAAGTGTGCAATTGAATTAACAATTCCTTGCATGAATAAAACACAAGAATATATTTACCTATTGAAACATTTGTGTAACTCCCATTACCAGAGCTGCATGCCCAAAGTACAGCAAAGTAAACTCTGTTGTATTTATACATATATCTCAGGGAGTAGAAGTGGTGCAAAAATAAAAAAATTAGTTTAACAGGGTGTACTGAAATGCTGTGGAAAATTATGGTCCATGAGGTCTTCAGAAACCGCAGGCACAATGATATTTCAGTGTTTCTCTGGTCAACATGAGAAACTCTGCTCACTGTGGCAGGAGGCAGGTTTATTCCCAGCTGGAGCCACCTTCCACCTTCTCTTCCCGTTTAGCACTGCAGGGCTTCGTGCCTCCATAGCCATCATTCACTTCAAAAGACACTTATGTGGCTTTTGTGGGAGGCAATTCAAGAGATGGCTCTTCTATGAGTTACTGAAACCACGTGATTCAAGAAAAGAATTTTACATCTAAGTATAATTGATAATAAATAATTAGGACAGAGGTGACATGTTTTATTTAGAGCTATATTTTGTGTAAGTGAAAAAAAATGAAGCATTCCAGGTTTTATTCCTGGAAAATCAACAAAGGGAATCAGAATATATTTGTTTTAGTGAAGTGGGTTATCATCTAAGATGATAATCTTTGACCATCTGGGAGCTGAGCTGGTGAAAAGTGGCTTCATTAAGACAGGTCCTGAAAAGCAGAATGGTCTTGTTTAGAATCTGCCCCTTAAAGGAAACTGTTGGGTCAGGCTCTGCTCTAGTGATTTGAATGTGAACAACACTTGCAAACTCATGGCAACCTAGATTAGACATTCCTGTTTGGGTCCACTGCTGTCCATATTGGGATGGAAAGGAAGTCAGTATTCTGATGGCTTAGATAAAGGTTTGATGAGGAGAGAAATGGCACCAGAGGATTAGACAGATGTTCAAGAAGTAAGCAAGGGCTGTATTTATCCTTGTGATAAGTTATGGGAAAGGCAGCAGGCAAAGCTAAGGAGTTGAAAAGAGAAAGTTCATGTGCAACCACAAAACACAAATGTGTAAATATATGTACTTGACACCTAAACAGAAATATAACTGTCTGAAAGATGAAAGATAATATAGATGAAATTTTCATGAATATTTGAGTCAAGCTGAGATTTCTTATGGGATGAACCCAGAGTCTGTCATGTAGTGCTAAAAATCTAAGCCTGAAATAATTTGTAGGACAAATTAACCCCTAGACTGTGAGAGCCACAGCAGACCAAATCAAGGTTATTATACTGTATGCTGTTTAATTGTCACACAACAAGGAGCTCAATTCCAACTAATATCAAGGTTTGTTTTTTCCTTCTGAGGCCATTCATTAGATGATCTTGTCTTTTGCATATGAAATATTTTCTTTGAATATATAGTGACTTATAAATGTGTAATTCCAATGCTGAAATATCAGAACTTTTGAGTGATTAGTGATGTGCCCATGAAACTTTAATCAGCACTCTATTTAATTACACCACCTTGTTAAAAAATGCTTTTTGCCATTCTGAAAAAAATTCTGATACCCTGTATATGGAAAATGAATTAATTCAGTTGTGATGTCAAGAAAGCAATTTATTACCCAGTAGAAATTTCTTACTTGTATTTAACTTAAGTTGTTGAAGACATTTCAGTGATTACTTTTTCAGTTATAATTAGGCATAGAAATTGAAATATTTTTAGTATCACTCCTTAACTATGAATATGTTCACTTACAGATAATGTTATGCTTTTCTCATACATGGTGAACAAATAGCTATGGGTAGACATAAACATTGATACACTTAAACATTTTTTAACAACAAATAGAAACATTCTCTTTAGAAACTGTTGAATCACTTATTCTGTTGCTTTCTACTCTATTTCTGGTATTGAAAGTAGGTAAAAGCACTGTGAAACAGTGGTAGATGACAAAATCGAACTCCCTGATACCACATGGAGCAGGAGATGGAGCAGTGTTGGAGGGCAAGACAGTATTCACACCCTGGCAAACATGACAAAAATTTGTGTCTGGCTTACCAGCCTGCAACCAGTTCACCTTGAGTAAGGATGAGACAGAACTTTCTTGCTGGCAGTCTGTGTTGCCTTTTTGTCATCTCTGTCCTCACTGGAGAATTCAGGTTTTATTCTCATGATGTTTACTTAGGAGACAATTGTGCTCTTTTCAATTGCAATGCTATTTTTGCATCAGGAATTTTAGGACTGCTGAACTGATTGTTACTTTTATCATTGTAGACAATTGATGAAAATATGTATTTTATAAAAAAGCATAAATAATTTTCTGTAGAATTATGTTTTTTGCACATTATAGGCAATACAGAAAAAATTTTTTGCAAACAGCATATATGCACTATACATCATATATATATATATACACCATGAAAGAGGACTTTAGAGAAGGGTGTAACATGGTAAATGCCAAATACACAGAGCAGATGTGGGTGTACATCATTAGGAGAAAAGATTAATTAAAGTTTGCTCAGGGAATGTATCTTTACAAGTCACTCCTTTCCTGCAAGTACAGTGTTTTGAGAACTGCTGTTAAGTCTCCAAGGAAACCAATGCTATTTGTGACTCTGTTTAGTGGTAGAAAACTAATTTTTACCCTTTCTTCTAAGACTGACAAGTCATGACAGCTCTTAGAAGTCTGCAAATCGATTATTAGTCAAGCCTTGCTGTATTTTTAGTTACCTTTTTTGTGTACTTAGACTGAATCACTTAACTACACTACAGATCAGAGGTGAAAAAGTCAGTGGTGATCTGAAAAAAGATACAAATTCTAATTTCACAGCAAAGCTTATAGTATAATAATATTATATTAAAAAAATTGTACCTCCCATTTAAGTCATTTACTAGTATCCTGAACAAATATAATTTTTTTTTACTGATTTTCTTGCAAGGCTGCATATAGAGCTGTGTACAAATACACACCTCAAGGATGGACTGAGGACCTATCAGATTGCTATGAGGCAGAATCTTAACCTCACTGCCAACCTTGAATAAACATAAATCTTTATTATTAAATCAGATGCTGACAGCAAGAGCCAGACCTTTAGCAAGATATTTTATATATGCCATATAGTGGATTGCTATGTCTTCTTTCTTTCTCCATGTTTTTCTGACAGCAAAAGGAAGATGGTGGCATCCCTGAGTTTTGAAAGGCAGAGTTTTTTTTCTGACATGACAGCAGATGTGAGGTCAGAGCACAAAATGACACCAGATGGTACCAGATGACACCAAAGCTAACCCACCTTGCCTCATCTTGACTGCAGCATGAGCTGAGGGCTGTTGTCTATGGAGCTGTATGAGGCAATCCCAAAATGAGACCTCCACAGAGCATCCCCTCAGCATCTCATGAGAAGGACTGTCTATCACAAGTGGTGTCCTCGTGTTCCATGGCACAGAATGGGCTTTTGCACCATTAATTTGTTAGGTCATTTTTCAGAAAAGAGAAAAGCTTTACCATTTTCAGGATGTAATTCAGAGATTGAAAAGAGGACTTCTTGTGTAGTTCAGGAGAGGCAGGGATGCGTAAGAGTAGCGACTTAACAATTAGCATCTGGGTTGAACAGGAGACACTCACGAGCATAATGAAAAAGAGTGACAGAGGATGACAGGGATTCTGATTTGGTCAGCTCTGCACATCTGTCATAAATGACATAGAACTGGAAGAACAGATGTGGAGAAGAAGGGAATGAGAAGCTGCAGGGCTATTGAGAAAAGAGGCAACATTAAAAAGAATGGAGATATAGGAAGCTATGAAGTTACTCAGGGGTAAACTCCCTTCCAACTCCCTTCTGTATAACCTAAGCACAGAAAAAATTCCTTCCCTTCCCTTCCCTTCCCTTCCCTTCCCTTCCCTTCCCTTCCCTTCCCTTCCCTTCCCTTCCCTTCCCTTCCCTTCCCTTCCCTTCCCTTCCCTTCCCTTCCCTTCCCTTCCCTTCCCTTCCCTTCCCTTCCCTTCCCTTCCCTTCCCTTCCCTTCCCTTCCCTTCCCTTCCCTTCCCTTCCCTTCCCTTCCCTTCCCTTCCCTTCCCTTCCCTTCCCTTCCCTTCCCTTCCCTTCTTCTACTTTTGGATTATATACTTGAGGCCATGGTAATTAATCTTTCTCAATCCTGGCAAGTACATAAAGTGTTATTTCTTGTGTCTTATTTTTACATTTTTCGTATGTAAGTGGGAAATCTAAAGTATATGTTCATGTTGGTCAGATATTCATAATAATATCCCATAAATACCTTTCAAATACAATAAAAATTCACTGTTACTTATCTAATTTTCTGTTCTCATCAATGTAAATTATTTTAATTTTTTTGCAAATGTGCTCATTTTGCATTCCAAAAATCATTAAAATCCAAATACATTTCAGTATGTTTGAGTTTCTCAGACTTGCAGCTTTGTGGCATGTATGTATGTTAACAGTAACACAGTGGAGTCCTGGTGATAAAATACTTGGGAAAAAATAGGATGAGACCTACTTAAATCTCCAGGGCATCAAAGAGCAATGAGAGAGCTGCTGTCTACTCAGGGTTTGGCTCACCTTCTCTCTTCTGGATTGCTCTCCCTCACTGTTTACACCACTCCCTCAGGGTACCTTTTAAACAGTTTTTTAATCATTGAGTCCAGAAGAGAAACGTTGTTAATTGATTTGAAAGCTGATGACGGAAATCTGGACCTGGCATGACCTGGTCCCCCAGGTTTTGAAATAATCAAATGCCAAGTGAGTTTGGGAGTCAGGTGCTGTGTAAGGGCCTGTGCCAGAGGGAAGTGACCCCATCAGTGTGTTTGGATGTTCAGACCACAGTCTTTACAGGCCCCTGAGAAGAGACACCTTTTCCTTGGCAGCAAACTGCCTCATCTTGTTGAGCTTTAGAAAAAGAAGCCCTTGGCTGAGCTCCCAAGGATGCCTGAGTGTCCCAAAGCACTCTGTTCCAAGTGGGAAGGATGCCCCGGCCTTGCAGTATATAGGACATAAATGAGCTCAGAAGCTGTGCTGAATGATATGTATGACAGATTTGTATACACAGCTACATAAAGACCTGAATGAAATGACACCCAAAGTCAAGAAAATCACTGGCAAATGTAGATTTTTTTTCCCCACACCATACCTAGAAATCTAGGTGGGCTCTGAGATATTTACTCAGTATTTTAGTTCCTGTTTGTGCTGACTATCATGGAGTTATCCCAGATATAAATTCAGCCTGTTGACTTTAGTGTAAATGCTTTTGTGAATATAGCCAGTAGCACTAGATGTTCTTAATGACACTGCTATCGACAGAGGTATTTCCACCACAAAAGATGTCAGAAAGCCTGATTAAGACATCTAGTTCTGCCTCTCTGTTTCCTTTCTGTCTGTGTCCCTCAATGCCAATGCAATGCAGTGGAGGCTGCAAAAAAAGCAATGCAGCAATCCCAATCCAAGTAATTCTGATCTTCTGTGGTTGTTGATGAAAAATCTGTGTTAGTGCCTTAACCTTGTGACAATGTAGGAGTTGCAACTGAGCAGCTTTTCTGTCCTTTTTAATTCTTATTTATTTCTATTTAAAATATTTTTCTAGTATTTACTTAAACAAAATATTTTGGTCACTTGAAAAAAGTAGCAATGAACAGGAAAAAAAGGTGAAGGTAACCTTTCTAATAATTCTGGGAAGAATGAAGCCTTGCTTTTTGTTAGTCATTACTGGCCTTGAATCTGATACAACTGTCTCAGACTTGTTAGGTGATAAGGAATCTTCCAGTTTGCAAGCTGTTGGAAAGCCATTTCTGGATTCTGAATGCCTTAACATGAGTTACCCTCTGAGAGCACAAGTTTGCCCTAACAGGCCAAAGAATGCAGTGTCAAGAAGTTAAAAAATAAATACAGGCTGATGTAATGTACCCACTCATTAAGGTACAGACACATTGGTGATTATGAAAGTTTTGTTTTCTAAATTTTAAGGTCTGTAGGAGAAAGAAAAACAAAGAAAATTCTAATTCTTTTTCTGTTTATGTCTACTTTAAATACTTTTCTGTAGTGATGGCTTTTTTTCAAAACCATTAAAAAAAAGTTCCAAATTAATATCTTGAGTTCATTCTCAAAATAATATTCTTTGTCTTTATAACTCCCTTCTAACCCTAAGATTTCTCACTCTTCTGAGTCACCCTGACCTGATGTGAATCATTGCATGCTTACACCTGTAAAGTTGTTTTGGAGCACAGAGTTTCAGTCTTGCTGTGTAACATTGAATCAGATCTTGCTGAATGTGTTTTCAAACATTGCTGCTTTGCAGATCCATAGGTACAATTCCAGTGTGGTTGGGGAAGAATATTATATAGAAATATTGTTTCTGCAGCCAGGTAGATCTTTTCTGTCCTGTGAATACCTTGCTTTGGAAGCTACAAGCTCCACTGCTTATCCATTTATCAGGCCCTTAACCTCTCCTAGGGGGCAGATGTCTAGCTGCTTTCACATCCTTCTCATTGCAAACCCCAGACTTCCAGTGTGCTGCTTGTAAAACATCCTTGTTTTCACTTGCCTGACATCCCCTTAGGTATACTAATTCCCCTCCTTCCTCCCACGTCTCAACAATCATCAACTACTGAGGCATCAAGCATACCTTTTTGTGACTATTTTCTTCCTACATTTCATTCAGATATAGCCAGAAAGATCACAAGCAGAAAGCTTGTAAAGTGATTAAACTCATTTTCTTCGTTTGCTGTGGCGCCAGCTTTCTAGGTCCTTTATAGAAACTAGCTCAGTCATGTGGCAGGTTGAGCCTGAGATTCCTGGTGCAGATCATTATGCTCCCATAAATTATCTCATATGTACCTGAGCCAGGGTTTGAACCAGACATTCAGATGAAAGGATTTTTTCCTTTTGCTCTTTACTTATCTTTGTTGTCCTGCACCACTTTTCTCTTGCCTGTAGAATGGAGAACAAATTCATTTTTCAAACAGTTGATTATGTTTAATTCCACTGAAACACATGAAACTTTGAAAGGTACTCCTTTTCAGCCAAAATTATCTTAAATAAAATTTGTGTAGTAGCCTAATCTCACAAAGAGAAGGAAAGACATTTTAATTATTAATTAAATTTTAATTATTAATTTAATGAATGATTTAAAATTTCATTTGATTATTAATTAAATTAATCACATTGTATTTTAATAAAAAAAATTACAATGGCCATACAAGGTAGTATTTACTTCGGATGAGCTTATCCTGTGTGGGTGTACAATTCATTAGCAACTGTCAATGGAACTGATCACTGAAACAGGAGCAATTCCTTAGATAAATTTTCTGTTGATATATTTAATACTCAGGTTTTAAACTGCATTCTTTGATACATTTGTCATGTTATCTGGCTGAAAATCTTAATGAAATTTCCACTACAAGAATTAATAATAATATATGGTTGTGTTACACAGTGTGTTAAACACATACACAGTAGTAGGTATGCATCAAGTTATTTTTGGATTTTCTAAAAAAAGAAGCCAATAAAAACTCCATAACTTTTCAAACAAAAACAAAACCAAAAAGATGAAAGAAAAAAAAAAAGCCATTTTGAGCACTAGAGCATTTTCACATATTTCAGTTTTCAGTTTTCCAAACCCAAATTGCCCAACTTCCAGGGAAAACAGACATTTCCCAGGAATCTTTGAGTTTGGTTCACAGTTTTGCTTCAACCTAACTTTTGAGTCATTTTGGTTTCTAAGCATTTTCAATCCATATTTTTTAGAAGAATGTTGAAAAAGCTTTTCTACATAATAAGACAAATGGCCAAAGGTGAACAAATTGACTACTGTTATTCTAATGCTCTTGCAAGGTCACCAGCATTACTATGAGCAGGTTAAAAACTGTCTGTACCATCCATGAGGAAATAGATCCCTATTATCCATGGAGATTAAAAAATACATCAAGGTGAGCTCAATTCCCTGGCAGGGGTGAAGTGGACATGGCCTTATACCTTCAGTATGGATATGGGATCTGCTAATGATCCTAGAAACATACAGATATTTTGGGCCAGTGTTGCTGCAGAGAAGTGACTTGGGTAAGCTGGGAGACACTGGTAAAGGATGTTCTGTTCTTACTGGCATAGGGGAGGTCAGAACACCTGATCTGAGAAGCAGAGTTGAACCCAGAATTAATCTAGGGTCTATTTGTAAAAACAATAAATTGAGCTCAATAGTTTCATAAACTGCAAGTGCAGTAGCATGACAGCAAAGCACTGATGGCCTCTAATGCTTTGTCAGAAGAGTTTCCTCTCAGAATTGTCAGAGTTGTTGCCTGTAGAGAAATAAGTGCCCTTTAGGACATGGTTCAAGTACAGGAGTAGTTTAGTCTGTCTTGCATCTGAGAGGACAGAAGAATTTATCAACAAAATCACACAGGCTTTTATGGCTGACTGAAAAATCCTGGAATAGAAGGAGGAAAGTTGATGTTTTGACTCATGCAAAATAAAAGGGAGATGTTTCTGCTGTATTTTAGAGCTCTGAGGTGAGTTTTATTTCATATAAACCAACATTAGCCATGTTTTTCTGAAAACATCATGCCTCACTGTCATTTTAGCCTGGGATTATCCATGTGTCCAGGAGACAGGCAGACACCTGGGAGACAATTTCAGTGAGCAGAACATTCTCTAGTTGCAGGAGGTATTTATTACGCCAAATCATTGTTTCTCACTTCATTTCACATAATCATAACTTCTGTGGCATTTCCTTCTTTGACCTTCAGTATAGATCAGAGGACACAGCTGAAATCAAACACACTGTTTATGTGGGCTTGGCCCTTTCCAATTAAAGGATTTTTTTTTGGTTGCATATTTCCCCATTTTTTTTCTTTCAGTATTTTGGTATTACTATTCCTTAAGTTTCAGTGACCAATTCAACACCAAAGTTTTCCTGCTTAGAATGCATTCCTCTTTCACAGATGTTAACAGAAAAGCCTCTATGGGTGTGGAATGGAGTGCAGTAACATTGTCTCTTTTGCACAGGTGCATGGCAGATATTTTATTTCCCTTAGGCAGGAAATAAAAAAAGCAGCCAAGTATTGCAATGCTCAAATTTAAGGAAAAAAATCAGAAAAATCACTCAAATTTGGCTGCATCCTTCTAAAAACAGCAAAAAAAAAATTGTCTCTACAGAAATAAAAGCTAAGAGAAGTATGTTTCATTGAGATTTTTTTCTATCATTCATTCTTTTCTTAACATTTTTTGCCTTGTTTCCTACAGTGATCATTTATCTTATTTTTATGATGTAATTCCTTCTTTCCCAAATCCCAAATGATCAGCTCTGACTGCAAAGAGCTGATTTGCCTGTTTTCATATCCTAGGTAAGGGCTTGCTTGCTTTGTCTGGGAAAGATGCTTGCGATATTTTATAGCTTGTATAGGATTCAACAATTAAAGTGGGTCTTTAGGCTTAAGCCAAATGCCACAGCACACATGCTCTAGACAGAAGCTATGCTTCATTCCTACTGTGGAGCAAAATTAAGCCAGATCCTGACCTTGAGCCTGTAGTTTGTAAAGAGCTTTAAATGCTGGGCTCATGCTCATTTAACCCCACTGTAACAGTTGTAGGGTCACAGGGAGGTGACAGATGCTATCAGACACTTCCTACTGTAGATGATGAATTATGAAGAGAGATCTTTGCATAGACTGTTTTTGAAAATTTCAGCTGAGGTTCTTGGCAGACCTACTGAAGCATCTTTGTTGATTCAAGCCAGCTAGTGCCTGTTGTGTTTATCACAGATTTCCTTACAGAAGATAACCATCCAGGCTGATAAAAGCAATGAAATTTCAGTACAACACAACACTGGAAATTTGGATCACAAATAAACAAATATTGCCATCAATATTCTTGGCATTATATAACTGCTATTAATATCAGGCTTACATATTGTAATTTTGTTTCTTAAACCACACAGATAGAGCTTAGATGTATGGATTTATTATCACATTTGGCATATATTATTTATAGCATAAGAAAGGTGAAACATCTTGCAGCATGCATGTAAAGATTAGGATTTATTGTCCAGGAATCCTTGAACAATTTTATCAAAAGCCCATTTCTAGGTGGTGTTTTTCTGCAATAAATCATACAGCAGAAATCTATCGGTGGTCACCAGTAAGAGATAAATGAGAGCAGAGGAAAGAGGGTCATCACAGAATTTTTTTCTGTATCATGACCTGTCATTGGCAGAAATCCATTTATTATCGTACACAACTGATTTTTTTCCCTCACTCACTGGGTTTGCTGTTCTGGGCACTGTTATAAAAAATAAAATTAAAAACTTTGCAGCATGTAGGCTTTCAGGAATCATGAAAACAGAGTTAACTTAAGCACCACAGGTGCAAAAACTAGCACTACTTTTACTCCCTCTCCTCTCCTCCTCCCTCCCTCCTGCACCACACTTCTTTCTTTCCACTTTTCTCCACTCTCCACATAAGAATAAACTGTTGTGAGGTTTTCATTATGGTGATAGAAGAGGAGAGGGACAGGACCATAATCCTGATGCCATGGCAGTTCATGCAGAATCTATAGATACATGCAACTCAATTGGTATGTGCAGGAAGGAGGCAAAATCTGTATTTCCCTAACAAAAGTGGGGGAGCTCTTCTTGAGCTACATTAACCCCAATTGAAATTCTCCAAGAACCTTTCTAAGTTTATTAATAAAGTGAAGTTACTTTTTTTTTTCTTTAAGTAAGAAGGAAGAGGGGGAAGAGCAATAAGGAGGAGGGCTGAAGTGTGACCTTTTTTGCAAGTTGAGATTAATCGAGGTAGGAAGGAGCAATATTATCTCACATATCTCAGTGAATATCACCACCCAGGTTTCTATAAGGTCCTCAAAAATGATCCACTCACACTCCAAGTAGCTGATGTGGGATTTGTTTAGGTAATGAAGCCTTCACCTAGGGCAGAATTATGCTCAGAGCAGTCAGGTTTGTGGGAAACTAGAGAAGAGTGCATAGGTAAAATATTTATAATACAACAGCAAAACTTTAAAAATCATTTGACAGCTGGAGAGATTGATAAATATTTCCTTTGTGCTAGTGTATCACTGGGCACACACTAAGATACCCAGATTGTGCTCCTTTTGGAAAGCCTTGGTTATTACTACTTTATTTATTCAGGATTTTATCACAGTGCAAGAATTTTATTTGATTCTTCATCTCTCTGATATATTTACCTTTTGGACATAAGCCAGAAGCATTTTACTTTTCCTGAGCCAGGTAAAGCAGTAGACATGCAGGGTCTACATAGTCCTTTCAAAATAAATGAAAGAGTGAATTTATGGTTATTCATTTGTGAACTTCAGCTTCTTGTCAGCAGAGACAAGGGTGGGGCTATGTAAGATAAGATCAGCTATGTCACAGATTTTGCCACTGCTGGGAAGACTGAGATGTAAGTGAGTCACTAAACTATGATCTCCCTTTCCCAACACTGGACTGTGCGTTCTACACCAGAGGGAATGAGGTGCCATCATTGTGGAATCCAAGTCTCATTGCCAGAATCATCTGTGTGCTGCCACTAAGTAAAGCTCTTTCTTCTACTGAAGAATGACATATATGACTAAGTACTCCACACTTCTAAAAGTTTTCTTTTTTTCTTATTACTGTAATACTAGTTACTGAAGAAATCTGCCAAATGGCTAGTAACTATCATAATTGTTCTTCAATAATGTTATCACAAAAAAATACAAGATCTGATTATAGTACATTGTTTATTAAGTTAATATTCTGTATTTAATTATTTTATAATTAATATATTATATAAAATAATTATAAATACTATGAACTGTTGCTATATAATATTTATATGTTATTATTTCCTTAATTTAAAGGATGGATTTGATAATCAAAGGTTGGACTCAATAATCTCAGAGATCTTTTCCAATCTAATTGAGACTGTAATTCTTTAACTTATGAGGAGGAAAAGGAGGAAAGGTTTGAAGTGAGCAATTCAGATCGCTGACAGTAATAATATTCAAAAGCCAGTCAGAAGAAATTTTTTTATGTGTTGTAGCTAGTACAGAGATGCTACAAGTTTCAAATAAGTTTTAGCTGTAAATATATTTTACATCAAGTACATGCAAACCTTATTTGTATGAAAATTACTTGTTTGCTCTGTGTGATCAGTTATAGTCTTGCGTGAAGGCTTGATTTTAACAGGCTACATCACATGTGAAGATTTTGGACCTTCGTGGATTAAACTTTATTAAATTTTTTAATCTTTCAAACTTTCTCAGTATATTGTAAGTTTAGATAATTTTCCTTGTTGCTTGCATAAGTCTTTCACAAAGAAATTTATTCACTCAAAGTAGGGAAACTATGATACCAATTCAGTAAAAGAAAAAAAGGAAGTATTAAGATATTACAAGAATCTAACTAAAATATTAGGATACCACAAAAATACCTTATTTTTCATTTTATTTTGACTTCACTGTTTACTTCAGCATGCAAGGTAAATATCTTAAGAATTCTATTAAAAATTGAGTTGTACTTAAGAAAAGTTTTTAAAATCCCTTCTTTTAGATATAAGATCATTACCACTCTTTTTATTTGTCTGACATAATTTTCAACTAACTGGAAGATTTTATTCCTTGGAATCATGACAGGTACAGATATGAACAATAATTTATGGCTACCACATTAAATGAATGGCTCAGCATAGTAACTCACATTTCAACTTTACTGTAAACTCAACTAAATAGCTTAAATCTACATGCAAAACAAGCTCCTCTAAATGGCTATTATTATTTTTAAGCTATTAATATACTCAATATTGCACATAGTATATTAGAATATAATTTTACACCTATAAACCAGGAAAAACAAAAAGACAGGCTACAGGGCAAATCACAAATTTTTAAGTTGTTATGGCTTGAATTGATCGTAAATTTATTAATTTCTTCACTAAGCAGTAAAATAAGCAGAAGTTTACATTCTGCAGTCTAGGTCTTTTGGGAAAAGACAGTTTGTATCTTTCTTTTTAGTATTTTGGTTGAAACCTTTAATTATAACCAATTGAATCTCCTTAAAGATTAGGGGGCCCACATAGACAGACTGTGCATACCCAGTCATTATCTAGAGCTCAACCAGAGATTAATGTGGGTGAATTTTCTATGATATCATGCACTTTTACCTATTATCAAAATTTAAGATATATGCCACATAACCTTTCATTTTAATATTTATGCTGGTTTTAAGTATCTTTTTCTTATAAATGCTACAATGAAATCTTCCCTTGAGGCAAATTAGGCAAATTGTCTGAAAGTTGGATGCAGCAGCACTGGGGATTTTATTAATGAGGAGAAAGAAGTGTCTGTGATTATAGGACTTTGAGAGTCACAGGAGTTACAGGAATTGCAAAACAATTGCATGAAACAAGTTTAGCAGGGCCTTACAAAATCCCCAGTGTAGGTGTCACTGACAGTGGAGCAGGGATACAGTGGATGGAATTTGGATGTATTCACCAAAATGTGGATCACACTGATATCAAACAGAGCACCATCTACACAGAAATTGTGAGACCTTTTTTGCCTGCTCCGTGTTGGACATGGACAAGCAGCAGAAGAGTGGAAAGGAGCAAAGAAGGTGAATAAGAGGCAGAGACTCCTTATATTGGCACTGTAAGTGGCTTCAGCTGACCCACCATTGACCTCACACAGGGAAAGGAGTAAAAAGGTACTTCATGCAGAGCAAATAGTTCATGCTCTTGCTGGGTGGGACAAGAATGACATGGCAGAGGACTTCCCTTTTCCCTCCATTTCTGTAGGCAGACCCTGTGCTAAAAGCAGCTTCCTGGCCTTAGTCTAAGATAACACCTTCTCTTTCCATTTTATCCTCTGAGCCTGTGTGCACTCACTTTGTAAATAATTTTGGCAGACAGTAAAGACAGAAGTAAACATGTCTGTGTTTTAGAATTCAATACTATCAGGTTGATAAGAGTCAGCCAAGTCAAAGAAATTCCTTGGCCTCTTTTCTATCACAGCTACAGAAGTTTGCTCAAAGGAAAGATGCCTCATCTATCATCCCAGTACAATTGGTTGGATCAGTCTTGCTCAGCCTTCTCCACACATGCAGGGTTTTGTGGTCCTTATTCCCCCTTATGCTGTGAGTGCTTAAAACATCTGCAAGATTTCCACAAGTAAGGCAAGGTGAGAATGTAGCCCAGGAGACTTAGGGCTCATGTGAAAGATTTAAAAATTAATTGTGAACTAGAACACTGATTGCCCTTCAGATATATGGGACTAATATATGAATCTCCTGCAGCAAAATAACTTGATGTACATGGGAAGTGGAACACTGAGTAACACATGCAAAGAAGTCTGTGGGACTTTAGCCCCTTTCCTTTGTGCATCTGTAGCATCCCAAATTGGAAAATGAGTTTGCCTTTTACAAGCACCAAATTCTCCTAGGAAACTGTAGGGCCCAACAGCTAAATTATTGTGTCCATTTAGTGTCTATTCCTGAGACACTGTGGGCAAGTTGGGAAGGATGCAGGATATCCAATTCACTTTGTTTTTCAAGTAGACTTACAAAAGTGTCTAGGTCAGTGCATTTAGAATGGGAGAATAAAGATGGAAATGTGAGTTTTAGCAAAAAAAGTGTGATATATGTAAATTATTTTCTAATTTTATTTTTCCTTAAAATGAAAAGAAAGGTGACTGAAACAGACAAAATGCAGCAGTGAAGATAAGAACCTACTCTGGAAAGCTTAATGTAATTGTTTAGTCATTTCCTATAGCAGCATTAAAAAAAAAAAAAAAGAGAAGGAAATTTTCCAAGTCAAATTCCTCACAGTACCCAGTGTTCTAAATTTCTTATATTTTACTATGAAGGATTTCAAGGGTTCCCCAGTTCTCTTTGCACTTCAGCAATAACTTAGTGGAGTAGAGTTCTTTAAACATTTCTCTTTTGAAATAACCCACAAGGCTTGCAGATAGAATTTTTATAGTTAGAGGTAAAAAAATCCCATTGTTAAAATATATAACAAGGAATCTTCAGGAAAAAGTTATGATGGGATTGTAATTTTTACATGTTATCTTATGAAAGATAAAATGATAAATCTCCTAATGACCCAGACCTACATATAAGAGGGCACTAAACCAAATTCCCTCTAACCCACACTGGAAGCCCTAATGCAGAATCACTGCCATGATTTATAATATTGAAAAATATTTTTTTCAGCTTTTACTGTTACAGTGCAGGAGATGAGAATGAATATACACTGTTAATCCATTTCTCAAAACTTCCTGCCTCTAGCTTCCAGAGCAACGTAACCGAGGTGTCTCATGTTTCCAGCATTTAGGGATCTAATTGGGATATTGTTCTGTATTTGCTGTTAGTGTGGTGACAAGATGAATCTCAGCCAACACTGGCGGCCAGCCAGCTCATACCTTGCACAAACAAAGTGCAGGGCAATTAAAGTGTAAGTGCCAAAGGAGTGCTGCCGAGAGAGAGACAAAAATAGCCATCCAAGAAAGCACTTGGAAAATACATTTCTTATTGGAGGGCTGCTGTTCCATCCATTTATTTATTTCCCTTGATGTCTTCCCTTCAAGGGAAACTGTTTTCCCGTCTTTAGTATTTTTATTTAGAGAAGTTTGGGGAAGCCTTGGTCAGGTGGGGATTTTTTTCTAGCAGGGCAAGTGAGACAGTATTTCTATTATGTGAATTAAGGCAAGAGGATATTAGAGAAGAAAGAGCTTTTGGAAGCATGTTATGAAATGGAACTTTTTATAAAATACATGGGTTGGGTGCACTGTACACATATTATGTGCTGCAGAAATATAGAGCAATCATTCTATACACAGCTATGTATAAATATTGAAACAAGGCCTGTAATTCCACTCATCAAAGCCCCTAAGGAGTCAGATGTTCCCCCCACTCCCTGCTATGCAAAGAGCTCTGCATTACTAAACTGAATTCACAATCACCTTGTTAGAAATTTGTGCCACCTGTGTTGAACATCTAGCATCCTAAATGCTCTACAAATGATTCCAACAGGGCATTCTATGGTGTGACAAAACCTAGCAGAGCTGAAATATTTATTGGAAGCCTAGTTGTTAATAAATGGACAAAACATTGTTGGAGAGGAAGGGGAGAGCAGGCTGGGGAATTAGATAAAGGAGATAAAGGATACACAAATCTGCTAACACAATGTCCATCCTCATTCCCAAACAAAGCAGCTGATCACAATATGCATTTTTCTTTTCCTTCAAATCTGCTCCAGTGCTCTTGTGCAGCAGGTGTGTACTTGCAAAGAGCAAAACAATGGCTTTACAGCAGAAGCCTGCCCCAGATAGTCTTATTGGTGGATCTGGTGGGAGAATATATTTCTCTGAGAATATATTTCTCTAATGAGGATTTTATGTCTACAAGACAATTTTTATTTTCCCTATAGTTATACAAAGTACATTTTTTCAATAATTTTGTTGTTTGTGGGCAGATTTACTTATTGTGTCTAGCAGCATCAGAAGGAAACTCAAAAATAAGCTCCTAAGCATATCAACAACTGTAGATGTATTTATTAATCTGAGCTTCTCTAAATATAATATCCAAATTCTCCCCTAAAGTGTGTTTCTTTACATCATGTCTGTGTCAAGTCAGAAGCAGCAAATATATGCTTTCTATCTTAGATTTGTTTTGAAAAACAATTGTTTATTCTGTGGGAAGAAAAGGTTATATTGCAGAGGTCAGACTTTTATAATTTTGTTTTTATGGAGCAAGCCTTTGGGATATTATAATGGTATGTCAGCTAAGCACCTAGATGTCTCTGCAAGGTCAAACAGAGTTACAACGGGCATATTTTATGTATGTATCTTGCAAGTGTTGTCCCAGTACACTTCAACCCCACCAATAAACCATTTTATTGCTTTACAATAACACAGCTTTTTGTTTCACAGGATTTCTCCCCCGCTTTGAATCAATGCTAAATTCATACAAATGTCAATAACAAAAATTTGCCAAGCTCTTCCTGGGGTCACTTAATGACATTGTTAGGATTCTTAATGTAGCTACTAGGTGAAAGACCTGCCAGTACTGCATAAAGAATGAGTTGTTCAACTCCTGCCACAGACACAGCTGATTTACAACCACTTTGTGTTTGATGTTGGACAGGATAATTTCATCAGTCTCCAGCCCTTGTGATCATATCCCAAAATGACTAGTCAGGTGAAGCCCTAGCCAAAGATTGCTTGTCACCTGTAGGAAGTAACTGTCTGCTATGAGTAGTCCTTACTCATAAATGTAATCATCAGTTAGCTAGTCATTGAGCTATACTTCATGGTCTAGATGTAGTAGTGAGGATAATATACAAACACCTCACAAGGAAAATGCTTTGAAACAACAGATGTGTCCATTAAAAAACTTGGGTTTTTACAGCGGGACAGCATCTCAAATGGAAGTAACTGACTTCCAAGTTCATCTCTGAAGGTTACTTCAGAAAACCTGTCAAAACCTCTCCCCCTCCCTGAGTGATTCACTGAAGCAAATGGTCTGTAGTTAAACACAGTGATTTCCTAAAAGTACAACACCAGCATCATCCTGGTGATTTAAGGCAGCCAGAGCAGGATAGGTAAGAATATTTGGTGCACTATTGTTTTGAAAGTATATGTGATGTGGTGATAGAGCTATCTGAGAGAACAGTATGCTAATGCAGCCACACCTCTTGGGGCAAATTCTTATTTGTTTTGAAATTGTGGAGGATGTGTCTATTTCTACTACAAGTGATGCATTTCCATCATATCCAGACATATAATTTGGGATGAAGTAACTAACACTCATCCATTTTTTGCTATTCAGCTGGGCTTAACCTGACATTTATTCTCTTATTTTAAATAAATAAAAATCTTGTTTCAGAAGAAGTGAAGCTAGTAAGAATTCTGCAGAAGCATTATAAAATTGCCCAAGAGAAAAGCAGTACTGTTATTAGGCCAATGCTGCTATAAATGATAAATTAAAAAGGCAACATGAAGAGGCTGAAAAGTGGTGACAGCTACAATGAGTACATTTTCACTTTTCTCAGTGTGAGATCACAGTGCAGGAATATATGAACTTAGAATCCCTTTGTGAAATTTGTGCTCATTGTAGCTGTCACTGCTGCAGGTGATGAACACTCCCAACCTGTTGTTTCCCCTCTATGCTTTTAAAAATGCAAGGGATAAGTTCTAGTAACAAAGGAGTAGATATTTTGACAAATACGGTCACATAGCTAATGGGGAGATCTGGATAAAAAATTCAATCTAATTTGGAATTTATTCAGAGACTTGTGAGATTAAGGTGATACAGTTATTCAATTTCTAAAATTGTAGCTGGAATAAAAGCATAACATTTAATATGTTTTAGTTATATCTATTTTGTCAGGATACTTCCAAGGTCTGCACACTATTTTTCCTCCTCAGGTTTGCTCCTCAAGGTTGGTTCTCTCTATTCATTTCACAAAAAAATTTATAGATCTAGTATCTGAAAAAAAATCTAAATTTACACTACAGGTTCAAACAACTCAAAATGCAGCAGGAAATGGACTGATACTTCTAGCTTGTCTTATTAAGAAGAAAGAGGTTCTTTTGCAAACTTTGCATGTATAATATATGTGAAACTTTAGATTTGGAATCAGAGAATGTGCAGATAATATATGGTGTGAGATAAGCTTTTTATTTAATTTTTTTATTTTCTTGAATATTGAAGGGTAAAAATCAAAACATGCACAAAAGAACAATTCAAGTTTTCTTCCACAGAACAATTTTTCAAACTATTCTGTTAGCAAAGCTCTTTATGTTAATAATTTTTACATCTCTTTAAAGGGATCTGTATTTTGGAAATGTGTATAGAGAGACATTTTATGCTTCTTAATATTACCTTTATTTGATATTTTGCACTTTAAATTTTACTCCCATTGCTCAACATTTCTTTTTTTTTTCCTCTCAATGCCTGGAAGTCCCTGTGGTTTGTATCAGCTTTTAACATGATACAGGACTTCTTAGAGAAAAGCTCTCTCACACTGTGGCTGCCTTTTATTCCCTCCATTCCGATGAACACACAACAGAGAGCTACTGTGCAGGAATAAATGGGATTTTAAAATATTCTTTATGCTTAAAAATGAAAATAAGATGTTATGCATGTTTTAATTACTAATAGAATATTTCCTGTCTCATGGGTTTGCATTGCTCTGGTCAGAAGTGGGACAAGTTTTTAATATCCAGAGGCAGAAATCCTTTTCAAACAGGCAGCTCGCAGTAGCCACCTAATGACTGATTCTTCTCTGAGTACTAAGCACTACTAGGCACCATGGTAATAAAGGTGTTATATTTAATAATGCTTTTCTAGGTGTGACAAAAGAAAGACCCTTTAGCAATTGAACAGCATTTTCTAGCACCCAGTTTCTTGTGTCTCCTGTAAATTGTGTGCACAAATGATCTGCAACATGAATATTTTTTTTGCCCTTGCAAAGCATTGACTGACAAAAACATACACAAATATCAATACCTTCCCTTTACAAAAAGCAAGGGAAATTATCCAAAAATGAGAAAACCAAGGCTTACAGGAATGTGATATTTTTACATCTCTAAAGTAGGTAAAACTAAAATTTGCTTAAGTTAAAAAACCCAAAAACCTCCAAACCCCCAGGTAATCTATAACTTTTTTTTTACTACATCTGGAAACAATATGACTGCTATTGTACTGGCAGTGATAATTGCCACTGCCTTTGCAAGCACTGTTGTGGCTATGTGACCATGGAAAGGGGCTGTTTGCCAAAAGGGAGTCTGCAGGAAGGTGTTGCCATGCTGCAAGAACCAGTGCTGGGACAGAATGGATTTCTAGGGGAAGTTGTAACACCCAATAATATAACAGGGAGCAACACTGGTGCCTGTCCAGCAGCTTTCACAAGTACTGGGGGTGAATATTTTCCAGGAGCAGCACTGGAGGGTTAGGGCATCACTGCACCACTGGTGCAACTGAAAATCCCCCTTCCCTTCCCTTCCCTTCCCTTCCCTTCCCTTCCCTTCCCTTCCCTTCCCTTCCCTTCCCTTCCCTTCCCTTCCCTTCCCTTCCCTTCCCTTCCCTTCCCTTCCCTTCCCTTCCCTTCCCTTCCCTTCCCTTCCCTTCCCTTCCCTTCCCTTCCCTTCCCTTCCCTTCCCATCCATCAATTAATTTTTATTTCCATTTAAGACAATGTACAGTTACAACTGTGTTTTTGCAGTCTGGATTCTTTTTCCAAACAAACTTTTTATTTTGAATTTTCTTTTGAAAATTTGTTTCTTTTCTAATCTGGTATACACTATTCTATCTGGGATTCGTTCCCCTTTTTTCATTCTCTTCTTTTTCATTCTCAATTAAAAGATATGACTGACAAACAACAATTTCCCAGGCTGATTTCATGTGTGATTCTGCTTTCCTTTGATGTTTCAGACATTTTATCTTAGGTTCTCAGTATCAGCATAAGACAATGAGCTAATTCTACCCCAAATCTGAAACTTCCAATTTGGCAATACTGCGTTGCTTTATCTTGTGATTTTGTACTGGATCGGGAGACAGTTTATTTTTTTTTTCTAAATATTGATTTAGATAATCCCAGGTGAAAGACTGGCATCATGTAAATGATAATGATTATTTCTTTGGCTATTCCAAATAGCAGACAAAAAACCCACCAGAAAAATAAAAGACGTAGAGGAAGGGGGACAAGTGGCCATGATAAAGAGCTTAAATGAACTAAGATAAAACACTGTTTGAATATATATCATTAATCAGTACTGAATTAGAAATTTTTTTAAATTAATGCTAAGGTAAATGTCATGTAATACATACAATAACCAGTATGCTTTCTTTTCATAATCAAAATCTTTCTAAGGAAAAGTCTTACTTTTTCTTATTCTGAATCATAATGTGGTTTCTCTGCAGAAAAAATGTTGAGAAAAAGAGAGTATTTCCAGCAGCGGTAGTAAAGCAGCATCAGCAGATTTAAGACAGCCTTTATTTTACAGGAGATTTTGTATTCCTAATTTTTAAACACTTAAAATATAGATATATTAGTATAAATTAGTCACCCTGGCCTCCGTTTATAGGAATCTATGAAGAGTAACTATAAATCAATATATGGTGATTCACCACATCCTAAAATAGTCCAGATGAGTCATATTTTGGAGGTGTGAATTGCTTTTGATGACTATAGCAGTAATGTAACATATTTAGCTCAGTCACAGGCACCTGCTTTTGAGACAGTCAGGTGACTGTGGCTGAATTCCATCTCTTTGTGCCTGCTGTCTCCAATTCTTACATATTTGAATGGAAATGGAGAGAAGTGGGTATGGACCTGAGCTCTCCCACATCAGCCTGTGCACATGTCTACAAGTCCCAGAATCTGTTGTAATACTCCTAGCAGATGAGCAAAAGGTAATCTCCTGGGTCATGTCAAAGGATAATCTGCTCAGTTGTTATCTAATGGTTCATAATTGGTTCTGGACTGAATGATTCCCATTCAGTCAGTTTGGGAGCTTAAAACAAAATTTACCACTGAGATTTTGAGGTGGCTTGACTTATTTCAGATGCTGTTAGTATGCAAAGAAATCAACTTTTTTTGAATGTTTGGAGTGGGGTTTAAACTGAAAAAATATGACTGAAATGAAAAATTAGTCCCTTAAACTGTGATATTATACAGCTGATGAAAACACATTGAAAAAATAATGGTATTCATTTCTGCAGTATGAATATGTGTTTTTGCAGTAAAATCTGCCTAAGAATTTTTAGTACTTCTTACAAAGATTTAATAAGAAAGACTTTAAAATGAGTTTACTGTATGTTTGCCTGGGCCTCTTCAGCAGCAGTACAATAAAGTGAGTGTAGGGTTCTGCATAATAATTTTTTTTAATTTCCAAGCTATGTTCAGTGCCAACTTTTTTTGGCTTGCTTTGAGCAACATAGGGTGTTATATATAATAAAAAGTTAAAAATGCAAAACCAAAAGCTTTAAAACTCACACACATTCAAGTTATGATGTAGAAACCTAGCTTTGTGCATGATGTTCATCTGTTTTGCCTCAGTGGGACAACATGCTGCCTTCTTGTGCCTCCGTAAGGATGGACCTCCATTAACATGCTCTGATTTGAACCTGTACAAATGCCAGCCTTGAATGCCAGCTAATATCACTGAGTTTTTAATAATATTTTTTTGCAGGTCTGTGAAGGAGATAAAAAAGCTGGACATAATGTTTTTTCTTGTCCAGGAAGGCAAAAAAGAGGGAAAAAGTGGAGAGGAAAAAGAGAAGAAAAAGAGAGCTGAAGTGGGCCAAAGTTGCATGCACCAAATAGTGACAATTACAAAAACACAACTCTTAAGACTAGATTTTTTATTGGCATATGAATGGATTTTTCTGAAAAGTTGTCTCTGAGGATAAGAGTTGAATGAATAATTTTTTTCCCAGGAAGCAAAACACTGTTATTGCAGAAACTGATTCCCAGCTCTCATCATTCTGTGATTATAAGCAATTTTCATAGCCACTGCATTTACATTGCATTTCTGGGTGTAAAGACAGTAATTCTCTCTGTGGAAATGTCATTACCGTGTACCTGTCTCGATTTTGCTTTGCCACCTCTTTCTCCTCAAATTCCCACCACACCAGTTTGAGCAGCCCTTGCTGTCCACAGGTTTGCGCCCAGAGGAGGAGCAGATGAGGTCAGGAGCAGGTTCTTCTCCAGACACCTTCCACTCAAGCAGGGCAGAGCAGCACCCACTGTGCTCCTCGGTGCTCCTGTGGGAAGCGGGCGAAGCACGGAGCTGGCAGTCAGCAGGCACCTCTTCTTCCTTCCTAAACCACTTAAGGAGCCCTAGGTGGCGACTTCAAAGACCAGACTTATTCACTGCTCAGAGGAATGGGTATTTTGTAATACGAAATGAATCGAATTTCAAAGCCTGTAAAGGTCAAAAGCAGCCTCTGGCCAAAGGAGAGGAAGAAGCTGATGGGAATTCCACCTCTTCATGAGAGGCCACTCGAACACAAACAGCCCTTGTGAAGTTGCATATGCAAAGAGTCGAACCACAAACCTCCGGAGTCTGATGGATGAGAAGTAATAATTCACCCCTAGGACAGGCAGAGACCAGAAATGCTGGGCTGATGCAGTTTCTCTTTGCCTGCTTTTACTCTTTCAGGTTTGGCACTAACCTCTTCTGAGGTGGGACTGTGAGCGTCCATTTTCATCGCTGCATATGCCAGGTCAGACTCTGCAGGTATGAAAAGCCCTGTGGTGATAGCACTCACTCTCCTTAAATAAATACAAGAGATGTTAGTCTAGGAGAACTAACATAAGAATTTGTCACAGTTCAGAAGCCTCCCCCTCCTTCACAAAATTAGTCTCTTTGAATTACAGCTAATACTAATTCTGTTTTCTGTATGGAACAGTACAGACCTATGTGATTTTCCAAAGGAATTGATTAAAAAGTGCCCTGCTGTCACTGGTTTGAGCTCTTGCCACCCTGAGAGGAATTCAATGGGTAAGAATAAGGACAATCATGCAAATATTCAGAATAAAGAGTTAAAGCAAGACATTATGTTGGCCATCTTACTCAAGACAAATATGGCACTAAAGTGTATCTTATTGTATTACATACCTAATCATCAGATTTCTAGCCATTTCACACGTTTCAGGGAAAAAATATTCTTTAATGACTTTTTCTGTTTCATAGGTTTTTTTGAATCTTGCTACCAGATAAAAAACCCAAATAGCATCAAGCAAGCAAACAACCTCCAAACAAAACAAAATAAAAAATGGACATCACAAGTGGTGGGTACAGGCTTCAGAAGAGATAGAAAATGGACTCATAAAAATGTTCTTATGTACATTGTCTGGGGTGAAAACTGTGAATTTTAAGGCTACTAACTTTCAGTTTATCCAGTATTTTATGCCTTTTGATTATGTAGTCCTTTGTCTTTAAAAGAAAACTGCCTAGTTGTGATAAGAACTACTAGATCCAGGGTCAATAAGCTTGTTTGGGAATTGGGAAGGATGACCTGATGTCCCTGTTTTTCTGAGCACTGTAGTGCCACAGCTGTGGGCCACAGAAGACATCTGTTTCTCTGAGTTTGCTGCTGTTTGGTGGCAGGTGCTCAGGGCTTTGCCTGCAATAAATGGAATGGGAACTTCACAAAATTCAGCGAGGGCAAATTCCAAGTCCTGCATCTGAGATGGACTAATCCCTTGTGCTAATCCAGGCTGTGGTCTGCCTGGCTGGGGAAGCAGCTCTGCTAAGGCCCATGAGATGTTGCCTGAACTTGAGCCAGGGTGTCTTATGTCATTAAGGAAAGTCATTGGAATGCTGGGGTCTATTAACAGGAGGAAAAACAGTCGATTATATTCCCCCTTTACTTTGCACTATGTTTGAGCACATATACAAAACTACATCCATATTTGGGTTCCCAAACATGAATAACCTGAAGCAGGTTCAGTGGGGTACTCCCAAGACAGGCGTGTGAGACTGAGGGAGCTGGACTTGTGTAGCCAGGGAAGGGATGGCACCTGCCAGTGCCTATAGGGAGGCTACTGAAAAAAGGGCCATGTTCCTCATGGTCATGTAAAACAGATATTCAGACTTTACATAAAGAGCACTTTCATTGTGAGGACTCTTCAGCAGCAGATGAAGGGGGGGTTTATTGTCCCCATCCTTGGAGATTCCCAGACTGTATAAACCCCAGAGCTTGACCTGCTTTGAGCAGGAGGTTGGCTGGGAGGCCTCCTGCTATCCCTTTCATCCCAGTCATTCTGTGAGTATGCAATTTTTACCCTGCAGTGGACCTACTCGATGCTGGACTAATTTCAGTGGTCAGTAAAAGCAGCATACTCACTCCCTGGCTAAAATATTATCTGAAAACTTCTGCACACAAACCATTTAAATCAAAATGGCATTTTAAAATAAGAGAAATGCAAAAAGCAAGGAAAAAAAATCAGCATGTAACTTAAAATTCGTTTGATGAAGAGAGAACTCAACTTCACTTGATGCAGATGGGCAAAAGAGAGCACAACTGTCATCTGGATCAGGTTAAACACAGGCAGAGCTGTTGCCCTGGCCTGTGTCATGACCCCCGGTGTGAACAACATCAGCACCACCCCATTTTAGCTGCCACCACATGGTGCCTGCAAGGAGAAGGGAGAAGCAGCACTTTGTGGCTGCCACCTGCGAATCCCTCATTATTGGCAGGTACTTTGCAATGGAGTACTAGGACAGGATAATTGCTGGAGATAGAATTGGCAAGAGCAGTGTATGGGAGACACATTCAATTGCACATGAGTATGGTAGGTGAACTATAAAAAAAGCAACCCTGCCATTATCTGTTGAACAGCCGGCAACTCTGGGTCTTCCATTTTGTTTACGGCAGACCGGACAAAAGGCTGGTAGTGTCAGCAGTAAATAGCCTGGGGACTGTGTGCCTTGTAAAGGTATGACGGATGCCTCTGTGAGCCATAGCTCAAACTTTGGTGACAATAACAGTGAGGCATTGCAAGTTTATTTGCAAGATTAAGTCTAAATGTTGTCCCCAGAGTGCAGTATAAAAACTAATTAATTTTTTTATTCTTTATCATTGAGATCAACATTCATCCATAGGAATTTGCATTTCTATATGACCCTTGTGTAAGCCAGCTTGCATGGGAGGGGGACCAATTTTGAGATTCATCAGTAGTGTTGTCCATCCTACTCAAATATTCAATTTATACTAAATATTTCACAAGCAAGTATAGTTCTACAGCTAGCCTTAGGAAGAAAACAAGCACTCATACAAGAAACACAATTACTACTTTTAATTACACAGTGTTTCACTATGCATTTGTGTCTTACAGCTCCTCTGCTGTATGGATTCCTCAATATCTAATTCAGAAAGTGAGTTTACACTGCAGTCTTCCACCCATTGAGGGTAGTGTCTGGGCTTTTTAACCAGGCATTCTAGCAGACTTTAGCTTCATCGGCATCTGCATCTTTACACCTCAGCACTTCTTTGGTTTCCAACAGGTTCATTCATCAGTTTGAGTGCTCAAAATTGTTACTTGAGAATGTTATTAGGTGGGGAGAGGTGAAAACACATGTAGAGTGGCATAAGCCCCCAGGACATGAAAGTAAGAGAGAGGTTGAAAAAGTATTTTAGTGGGGGAAAATATCTTACCATGCCATCAAATCTGTTTTTCAGTGCTTCCCCATATAAAAATTTTGCAGGACAAATCTCCTTTCAATCTTCAAGTTCTTGTGTTAGCACTGGCGCTACCCTCTGGTTTGGCTTCTCATACAAGGAATGCCTGATATGGAGCTGGGAGCCTACAGGCCACAGGCATGTCAAATGGGAATGTGCTGGAACCATGCTGGGAGCAGAAGGAACTGGGAAAGAAGGGGCACTGTTGGACCTAAGCAGCAGGCTGCAGTCATGCAGGAGCATTTCCTTCATTCCAGACTCATCCTGCACTGACCTCTGGAAATTCAAATCCTTATCTAAAAAGTCCACTTCTAATATTGTTAGTCCTTTTTAGTCACTGTAGACTCAGGTAGCCCAATTACCTACCAAGCCAGCAACTTTTTCATGTGCTACTAGGAAGAGCAAACTTTTCTTTATCCCTTCAACACAGCACACTTAGGGAAAACCTCATTATAAATTGCATGTAGGCTTCTACACTAGCCAAATTCACAGACGTTTCACAGAGGTGTGCAGAAAGTCAGTACTCCTGACCCACCAGTTTTTGTGGGCGTTTTCTACTGATAACATATTTTCTGGCTTTAATTTGCTTTGGATACAGAGATTCTTTCAGTGGAATTCAGAAATGTGTATGGGTCTTCCTGTGTAAAAACGGAGGGAAAAGTCAGCCTAAACAGAACTTCCAATGCTAACAGCTTTCCCTATTAACTCTTATTATCCAACATGCTGCATTTTGTAGGGGGAAAAAAATCTAAAGATGGGAGAGAGAGCAAAACTGAGAGAAACAAAAAAAAATTCACACTTTGAAATCCATCCCTTTGGCAGCTGTCCCTTTCTCATTTTGGCAGACAGAGAATTGCTGGCAGGACTAGTGAGAGAAGGGTAAAAGACAAATGGTTCATGATGAATCCTTTAACTAAGCTGATATTTCAACACAGCACTTGCCAGCATTTTTCTTTGGCATACGCTTTATAGAACATACATGACAACCACTTCAGCATTGTTAATATATTGGCATTACCTGATTTATTATTCGTCTCCCTCTGAATCAGACCCCAGACTTCCAGGAGACTATCACATAGCACATAGCCCGCACCCCCCCCCCTTTTTTTTTTTTCCTAGCATTTATTTCCCTGGATGCAAAAATGAAACTAAAACTATGAGACCATGATTTACAAAATCCAACAAGCTAGCTTTTAAAAATTAATGTATTAATTATCAGGATATTATCCTTTGTAATACTGATAATGTAAATACCACCTTTCAAGAACAAGGTTTATTAAACAGCTCCACTGTTTGGGTGAATCTGTTCCAGAAAGATAAAAATGAATACTATCACAAATTCTTAAGAAAGTGAAATAAAAATGTGGACTAGGAGGTAATTTTGGGGATTTTATCATGTATTTTTGTCCTGGAAAAAAGGCCTCCAGGTTTCAGAAGAAAAAGTGAACAGATCATGATGAAAACGAAATATTTCAAACTCTGTAAGAAAACAAAACAAAACAAAACAAAACAAAAACAAAAAAACCCCAAACAAAACAACAACAACAAAACCAACAAAAGCCTAAAGCAATCTGTAAGCTGAATTTATTTTTATGACATTTAATTACAACATTTTCATTGGCTTGAGTGGGTCCAACAGTACACACTACATATATGGCAATTTGTTGAACCAATAAATTTTAATTTAAAAAATAGTTGCATCAAAAAATTAAAGAAGAGATTGGAATAAAAAAAGTTTTTTTTAATTAATTCAGTCATTCATTTCTCCTTTATTTTTTTCCTTTCTTTCTGGCTAAATACTTAACTCATTATCTTTTAACAAATTTCATTTTGTATTCCTAAAGTCCTCACAGGTGTCATTCCACCATATCTATGTTTTTTGCAGAAGACACTGCATTTTCAAGGAACCAGCCCATGAGCACTTACCAATCAATAAATGCCTACATGATGAAGTATGTACAACCACAGCAGATGGTCAGGAAGACCTTTTTTGAATTAAACTGTTGATGTTTAATTGTATAAATTCCTTATAAATGCATCTTGCTTCAGTACAGCAGAGTACTGTAAAAATCACTGGTGAGGTAATAACTGAAGGAAATGCAGTGAGATACGTGTAATGCAGTATACAATTTTCTGGCCAGAGAGCTCAATTAGTTCTCTTCCTTTCTAACAAGCTACCTTCATTTCCTATCTCTGCTAATAGAAGACTAAAATTGTAAAAATAAAAATTACAAACTTAATCTCCTGAAATACTGATAATGACTTCAGGCTTTATTGCAAGAACTTTAGGGGTTTTTGCAAAAAGAGAATAAAAAAAAAGGTTTGGATATTTTTTCCTTATTTGAATTGACTCTAATGCTAGAATTTATTAATAGAAGGAAAGTGAAATGTGGCTGCCTAAAAAGGCAATATGGATTAGCTCAACAAGCTATGGAGAACATGAATAACAAACCATATATTTTTCCTGCCGTGACAGGGCACTGCATAAAAACACTAGGGGATGGATGCAAACAATGTGCTGGTGAGAGTGACAATAAAACAGAGATGACAGCATAAAGAGAGAATGATGAATGTATTAACACAGGTAAGGGGGTTAGATAAAAGATCAGAGGGAGTAGCAGAAAATTCACTCTAAGCAGATCTTGAATAGTCTAAGAGGAAATAGTGCTGTTGTTAGATGTGGATATGATAGGGAATGTGGTGACAACAGAGAGTGAAGAAATCTTTGAGATTATATGGAGAGATTTATATTTATGCCTCTGGATATACATTTATAGATATTTATACGAAATATATATTTTGATATTCCTGTAATAAATTTCTATAACCAAATGATAAACTGTATTTATTGTAGTTAACACCCTTTGCCTGCCTTACCTGTGCTACGTTCTTTTTTTCTTTTCAGCTGGTGATTTCTCTAAGCAGCTCAGAACTGCTGTCAGAATTGTTGAAACCTGACAGAATTTTTTTCTTCTTTTCTTCCCAAACACCTCCAGAGATGGGGAATTCTCCTCCTCTGCTGTATTCTGCTTTGAAGTACCTGTCTTTAATTACCCCATTTTGTGTTAGTTTAGATGTAAAGGTCCAATTTCTCTTATCTATCAAAGATGAGAAAAGCAGGGGAATTGAGGCTGTTATTATAAGAAAAACTGGCATTAACATAATAGACAGATTTCTTGAAGATGTTAGTCCTAAACAGTTGAAAGAAAGATGTTAGTCTATAAAAGAAAGTTACAAAACCAACCATTTTTTAAAGTCTTCATTTTAATCTCAAAAGATTCATAACAGTAAATCTATTAAAGTTACATATTTTTTGCTAATGGCTACTTGTCTGGGATTAGTCTCTAAAACTGTTGTTTTTCAACACTTGAACCTGCAAAGAAGACAAAAACCAATCGGCTTTAGTAGGCTTTATATTACATCCTTAGATGTAAATAGTTCAACATAATTTTATTTTATTGCTTGTTAGCACTCTCATGTTTTCATGTCTTATGGTCGCTCAATGAGTGGTTCTTTTAAAAACCTTTCTCTTTATGTCACTATTTTCCATAAAGTAATATTAGACATGTAGAGATCCCTGATTGCCTTTTTCAAAATGCATGTCATGTACTTGGGGCATTTATTTGATATTGAATGGAACACAGCAGCACTACCTAGAAATCAAGGAGAAGAACTGAAAGACACCAATTTCTTCTGATGCTATAAGTAGCTTTTAGACAGATTACTCAAAGAGGAAGAAAAAAATTACCAAACTGAAACCCTCAGCACATGCCCATGCACAAATTAGGCAAAATTTGCTGTGACAGTTTCAGTATTGCCAAATGTTATTCAGGATTGCAGACTTATGTTTTATATTTTCCTTCACACACAGCATTTTTAATATTATGGGTCAGAATTTCACCATTCAGTGGCATCTTTTTGTCAGCAGTGATTCAGTAGACAAACAAGGCTTGATAAGCCGCCAGCGAGGGATCTCACATTTACACAAAATCACAATTGAAACCATCACTCTGAGACAGATTAAAACCTGTGAGGCTAAGCATAAGAAAAAGGATGCTGAAAACCTCCAGAATTTATTACAGTATGAATGGAAGTTTCAGGAGACTAGTCAGAGAGGATTACTCTAGAAAAGAAAATGTTTGTCTTGGAGACTTTTTTTATTGACCTGTGATATGCTTTTGGTTTGAAAGACATGTTAAACAAAGAGAGCTCCAGTCTTTCAAAACTCTCACAGCTCTATAAATAACTCCACATAAAATGTACAGTATGTATAAACAGCATGACAAAGATTTTCTGACAGTATTTTCTCTACAGTAAAAGTAAAGTCAAAACATCCCATTGATGGCAGCTATTTTGAAGAATTCCTAAGAATACGAGTGCTTATGAGCTGGCAAACTCTCCATGAGCGAGAGTGAGTATAAACAATGAACTTTTATGAGGTTGTAGCCATTCCATCACGATCCAAATGCAGCTTGGATGGACGGTAGCCAAGAAGTGGCTGTTCAGCATTTAGTAAAGCGTCAGCTAAGGGAACCGCAGAAAGAATCAGACTGTTCCAGCAGTAAAACTATCTGCCAGCAACATTTTTGAGAGTTCACCATCTGGGTCCTGCAGCCATCAATCAGACTCAATGTGTCACCCCAGCTGTCCTTCAAGGCTCCTCGTAGTCAAGGTAGGGCAGTTGTGAGAAAATAAAACACAAAAATTGAGAGAGCACAGCTGTTGAAAGCATGAGTAAGTCAGCAGGCAAATCAAATCCCAAGTATTAAATGGCACATGATTGCTTCTCTAAATCTAAAGACTGACCACCTCCATGTCTGAAATTACCTGTTTTCTGTACTACACACTGATATTTTATTTGACTGTTCTGTTTTAGTGGATTTGGTGTTGTTTCATAAATACATCCATAAGTCTCTTTTACTTTTGTGGGAAATCGATCCACAAACCCCAGGTCTGTAAGTTTATTTTCTATAGGTTAACATGTAAAGGCTTTATTCATTGGCTTTTACTGTGACCTCTACTTGTTAAAATTAGATACTATTATTTGGCGTTTTGACTGGAGACAAATTCTGAAAAACTCTGCCATTGTGAATCTCCCACCTGACTGAGAATTAGGGCCTTTAAAATATGTGTGCATAGTTGGAAAGATTCCCTTGAAAGTGGAAATTAGTTAAGTTGCAGCTTGTACAAGAACTGAAACTGGAAAGTAGAGATGTAGGAATTTCAGAAGAAACCTAGAAAGGGTAGAAGCAGTTATTAAATTAGCAATTCAGTATCCATGAGCAAATAAAAAATAGGGGGAAGGCAAAACCATTGATAGAAGAAGCTGATGGTTGAAAAAGCAAATCTGATATTCCAAATAGATTCAAGTGCACACTGTCAGGAATAAAAGCCAGAGATATAAGCAGGGCTGTGAAAATTTAGGGAGAAAATAAGTTTTTAATTTATTAAACTTGAGAAACAAAATAAAAATTTCAGTGATCAAAGTGTGAAGTCGAACAGACAAGGAAATAAATAGATTTCTACTGAATTTTTAAAATGGAATTATAGGGAAATAAAGTGGGGGTTCTGTCCAAACATGGTTGATTGCTTTTTTTATCTATGTTACATTGCAAAATACCTCCAATATTTCTTTCACAATTTAACGATGTTTCAAATGCCTGGCTACTGAAGGCAGTTTTGTTTGTTTATTTTTTTCAATAGTTGCCTTCACTTTATGAATGATTTTAATAAAAAATATATGCACTAGCATACAAGGTTTGTTCTAGTATACAATTTAGATGCAATCTTCTCCATATAATGTCTTTACTTAATGCCCATCTATAAAAGTCTAGGCCTGAAGCAGGTAAAGAATGTTCTGTAGAAATAAAAAAAAATTATTATGAGCACTAGCTTTTCTATTTTTATTTTTTAGTGTTTAGAAAGATTTATTGTATTATAGTTATTAAATATTTAATTTCTACAAAGCTGAGTTGCAGATGGTAAGACTGTGCATAATAGTAACAAATTCTCTATTTCAGATTTTTCAAACAAATGTTTCTGTTTCAGAATTTTAAAGTAAGTGAATAAAAATCACATAATCACTGACTCATTTGTCTTGCAAGGGACCACATGGTATCACCTACTCTAACTACTACACAAGACTGTGCCATTTTTGTGCTGTTCTACATGTTCCAAAACAAACTCAGGGATGCTCAGATGTTTCAGAAGATCTAAACTAAGGTGGAGAATGAGAAATGTCAAAAGAGAAATGCAGAAGAGGAGGATGAAAAAGAGCCCAGTGACCCATTGTTGCAGGTAGATGCCTCCTAACCTGCCATAGCATTTCCATTGCAAACTTTCACAAAACCTTCAGAGGCCTGGGCACACTGAGGACATCAGCTTATATCTTGTGCCAAATGAGATTCTTATAGGTGGAGTTTCCTAGCATTCATCTGAGTTTTCAAGGGACACCTAACAAGAACATAGGAAGTTATGATTTTAAAAATGTTTTTGGTAGTATACAGTAAAACAACTAAAGTGCGTATGGCTTTAAAAAAATCACCAGACCAAATTACATTAAAACTTGTCAGAAAAAGGATGTACTGCAAAACCCCACGTGACATTTCAAGTGAATTTGCTATTTTCATGAAGCTATGATTCAATCTATCATCACTGTTAACTGGTGTCTCACCTAGGTGCTTACTGAAGTGCAGAGGGATTCAATATCATTTAAAAGATTGTTTAGAACAGCAATAACTTTCGCACACACATCATTTAGCATCAGCCAAGAGATTTTGTAATGTCCTTCCTACATCTTTGTAGTTTTTAGAATAAAAATGGAAAATGCTTTTAGCAAAACAAGCAATAAAAAACCTCCCTTGCTAGAAGCAAATAAACAGAAAAGGACACATACCTACTACTGCTTTTCAAACAAGTAGCATAGCTTTTGCCCACTAGAAAGCTTGCATGACTTGCGTTTTGATATCACAAATATTGACATCCTGATCAAAGTAATTGGACTGTATTCTGCCCAGTTGTGGTTGTTATCAGAGAGCAAAGCCTACTTTTCATTGATTCCTGCTGATTTCATGCCAATATGAAGGCATGACAGAAATAATGACAATGCAGCGTATTTTTATTTTGAAAAGAACAGTCTGTCCACTCTTGTTCCCTCTGGGCTGAAATAGCAACCAGCACATCCAAATAGAGGGGAGAAGATGGCACCAAATGAGTTTACGTGTTAAATGGCATTTTATTTTGTCAGATTCCTCCATAAGTCATTAACTATTGTATTCTCTCTCACAGCTAATAGCCTGGTCCCTGCAAAGAAATTACTTACCTATTCTGTGCAGGAAAATGAAGGCTGAGTTACACATATATTCAAAAATTGCATGAAATATTTATTTTCCATATTTTATATAAAACATAGAGAGCACTGTGGGTGATTGTACTACACATGAACACAGAAGTTAGAAGAATTATTGTAGCTAAATCCCAAATCAGACCTAATTCTTTTAAATACTGCTCTTCCTTTTAATTCTTTAAAATACTTCTCTTTCCTTTTAATTTAATTAAATGCAAGCTTTATCACTCCCCTAGGAGTCAAAATAATTAAAGAAAGACCCATATTTGTCAGTGAATCTCAGAAATGTTCTAATGCGTGAATAAGAATAATTTGTAATTAATATGCTAATTTCTTGTATGCAAATGGCCTGTTGTTCAAGTGGTTTAAAAAGTGCTTGAAAAACAGTTTGTTTGCCTTTCCTCTTAAGCAGACTAAACATTCCCACTTGCAGTCTTATTTACATTATTAATTTGCTTAGCAAATATTTTTTTAATAGCTAGTGCCAATAGAAGGAGTGGAAGCCTTGTTTGGAGAGCTCTTGTGAAGAGTGCTATTTTCTCCAGTTCAAGCAGATGAGCAGGCTGAAATGTGAGGTTTTCAGGCACATAATAGACCCTTGGCTTATCAAAGCCTCTTATCTGATTGGAAAAAAAAATCAAAGGTAAACTTCACAGCTCATGGAATTAAAAGACAAATGAGATGTCATAATTATCAAAGTGGCTAATTTAGAAAATTAAGCCATTCACATAGGTGACATAATTGCTTGTCACAATCACTCTTTTTCTCATTAGCCCTCTCTTCAGTACCTACCATACAGTAGAACATTCTTTAGTCTTGGAAAATATTGCCTATACTGTAATCCTTTAATAGCATAGCCCCTTAAATTATTGCAAAAATATACTTAATAGCTTCATTGATGTGATATATTTGTGTGATTCTCTGTTTGATTGTGTATCACATTGTAAAATCTGGTATTTTGAATTTTGAGTATTTTATTGGGTTTTCTTTCTACCTTCTCTAGAAATTATACAATTTAAAAATAATCATGTAATTATGATGGAGGACTTAATATGCCAAAATATCATATGCAAATTCTTTTTACAGGATTACATTTCCATCTCATAAAGCAGCTTTAACCTGTAAGTATTATAAGGTATTTAACTGTTGTGTCTAGAAGATTAAATTGTCCTCCTAAATTGTGGCTCTATAGGAAAAATACTTTATGCTCTATTGAGTAATGCATCTTTCTAACATTTTATGTTGCTTTCAGTCAGTTTAAAATAATTCCCAAAATCATATTCTTCATAAAAACATAATTTTCAGAAAATAGGTGCACTTTCCTGACAATCATATTGTTTATGAGTCAGCAAGTACAGAAATTATTAATGACAATTTCTAAGAAAGGAAATGAGTCTGGTTTGCTATGCGAGTTTCAAGGCATGACATTGTAAATGGGCAAGGTTAAACATTTTGGATTAAAAACATGACTGTGAGATTGATTAGGGTCCTACAGTCTTGTAAAGTTGGTAGAACATAGCTGACATGACTTATAGTTTGCTGAATTCAGAGAGATTACATTGATGTCATTCATTTGAAGAGATGGTTCATCCCGGATGCATACAGTGAAGCTGTCATCTGTGCATTTCACAAATATTCATGTGACTAACATGTTTTGATTAGACTAACACTGAACCACACCATTGAATGGGTCATGTATCTGAAGCACTGTGACAATGTCAAAATGTGCGTTAAAAAACACAGAACAAAAACTGGAAATAAAATAAAGCAAAAAACCCAACGTAATCTTGTAAAGTTTTCTGTGTACCACTTCTCTGAATATTTGGCATACTTAACATATGGAGTACTGAAGCTCATATCTTATACCAAGCAATTAGGCTTGTGACTATAATAAAAGAAAGTTAATATATCATTAGCTCAATTATAAACAGTATTGACTTTGGTCTGTATGAACAGACTCCTATACAGTTTGCATGAATGTGCTTATTTAGAAATAAGGTCCATCCTGCCCTTTATTCTCCACCCATGGCTGCACAGGATTGCAACCCAGTATTCCCAGAAGAGAATTTGCTTCAGCTGACAGTTCCTCAAAAGTGAATGGAAAGCAAGAGGTTCTATTTCCAAAAAAAAATTACTTTCTTCAATGGACTGCAGCAGTCTTCAGAACATCCCCTTGTTTTAGAAAATTATATCAGGACGGATTATTCTGGGTTTATTTGGCCTGACAACACTCCAGTTATGCTTCCTTGGCTCATTGCAGGGTTAGTCACTCCATTTAAGCCCTCCTGCCCAGAAGGCATAGGAGGTGTTCCAGTCCCATTTCTTCCACAAAAAATTGTTCACATCAATCCTTTTTCCCAATCTTCTCTATAGTTTCCTACCTTCTCACTAGGATTGTTTTTTCCTGAGTCCTTCAGTTTGTTCACAACAAAGAAGGCAAGCATTCTAAACCAACATTTTAAACACATTCCCACTGTTCATATGCAAAGAGAGCTATTTACAGGTCCATACAAAAGTAGCAAAAAACACTTGCGCATAAAAACATTTGGTTTCATTTCCTCTCCACTATAGAAGTGCTCTGACTTTCCCACCCTTTTTTTGTCCTGAATCCTTTTGATCCCCACGGTATCATCTCCTCCCTAACTTCAGGTTCTCTTTTCATGCCCAGGGCACTCCTTCCTTAGTTTAGACCCCTTGGCCTGGAGAGCCAAGAGACCACTCTCACTTTAAAGAGCTCTATTTAAAGTCCTTTTTCTTCTGTTTTCCTGCTTTACGTTGTTGCTCTCATTGATGCCTAGAGAGGCTACATGGAACAGAGGCTAAACAGTGTTAAAGGAATAAAGCAGGTATTTATCAAAAAGGCCTTCAAAGGATACACCTTGGGCAGCACAAGAGCCCAGCTGTGGCTACACCCAAGATGGACATGGGTCATGAATTTTCACACTTTTATAGGTTTTGGTCCATTTACATATTGGGGTTAATTATCCACTTACAGCTTCAGGTTATGAAGTCCCATCCTCTCACATTGCTTTCCTCAAAAAAATGTTGTTTACACTTTTTGGGCCTGAAGCTGCAATGATGTCCTTGGTTCTTGGGCTGGAAAAGGACTTGTCTAACTAAACTCTGAAGATAATTTGCCAACACTTTATATGAAGTTCAGAGTTATGTACTAACACTGTTAGTACAGAATCTGGAAAATATGAAAGCTAAAACTTAAGGCATCACTTCCAGCTGACAGACCAGCTCTGCTCTCAATCCCAAGGCCAGGTATGACATGTTAAATCTCATATCAGTTAATATCCACAGCTATCTCTGAACCATGACTTACTCAGTCTTTTGTCATGTTTGTTGTTTTCCAAGGCACTTATCCCACACTAACAACTTTTTCTCTTGTCCTCTGTCTGCCTCTGGTTAACATATGTGAGAGGCGACACAGATCCTGTCAGAAATTCTTAACATTCATGGTTATAGTTACATGAAAGGTTCATAAAGATGGAACTTGTAAGTTATGCATAAATTTCCTCACTGTCTCAGGGCAGAATAAATATTAAGTATCTACTGTTTTTCTAGAAGACATTTTATTACAGTAAATATTTTCCATATTAATATTTCCATAAGTATCTGTCTGGTTTGAGGGAGAAGGAAAAGAGGTTGAAGATGTTCTATAATTCTTCCATCACCTGTCATGAGGAGGGTCAGGTTCTGATCCCATTTATTGCATTGGAAACTCCTGAGACAATTTTTTGAAGCAGTTCAGCCTCTACTGATTTAACAGGTTGTAGACACTGGTCAGCTATTTTAGGTTTGAAGATATCAACACTGACCTTCAGAAGTGTCACTTCATTCAATGGACAGGCACCAAATGGTGATGTGACAGACACAAGTGGCAGTCAGCCACTATAGGAAGCAAAAAACATCTAAACATTTTTCTTTGACATAGCTTTCAGTACTGGGAACAACCTTCCTTATTCAGCTTAAAAAGCAAAGCTGACTTGAAACATCTGCAAATGTCTTACAAAGCAATCAGGCCTAAATAATCAGTAACAGCACCCTTTGTGATTTGGTGACTTGTTTTGATTCCATTCCCACAATAATTTTGAATCAAAAAACTTCATTTAGATGACACTGAGGTTATGACTTCAGTAGAAGATTGATATGCACCTTCATAAGAGTGCATGTAAACTGAAGATTAAACAAGTAAATTGTTATATCTGTCTTTTTAGGGTAACAACATAAATGTATTTTACAGGGAATGAAAAACTACCACCTAAGAAAACAAAGACTAATTTAAAACAACTGCAAATGGTGATTGATGATCATTATGCTAATACTAGTAAATATTGTTCCCAAATATACATTGCTGTCTCTCAGAGGCCATGTTTAATGCTGAATAGCCTCCAGTTTATTAACAAGTTAATTCAGAAACTAATATTGAGATTTCAAGAACTAGACTACCTCCATATGTACCTGTCAGATAGTTTACATGGTGATAATATCAAAACAAAAGAATAAGCTGTCTCATGCTGGCTGGTGAGGAAAAAAAATATTAATCTTAGGTGTCTCTGATTTGGCTAACTCATGCTTGCAGTTCTATATTCCATGCCGAATCATTCACGTTCAATATTTCTTGAAATGCTTTTGAAATAGAACTGCCAACAACCAAAAGCAAACCTTTGCCCCTTTTCCTTTGTTCACCAAACTTCCCTATCAAAATATTTAGGGTGTTTGAAAGTTATGCCATGCACCTGACTCAGTAGCTGGCCTTTCAGGGCTCTCTCTGCTACCTTCTCCCTTCTCATAACAAGTATTTTTAAATCACTGAGCTAAGTCTACTAACATTTATTGTAGCATATATCTGAACTAACTTTACAATGCTCTGCACTGGTTTGATGTCTTTGACTTACTGAAATTATTGAACACAAGCATAGCAACAGTATTTGGAGGGAATGATTACTTAGCCCACAGCAGTAAATTTCATAAAAAAATATGACAAAAGCACATTCCATGAAATTTTTGCATGCAATCACCTAGGAAAATCACAAAATAGGAATGAAAGATGGATTTACGTGAGTAATAGGAGAAAGGTGGAAAATAGAGGGTCCGTGTAATCCATTTGATGATATTGAAGGTTTGTGCATACTCATTAGTGTTGTGATTACAATGACTGAAATGGTCCTAAGGCTGGACAGAATTTGGAGGTAATTCATATTTCTCAAGGGACTGGAGTTTCAGATAAGGGTGAGGAGCTCAAATGTCACATATTTCCCAGTGAAGGTTCACCCAATAGGTCAGAGTGATGAATAGACCTTATCTCTAAGTGAATCAAAGTAAACAAGGGACAGATTTTAGTACAGACTGTGCAATAGCACAAGGAGTAATGATTTTAAACAAAGAGTACAAATTTAAATTAGATTAGAATAATTTATTTTATGATGAGGGTGGTAGAACACTGGAACAGATTGCCCAGAGTAGAGGTGGATGCCACATCCCTGAAAACATTCACTGTCAGCTTGGATGGGGCTCTGAGCAACCTGATCTAGTTGAAGATGTCCCTGCTCATTGCAGGAGTGCTGGATTAGATGATCCTTGGAGGACCTTTCCAACTCAAACTGTTCTCGGGTTCTGTGATAATCAAACTGCACAGGAGGAGAAGCTGGATAACCACATAGCTCCTAAAAAGTTGTAGGTGCATAAAGCAACTGGAAGAAACAAAGGCAAGGAGGGCTGCTATATATTTGACTCCTCTGCTGTTTTTCAGCTTTTTACTGGCTACCACTCAATTGTTCAGGATATTTTGACTTTTCTTACTAGGTAAGTTTCCTTTGCCTATAATTTTTATACCCTATTTGTTCATTATAGGTAAAGTACAACACTCGTGGTGTCTCTACCATTAAAGTGGTTCAGAGTAGTAACAATCAAATTTCCCACAGGCTGCTGATCTAGATCTTCTGTCTTTTGATATTCTATTCTCTGTTGGCAAAATGTCTCAAACATCTCAGCAGTCAGCAAGAATCTGGAAGCAGGTGTCGATTTTCACCTCTTCTAGTGTCAGAAATTATCGTCTAGATGGCATGTTGTCTGCAGAGCTGAAGTTAAATCAAACTGAGAGTTGGCATTTTTCTCTTCCACTAGACCTGCAGCGAGACAAGGTCAGTTGGAGGAATACTTACACCACACGTGCTGATTCTGGGTGAAGAAGCTTGGCTTCACAGGCAGAACTGCTTAAAGACCCAAAAAGGGAAAAGTAGCTATAGTTCACAGTCCTGTGCTTAAGGCAGAGAGGGAGGGAGGCTCACTGAATGCTGAGTGAGACAGACATGCAAAGTACCTCTGGAGACACAGAAGCAGCTAAAAAGCTAACTAAAAGTACAGTGCCTCATCTTCATAATTTCCCAGAGTCCAGAAGAGGGCACTGGACAAACTTCTTGATGAATAGGACCGCTTTTGGAACAGTGCAGAAATGTGTCCTTGGCACTGCATAAATGAGACAGACATGTCTTCTGTGTAAATACTGTTCTCCAGTCTTTATTTTGACATTTACTCCAGTTTAATCAACTAGGTTTTAAAGCACATTTGCTTTGATTAAAACTGGGATTGGCCTTGCAATAAAGATAGTCTCTCTAGTGGCTCATTTTGGAAACCCCCTGAACAGTGATCAGATATATTTATGATGCCCTTTAGCTGCATGTTTGATTTCCTTGACATAAAAAGAGGGGGAGGGGGAAAAAAAGGAAAAGCTGCTGACTCTTTAAAGGTTTCTGAGGTTGTTATTGCTGGCCTGCAGCCACACATTCTCTTACATGGTGGATCAAAGACACCAACACTGTAAGGGTTCGTCAGTACAACACAAGCACTACTTAAACATATTGCTCAAAATATTCCTTTTTGTTTCTTTAAAAGGTCACATTCTGAAAACAGTTCATGTTATTACTTAAATGAAATATTCTCTGACACATTGCATTTTTTTTGCGCTAGGGAAAAAAAAGCCAGCTTTGATCACATCCTAACCATTAGCTAATAAAATAGTTACATACCTAATGTTTTATTAAATGCCTGTTGTAGTTGCACAAAAGTATTTTTTTATTCCCTTGTTCATTTTCAATGTTACGGTGTGGAAAACTGGAGACCAGAAAGAGTTAAATCATAGTCTATGCTGAGTCCTTATTTAGAAGGAAAAGGTAGTTGTTTTGATGTAGGTCTCTTAGCAACTAGAAATTTAGCTCTTTGTTTATTATAGGATACTTCAATTTTGAAGGAAAAAATTTACATTTCTCATTTAGTTGCTCTCCTTGTCTTGTCCATCTGCCTTGATGTAGTCTAAAACAAAATTTTAAAAAGTTGCTTCCAAATATGAGTTCCAATATTCTCGAATGACAAGAAAATCTCAATACTTACTATTCAGAGAGGGTTATTTAAGGGAACACCGCCTCCCATGTTTAGCATTTTCAAAAAATCACAAAACCCAAAAAGCATAACTTTTGTTGCTAAATAAATTTTACAGTTTTGTTGTGGCTTAGTTTTAGTATAAGATACTATTTTTAAAGGATGATTGATAAAAATAACAAAAGCAAAGCATCTTAGTGCACAGAAATATACAGTTAAGACAGTAAACAAATTATTTTCTTCTGAGCCTTCAAACAGGTTAGAGTATTAGCATATTAAAACAACTGATGGAATTTTGTCAGAAAAGGAATCCTGTGTCAGAGGTAAACTATCATCTTGATGCTGTAAAGACTGTCTGTGCTTGAATGCAATGTTTTGATAGAAAATTAATATTTAATTTTGTAGGAAAAAACCCACGTATCAATTGAACAGTAAACCCCAGAATCTAAGTTATACTTCCATTTATTTGAGATGACCTAACAATTTTTCCAGCAGCAGAAAGAAAAGTATAATTTTGTGTGAATGAAGATAGTTTATGAAACAAACCACAAAATATGGGCCAAAATTTCACAGTCTTCATCAGTGTTTTCTGAGGATCCAGATAGGACCAGGGGTCTTAACAGAAGAGGGGGACAGGTGTTATACTCTGGAAATAACTGGTCCCAAATACACTCAAATGGTGGGGACACCGAGGAAAGGAAGGTCATGTGCAGACATTCATTACCTTGTCTGCAATACAAGTTGTCGCTTGTACAGAGAAGGGTGTCTGGGTACCTGCTTCATGGGCTTTAAGCAACAAAACTTATCTGTTCAATCTATTCAATTTGTGCCTGGGGCCAAAGAAAAGCATTCTGCTGCAGCCTTACCAAGAGGATAGCTTAGTCAGAAGTGAGGGCCATGGCTTGAATTTATATTCTACATTTTTCTAGGCTGACAAAACAGAAGGAATACTCCAGCTGACCATATGGCAATTTTTTGAATTAGACAAGTCAAATATTTATGCACAATATAACTTGGGTGTTTGCATTTTAATACTGAAAAAAATTATATTCTAGGCTTAATAAACTTATGATAAAAATAAAAATATGTAACTCCCCCTGGTCATATTTATGGTGTCTGCAGGCTTGATCAAGTAAACATTTACCTGTGTGACCACAGTTAGGCCCAGTGGTTCATTAATTTCATACCCTTGGAGACAAAAAAATGGCACATGTAGAGTTTTAGGAATGGGGTGTCTTGTTGATGTTCATACTGACCTGCTGCTGTTCAGAAATATTAGGGCACAAACATGGTTAGTGGGCTGGAGCACCTTTCTTATGAGGAAAGGCTGAGACAGCTGGGGTTGTATAGCACGAGAAGAGCTCCAAGGAGATTTACAGCACCTTCCAGTGCCTTAAGTGAGCTTATAGAAAAAGAAGGAAGAATGACTTTGCATATGGGCAGATAGTGACAGGACAAGAGGCAATGGTTTTAAACTGGAAAAAGGTAAGTTTAGATTAGCTGCAAGGAAGAAATTCAGAGGGTGCTGAAGTACTAGGAATGTTGCATAGAGAGGTGTATTCCCATCCCTGGAATTATTCAAGGTTAGGTCAAATGGGGCTCTGAGCAACCCAATCAAGTACAAGATATGTTCTTGTCTATGGTAGGGGAGGCAGTACTACATGATTTTTGGATGGCCTTCCAACCCAAAATATTCTATGATTCTAAGCATAGGCCAATAAGAAGAATAATACATGGACATATTACTGGAGTTTTTATTGTTACAGTATCTGCTCTTTTTTTATTACAAGATATTCTGACTATATTGTTGGATTTTTGTATTAATGAACAGATTTAAGTGGTTTAAGACTTTATTGGGATTAGAAAAGGAACACTTAGTTGTAATAGCACTCCTGAAATTTTCATATTATCTTTCTAGAAAACTTATTTCATAAGATTAAAGCAAAATTGAAATAGGTTGAAGTATTTGAAGAATTACATGATATTACAGAAATCAATAGATGCCATAATGAAAGTGCACACTGCATTCCTCTCAACACACATTTTCAGAATGAGCTTGTGAAGATGCATTTCTTCCATTTTGGCATTCATTCAGTCATTTGCATGAAAAATCAAGGCCTTCTAGAGTTTCCATCTTCCTTAAATTTTATTTTTTTGTGTATATATCAAAGATATTGGCTCTGGGTTATACTCCTGAAAGAACAAACATCTAATGGTAGCTTATTTTCCTAATGATATACCTTAATGAGATCAGGACAATATGAGTTGAGTTTGAACAGTACAGGAAAGGCTGAAATTCCTAATAAAAAGTGAAAATCAAAACAGGATTTTTCTTATGTCATGATATTTTCTGCTCCAGTTGAAAGATTGCTTGTGGAATGTGGCAATATTCAGGCAATGTCTCCAAGTTTGAAAAGTCAGGCTGTCAACACACAGGTGTAGTTGTGTTCACAGCCATTGATTTCCTTTGCAACGGAATCCTAACACTTCATATTTCATAAGGATTAGTCTACCCCAAGGCAAGAAAGCAAAATCTGGCTTTCCCAATTGTTGTGGTTTAGGAATGGTACTCTGCAAATTCATGATCCCACTGAGACTCTCCAAACCACACTGCTGCTCTCTTGATCTCCCATTTTCCCTTCCCTTCCCCCTGCAGTGGGCTGGGGGGGAGAATTGAAGACACAGAAGGTAAAGATCACAGGTTGAAATAAGAATAATTTACTGGAAACAGCAATGAGCTAAGAGAACAAACAGTAGCAGCCACAATATTAATAAGAATGTATACAAAAGAGAGAGGCATTCACATGCACCTAGGTTTCTGTTACTGAAACATGATTTGAGGCATCTTAGCATACAGAAAACAGTCTAGGAAACCTCACTCCAAATAGTACTGTGTTGGACTACACTTAGAATTAACTAACTGGAAATTTGAAAACCCAAAGCACTCTTACAATGCTAAATTTCATGTAATGATTCTTCCTGATCACCAAGCATCAATTGATTTCAGTGGATTCCTAGGACAAAAGGGGTTCTCAGAGTTCTAAAAACAGGAGTTTCAGGTTGACTTTTGGGTGCAGCATCAGTATGCTCTTTTGTTTCCTCAGGAGAAGAGCTGTAAAATACAGCTGTCATATTTGTAAAGCTCCTTTCTTCCTGATAATAGACTAAATTACTAGGGCTATGTGGCTGAAACCTGGGGCATCCCTGCACCTTCCTATGTCTTTGTTGGTTAATTTTACAAGGAAACACATTCAGTGTCTGATTAACTGGTCGTTTATCATTGATGAGTGTGAAACTCATTCTTCTAGTAGTGCATTGCCTCCCCTATTTCATGTGTAATAATAATATCCTAAATCCTGACACAACTGAAGTAAAGACAATTTGTATATGTCCATGCAAGTAGAGATACACACGCTAAAGACAAGCTTGTTATGTGGTAGAACTAGCAATGAGTTATGGCTCCTAAGAAACAGAATGTCATGTTTCTTTCTCCAAAGAATGGGACTGGCACAGACCTTTGTACTACAGGAACCTATTTCTCATGAAATGAAAATGGATAATTTACAGCATTCCTAATCACACAGAAAATGCCTTGTGTGAAATGCCCCGTATGTGTTAAGAGATTATAGATTTGATAGTGTCAATCTATGAACAGGCACAAATAATATAGTGACTCGGTTCAAGGGCTTTACACAGAGAGAGAAAATAATAAAAAAAAAAAGCACAAGTGCTGTAAGATAAAACCTTGCTATATGCCCGATTTGGAGTGAATAGGGTTTTACATGACAGAAGCTTAAAAAGGTTTTCATTTAGAAATTCATGAGAGGTTTCAAGAAAAGACTAAAATATAATTTAGTATTAATGTACTAAATTGAAGTTGGAATTTAAGTAAAATTATGGGATTATGTTATTTCCATTTTGATTTGCCTTACTAAATGGCAGACTTCCTCTTACAGGGATGAAAGACTTCCCAGCATTTGGTTCTGAGTAAAGATTTAATATTCAGAATAAAGACTGAGAGACTTTCTGACTATTTCTAGTTCAACATCCACACTTCACTCATTTCAATTTGGATTTTTTTTTTTTTTTTTTTTTGCCTGATTTGAGGTTCACTCAAATTGTAACCTCTGTGAAAACAGGAATGGGAAATATTTCATTCAGGCTAAAATAGATGTGGACATAAGCTCACACAAGATCTCCCAAAGAAACCATGCCAGTTCTAAGCCAAACATTGTTCTGACATTATGATAAATTCTGAAGTTATTTTGTTGTACCCAGAATTTCCAAGTTAATAAGAAATATTTTTTTTCAAACCACCCACAGTGGCTTTATACAGCCCTATTCACTGTGGGTAGGTCTCATAGCACAAACAAAAATGGGTAGATTCAGAGACCATTTATGCTTTGAAAATCTCAATCAGTGCATTTGATTCATTTCATGAAGCCTTTTGTTTTACTGCCCTCCACCTCAGAAAACAGCTGTGAAGCCAGTCAGCTGTGAATGGGTTAGCTATTAGCAAAAGCCTTCTAAAGGTAAGCATTAATATTGTACATAGTAATATTGGTACAAACATCGAGTAGAAAAGGAAGGAGAGGGGAAATAAATTAACTGACATCAAGATCAACTGGTTTTGATCTTGATGAGTTTATGAAATGAATTACAATTCTTCATTTGCAAGATTGTTTAAGATCAATCTTTCTGGACATAATTACCATGTGATTAATATGAATAAACTAACTAGAAAAACAGACATGATAATTTCCTTTCATTCTATTACATGGATGATCATTGTTTCAATGTCAAACAAAATTAAGCTTTGGCCTTAAAAAACTACATAGCAATCTTGGGATTCATTTAGGATGATAATTTTATGGGATTTGTTTGGCTGATGGTTCATTTTAAATGCTGTCATGTGCATCTTTAATATCTTCTGAAAACCTTGATGACAAATATCAACACTAGGCCGTGCTTTAATACTGTCAGATTTTTAATTTCAGAAAGTGTAAACATTGCCAAGTTTTGAAGGTCTGAACCAAGGATACTGACATAATTTTCAAAGGCATTCGTAATACCTCAGCACCTCCCTTTAACATAAAACCCAGAAGTCTGACACAAGCAAACCTCTCTATGATCCACTTCATGCATAACATTTCTGTCCTACATCCTTCCTGATTATTTCTGAATCCACACACTGAGTGGTGTTTTGCATATGAGGTTCAGGTGATGTATTTTATTGCTGATACTGTTTCACCTGTATTTAGTTCCAGTGACATGGAAAACACTGCAGCCAATTGTCCTTATTACAGTCCCTGTGTATTTCTCCCCAGTGCACTTGCACAGGGGAAAGATGTGAGCATGGAGTGTACTTAACTGCCAGGCTGAATGGCTCTGTAATGTAGCTTCAGCATGGCATAAATTAAGCTGTCATTTTTTTGGCAGCAAGTGCAGAGAGGCGATTTTCCTGTACTGTAACATTTGAAACAACAATTTTCTGGCTCCAGTAGTAACTGACAGTTCTGTGTGATACATGCTCAACATTTGTGCTTCAGGGGCTGCAGCTGGAAAAAACCTTTGGGGTAAGGTATTGTCTTTATTAGCAAATCGAGCTTGCTGTCACAGAACACTAATATTTCCTAACTCTTTTCAACAACCCTGTCACACCCTAAAAAAATGTACCAAAATTTACTAGATTACATCAAGGTATTTAACTGTGTTGCTTATGTGCAAAACACTATTTTTGATAATTACTTCAGACCTATTTTCATTAGGAAGATTGCTTACCCAGAAGGAGCTGGCCACTGGCATTTCACTGGCAACCTGTACCAAGATGATGGCTTGAAGGACAGCCAGGTTTGGAAATTATCTTGAAATGCTTGGCCAGATTCAGGCTGGTGAAGAAGGAGGATGCTGACAGTACCGGGGAAGGAGGGAAGCAGCCCTTTTCCAGCTCACCACTAACACAGACTCTGAGCATGCCCTGCCACAAGCAGTGGGGGAAGACTCCTTTAGCTGGCAAGATGTAAGGGTATGTAGAGCTATTTCACAGAGGTGAAAGAGACCAGGAAATTAAGAACACACCTGCATTAGTGAAAAGATGCCTTATTAAGGGTGTGAATTTTGCAGTGCTGTTTCAGAAGTGTGGTCAATTGTGACATAATTTTTTAAAGGTTCCAGAGAAACTTTCTGCTTTTCTGGTACAATGGTGAAATCAAGTGAATTACAGTAGATTTGCAGTTGTATAAGTTGAGATAGGAATCAGCTTAGTATAGCATATGTCACATATTGCTAAAAAATTGTTGCAGTGCTCCTTAAACATTCTGATATTTTGACAGCTGTGTATTCCTTCACTACTTGGAAACTGAATTATGGCTGTGGCTGCTGGCAGGGGTCCTGGCAGCCCCTGGGAGCAGACTTCACCACATCCTGCTAGTCACTCATTGTTGTCCATTTCAAATCTTTTACCCATGAAACTCACACTTTTAAGTAATTTCTTCAATATCTAAGTTCATGCTGGTGTTGATTTTGAGATCTGTCTCTTTAAAGCACTATTGAGTCTAGAGATAAAAACTGCATAAAAATCCATATGCTTTCTTTGTCCTTCCTGTTCTCACTTTGTTTCCACACTTCAGTGATTTTCCCAAAACTATGAGATTTTAATGGCCAGTTCCCACAGGAATAAACAGCATTTTAGTGATGCTTTGGAAAGGATAGGCTTCAGCACCTCTATGCACAGAAGTATTTGATCATGGCCTGTTTGGGTCAAAGGAGGAGGAAAAAGGAGAAAATATTTTTTAATATTTTTTAAACAATCAGTGAGCTCAATTTATGGGATTGTTGTGTCAAGAAAGAGAAATTACCTCCACTGATTTTTAAGTGAAATTTTAATACAGTGCTGCCTCGTCATGATTGCTGTGGTTCACTTTTGTGTTTGTGTGGTTTAAGGTGTAGTAATATGAATTGGCACCTGACTTATTGTATATGCATTTAGTTTTATTGACATAATTAGGAGTTATGTCAATAAAACTGAATCACAGACCCAAATTTTAGAAGTTTAAAACTCATCCATAGAAATAATTTTGGTTAAGGCATTGCAGTCACGTTGGTTTAAAAATCCTATGTTTTCCTTTGTTCCCCAAAACCCAAATTTTGCTTTATCATATGCATTCTATATCCAGTAAATTATGTGAGTGGTACAAAATTAAGCAGGGAGCACCTCTACTTTTTGAAGCCTGGAGAAGGCTCGTGTTGCTTAAACTTACAGAAGTCTTAGTGAATTAAGGCAGTATGATGCACCCACCAGCATTCCATTTTTCATGTATGGAAAGTACTGTTTTTCAGGAGACAGTCTGATTTGGGATCTATGGGTCTCTAAATTCTGATAAATTCTGATTCTGTCTATGAATGGTTGTGTATTCTTTACCTCAAATTATGAAAAATATATTTTTCCATCAGGTGTAAGTACCATAATACTTCCAAATTTGAGGTTCTGGAATGAGCTGCACAAATAACAATAGTGGGATTCAAAAATTAACTGGGTTTTAGGTTGATCAAATAGTCTTGAACTGGAATAATTTAATGAACAAGAGGTGCTTTTCTCTAAATGCACCAAGGGAATAGACAAGTATGTACATTCTACACATACACATAACTCTCTTCCAAAAGAAAAGTATGGATGATGCCCACAGAAATAACATTAACGTGGGAACTTAGACTCCAGCAATATAAGCTTTGCATTCTAATGCATTCATTGTAGCTTTACTTAAAGTTATTGCACTAATTCATATTTGTTCTTGCCTCTGAAATATGAACAAAATCTATTTGCCCAATCTAGAATATCAGATTATGCTGCAGCTGCTTTTATGGGAAGTTTTAATATATAAATCTGATTACTGAACAACCTTTGTTTCTATAGCTCTGATTCTCTAGAATAATATTTCCAAAATTCCTGTTGTGCATCCATGTTATTATTCCATTTTCTTTTAACTGGTGTCTCTAACCTGGGAGTCAAAGTGTGCTGGTTTAAGCTGAATAGCCAAGTATCTGCTATTTTCCCCCATATGATCAGCACTGCTGGGCTCTAGTATTACCATGCTTTGTCAATGTTAATGTAACAGCAAATGACGAAGATGCCCTTTGGCAGGAAACATTGCTAGCCCTTAATAATAAACAATTTTTGCACCTCAAATGGCTTCTATACATAAACAAGTTTAGTCAATCCCTGAAGAGAACCTGTACCTTCTCATTACAGGGCAGCAGTAGTGAGAAAGCAATTCACCAAGCTGTAGGGTTTGCAATCACCCATATTTTCTGCTATGAGTAAATAACCCCAATTGATTTAATCATAAAAGAATAACAGGAAAACTACATTGATTTCCAAATCCCTAATGTGAACATCAGAATATATTGACTAAGTAGCATGTAAAAAGGTTTTATCCATTTGTATGAACTGAAGAAATATCAATATTTGATCATTACTCTAACAAAAAATTACGACAATTTGCAGTCATCTCAAAATGGACTGAAGTTGCATTATGCAGTGCTGTGGTTCTGTCCACAGGGTGAAAGTGATAATGCTTCATTGTATTCATAAGCCAAGAAGAGATAAATCCTTATTTCAGGCAAATGCACCTCCTATTTATTGTTATAGGCTACTTACATAAACCTATAGAACAGGTAAATAATATAGAATTGTTTTTATTAAAAAAACAGCTAGCAATATAAGATGTTAGTCCTATAATAGTGCTCACCACAACAAATGATCAGTGCTACTCAAACCAACCTATGTCAAAATAGCAAAATAAGAATATAAATGTTTTAAAAATATACAATGCTTTCTTTGTGGAGATGCCAAAAATATTCTGGCTCAAATAATAACCTTAAAGTGATCTTAATTTGCAGTGAAAAACTAAGGACCAAAATTTGTTTAAAAGTTCTAATAAAGTGATACTACCTTGACAAAGCTAACCAGTCCACTTATTTTTTTCTGTTGGCTTTTTTTGGTTTTGGTTTTACATTTAGGGTGGACGTCAGGGTTATAGTGCTCTTTAGTGCAGGTGGTCACCCGAAGTGAAAGCAGAAAGAGCTCTGTGGCCAGCCAGTTCTTTGCAAACAACTGCTAGAGAAGTTCCTAAACAACTGCTAAAGTTCCTATATCCTAAACTGCGCAGACAGTGATATCCTATCCCATTGTAATTTTCTTTATGCTGTCAAAGACAAGTTTCACATGGACTGAAAATCCTACAATTAAGCACCTTTTTTTTCCTGGAAGTTCTAGTCACAGTGAGCTGGTGGAGGATCTCTTTGCTGGAAATTTGCTTTGTATCTACAGGAATCTGGTGATACGTGTTTGAATGTGCCACTAAAGATTTCTCTCTTGGCGGAAGTGGGGTTGAAGTCTCACACATGGGCACCATGCAGAAGAACCTCCCTGAGAGGCAGAGCCAGTGTCCTCCAGCAGCAAGCACTGTACACAGGCACAGAGCATGCTTGGGACCAGTGGCCAAAGCAAACATCATTGCCAGTAAAACTATGAGAAGTCACAAGATCCTAGATTCAAAGTGCTTCTGGCAAATCAAACTCCTTCCCTCCATGTACTTCACCAGTTAGTAGTGTAGGCATTCCTACATCCCGTCCTCATGGTCAGTTGCAGCCTCACCAGGGAATTTTGAAGATCACTTAAGAGCCCAAGAAGGTTCAAGAAGATTCAGGTGTAGCTAGAACAAGCAAAAAGCACATTTGAGGACACAAAATAGCAGAATTTACATCCATTAGGAATGTGTTCCTCTACTACCAGAATGAGCAGCTTGCTCAGCAAGACAAAATCTGCTGAAATTAGACAAATTTCAGGAGCAGATTGACAAAACAGCTAATCTAAGATGAAAACCCCTTGGAAGGAGCTTGTGAAATAGGAAAAAAACAAATGGGGAAAATAGTCATTCAACCTATTTGGCACATCAAAAAAAACAGGAGAGGTAAGAACAAAAACTGAGAAACGAAACGAGCAAAGTCCTGTGAAGTGGCTGAATATGTGCAAGAGTTAAACACCTGGAAAATTGCAGACTTAGAATTTAGATTTGAAGCCCTTAAATTTATGGGAAAGATTATAATTATATTAATTGACTTCAAATTAATTTTAAAAACCTCTGTTCAAGAGAAAAAGCATTTCAGCATTAATTAGAAACTTCAGGAGTGAGCATGTTTGGTACCTTTTACCTGGACCATTGAAAGAACCTGTCATATCCTCAGTTATTTTTAAAGCAGTTGAGAGGCATTGTTTTTCACAGTGATGTGCAAAATATCAGAACTTTATAAACTTTTTCAAGTATAAGGCTATAGGTCTATTTAGGAATAGGAAAAGGTTTTTATTATATCTCTGTTAGGAGAAAAAAATTAACATTACTTCAGTCAGCAGTATTCAGTTTTATGAAGTTTTGTTTGTGATGTGACTGCACGTGCTATGGGCTAGGAAAAGGTCAACTGATTACACTTTAATTTTGAGCAACTTTTAGTTCAGTAGACACTTGAGCTGCAAAGTCAAGAAATCTCTGTTATTCTGTGTAGGTAAGAAAAAATCTTGTTTTGGTGCTGTTTAATAATCTAAATGTAGTTAATCTAGACCAATACATAATTATTATATTAATATTTGATGGCAAAATAGTAGCTTGAAAGAAACACTGTATATGCTAACCTGTCATCTTTAGATATCGTAACTAAATAGAGTATATAATTGATGGTTGATATGTATTGAAAGTTAAATAATAACAGCCTTAATAATTCTTTGTCATTTGGCTATACAGATTTTAGCAAGCCAAAGTCTTTGCTGTTTTACTAATTGCTTGAGAGGAAGCATTCATGCCATATCCAGTTGTGGTTTTTCATCCCTGAAATTCACCTCAGTTTGGAGCAGAGTCTTATGATGGGCAAGTCATGACAATTCTCCATTGCTCACTTGAGAAGTAACAGTTTTCTGTGCTTCTTTCTCTGTGACTTCAAATACAGCTTTGTTTACTATGGGTTCAGATGGTTACATGCTCAATTGCATGTAGAAAGCAAAGATTACAGAATTTAATTCCTACAGACAGTATAAATTTCAGGTCTCATTTAAATATTTTTTCTTAAAAGGATAATAAACCCAGATTTCTGAAAGGTATGGAATAAAGAAAACTTTTTAATCTCCAGTTGGGAAACTAAAAACCTGTATATTGGAGATACTTTCTGAGTTATCTGTAGTGAATCAAGTGGCAGAGATGCAGAATTCAGAGTGAAAAAGACCTGTTGACCAATTATTTCTTGTCTTGAAAGTAGGCCTCCCCAAAAGAGCAACAAAGTGCTTTATCCCCAGCTGGGATCCACACTGGGATGAGGCGAAAAAATTACAGATTAAGTTGGTACAGTTAACAGCTGTGTCGTATTTTTGAGGACCACAGTAGCTATAGCATGACCCTAATGTGATTGTGCTGTTGAACTATTTGGAGATGATTGTGCAGTTCCTTACTCTCCATATTTCCTAATGTACTTCTGCCTGGAAATACATTAGCTTCTCTGCATGCATCACTGCAGTAAGAACAGCAGCCCAGCTGAAATCACTTAGGGTGATTTCAGAGTGATTCACAGCAGATGGTTTTCACAGCCAGCCTAAGGACTGAACATTGGGCCCATAAGAACAAATCATGGATGGTCAATGCCATAGTGAGAAAGAATGCCATTTCAGATGCACAGTGACAAAAAACATATGAAGTCACACTGTAGATCAGTCATCCACTGAAGGGGCAAATATTCTCCATTGAAGCAGAAATATTTTTTTCTTTTCAAATCCTTTGCAAAGAAACCCAGTAATAAGCAAACAAACAAACAAAAAAATTCTGATGTCATCTCTGATCTCCACCACTGGACCTCCACTGATTTAATACTAGAGTCTTCCTTGAAAAAAAAGAAGCATTGAGATAGAATTTATCATTGCCCTTTTTTAACTGGTCCATCATATCAACTGATATGTATCAACTGGTATATTATCACATATGAACTTCTGGAAGTTGTGTTTTTGTAGCTCGGTTTCTAATCTAATGAATACTAGGTAACAGCTACTCTGTAATTCTTTGAGATTTGTATATTAAAAATCCTTGGCAATGAAGTTTGATTGATCCGTTACCAAATCCAAATTAAAATTCTTGGGAAAAAGTCCCTACTTAGGTACATTTAGGTGTTACAAAGCTATTATACTTTTTGTTAAATAAGAGTAATAAAGCATGCTAAAAGACTCTTACACTAATTTCTATGTTTGCTACACTGTTTTAATACTGTCATAAGCCTGTTATAGCTTTAGCAGAAATACAATCTGCTGCAACATATTTTATTTCCAGTGTTAAAATAGAAAAGGCAAAACAGAAAGAACAGGATAAGTCTTCGGTTTTCTTCTCATCAGGTATTCGAAATATCTGATCATTAATGCATTTCACATTTTCTTTTTTTTTTCAGAAACTCTTTTGGCAGCTGGGACACCTCACATTTATTCTTGGACTCTGGGTATGGGAGCTAGAGCAGCAGACTGCTGACAGGACTCATTGCTGTGTCTGAGCCAGTCTTTCCCACATCCTGATGTTTGCCTTTTTCCAAATGAGAATTTGCTTTTTAATTAACAGGCAAACAAACAAAGAAGGAGTTTGTTTTTTTCTACAGGAGAGGGAGCACCTGTTTGTCAGCATCCTAGGACATCTGGTGCAAGGTGGAGAAGAAAGAATTTAAGATGGAATTGAGTTTGCTTGCAGATGCTGATCTCATGGGGAGACCCTCGGCAGAGCCTGTGGTCTGGCCTGGGGGAGCCTTTGCCTTACAGGCTTTGGGCAGCATTTCCCACAGTGATGTGGAAGCTCTGCAGGGCAGGACACTTTCCTTCTGCCCTGCTACAGAGCAGCATCTTCCCTGCTGAAGTGACCCCAGCAGGCTCTGTGTCAGCACCATCCACAGCAGCTATTTGCAATCCAGTTTGAGAGCAGCAGAACTTCTTGGAAGACTGTCAGCGGACATAATTCTGCAGGTGGTTACTGATCCACATGAGACCTGTGGCACTGAAGCAACGTGAGCCCCCCCTCCAGGAACTGCAATATGCAAAAATGAACAAAACAGTGTAGTTAAACTACCTCTCCCATCAGCTGATTACAAAAATCCTCTAGGGATGTGCCAATAGCAGAAATCTTCCCAGGATAATTACACTGCCTTATACCGTGCCAGCAGAAAATTGTGATTTCCATCCAATTCAGAATTTCAGTATTCTGGCCTGTCAGCAAAAAATTCACTCTAGGACCTCCACCTTCACATTAGGATTTTTCCTCTGAAGCATTTAGGTGTGGCTCAAGGTCTCTTTTGGAAGGGGCCGTTTATGTGGAGTAAAATACCAGTTTACCTGAACACCCCATACTTTAATTACATTTGAACATGACTCACTACGCACAAGTATGAAACAGTTAAACTGACTAATAGTTATCCTGAGTATTTATTCCTCAGTGCAATCTTTTGCTTCTGTTGCCTCTCTGAGAACATTATATTGCCCAGAAAACTGAGGTGTAATTTTCACCAAATCTGTTTAACAGCACGCAGGTGATAAATGGGCCATGTGTTCTAGAGGAGCACATCAGCTATGAGGCAGCACATCACCAATCTGATGCAGTGACAAAATACTCACTAAGAATGCACCAGTTCAGACTGGAAAGGACTATACAGGGTTTTTTTCAGCTCTGACCCCCTCTTACCTCCATCACAGCCATGTCAGCAGAGGTGATGTCAATGTAACCTCAGAGGTTTAAAATTTTAAGCACAGTGTCACACTAACATTTATAATGTTACATATTAAGTGCTAAAGCTAAAGCGCTTACATTGCCATAAAAAACCTCTCAGTCTAGAATAAATACTCCCAAGTGTCAAATAAACTAAACCAGTACAAAATATCTTGCCTCTAGCATAACTGCATTTGTTATAAAACTTCCAAACAAATTGTTTATGTTGGCACAATTTCCTACACCTTATTTTTCTTGAATTCATGACTTTGAGGGCAAGATGGTCTTTATAAAACTGCAATGCACTGAAAAAAAAAGCAAGTTCAAGACAGCAGAGTGGAGACAAATAAACAAAAAATGTGCATGTTTCTTCCATAAGCGGTAGCAGTCTGAAGAATCAATCTTTAGCAGACTTATTATTAGCTAGTACACTGTTGAATAGCATCCCCTTATGCAAGCCATTTCAATGACACTTTAAGTGAAAAACCTAAAAAAGAGTGAAGAACCCTCATTTTACAAGGCTTCTAAGGGCAGATTTTCACTTTACTAGTCATAATCATATGTAACTGTAAATTCAAGAAAATTCATACAAATTATCTTCCTTTGGGAAAAAAAAGTGCTGGTCTGAGTAAATGCATTTCAAAATGTTTTCCCTCACTTTTCTTCTAGCCTGCATTCTATCCTGATATAGGCAATACAACATAAAATCTTGTCTAGTAGTGTTATTTATTTTAAAATAACTCAGATCAAACAGTATCTCTTTAATTTGAGAGACAAGTGACAGGATCCCTTGTTGTTTACTTGATGTGTGCTGCTTTTCCTCCTACCTGCTGTTTTCACTGGTTGTAAAAATTCATTCACAGCAGGGAAGCTATTGGCCTTACCTGTCTTTAATTTATGCAGCATTTCAAATTGTGCCATCATTGCAGGTGTGGTCAGGCTTTGTTGAGGCTTCTTTAAAAAAAAAAAATTTAAAATTCTGAGCTACCTGCTTGAGTCTGCCAAGAGCCCATTTGTATGCATGCAGCTAATGTGCTAGAAATAAAAGGCACAACCTGTCAAATAAACTCCTGCACCTGTATGAAGCAGTTAAATTGTTCCATCTACCATTATTCTCAGAGATCAAAGGGCCCTCACTGTGAGGGGCTCTGAAGAAATAAAGAAAATGATAGACCTACTTGTCCTTGAGCTAAAAAAGAAGGGGTGGGGGAAAGAAAGAAAAGTGGACCAGTTCAACTACCTGAAGGAGCTTTTGTTTGGCATGGGCACAACATGAACGCATTCTTTCACATTAAGACCCAAGAGGAAGAAATTCATTCACCCTTATTATAGTGACGTAGCTCTGGCATTGATGTGTTTTTAACCTTGAATAATTGTTGTCTCTAAAGCTCCAAACAAGTTTTATCCTGTCCACAGGTCAGTTTTGTTACAAAGGCCAATTAGTGGTGCTACCTTAGCCTGCAGCAAAAAGCCAAGTAATGGTGGGGCATGCCCCATCCAGAGGTGATGAATAGCCTGTAGAGCTATAATTTGAGAAGGGGAGGGGGGGCTTTGAAGCATTTACCTTACATGGAACTCCATTGTCACTGCAGGCTGTTTGATCTTTAAATAATTTACTTAATGATCTCACCATGGGAGCAATTGGCAGAGCAAGATTAGGTTGTAAGGGCCTAATGGACATGGGAAAACTTAAAATTACTAGAAGAGAGGTATGTACAGAATAGATTTTTTTTTTTTCTGTGTGGATTCATGATTTATAAGGGGGGTAAGCTATAAATTATAGTATTTGCTTGATGTGTTCTGGCAGAGGAAACAAGAAGAAATTCTGTGTTTGGTGAATGTTTCAGGGAGTTTTAATCCTTATTCTTTTAATCTTTGTGGTTTTATTTTGCTTCTCCTTAAAAAAAAAGGCAACCCAGGGAAATTATTGTTTTATAATAGGTTAATAGGTCAGCAATAAAAACCTTTGGCCACTGTGAATAGGCTGTTGTTAAAAGGTCATGGTTAGCATAATATTTCATTTTTGATAAATAAAGGGTTGGAAAGTCTGGGTCCAGAGCTTGTGAATGGGAAAAGTGTAGCATGACCCCTTTTACACAGTAAATATTGTAAAATATGAATTATTAACTCACTTTGTGATCACACTTGGAAAGTTTGCACCATTTTGTGGATACAGGATTTGGGATCTTCTACAGTATCCTGAAAATAAACCACTAGTCACCAAGGCCCACTTTAATTATGTGAATTACAGATAACAATTGTTGCATTCCTGTGATATTCCACCCATTTACACATGGAATGCTAAAAATATGAAAGGAAAGTGAATTAGTCCTGCGGAAGAATTGTGGAAATTTTTATATAGATTGCTGTTTAATCATTTAAAATCTGCCTTTGTAGATGGATTGCTTTATGTGAAACTAAAAATAGCCTTATAAAGTGTTTGAGACATACTTGCCTATTATATGCAATTTCTAAGCCTCTCTATTTCAGGTAATCAAGAGCAAGCATTTAAAATGTCTGTATAAATGCAACAAAAATATCTATACAAATGCAAATAAAAAGGGCAACATTCTTATCTTAATGGTACATATTAGAATCTTCTTGAATACTTCTTACAAGATGAGCAGCTCCTGACCCTGAGTCAGGAAGCAAATGACAGTGTCTCTCATTGGCTTGGATTTATGTGTGACCTTATTACTAAAGCTGATTCCACATCCTTTGAGAAATTTTGAATCTTCATTTCTTCAAAGTTCCTTCACTTTCAAGTGTTTTTTCTCTCTCTTTTTTTTAAACCTCTCCCCTTCCAAGCCATACACTGAAAATATAGAGGATTATGGCTCAGTAAATTTCACCGGAGTACATGGAAAAAAGGTAACCTGTGAGGAGGGTTGAAAATAGAAAAACTCATCACCTTGAAGTTTTACAAAAATATTTCAAAGAAGCAACATTGTCTGCAATAAGTTCTGCAATGAAAGAGTTATTTTGGGACAGAGTTAGAGTGTTTAAAGCTGTTGTCTGATGCAATTCACTGAGTGCCTTCATTGAAGATCTATGCTCTGCTCTTAGCAGTGTTTGATTAAAATTGGGATCTTTGTGGCTGTAACTCTGGAACCATGTTATTGAAAAATGTTAAGGCCTCAAGGTGTCAGATGCCAATGACAACTGTGAAAGTCCCTGTCCATCTGCTTCTAAAATGAGAGCTTTGACCTTATGGACTTTTTGTAGGTTGTCTTGTAGGTTGATCCTTCCTTTTTGTTCAATTTTGGATGAAGCAGATGAAGAACAATCTGACAAAGATTTTGATGCTGTTGAGAACACCTTGATGACAGTAAAAGTACAGGAACTAGAAGAGGTCCTGAAACAGGTCTGTCAGTATAGTCCTGCCCCCAGATTTGACACATTCCAGGCAGGTTTGGAAGAAAAGAAACATCTGAATTGGTACAGTACTACAGATTACTTAAAAAAGAAGGAATTACAACACTGGTTGAAATGTAGTGTAGAATGTTGACTTCACTCATTAACATTTGAAAACAATTATTATTTAGGTTTGAAAGGTTTATTTTTTTTTTTCATTGCAGACACAGTTTTTAATATAAACGTGTCAGATTTACAGTCTCCTCTTCTATTTAATTCATTGCCTATTTGATAAATGATACATCCCAGCCTAGGGCCAAAACATCAGGGGAGATTTAGTTTGAATATCAGAAAAATATTCTTCACCCAGAGGGTGGCTGAGCACTGGAACAGGCTCCCCAGGGAAGTGGTCACAGCACCAACCTGACAGAATCCAAGTAGTGCTTGGACAACACTGTCAGGTACCTGGTGTGATTCTGGGGATGTCCTGTGCAGGGACAGGAGCTGAACTTGGTGATCCTTTTGGGTTCCTTTCAATTCAGGTTATGCTATAATTCCATTAAAAATAAAGCAATAATTTAAAAGTATTTTAAAGTAATATTTAATGGTTAGTATTAGGGAGTTGTTCTAAAGCTGGAACTATGTGTTTAGCAAGTACAAGAATGTATTTTTAGACTTTTTATATACATTTCTAACATATTTTAATTATGTATGGTGTTATGTCCTACTCTCCCTTGTACACTACCAAACTTTTTCCTGTCAAATGGACTAAATAAATATGAAATAATTGTGAATTTTTTTGAGCAGTAATGGGTATGTGCCCTGAGTTGAAATCAGTTGTGAGGGAGAAAAAAGGATCTATAGCTTAAAAAAAGGTAATGAGGTAATGGACTGAGAAACAATATTCCTGCCTCATAAGACGGCATGAGAATGTTAATAATAGTTTGTATTGGCTGAAAGTGATTAAGATATTACCATTTAGTGCTTTAGGCATAAATATAAAGTCATGAATACAAACCCAATATGTTCTTGCATTACCAGAAATAAAAGCAGAAAGGATAAAAAGGAGAGAGTACATGGATAACATGCCCAAAGCACAGCCAAACACTGAGCAAGAATGGGTAAGGACAGTAGAGAAGGATGGAGGCCAACTGCTGTGTTTGTAAGAGGGAGAAGGCTACACACAGCAAAGCAAATACCCAGCTCTCAAAGCTGGCACAGTTCACCTGCAGATTTATACCCTGGAAACAGCTGGAGCGAACAGAAATCTGCTCCTAACAGACTCTTCTTTTTGTTGCCTGACTAATAAAACATAGCAGTTGCTTGAGAAGAACAGGTTCCTTCCAGCAGAGTGCACCACAGAATTGTCCATAGAGTATCCCAGCTTGGGGAAGATATCCAAAAGCAAGATACATCAGACAGCACCTACATCTGAAGTTCTCTGTGCTTCACTGGCAACATGACTGATTTCTGATGGTAAGTCTCTCCCTGAAATCTTCCCTGGAAAAGGCAGAAAAGGCTAGTAAGCATGGCTTAAACAGCACCTCTGATGTCTCTTGTCTCTGTTAGTCTGGCATCTTTCCATCTGGTTATTTCAGTTACTTTATGACATTAATGGAGGGGGGAAAAAACGAGTAAAAGGATGAGAATCTAAAATATTCTTTTCAAAAATATGCTTTTTAGCTATTCATTCACTGACATACCAAGAATTTCCAATTAATATGTGCAGAGACAGAATTTTGGTTTTTTTCCTCCAAGAAGAAATATTGAATGTACTGATATTATATATCTACATATATAAAATATATATACACATCCTGGAATGTACCAATGAAAGACTGAAGGATTACAATATAAGGGAGCTCTGGGTAAACACAAATACTTGTTGATACAAGACTGGGACACAAACTTGGACATGCATAAACTGATAAATTCTCTTTGAAGCAAGTGGAGTTTTGCAAACTTCTGTAGCTGCCAAGCTTTGTATAGCAGCAGGTGACATTTTTTTCAGTTGAGCTAATTAAATGTTTGCCCATGTGCAAAAAATATATTCATGACAACTTTAAATAGTTGTGTGGTTTTAGTAATAATGAGAACTATCACCAGGCATCCTTCATGACAGATATCCTCTGGGTTTGGAAAAAAGGCAGTCTGGTAAGTTTAAAAAACACTAACAAACCATGACAGCACACCTGAGGTGGAAGATTTCCTCCAGGGGCAAAAAGGGTAGATCAGACTCAATAGATCAGCCAACATTTGGCCTCTTCACTGAATCTGCCAATTAGTGCAGAGCATTATGGCATGTTTGTGTTGTGGCAGCTAGAGAAAGAGACCTGCCAAACTCATTCTATACAGAACCCCAAACATCCATTAGATGCAAGATGCTTTTCATCCTGATGAGTTGGCTTCAGTTCAAACTAATGGCCAACTGATGAGAAAGTTCATTAACTCTGAAGCATTCAGTCCCTCAGGAGGTGTAAACTAAAAAGTGGGGTCCTACAGATATGCACAACATAACAAAAATTGTGTTAAAATATTGAAATTACAAAGCCAAACACTTTAATGGTCGGGAATAGGAGAATTAAATTCACTCCTCAAATTTTCATGTTGTCTGCTTTTGCACATGCATTAATGCAGTCTTTAATTACAGTCTGTCATTTCTATTTTTTCCCATGTGTATTGGAAGTCCACAAATCTTCAGTAACAACCTCTTCCATTGAATGTGATAAATGAATGAGATGTTGCTTTCAAGACCCATGTTCTTTCATTGCTGCATATCTGGCTTATGATATCAGTCCAATAGACACTGTATGAAAGCTGAAGATGTGGAGATAACAGTGTGGCTCCACTAAAGCTAACATTTACTGAAGGCATTCACACAGAGAAAAAGACCATTATGTTTTTCTCTTTCCCTCCACATCTTCTAGCTGTATATTTTCAGATACTGAGAAGTTAAGTCCACTAGCTTTTCAACTGTATTTCTCCAGAGCTGTATGTTCACTTACTTTGTATAATAGCAGAGCTGTATGTTCACTTACTTTGTATAATAGCTATTAGATGGGTTCAATAAAGTATAGGGAAACCAGAATCCTAAAAACAACCATGTCTTTTAGAAAACCTTTTCTTTAACTGCTATGTGTCATAAGGTATTGCTAGTCAAGAGTCTAAAACTCATGGATATTACTGTCTTGCACATGGAGTCTAGTGGAGATTAAAAGATCTCTGAAGTTACTTCCATAGCCAACAGAACTAAAGCACTAATGGTGGGAACTTGTGGAAATTAATTTATTGGGAGACACAGAGGTACAGAAATAACCATTTGACTATTATAGAAAAAAAGAATGATCAACAATTTGTCATTGTTATTTACATTTTTTCTTCACCTTAGAAGTGCATTTGTGTGATCAAAGTTGTGCATATATAGGGATGTGCAGGAGTAAAATGTAGAGCAAGATGGCACTACATAAAGATAACATAACCCATGGAAACTCATGGCAGCTGAAAGAGCAACATGCTGTTTCTTCTTAAACTGTCAGAAGTAACATGGCACACATGGAATTACCCATCCATAGTTGCTATGTGTAATGTAGCAACAAGATCGTGAATAAACCAGTCTTTACACACAGCAGACTGTGATTCTGTGCCTAACCTCACTTGCCTTATCAGGGGTTTGAAGATTTGAATAAAGCATCACAGAGCTAGGAAAATCTCTTTGGCCAACACATGCTACCCAGCCTTAATGAACTGATCCTTTAGTGATAAATAAATCCTTCCTACTTGGATGTGGATGTAGGTGTCAAGTACTGAACTGAAAAGTCATCAGACACAAGACACCTTTGCCTGTAAGCTTCAAGGGATGTTTGTAAAGTTTAAAAAAGAAAGCTAAAATTTATTAGAAATCAAAGACAAATGCCTTTTTCTGTTGCAAAAGTTTAGCAAAACATAAGGATTTACCCAGAGTGAAATAAAGTGGTTTTAAATTCAGGCTTATTTATTTTTTCCAACTGTCTACCAGCTAGTTAGTAATTTCTGGAGTTAGGTTCCCAAAATCTTTTTTTTTTTAATATTTAAAAATAAATTCTAAATATATTCTTGCTAGGTTACATCTATAAGACAAATATTCAGTGATACATGTGCTTGTGGATGGACACTATTAGGCATAACAGGGTCCTGACTTGTAGAAAATATGTTGACGATGATGATGATGTTCTGTTTTATTCTTTTCATTCTCGTCCAGTTTGTCCATTTGAGTATAATTTTGTGGAGCTTAGTGCTTTTTTATATTTTCCTGTCTTTTTCTTGTCTCTAGAAACTCCATATAATTTTTTTCCTTTTTTCTTGTTCAGTGTAAGAGAAAGCATCTAAAGTGTGACCAGTTTTGCACCACATTCATTGAATGTTTAAACTGAATTTTTATCCTGACCTAAGAAGTATCACAGTATGGGATGTACCCTCTTGTGGGCAAAGAGAATTTTACAGTCATCCCTGTCTTGTGCAGACTCCAACTTGGCTTCATTTGGGCTGGCTTCATGATAACAGCATCACATCTATATTCAGGGCTTAAGACAGCATTTTCAAATTGTGGTTTCTAAAACAGCTTCAACTGAGCAACACTGAAGGAATACATACAAGACCATAAGAGCCATAATGCACCTCAGTGCAAGAGCTTATGGATCTACCAGGTTACTGGCCAAAAGCTTTTAGAGAGCTCTTTTATGGGGTAGTGAGTATATTATATATGTAACTGTATAGTATAGTAGGGGGTGTTTTGTTGGGCATTAGCCAGAGACATGAAGATGCTGAGGGATCTTCATCTTCCTTGATAGTCCTTTCTTCCAACTGCAATGCCCAGCTTAGACTCTAGCTCCACATCCCATCATTGCACAGAGCTTCAACCTCCCTGTGTAGAGCCCCCACCCCTTTCATGGAGCCCTAATCCCACCAGGTAATACTGAGCAGGAAGGTGCTTTTTGTCCTGTGATCCAGCACTGCAAGATGCTCCCCTGTCCCTCAGTGGGTGGGAGGTGATGCAGTTCCCAGGTGGGTCTATGGGATCTCTGCCATCACCTGGACAGGGAGAGTCCTTCTGTACCATACCTGTTAATACAGATGTCTGCCTTGAACTACAGAATCATCACTTATTGTGCATTATGCTCCAATATATACTTACTGTAAGATATATTGTATTATAAGTAATTTGCATTTTTAATTCTTCTGTGTTACAAAAAAGAGGTAATTGGAACATAGGTAGTTAAATTTTCAAAATTCTAATAATCTGCTTCCCTAGATTAAATAATGCAATTCATGCTATTTCCATAAATCTTCTTTAATTTATGCTGCAACTGCTTATAATTTTATTTTTAAGCTGCTAAATTTCACAATCTTAAATGAGTCATCTCTCCTTCATTGAAGGCACCTTTTAAAATATGAAAATATTTAGATTCATTTCACAATATCTGTACTAAATCTAAGAAAAATAGATATGGACCATTAATCAAGTTTGATTAAACATAGCTATATATTTTTTCTTTAATTTAAATTTATGCTAACACTATCTTGATTGAACTGAAACATCTGAGTAAATAAAAAAGACTCCAGTCTAAGATTCTGAATGAATTTGAGATAAGCAAAAATATGATCTGTATTTATTAGCTCCTTTCTTATAAATGTTTTCAGCTGACCTAGCTAAAATCTCACAGAAACCCAAAATCATGGAGTAGATGAGGCTGGAAGGCCTCTGGGGATTGTCTAGTCCAGTCCCCTACTCAGAGTAGGGTCAGCCAAAGAATATTATCCAGGATCTTGACCAGTTGGGTTTTGGATATCACATTTGAAGGATGAAAAATGCACAACTTGTCTGGGAAACCTGTTTCAGGGTTCAACCATACTAGCAGTGAAAAATTTTTGTCTTGTTGTTAAATGTAATACTAATTAGTTTTACTTGCAAACAATGGAAATAGGATCTGAACATCAATTTTAGAAAGTGTTGACAACACCCAAATATTAATGTGTTAGGAAATACATGCACTTAAATAATGCAGACTTCTCCAAAATTATGAAGTAAGATAAAATTTAAGTAAGTAAGAAAAGTACTTAAGTAAGTAAGATAAGTTAAAAACCATACAATGGGGATCTCTAGATTGGGCTCTTAATATCAGATCCTTTATCCTGCATAAATACCTATTTCTCATTTGTAACAGAGAAAATGTTAATTTGCCTCACAGGAGATCTGAGATAAATTCAATGTTTCTTGTGATGCATTCAAATATTGCAGTGAGGAGTACAACAAAAAGAGAAAAACAAGAGAGTATTAAGAGTTTGGTATTCAGAACAAGGAATACAATCATAAAGGCACATGCTGAATAGAGATAAAATTTAATGCTGAATAGAGAGGAAATATAATGCTGAATAGTGCTTTGTTGTGAGCATTGTCCATCTCGAGTCTTGAAAGAGGCAGAAATTTGGTGACAGATACACTATATGATCATATAAATAATGATTTGTGTTTTTAGCAGAAATATTAAAATTATCCAAAAAAAGGATTCCATGGGAACTGCCTAACTTCAAATGTTTAAGTTGATGGTTTTAACATATAGACAATTATTTATTCTGTGTACATTAGTGCATTTAGGTGTAACATAATTCTCAAAAAGACTACCATTAATAAAAAAACCCATAACAGGATCCTGTTAATAAACCCTAATCTCTCTATGTGTCTGTGATTTTTAGGAAATGTTAGGTTTGGAGGCGTTTTATTTTCTGCTCTACATTGTGAATCTGATGTCATTTAAATACATCAGAGTCCTATTGTTCTGTCATTTATGCCCTGTGCACTTCTGCTTTTAGCATGATTAAATAAAAGAGATGCATACCAAAGCTTTCTCATTTGAATAATGCAACATCAATATTTTACATCTTGGGCTGCATTTCAATTTTTTCCTCAGCAAGGTGAACACTTGAAAAGGAAGACACCATTGCTTGCAAAAGTGTAAATTAAGTTACATTCTCCTCGTTTCCAAAAGAGATTTGTGTCTCAAAAAATACTCATTATTGAGTAGCTGTCATTCTGTTGTAAACCAGTTCTCCAACTGATGAGCTTTTATTCTCCAGTAGCACAAGGAAAGCAATAATGTATCTACATAGCAATTCCATTCTTAACATTTCCAGTATGTTTTTTCAATGGTCAGATTCTTCTTCCACCTGCAGTAAGTAGAAGCAACATTTATACACCTGAGTGGACCTGGTGCACTGCACAACATAGGGAGTGGAGGAGTTCAGATCCATCTTGTGCAAATCACAGATATTCATGTTAGGGTTGGATTCAGCTGTGGAGATTATCAGTTTTGGTTCTTCAGCCTACAGGAGTTAACACTTTGGATCTTCAATTACAGCAACATTTGGGTACCTTCTTTTGGGATTGGCTCCTCTGTATGAAGTGTTTTATTGCAAAGATACATCCTACAGTCATTTCACTAAGTGAAATGCCCTGCTCTTTAGCAGGAGATATCTTCTTCTGAGATGCACACAACCCCACTTTGCACTGTTACAAGCCTTTGGAGGAGCTGCTTCCATGAATTAGTCTGGCTTTCCCCAGAGAAAACACCTCCAGCTGTGTCTGTAGCTGCAACTTCACCATTCCCATGAGGTGCATGCTTCCATAACACCTTCTCTGCCCCCAGACATAGTGTTGAGAGCTGCATGTTTTTGTTTTGCATTGCAATTAATCCATTGTTATATTCAAACTCATGGGTTTGTGGATATTTACCAAAAAGCCAAAAGGGAGAACAGACATGCTGAGATATACTTCCCAAATACTGGGCCAATCTCAAGCATGCAATGAGACACAATTGGTTTCCTTTTGAGAAATTCCATTAATTCCCATCACATACATAATTTTATGCATGCATAACAGTACCTGACAAGACAAGCCCTATAATATAACAACATTCTGCCACTGTTTTGCCTCAAAAGCCTGCAAACCCACAGATTAAGGTGCTCACACATTAGGTGATTTCTCACATTTTTGCAGTTTGACTTGAAAATAAGTATTTGCTTTGTTAAGTTTCCCCTCCATCAGCATAACATTTTTACATGACAATTTTATGGCTCTTTTCCACAATAATGAATTAATGCTTGTTCTACATGTTCATTTCTTCAAATTACTTTAGCACTTTTTGGAGAAAGTTCATCGTGTTTTCTAATACTGTCTGAAAAGTACAGGCTATGACAGGCCACCTGAGTGATAAGTTGGTGCTTGTTTGTCCAAGCTGAAAAATAATAAAACAAAGGTGAAAAATTCCAATATATTTTATAGGGACAAAAACTGGATATGATCTAACTTTGTAATAAGCAATTTAGTACATTTCATTAATAACATGGTATTTGCAATGACTCATTCTTACCTTTGTCATAAAGCAGCTAAAATGTTGGAACTCGCCAGTCTCATTATGCAGTATCTAATATTTCATACTTAGAATCCAATCTTTAATATTTAATTTTGGGTTTGTTATTCAGGCACATTTGTTCTTTGTGCTGGAGATGATAAAACTGATTTCTGATATATATATATATATATATAAAACAATTCTCATTTACTTCAGCAGAGTTTGCTTTTACAAGTATCCTTGGGCATAATCTAGTGAAAGTTACAAAGAATCCAAAAGAAAAATAAATCACATTACACACTTTTTACACATGCCTTTCAGTTTATCTCAGGACCATTCAGCTGTGTTGTAGGGTTATAGAATACATATGATGACTTCTTAGGTTCATGGAATATTATCAAGACCCATGAAATTCCTTTTCATTGTCCAGGGTCAGAGTTTTTTTATTTTCTCCCTCTCACCTTTTTCTTACTGTTGTGCAGTTAACAGTAAAACAAAAACAAATACTTAATATATATGTAACTATAACTTGTCAAATATGGCTGTATCTTACTGCCTAGCTGTCACAAGGCATTATGTATATATACTAGAGACTGTACTTCATTTTTGTTAGTTCTATTGTCAGTCTTTCACATTACACAGCCAGAAATCCTTGAAGTTAAATGTCCGGTCTTTTGAAACACAGAATAAAAGATGTTTAAATACTTTGCCTTTTATTGAAGTGTTTTAACACCTCTCATATTACTCAGAGAAATTGCTTGGGAATGAGGTTAATGCTCTACAAAACCTGCTTTTTAAAACCCTATAAGACAGGTCAAAGACCAGGAAATGCTCTCACTATAATTCTCATTTTCAGCTGAATTGGCCATGGCAACTGCACTAAGAATGCAAGTTTGAATTTCATTATGTTCCAGAAACCTGTAACTTTGCATTAGAATGATTCATGCAATAACAGAAGGGAATTGCGAGCATTTTTGATGCAGCATACATTAATTTATAATTTAATAAATTAGTATTTTAAGTTAAGTAGCTACTTTCAAGTACAACAAAAAAAAAATGTTCATTTGATAGCTACTAAATGCATCCCTTTGCATTTTGCCTGTAAAATTCTCTGTGTTTGGTGACAGGTTAAATGTCTATTATACAATATACACAGGGAGCCAACGTGTGTCTTTGTAATACCACAGCAGCCATAGCAATTTTAGCAGCTTTCTTATTATTTTAAGTCATTCCCATTGTCTTCTAAAGAACAAAAATAGAAGCTGAAAACTTAAAGCAACCCAACTCAATAAGCTGTCATTATAAACAAAATATTGTATTGTTGTTAAACAAGTGACCATGTCCCCCAACATGATAATGACTTGTTCCTTAATTATGTCTTTGGAGATCCAACATTAAGTCATTTCTCAACCAAAACTTCCATTAATTGCAATGGAAGTTTCCTGGAATGATGTTACAGCATTGGCCTTTTAGGTATTTCCTTTTGTTTAACCATAACAATTCTCTAAATAAGCAAGTAATTTTTTATTATGAGAACTTTTGATAATACACTTGATTTTTTGAGAAATGACAAGGGTACACACCTTTAGTTAACATTGTTGCCGTACAAGCAGCTTAAGGAACTCACTGCAAAGTAGTAAGGCAATGCTCAGGAGTGGGACGATAAGAATAACAAGATACCTTACAATTTTGGGAAGCAAAATTACGTAGTTCTGCAATGCTTGAGATGCTGATCCTTCTAAAGCACATCCGTAGTATTGCTAGTATTATGAGTGGATCCATTTGCACAGATACTTCAAGCAAAATTGTGGTTTAACATTCCTCACAACTTTCTGAGTACACTGCAGGGAGTTTCAAAGGCTGAGATTTTATCCTGAGAAAGCTGAGAAATCATTGCCACACAGCTGCTCCTCTGCCTGCAAGCTTGGAATAGCCTTCCATTTTATCCAGCTCAGTGTGATGTTCAGAAGACTTCCTCCTGCTGGAAAACACCCAGGTTTTTGATGCTGGTCTGCAGCAACCTATTATCTCAGCCAGACAAATGACAGTGAGAGAAACAGAAAGAACAAAATATCACCTGGAAATTCTGCAAACAAGTTATATGTTTACTAAGGTTAACTGGGATTTGTAGCAGTTGTATTGTGCAACCACTAGAAAGCAGCTTGGGTTGGATCTGCAGTGGTCACATGAGATGTAGAGATATGTCAAACCATGATCTCCATCCCATATGCCCAGGAGAGATTTTAGTCTCCAGCCACATCACCACCAGTCACAAGTTTTGCTGAGAACATATATCCTATTAAAACTTGTCCCCTCAAGTATTCTGTTCCCAGATTAATGTTATAGCAACTGTTTCCATGGCCAAGCTGGTCGCAAATGTGATTTCCCTGTCAAAGTTGGCCTCTATCAGGGACACACCAGGTAAAAGTGGCAAATTTGTCTGGGTCTAACACCCCTGGCCAAATGCTCTCTGTTAGATACCCACTGTTCCCTCTAAGAGATGTGGGGTCAGAACAATTCCTGATGCTAAGTAGCAAAAATGGCCCATTTAAACAGGACATGTGCAGCTTGTTCTGGTGAGAGCCAGTGAGATGTATAGGCAAAAGGCAGATCAGACATGCAGTATCCTTAATCTCCTATGTATAAATAGCACACACTACCTGATGATAATAAAGAGCCAACCTTGCTGCTTCTTTTGGAAGTTGTTAAAATAGACTGGAGTACATGATTGGAGACACTGAAGTGCCTCCAGAAGCAGACAGAGGTAAAGATAAGTATGGATTGTGGCAGAAATATTTTCTTTCAGGGAGCCTAGTTTCTACAATTTATGGCTGCTTAGCAGAAATTATATCTAGGGAATCAAGTGGTCTGAAACCAACCTTCTCTCTCCCCAAGGGGCATTTTATGCAGTCCAAGAGGTGTTTCCTTGGGAGAGATGATTTCATGCTAAATACTCTTCAGAAGAGACTCACATCACTGGAATAGGCTTCTGCTGTGACAAAGCACTTTCTCTCTTGTGTTCAAGGTACACTGGCAGCAGCATTTATTTGTTAACTTCTGAGGCCATTAGCCTAATGGCCAACCCAGGGAAAAAGTTATTTGTATAAAGAATAGTGTCTGTTATGGAGAATTAGCCAAACTTTCTATGTGGTCTGGTAATGCTGAAAATGAGTTAGTGCTTCAGAGATTTTAAATGGTATTTTTATTAGGATAAATTAAGGGTATAAATATCAATATTATTTAAAATTGTATTAACACAGCATACCAATTCTTAGAGATTTGTAGAAAAATAAGGCAATTTGAGCCAATCTAAGACAATCTGGTTCTCATTTACGGAACCACATTCAACTCCCATGCTTTCAATTTCTCATTGTGATGATTTTGCAGAAGATTGAACAATATCTTCTCTTCTATTTTCCTTTCAGACTACTTTATTCCTTGGAAACAGAACAGAAAGGGAAGTAGTAACACTGATGTTAGTGTTTTTCTCTTTCACCTGATCTCTGTAAAAGTCAGAAAGGAGAATAAGGAATTATGAATACACATGAAACATTGAGAGGCCCCAAGCATGGTGTCAGCATTTTCCATGGAAACTCTGAGCAGATGTATCTAGTGGTTTTCTGATTTGCAGCCATCCTCAGCTCTTGTTGTGTTTGATAAGTGGTGGGGGAAAAAATAGCTGAAAAATCAAAGGCAGAAAGATATTCTGTAAAGAGGCAATATCTAAAAGCCTGATGTTGTAAATGTTCCGTTTGGAGCATCCTTTGAAGTGGCATGGAATGCACAGGATACCTGCCTATTCATTTAGCCACTGATAAGGACCTAATTAGCACAGCACTCAGAATCTCCCATATAGTGGAGCATAGAAATAACTATGGCTTTTACTTCCTTCCTTTGCAGCTGTAAGTGAAACAGCTTTTAAAGGTTTTGCTTTTTACGAATGTGTGCATGTGGTGTAAATACCGCACTAAGTGAAAAAAAAAATAAATAGATCAACAGTCACAGAAGGAAAACCTGCTTTTATTGTTGGGAAGTAGTGGATTCAGCACTCATCTGAGTCATGCAAGGGAATTTCTGTGGGTTTAGGTCAAGCTTCACTTACAAACTCTGGCCTGCAGGCTAACACTCTCTTCAGCTCAGTGCAACACAGCTGGCAGTGAGTAATAGATGTTTCTCTGTCCAGGACTGGGCCATCAGACCCTTAAATCCTAAGTTTATTCCAATGGAAATGTTCCAGTGCACTGAAGTGCCTCCTGAAAGCAAAACTGCAGGATCAGGCCCTTCAATTTTAAAAAATGACATTTAATATGGACAGACAAAGGCAACGGAGAAGAACACAGTGACTCTCTGTATACCTGGAGGAGGGATAGTAGTACAAAACAAGCTTTTCTTTAACCACCACAGCAATCTTCTAACAGCAGCACCCACTCAAAAGCATAGAACTCAGAGGCTGATAATCATCTTTCAGTTCAGGTTATTGCATGCAATTTTTCACATTCATTCAGTTTTCTTCATACAGCTCTTAGTAAAGTAACTCCCTTAACAATAAAAGCTTTTATGGCAGCCCATTACACAGGAGAACTAACCACTCCTAGTTTTTTTTATTGGCTTCTTGGAATATTTATAGCAGTCTTTGTTCTCTTTGCAAGCTTATGCATTTGGGTGTGTATGAAGATTTTTCTTTTCTATTTTTTTACTTTGCCAATTGGTTTTGACAGCAAAGTACATATATTTTTACATCTGTAAGGTTTTAAAGCTTTATATTTGTTTTCCTTTATATATTATTATTGGCATCAAAGCCAACATTCAGTCTGCACCTCACTGTTTAACACTTGAACATTCACTACTGTAGAATTTTCAAATTGCCATCATGCTATCTTTTCTTGATTAACTGGTTACACTCTGCACACAAAGAAATTATGAAATTTGACTCCATACTAACAAATCAAAGAATTTATTTAGTGTCTAAAGGGACAGATTAAATTTATACTTCAATAATTTGAGAGAAAAACCTCAAATTAAAACAAAAGATTTGCATTCTTGAAGGAATCACCTCAGTAATTGAAACTACCACTTGACTTATTTCTGTATGGCATTTTGGACTCAGGATGATCCCAAAACTTTCAATAAAGCTTACATTGAACTAAAAATGGTCTCAAATAGAATTTGGCTTTGAATACCTCTATCCTGGTTTTCAGAGTTTTTTAAATTTAATTTTATATTCTTTCTTTAATGAACAACAATATTTTATTGTTGACACCACTTCACAAAAATAATATATGTATAAAATATATAAAAATATAAATAATATAAATAATATAAATATAACTATAAAGAAATAAATATATATGTGGCTTTTCTTTATTTTCCAATATAATGAAAGAAGAAATTGTACTAACCAGACTGATGGAACTGTTGAAATTAGTAGGAGAATTATTTTCTCATTTGCCATTTCCAGCTCAGCAAATAATCATTGTAAAAGCTAAAGCAATGCAAATAATAAATAGCAATATTAATCATCTAGTAAATACCTTCTTGAATTTATTATACACATATTTATTGAATGAATAATAAATAATCTAAGAATACATTTATTTTTGACCACAAAATTATTAAAGAAATTATTATTAAAGAAAAATAAAGATTCAAATCACTGATATGAAGTGAGGCTTTTGTATTGTTCTTAATAAATACAAGAATGTTGTAATAAACATATTTTGCATGGTATCTTTCACAGAGACTTATTTCCCTGGAGCTTTACTGCTGCTGGAATGCTACTAGGTAGGTGGAATCTTAATTTTCTTATTATTATCTTGTTATTAGCTTATATCTAATAATACCAAACAAATTATTTGGACCTTGCTAATGTATAAACTATATTCTGCTGTGTTGACTTTGAGAACTTTCTTTTAATGGCTTTATTAGGTGGGTATATCCCCCCAGCTCTGGAGCTACGAAAATATCACATTCCACTGTAGAGACTGGTGGGGTTTTTATGGGGGTATAGTGATTGTGCTGTTATCCCTAAATTCAGATTTGGGACTCAGGGCAGTCCTCATCCTTTCTACAGGTGAAGGTTACAAGCCATTTCTTGAGCTCCTCCTCTCTCTCATTCCCTGTTCCCTGGGAAGGGACATCAGGCTATTAAGTGACAGTCTGCATCTCCTAGAAGCCCAGAGAGAGCCCTGGCTCAGCAGGCTCATGGATCAGGTCCAGCGGCTGCTTCCTGCCGCAGGGCTGAGTCTGGGGAAAGACCTCATGTGACCCCTGAGCTAGTCCTGCTACTTGCCAAGAGATGGAGTCCAAAGAAAACAGAGTCAGCAAGGACTAACCATCGTGGCCTATTTCACCTCCCAGGAGGTGACAGCTCCTGTGGAAAGTTTTTTGTCTGTGTTTTGAGAAACATCTCTCAGGCTTCAACCAAAACACGGTCATCACAAGACAGAAACTGCCCCTCAGCTGTAGGAAAGGGTGCAGAGTGATGTTGGTGCCTTCTGTGGTGACCTACCTCATCCCCTCAGATTTTTCTTGCAAACCACTATTGGCTTCTGTCTTCAAGGCCATTGGAGTACCTGACACACTACTTCTGTTTCACCACATGGAAATGGAGAGAAAAAGTGCAATATGTGAAAAAACCCTGAAAATCCCATGGGAACCTTTTCTATAGGTGTGAATCTTGTCCCTGCCCTGCTCCAGTGAACGTGGGAGACCACACACCATTGTACAGAGAGGTGACAGACCTCACTGACAGCAATCTGCCACTTAGGTGTGACAGGAGTCTCATAATGAGACACACCGTGTGTGAGGAGTCAGCACGCTTGTGAACAAATAGGAAAGGCGACAAATCGGCAAGATCTGGCTGATCCTGGGGAAAACAGAGAGTATGGCAAGTAGTTTCTTCTCTGCATAGAATGTCAGGTCCTTCATCCTATGGTTTAAAGTCTTTAAGGAGCCAGTACCCAGTTGTGTTTATCCAGGACAATGTAGCTCAGAACGCAGAGATGGAGCCCTTTTGCAACACTACAGGACAACCTGTTGCAAGTTACAGTGTGGCTTTTGGTGAAAATGAAATAGTGGAGAGTTTCTACCACAGCTGAAATGGGGAGTGATAGCGAAAAACAAAATGAAAAATAAATGTCTTCTTCAGGTTTTCCTATTAGCAGAACTCTGTGATAATGACCTTTGTGAAGGACTCATAGGGACTCGATGAAGTGCCTCAGCGTCACTCATTTTATGATGCAGTTTATGCAAAAAGTATTTGTATCCTATGATAATAATAGTTGTAAAGAATAGCTGTGATACCCACGCCAGACAGCAGATCAGAAAAATTGGCTTTGGAAGGAATAATCAGCATCCCTTAACTCAACATACCTTTCAGCAGTCTGAAAGAAGCGTATAAACAAAACCTTAGCTTGGATATCAGTATACAGATTAACCACAGGCATTTTCATTCTGTCATTGCACTACACTTTATGTATTCAGCCAAACATTTCTAAAAGGATTGTAACTCCTCCTTGTTTGAATTCAAATCCCAAGAAATTCAAACTGCTAATGCAGGGTAAAATTCAATAAGCTTTGCAAACTGCTTAACATTATACTATAAATATTATTTAGACATATTTATAGGTTTATGCATGATAAGTCTATGAAAACAATAGCAAAACACTATTTTTATTCCTTCAAACATTTTTAATTTTCATCATGCTATTACATTTTTTCAATTGAAGTGAAACATAAAGACGTTAAAAGAAAGCATAATTGGGCTTGTTTGAAATTATTTCTCTGAGACTTGAAAGAAAGAAAAGCCAAAAAATGCATTAGAAGTCAGAGTTAGAAAGAAATCAGGGAATTCATAACGTTTCAAGATTTTTAAAATGTAAGGCATAAATAATGTTTGTTTCTTTGTAAATAGCAATCATATGCATAAAATGGGAATGAGCTGTAGAAAGAAATAAATCGGAGAAAGTCTATTCAACTGGAATCCTAGGAACGTTAATGTTGTGGAACACTGTTGGACTGCTACAGTTTTGCAAGTGCTTTATCTCAGCTGAAAGGTGAAATTAGCAGCTTTCTCAAAACCCTGGGAAGCTATTGTGTCAGTGCTACACACTGGAGACCACTGTTTGATGCCAGTGCCACTAGTTTAGATGAGCATTGCAATCAGGAGTATTAGAAGTGAGTTGGTGAATTGCATTGCATGAAGCAATGGAGCTGCTTGCAGACAAAAGAGCTGAATGGGGTTTTATACATGTATATACATGAATATAATGAAGTCAAACCTACCAAACACACAGCTGAATTCAGAAATATTAAAGTAACCAACTAGAAAAGAAGTTGGAGAGAGAGGTGAGATAAGGAGAGGACATCTAACTAAAAGAATTAGTTAATAAAATTAACTGTAAGTTCAGACACAGCTGGACCACTCCCTGAAATATTAATATGGTGAGGAATGATGCATCAAATGTGTCTCTCAGAAGCTACTGCTCATAGTTTTCTGAACTTAAAGAGGTCCCATAATTTGTGCACTTTAGTTTCAGGAGGACATTACCTCATTATACCAGCAATTTACTCAGTAAGTTTCTTTCTTTCTTTCTTTCTTTCTTTCTTTCTTTCTTTCTTTCTTTCTTTCTTTCTTGCTTTCTTTCTTTCTTGCTTTCTTTCTTGCTTTCTTTCTTTCCTTCTTTCTTTCCTTCTTTCTTTCTTTCTTTCTTTCCTTCTTTCTTTCCTCCTTTCTTTCCTTCTTTCCTTCTTTCTTTCTTTCTTTCTTTCTTTCTTTCTTTCTTTCTTTCTTTCTTTCTTTCTTTCTTTCTTTCTTTCTTTCTTTCTCTCTCTCTCTTTCTTTCTTTCTTTCTTTCTTTCTTTCTTTCTTTTTCTTTCTTTCTTTTTCTCTCCTCATATCTCTTTCTCTTTCTCTTTCTCTTTCTCTTTCTCTTTCTCTTTCTCTTTCTCTTTCTCTTTCTCTTTCTCTTTCTCTTTCTCTTTCTCCCTTTCTCTTTCTCCCTTTCTCTCTTTCTCTTTCCATCTCCTTGCTTCCTTCCTTCCTTCCTTCCTTCCTTCCTTCCTTCCTTCCTTCCTTCCTTTTCCATTTTTTTCCATGGATGTAGAACAACTACAAACATTCAGTGAAAACTGCTGAAAAACCTGTATATATTTACTCATGTAGGAAAGCACAGGGGTATTATATTCTAAAGATCATCATCATAAATGATGAGAAATAAAACAATATTTCTGTTATTTGATGAGGTTTATGAGAATATCCCTAGACAATTCATTAGTTTTAGCTGACATGAAAATCAATTAATTTTAATAGGGAATAACAGATTATGTGTTTAATAATTCATCTAATTTCATGAGGCAAAGTGAATTAGACAATGCAATGTAAATCTAATAGCAATTGTAATCACATAATTTGACTGTTTGTCAAGAGCAAAGCATAGTGAAATGATCAAGAATTACACAGAGTGAAAAACATTAATTGTCTGTAAACTGAGTGACAGTTTCTTGTAACCCTGAAAGCCTGTGAGTTCAGTGTAATTATTTCTATTAGATCTTTCCCTAAAATCATTCTGTATCATTAATTATGTATTCATATTAAGCAGGCAAATTAATAAATAATACAAAATAATGTTTCCATGAATTTTTTCAATTCAGAGTTGCTATGCAATTGATGGAGATTTTAAAGACCGAAACTACGTGAAAATTGTTTTATAGTTTGCATTAATTAATCAATAATGGCCCTGAGAGCTGGCATTTCTGCTTTTTAATGACCAGCTGAAAGAGTTGAGGACCCAACGTCGAGCAGGGGCCCTTAACCCATGCGGTCATTCACGCTGGAGAAATGCCCGACCCCCAGGTCACTCTTGCTGTTAATCGAAGCCATAATAATTGTTATGGTTATTTTTCCATGCACACAGAGCAGTCACGTGCTTTCCATCTGAGTGGTATTTATTTCAGGTTAAGGAGAAAAACAAAACAGGAAAGAACAAATGTGAGGCCTTGACATGCAAAATGGCAGCTCTGGGTGGCTGTGCGCAACAGACGGAGCGTGCAGCACCCGCAGGGAGATCATGGCCATCTCAGCTGATGTGTCACAAGACACACGATTATGTTGAAGCACAAATATTTTATAAAGGGGTTGTCCTTTCATATGTTTGAAAATATGCATGTTGAAAAATACATGTTGCCATGGATACAGGTCTGCGTTCAGAGCAATAGTCTCTCTTGGTAGTGACACTGTAGTAACCTATAGAATCAAGGAACATCACACCTCCTTGTGTTAATATAAGAAAAAAATATTAAAAACACTTTAGGAACACTCAAAGTGATTTTCTCTTAACAACAAAATATGAAGGAATCAATGCCAAAGGAATGGGATTTGAGCAAACTGTTCTAGTGGAAGGTGTCCTTGCTTATGGCAGGAGGGCTGGATCTACATGGTCTTTAAGGTTCCTTCCAACCCAAACCATTCTATGATTCTATGAATCACAAAATCGTGGGTGAATTTTCTTGTTTATAGTCTGAAGAAAAGGTCTGTTGAGTGTATAATTGTTGAGTATAATTCAAGCCATAAAATGTGGTCTGGCCTATAGCACATGAGTTCCCATCCCTCTCTCCTTTACCAGCAGTTGGGATTTGAGGTACACAGGCCAGCACAGGAGATGAAGAAGCTGACAGGGCAGGGTGTGAAAATCCACTAGCCATCTGTGCCGAAGGGATAGAAGATACTGATTCTCCACACATTCTACCAAAAACAGAAGAACCTCGCCTCCCCTTTGAAGATCAAGCAGCAGTTTTGGCACGTGGAACACGAAGATGGAAGAAGCAGGTTCTGGACATCATTCTGGAACTTCAGATCTGGACAGGAGAGAGCAGTATTCACCTTTCATGCTGAAAGGACTTCCTAGCAGTGCTTGTCACCATAGTTTGTGAGTATTCTCCTCTATACCCACTTTTGTCATCCAAGGAACCACTGCCTGCTGTGTGTGAAGGAAAGAAAGAAATTTACAGTGAAGTTGGCTCTTGGACATGCAGTCACAAAACTTTACTTTTATACCTTGAATTAAGGTAATAAAAGAGAACCTTAAATTCCCAGCCTTCTTTTTATTCCTTCAAATTTGGAGAAAGGAGAGAAGAAGAAAAAAAAAGAAGAGCTTCCTCTCCTTGGCTGCACAATTGTAACAGTATGTTCTTTTTGGGGTCTCAACTCTATTTCAACTCTAGTTGTACAGGAGGAAGCACAACAGAAAATAGGAAGACAGAGATACATACATAGGCTGAACAAAGATGAAAACAGATATCACAAAAAGAAAAAAATTATTGTCAAATTGCATAATGCATTGGTCTTCTCTCACGTACCTGCCTGTTTTCCATCCATCTGCCAAAAAGCCTAAAGGAACTGAGTGCTTCTCAATTCATTCAAGGCTCATCAACATATGTGTGCAAATTAGGTGTAGTTTCTTGTTTGCTACTGCTTAAAACAGTGCTCATAGGTGCAGTAACCTAAAGCTGGTCAGAGAATTCCCATGAGAATTGTAATAAAATCTAAGTTTCACCAATTTTTTTGTATCTGGGTGTTAAAAAGCAGCTTGATATTCCTGGCACACCATTACCTCTCATATGCTTACCAACAAACTGATGCTTTGGGTTCAAGAAAGTCCTTTCCCTCTATGATCACAACCATGAAAACTTTCAGATTTTGTAGGATCTTCACCATAAAATTCCTGTTTTGGCTGATCACTCTTCTGTTAGCTTCTAGCCCTGGCCCACTCCATGCCAGGTTGATACAAAGAACAAATTTTCTATTTCCATAACTATGAATTCTGGGAAATTTCAATAAAAATTAGCATTAGCAAAAAAATCACAGGCATACATGTTATTAAAAAACTTTCTCTGTCTAATCACTCCTACTGTTTTTGAAAATAAATGCTGTATACTGATCTGTCATGTAATGCAGTGAGTTAACCAAAAATACCGACTGTGCCTTGAACTGTCTCAGAAACAATCTTTCTTAGCCAACTGAATGCACCTAAGCAACTTAATTGTTAAATGCTTGGCATCTGCATGTTTAAAGTATGCTTTCCCATGTTTTTTATAAAAACAAAAATTTGCTAAAAAGAAATTTGATAATATTTAGGATGACAGTGTTAAAAGCAGACATAGGAAATATGAAAAATATAAATACTTTGCATTTCAAGAAGCAATAAATTCAAGCACAAATATTTTCATTAAAATGGCCAGAAATTTGGTAACTAGTATTATGATTCAGTCTTTGCAGCTCTTACACCTTTAACAGTTGTAAAACCTGGCACTAGAGTACACACAGAAAATCTGAGCAAATTGTCTGAAAGTCCTTAAGGAATTTAAAATAAATGCTTAAATGAATCTTTCACTACTGGCATTCAACAAATGCCCAGATGTATTCATAGTGATGCGCCCAATTAAGTTTAGAAGAATTGCATGAGTTCAGTTTCAGCAGATTCCTATTGATTCTCCTAGTTAATAAACAGTTAAAGGATGAAGTGAGTTTTTAAAAAATATAAGTGCTTTAAAGGTGCTAGAGAGGAAAAGCATAGTACTAAGTGGTCATGTGGCTAGTGCCATTCATCTTGGTAGTGACTATCTGTCAAAAGTGGCAAGAGCCCTGTTAACAGCCATGACCTGTGCTGTAATGAAGGGAGAGTGCACAGCAAAGTGTCCATTATCAGGCAGTTGGGAGCAGTAAATTTGTGCAGTTTGCCTCAATCTTGCAGCAAGTTGAGATGTAAGATAGGTGGGGATCAGCAAGCAGCAATTTTATCCTATGATCATTTTTGTCAGATCGCATCAGAGTAGGAACTTACTCAGATTCATTATTTCAATTAAATAAGTTCCCTCATTAAGTGACCACTGCCATGAACATCATCTGCAGTGCTGTATTTATAATTGCATAAACACACCTGCTAATATTTGGACAGGGAGCAGTGATGGAGAAGCACTAAGGTAAACGACACATTAAGATGATAGTCAGGTACAATCAAACAAATCTTGTACCCTCTCTACAGGGCTAACAGCTTGCAATAAAATAGGCAACCTCTGTTACCTATACACTAACCTAAGGTGCTTACATCCAATTCTAACCATGAAAATTCATTTCAGACTCTTTGCAAAACAGCAAAGCACTCAAGTAAAAATCCACCTTTGTTCAATCCCATGCAAATGAATTGATGCTATTAACACTTTCCTGGGGAATAAGCCCAAAACTCCAGGTGACAACCAATATCTGCTCTCAGATACATGGAGATGAAGAATTCTGAATGAACTCTTAAAATATCAGGCAGACTTAACCCTTAGGGACCCTCCAGGAAACTAAACAAGCAAACAGAAGACAAATGTACTTGTCACCACCACTCATTCACCACTTTGCATCAGCAAAAGCCTTTTAGATCAGCCCATCATTCAGGCACTGGATGTATTCCTTAATCACATGTTGTCCCTATTCCTACCCCATAACCTTAATGAGGAATACTAAAACTTCTGTAGTTCTGTAATTCCTGTAATTCTGTCAACCACTTAATTTCATGTTTCTGTCAAATTCTTTCCCTATTGTGAGAGACTTGTGCTTTCCCTGCCAGCTCCCAGCCACACAGGTAGTTTGGATGGTGGGCAGAGAGGTAAAGCTCATGTCCAAACAGCATTATATTGCAAATGGTCACAGCTTTACTCTGTTCCCCAAAGACCCCACACCAGCACCATCCACATGTGGGCCAGTGTTATAAAACTGAATAGCAAATGTGGGTTTTTTCTTTCCATATCTGTATTAAATCAACAGATGGATACTTTTTTCTTTCTCTTAGTCTATGTCAGCAGTGCAACATCCAACTCTAAAGGAAGGACTCAGCTTCTGTTACATGTTAATAGAGACCCACAGCAAAAAAAAAGCTTTCACAACCTTTAAGAAGTTGCATTTTTATCTTGCCTACCTCAGCAGATTTTTAAATTGGATAAGGGACCAGGGAAAATGTGCCTTGACTCTCCTTTTGTTGACAGTTTTATATTTTTCATTTCAATGCCAGAGGAAGATTTCAGAGATGAAAAGAAGGAGAATATTTTGGCCCTTTGAAGTCCTCACCATCAAGTGAACTGTGAAGACCAGCTTCAAGGATGGGCAAGCTGCAGCCACCTGAGCTGGTAAATGCAGGGATGAGTTTGAGTAATGGCAACAAATAGAGATGATGGCAATAAATTAAAAATGTGCTGCTGAGATAAAGTAGAGGTTGAGGTACATTGTAGAATGTGGATCTCTCCTGTAGCCCTGAAATGTGCTTCCCAGCTCTCCCTTGAACTCAGGGCACAAGTTAAAAAGACTGCTGATAGCCCTAAAACAAATAGGGGATATGTAGTAATCAATTCAGAAGAGGCTTAATAATATTAACAGTTCTCTGGATATTTTGATAGATTTCAGTATACCTGTTAGGAACATGGCCTGTTTATCCATTTTTGACCTTTACCTCAAGTTAAGGAAAAGAATACTAAAAAAAGAACAAAAAACCCTAACAAAACAAGGAGGGTCAGTGACAGTGCTAAACTACTCCAGGGGACAATACAGGTTCAATCAGATAACAATATGAAAAAAATAGACTGAAATGCAGATCTAATCTGTCCAAATGTAGGGTGAAAAATAATTTCCTCTCACATATTAGCACAAGCCTAACTATGCACTGAACTCATGTTGATGCTGGGATCCAAACCTGCAGGCATGCTGAACTTTCTTCTTTATTTTTACCTTTCTGCAAAGCTGTAAGCATTTCTTACACAACTTCCATGTGCTACCCAAGCAATAACCAGGATTTTTATGTTATAAGTATTGGGGTTGTATAAGGCCTGCAGAAGAGGAGTTTTTGCTTGTCAAGTGAGGCTGGTCGTTCTCACAGGTCACAGTGTACTACCAGAAGCTGTACTACGGAGCTGGAGACACAATGGAGAATCACAAGTGATGAGATCACCACTGTTCACATAGCAAGTAAAAATTCATTTTGGAGGGGCTGGAACCATCTGTTACTACCTGTATAATGGCACTTCTTACAACTTGGCAGCAAAAACCAGGCTGTAAAGAGGGAATAGAACTGCAACTTTCTCCCTGTGTTTTTTCAGGGTGGTGGGAAGTGAAGGGAAATAAAATTGTCCACATTAGTTGATACACAGGCAAAACTGTAATTTTGGAGGGAGGGGGATTGTTTACCTTAAAAGCTGTGTAAATCAGCTTGAAACTGAATTAAACAGGTGGCTGACCACCTGTACATAATTATTAACTATGCTTACAAAATAATTTATGTGAAAATACTGTCAAATCCTGATAACATCACATCTGCTACTACTGTACTATTGTGCAGAATGTTTGTATTTATTATTTCTTTGAAAAAAACAGTTAGGTGTTGCTGACCTTTCTTCCCTGTTTTTATTTTTTGAGGTAAAGTATTTGTACCAGAAAGTTTAATATTCTTTCTACTATTATAAATTTTGAAGTATCATATTTGTGCATATTTAGCATTTGAACAAAAATTATGTGAATTTAAGTATTGAAAAGTACCTGAATTAGTCTGATAAATCATTACATTTTTAACACTAAAATTGTTATTGAACATTTTACTACATATAAGGTATTTAAAATTGCTGCTCTGCTTATATTTAGGCATGCTGGAGTTTTCTTTACCTTTGAGAAGATTATTAACAACATGCTTTGGTCTTTATTCAAATTTTAATTTTTGCAAGTAGAATCATATTCTTGCCAGACACTATTTTTTAGCAAGGAGTACCTTCAGTTCTGGTAATTTACACTGTCAGAAGCAAAATCAGAATGTGACTGCATGGCATGTGAAAGTCCAGTGTTAACTCAGCACTGGTGAATTTTGGCTGATGCCATCACCACACCACTCATCCATCCAACCACTCAAGTGAAAGACTATGAAAGAGCTCCAGAGACCATGCACGTCTACAAAGGAGAAGGTGAAATTTGTATCAGTTTATTATATATAGATATATATAGAGAGAGAGAGCTGAAGACAAATGATTTAGGACTTGCTTCATGAGCTTTTCATCCAGTCCTCTTTTGAAAAGACTTCAGTTCCCTCAATGGCCATTCCCAGCTTATTGTCCAGTTGTACCCAACCTCCATCACAATGAGAAAATTCAAGTTTTGTGACTTTCTTACATTGAACATTTCAGTTGCTGCACAATTGGAGGTACCGTAAAATGTTTGGAAATGGCAAATCAGATTCAATGGATTAGAAAAAATACTAACCATACATTTTTTAAAAGCATTTAATATTATTCCATTTATATCACAGCAGCATGTTCAATTCATTGTACCTTTACATGTCTGAAGGAAATCAGTCCAGGAGTTTTCAAATTCTTCATTAGTTATCTTAAATTCAAACCCTGAAGGTACGTACAAAACTTCTTTTTGCTTATTTCATGTCTTCATTTTAATAAGAAAAAAAATCTCCAATTGCAACCACATTTCTTTTCCTAGAAAAGTATAAAAGAGAGTAATAATGTTCTTCCACTATACCAAAAAGAATTATGTATTTTTCCTAAATTATTCCTAGTAACTAATATTAGAATGCCAACAGACAGATTCTCATCTGCCTGTACCCCTAGAAAGACCTTTCAAGGCAATGACAGAAGGAAATTTAAGGCTTCTGAGAATGCTGCTTGTAAACTCTAGGTTATCAGAACAGGCCCAGGATTCCCCTTGACACCAGCATCCACAAAAAGAGGACCCATATGCACCACTTCATCAGGAACTTCTCACAGAGTTGCCCGCTTGCCACTGTGCCTCTCCTGTTATCCACAGCTCCTGTTTCTGTGTCACTGGTTCTCTGCATTCACAGTAGAACAAATAGCATAACTATCAGTTAGGAGAGCTTCAAACACCAATTGCAGTGGCAACATTTCTAGTACGATTAAAATTCTAGCCTAACTCACATTTGATTTGGGGAGTCACTACTTCTTAACAGGATAAATGGAAGAATCCATTGAAAAAATACATAACATGTATTTTCTGTCTCCAGCTGAGTCTATATAGTCAGTTGGCCTCTGGACCCTTGGATTTTATATCTATCCCATCACTTTCCAAGCTATAATTCACTCCTTGTCTTTCAGCACTATGCTAACATGAACAGGCTTTTTTTTACCACACAAAATCCTCTGACAAATACATTTGATGACTCATAATTGTTCTGCTTTGTTTCTTGCAGGGATGCCAAGAGCATTATGTCCGTTGTACAGGAGTTGACTGAATTTATTAACACTTACCATTATTATTAACCATATCCTTCCATAAAAAATAAAAATCACCACCACCATTGTAAAGGATTTCTTTTTTATAAAAATATAGAACAGATGTAAATCTAAAATAAACCACTCAAATATGTGTTCAGAAAAGATTAGAGTGGGAGGTCTATCACCCTTAGTAAAAGCCCGGTTTGAACCCCATGTTTGCCCAAAATCACAGCTCTGCCCCTTCTTTTTTTGGATGCCTCCACATGTTCAAATTTTGGAGGAATATTCCATGAGCATGGACTGCAGGTTAAGTCTCTTCTGAGGTAATTTCTTTCTGTTACACAAAAGGTAGAAAAGGTCCTGCTACCCTAGCACTGTTGTTGTTTCTAATTCATACACATTGCATGAATTTTGCTCTTCCCATATTTGAGGAAGAGGTTAATATCTGCAGCACCCTTATCACACTTATGTCCTGTTCTCCCATTGAGACGCCCCTTTTCTCTTGAAACTAGCATGCCAAATCATTAATGGGCTGCAAGGCAAAAAGTACAGCAAAAAATGGGCTGGTTGTATAGCAGCTCTGCTTGGATTGAAAAGTATTCCTTTCATTTAAATCTCCCCAACTCTAGTACAATGTCTTTTATTAAAAAAAGGCTCTTTTAATTTCCTCTGTTTCTGTGTGGTTATTGCCCCACTTGATGTCAGATGTCATGCCAACAGGGAATATTGGCAATTCTGCTTTTAGGTAATACAGACATGTCTTTATTGATATATAAAGAAGTATTTGTAGTGCTTGTTTTGGCAATGTAACTAATAACAAACACTCAAAAGCTGCAATAATTTGAAGCAGGAGAGAGCCCAGGACACAGAGGTAGGAATCACTTTCTTCCACTTTGCAAAGCTGTCTGTATGTACAACTGTGTGTGCTCTGGGAGGCATTCATCTCACCATTTCTGTCCTGGCCATGATCTGCAGAAACATAAATAAAATCAGAGTTTACTTCAGATTTTGACCAGGATTCCCTTTTTTAAACAGTTTTGTTACCTCTGTTTGTATTTTGATTTTTTAAAAAGAATCTGGGATCATCCCCATCCACATTTTGTGTTTGCCATAAGGGCTGGTGCAGAGAAGACAAACACACTGGTATAGCTGCTTCATGCATGATCCTTTTCCCAGCTGTCTTTGGTTCTGAATCAAAGTACACAGTGATTCAAATACAAATACAAATAATACAATACAAATATGAAGACCTAGGGTTTTTGTTCTGGTTCCTAGTGATTTTTTTCCAGACACCACCAGGTCCCCAAAGTAGTACATTGTGTAGTAACCTCAGCTGGTATTGGGACAAATATTTCTCTCACAAGCTAAGATTCATCTCATCTGACTGTAGATGTCTCAGAGACAGATGCTGAAGTCTACACCAATTGTTCCTGGTTTCCTCTAAAGCTAAAGAGGAGCAGTGTTCACAGAAGGGATTTATTTCACACACATTTTAAATATTTTCATTAAGGTGGAGCAAATCCCCATTGGAATCACTTTTTACTTCTGCTTAACTGTAGAAAGGGCCAAGGGTGACAAGGGCAGACTTAGATACCTGGCTTTGGAGATGCCAAAGAGAGAAAAATAAATCCCCAATCCAGACTCATAGTCCTAAAGATTACAGAGAAATTCTAGGAAACTGCTGAATGATGGAAAGTTGGAGGCAAGACACAAATCAGTCTATCATGCTTCAGTCATCTTCATGAGCCTTGGAGGTCTTATGAAGAATTTATTTGGAAATATATTAAAAGAGAGGTCTAGAATGAAGACTGGTATGAACAGCCAGTAGTATCTGACAGCTAGGGGAATTACTGTGCCTTTCACTGGATACTTTCCGGTAATTGCTCATTTTAAATCGGAGCAATTTCTTGATAACACACATAAAGATTATTTTTCTAAAATGACCTCTTTAGCTAATGACTTAGATGAGACATTTGTTTGCATTTGCTGCACTCATTTTCTTTCATATTCAGTGACTAAGTTCCTGCTGCCAGCATGTGAGTTCCTATGTGCATATCCCTAACAAAGAGATTTGGCAACAGATGCAGTTTTGATCAGATTTTTTCAATTCTGCCTTTAGCATACAGTCACTCAATATTTAAAATTAGGCAATGAATGATGTTAAAATATAACAGCACTTTTTTTCTGGACCTTCATATATAAAAATTTTGGGACCATCTGCCTCACAAGCTTCTTGAATCAAAGACATTCATCTTTACGTTTTTTGTTACTAAGTTCCGGTGAGCACTGGATTTATGAAATCAGTGAGAAACTGAAAATGTTCCAATATATTGGTTAGGACAGACATGAAATCCTTGAATCTGTGACTCTTTATATTTTGATCAAGTTCTGCATTTATAAAAATATTTTTTATTTCATTTTTCTGTATGGAATAGTTCTTGGTGTTGTATGGTGAAGCTGACAGACTGGAGAACAACATTGCCATAACATGGTTTGCTTCTGGTAGTCTTACCAGGGTCACTCAGTTAGTTATTCTACATTTTGTGCCTGTTATTCCTGATTTGGATTCAGCTGCCTAAGGCAACACTGACTAAAAAGGAGATGGTCCTGAGGATCTTTCCCATTACTCTATACTTTATTTACAATAAATGGCTATATGCATGCTGAATATATCCACTTCATACCACCTTCAGTCACCCTAAACAGGAGGTTATTGCCACACACTCCTTTGATGTGAATATTAGACTTCAGCTAATGCCACTTGAATCCACCAGCATTGCCAACAAGACGTAACTTCAAAGAAAGTAGTTGATGCAGACATCATACCTCCCTTTACAAATGCTTCCTTTGCATACTCAAACCAATGTTATTTTCTACATGGTCTTTTAAGCAGAAGTTCTGTCCTTTGTGTGCTAAGTAGGATTGATTCTTGCAACCACATTTGCTCTGAGGAGAGACATCTCATTTGTGCTCTCCTTCTTCCTTTGTAATAAACAGGACAACAAATTAGCACTATGGATTTCTCACCTATATTTTTTAGCATCTTTAACATGGGAATATAAACAAACAGGCAGTGATCACCCATGTATTTTATATGGGAAAGAATACTTGTCCAGCTAAATACTGGCTACAGGGGATATTGTCCTGAAAAAGTTACTCTGTTTTGTGAAAAATCATTGGTTTGTGACAGTGTAGTCACAAATCATTTGACCTTATGCTTTAACTATTTGAAAGACTAATGCTCATTAATGCATTAAATATCTAAGAGTCTGCTTTGTTGTCTCATAATTTCGCATCATAGAAGGTTTTAATTGTATTAGGGATATCAAGGTCCCATATTTTCAGAAGATGAGTTTTTAAAACATTTCTTAGGAGGCTGGCTTCAGCCTTCCCATTTTGAACACCAAGCTCACAGATAGGTCTTTTTCAGGCTTTTGGTTAAAAGATGCATGATTTTAGAGTATGGGGGGAAGGTCTGCCCTATGCAAGTATGTGTGGTGCACAGATCCCCATGAAAGCACTGGCCAGGCTATCTCAAGCCTAGAAGGCTGTTTGTGCAGACCTGTGCTTGGAGTCAGTGAGCTCTGTTGTAGGCAGGTTTTAGTAAATCAAGTGATTGAGCACAGACAAGTCAAGCAGTTAATTGTTACATTGAGAATAACTCTGCTGCCTACTCGACTTATGCCAGAGACAAAAACAAACCAAGTTGGCTGATGCTTCTGAGAAAGACATCAAAGATGTGCTTCATCCTTGCAGCCTCCCTCTCTCCTGCCATGCTTCCTTCCTCCAGAAGCAGCAGCAGCAGCAGTTTCCCATTATTCAGAGCTCTCCTCTTCCCAGGCCAGGAGCAGTCTGGCTCCCAGCCCCTGGCAGCCCCTGTGCTGATGAAATGATCTGAGCCAGCCTTTCCAGAGTGACTATCTCCACACAGCGTTACTCTGAGCCATGTGCATGGCACACATCTGTCTGGAAGAAACTTTACTGTGCAATGTAGAGAAGTGCCCTCAAAGACACAAAGAGTTAACACAGTGTAATTTTCCAAATAAAACTAAAGGCAGTACATCATTTTTTTTTTATAAGCTATGGCAGGCTGTGTGACACTATGTAATTTTTGAGGAATTTTATACTTTGTAAGAAAACAATAGCCTGTGTCTTTTTAAGACTGTTTTTTTTTTTCTGCCAAAAGCACCTGTTTGCTTTGTTCTGATTGCAGTATAAATATTGTGGAGAAGGCATTTAATGATGGCTATAAAGATTCTTTTATTTTACCTTGTGAAGGGACATTTCAGAAGTTTACCAGGCATATTAATCTCACTTGAATGAAAAATATTATGCACACTAGATTGCTGAAGTAGACCCTACAGGAATAAATGCAACAGTAAAACATTAGTGATAATTAAGACATGCAAAGTATCCCAAATCCTTCTATGGCCTGTTTGGTAAATCAGTAACAGTGTGGCAGAGATAGACAAAGGTAGGAACTCTTAATTCTACAAATAAGGGATGGTATGAACAGCTGAAGCTCCGGCTCTCCCTTGCTGGCTGGCTGCATGTGTTGAGAACCACAAGCAACACCACTGAGTCTGATACAGGAGAGACACCTGCCTTACAGACACTCAGGACAGGGTTCCCTCCAAAGAAATCCTGTATCTGCTTGGAAGTACAATCCCCCTTTGACCTCCCAGCTGGAATAATCTGCTTATGCTTCTGCACTTGCACAGTCACAGGTAAAATTTGTCCCAGTATGATTAAAAGACAAACCCAGGACTGAAATGCATGATGATTGGCCAAAACCAGCTTCTCTTCAGATTCTCTCTTGCAAATAGAACATAACTCAGTCCCTGCTGCTTAGGTCAGGAAAGTTAAAACAAATTACCTTTTTAGAAAGTCAGTTTTCCTTATTTGGTTTAAATAAGAAAAATGATCCCAGGTGTAGGGTCCCCTCTAGCAGTGAGAGGACTAGGAATAATGTCCCCCGATCCCAGGGACTAGGGCCTGATCATTGCTTTAGGCTAAACGCTGCAGCTTATTCTCTAACCATGGTTTCTCCACATGCTAGGAATGACTTATCTGCAGATTCACTGTGTGGCCACCTCCCCCTCTGAAGGACCACCACAGCCCTGTTGCTCTGTAGCCCTCAGACAATCTTCCTATGAGGGGACAACATCTTACTCCAGTTTATTTTCAGCTCAGCATCTCATTAATCATTCTAAATTTTTCTATCAAACTTATTTATTTTTTACAATACTGTCTCAAAAGCATACACCTATTTTCTGTCTCTGTGTAACTGATTTAAATGCTTGCTTTTCTGAAGCATCCTACACCAATTTAGTGAAATTCTTGGCTACTGCATCTGCTAGTTATTGTTATTGCTACATTGTACTTAACTAGATTTTTAAACTATTTTCTTATTGATGGCTATTTCAACCCATTCTTTCACATCTATAAAGGAGGCAGTCAATTGTGATAGCAGTAATGTAAGATAAATTTCATCTTTTTGAAGAACAAGATAAGAAAACACATTGCAATATATGCTCAGATTTTGAAATTACAGAATATAAAAATTGAAGTCTCATGAACTTTAATATTACTAACAGAAAGTCTACTTGGTTTTTAATGTCATATTTTTCAAGGTGATATTGAAAGGGCAGTAAGCAGAAGGCATAGCCAGTGCTAGACACTTGGGAGCAATGTGTAAGTGTACACAAAGATGCTTTGAAGGTTAAACAGAGATGTATGTTGCATGTGATTAAAAAAAAAAAAATCTTAAGTAGATTTTGGTGGCACTGAGTCATGTCTATAGATCCCAGCGGGTACCTAATAGCATCTTTAAGCATCTAAAGACATTTATCCAGCTATGATGGAGGAGTCCTGTTAAATGGCAACAGAGAACTTTCAAGCCCCTGCTCACCCTTTTCTGAGAGACACCAAAGGGCTGAACTAATAATGGAGAGTTTGAAATGACATAGAAAAAAAAGTAGGCATACAAAAAAGATGAGGAATTAATGCTTGTGTACATGTATGTATGTATATCAATGCCCAGACACATTTAGACCTAAAGTTGGGGCAGTATTTAAGTTTGCATGAAACCAGAACAGGAATAGGAGGTGTTTTATCTGACTGCATGCTTGACTGCCAGAATTATTATAAATGAACCCTCAGGAGCACACAGCTGACAGGATGATCCATTTGCTACTTGCCATGTTATCTCTGCTAAGAGGTGTAAATGAATATGAAATTCACTTCTACATGACTCCTGAAAATGACAAAGAATTTCTTATCCAACCATGGAATAAGAAAGACGATCCAGAGTTACTAATGGTACTGATGTGCAATCTTGTCTGACATTCCTCCTACAAGTATTTATTAGTAATTTGCTGAAGAGAGGACATATGACTAACGGGGGTCAGTTAGTCATTGAGTTTGGCTGAATTTCGTATTTGGACTCTGTAAAAGGCTGATCTCTATCTTTGAAGCATTTAAATACAAAGTAATCACCAATGGCAACATAGAGGAAGAACCAGCTCTTGTTTATCACATTTATTTCCTTGTGTGCATAAGCACTGCTTCAGCCCAACCCCAAAATGATTAACTTGTTTTCAAAACTTCTTTCAAACTTGTGCTATAGTTTGTTTTTTTGGTGGGTTTTGTTTTTTTTTTTTTTGAGGAGGAGGAGGAGGGGAGGGGGTGGAAGACAGGGGGAATGATGAGTGATGTAGAAGTTTACCATCCATTTCCTTTTCCCCTTTTTTAATTTCATATTAATTATCAGAGAGAGAGAGAAAAAAAAGCACATTTACCTCTTGGTCTCCTAAAAGCACAAAGATTAAATAGATACTAAGCATTTTTCAAAAAAAAATCCTCTGAATAAATAGGATTTAGAACACTACACTATCTCTAAGCTTTCTCATCCACTGAGGTGACAACTATAGTGGTGGGAAAAGTAGAAAGACTACCAACAAGGACTTTAACTCAATTCCTGTTCTGGTTCTTTGCAGCAGCACAAAGAGGAGATGCAAGAAATTATTGTAATATGAATCAACTTAACTCATTCCTTCTTGGAGATAGTGCCTGTGAGCTGTACCCACCATGATGAGTGTGGGAGTAAGAGTGGCTTCTTGGAGTGAAGCAGTTGGTGCAGAAGATGTGAAGATCTCCTTATTCATAATTTAGGGTTTTTCCCACCTCTAACATGCTCTAGTCTGATCCCATGGTCTGTGTGCTCTCTCCGAAGGCATTTGCTGTGGAGAGACTAGGAAGTAAAGGCTCACTTAATGAAGACAACGAGGAAATCTGCTGTAGAAGCACAAACCCCAGCTGAAGTGTTGATGTAACACACCTCAACTGCACAGCCTTGGAAAGTGCTCATGCTTATCACCCTAATTCAGAGACCTTTTATAGTGAGGGGCATTTGAAACACTAGGATATTTTCCTTTGTTGGTCTTGCATCCCTCAGGAGCTGAAACTTAAACATTGGCATTACATGTCTGAAGTCTCTTCTGAAGTGGATGTACAAAACCTTAAATGTTTTTCTGGTGTTGGTGTTGGTTTTATTTTTAGGATTTGGGTTGAGGTTTAAGTTTTTTGTGTTTTTCTAATGAGTTTCAGTGTAAATTAAGGCACGTTCTTCTAGGACAGAGGGCATGTTGAAGATGTTCAATGGGAATTATCATCTTCCATTACTTTTTGCATGGTACTTAAAAGGGTAGTTATTGTGGGCTCATAATGAATGTTGACTCACAGCACCCATCAAAAAATTTCAAGTTCTTTCAGATTATCTGCTTCCCTATTCTCAACTGGTTGCAGGAAGTCAGCAGGATCTATTCAGGTCCCCTCTAGATGGATGGATGAATTTATGCTGAATTTATGTTACACTTTGTGAGGAGAGGAGTTAACAGTGTTGAAGTGTAGAATGCAAGTTTTAGGTAGTCTTAAAGTGTTTAAGCAGCTTTCTAAATAATCTTAGAAGAATCTCCCATTCCTATTGGAAAGAAGTTTTTCTAGAAAAAATGGGGAAAATTTAGGAATTGTGCTAGAATTTAATATACTTTTGTCACAGATGGGATCTCTGAGATACAGAGTAGCTAATGAGTAGCCTGATGTCATAAAGCAGCTGAGGGGATGGTTCTGGAAACCTGCTACCCTTATGCTCAGAATTGCTATTTTGTCTTCCTAAAGAGCCTGCTGGAGCTGCCTCTGCTCTGAGCAGGAGATTGGCACAGATGATCTTCAGAGAGCTCTTCCAACATCAACTACTTCATGATTCTCTCACAGTTCCACCATTTTTCTGTTTCATTCACCAGCTTTAAAGTTTTGAAAGAAAATGTGATAAAAGTCTAACAATACTTTATTTGGTGTTTTTTAAAGTTAAAAATACCATGCAACACTTCTCAGTGATACACTGAGGCTATAGCCTTAGGCTCTTGAAAGTCACACACAAAGAATTCATCTTCCTGTGGGTCCTCATAGAGCCCAGATTCAGAGCCCTATAGGAAATGTGTGTGCTTATGAACACACTTAAATGCTGCAGGGCCAAGACATCCTTCCTGATCTGCCAAGATCTGAGATCTGAGACCTGCCTCAACTGACATGGATGAAGAGACCAGATGTTAAAACAGGCAGGAGAAATAGAGGTTTGGCTTAAATATGTCACCATCCTGTACCCAGACCTCATGTGATAAGGTCAAAAGGAAGTGAGAAAGCTTTATGACTGCTAAAGGATATCCATGAGGCACAGAGTGTAGTGTACATTCAGGTACTAGCTTGGTTTCTTCAAAGATTATATTTATTTTATATAGTATCTCTATTTTGATTCAGAGAGCAATCTATTTAAATTGTGCCTAGAAGGAAAGCATGCAAAAGGAATTTTTTTGGTCTACATTTTATTACTTCATAATCTGATTTAAATCTACTATGACTTATTAATATCTGTTACATCCTATATGTTACTGACAATTAGTACAATCTAATTGATGCAACTTCTCAATGATTTAAGAAACTTATGAGTTACCATTTACATGATGAGGTAGCTCATGTTTTCTAGTCTGCATAATCTTTTTTTTTTTTTTTAGTATTTTAATTATTATTACAATAAAAAAACTATACCTAGTTGGAAGAAAAATGAGTCCCTTCAACTAATAAAGAGAAACTAAATAAATCAGAAATTAAGCAAAAACTTGTGACAATGCTGTATTCATGTTCCTTCCTTTTAATTTGAAAGAATGCCCTTTTTGTGTTGATACTGAGGTTTACAACCAACATAATTAAATGTTTCATTAACATGAGACTAACCCACTATATAAACGCTACCTTAGTAGGAGGTTTTTGCAGGGTTAATCAGTTCTGTGGTATTCCTTCTAACTCTGTTTTTCCTTTTCATATCAGTTATTGCATGCTTTCACATATTTATCCATTACAGATTAAAAAGAGAAAATACAATTTTTGGATTGCATTGTCTAATTGTGTCTCAATTACACACAGGTTTTTTAATTGGCATCAGTACCTCTGCCATGTTTTTCAAAATATGTAGTCTAACTAATTCTTGTTGGAAAATAATTGCATCTTATTTTTCATAAGCAAGGAGCTAAAGGAGAAATACCTAATACCCCTCTACTGCTTTTTGCTATATCACTGCATAACAGTGGAAAACACATTGAGAAGGAGCGTCAGGATCACTGCTGTGTTCTTTGAATCTTTTTGAGACTGAAAAAATACTTCACATTTTTTCATGTAAGAGAACTTTGAGAGAAAGGAAATTAATTTTCTCACCAAAATAATAAGACAACACAAAAAAAAAAAAAAATAGAAATTGCACCTGGAGCATTTGCAAGGCAATGACTAGATGGAACTCCATATGATGGAGCCACAAATGGCCCTTGGGAAGGTCAAACTGAGAGCTGAACTGCATGACTTGTGATCTACCTGTCCTTCCACATAAGAATCACTACAGAAATTCAAGACTAAATGAAATAACTGTACTAGTGTCTCAATCAAATGAGTTTTCAATGCTCTTGATCTTGGAATACTTAAGAGATAATGATCATTAGACATGGTAAAAAATGCCTATTACAACAGCAAGGCACTCAAACTTAATTTTCCTCTTAGGAGTTTGTTGCCTAAATAAATTCAGACAATGTAATCCAGCAAGATTATGAAGAATTGTAGTGTTTCTAGAAAACCAAGATCCCAAACTCTAGAAACAGAAAACACAGAGTGAAAGACACACTTGTTTATGTTAGGGAACTGCATTCAGGGGATGCTTGCACTTAACCTTTCTGAAATTCTCCCTAATGAGCATCTAAACACCTTTGGCTGCACTCTCTGAAGCAAGACATCACCCTACAGTGTGACAGATCTACAGCTCAAAAAGTTTTAAGTCAAATATTGTGGGTTTTTCTAAAATAAGATCCTATTCCCTCAGTCTTCTGGTGTTCAAAAATAAAATGTCTTTCATATTTTTTAATTTAAAAGAAGCAATCTCAAATCTCAGTATTCTCTAAATATCACATATTTGTCTTACTATTAATATAGTACAGAATATTTGGATTCTTCTTTTATTTAGTATATAACATTTTTACAAATAAGAATCATAGTTAACCATTGAAGAATAGTAGACCACTATTCTAGCTCCAGTTTGCAGAGCAGTGAGTTAAAAAATAAAGCACAGCCTCAGTCTTAAATTTCATAGATATGCTGGCTTTGTGGAAGTCAATTAAAATTTTTTCATTGATTTCCAATGGTAAGAGTGTTCCACAATACATGTCTGGACTGTAAAAGTAATCAATACTATTTTGAGACATTTACTGGCTGAATCCTGTTTATTTTTAGTTCCCTTGATTCCTTCATGTAGACCAAGAGAAATTAATTCCAAGGTCTTTGCAGACTGATAGATTAATGAATATGATTAAGCTATCAGTCCACAAACTAGTGGCAACAGCCTAAATCATATGACATTACTTTTAGTTTTCAAACTTCCCTTTTATTATCAAGGTGGGGTTTAACATAGCCAAATGAAAAATTGACACACAAGTCAAAGAATATCAAAAAAAGATAAAACACATAACCCAAATACTTTGTTGATAATGATCTGATTTGGTGTAACCACATAGTGTACAGATATACTTTAGATAAAGCTGCCCTCTCCATCGTCTGAAAATGAGCAAAAGTGAGTAATTTTAAAAGAATTTTCAAGAAATTGTAGCAGAGATAATCAGCTTGCAAGCTGAGCCATTACTTGCCCAGTTTTTGCCTAGAATAATTTTCTCCAACAAAGTTAATCATGCCTGAAAATATTAGTTTAAGGGATGCATTGAAATAATGTAGCTGTATCTGTACTTTACTAAGTTGGTATGAAATGGAGCTTGTATTTTTACTTTACAGTGTTCTTATTTTCTGATTTACAATGTACTTTAAAAAAGCATAGCAATTTTACGCCTAGTTTCAATTAAAGGAGATTATTTAGTTCACAATATCTTTGCAGCAAGAAGGTTGGGTAAATTCACACACGGCATTTGATATGATATGATTGCTTAAGCTGCTGTATGTCAATATGGATATATGGATATATGGGATATAATTTTATAAAATTAAAAGGAAGGCATTTTTAAAATTTGGAGATATTCCTTTTATAGCTTTTCTTTTAAGTTCTTGGAAAGCAGTTTGGGTCTTTTCATATTTTATAGAGTGAAAATGTGTTTATCAGTATTAAATGCAGTGCAATATACTCTACATAGTGACATACAGAATAGGCATGTGTGTATTGCATGTTAGATAATATAGTTTCATAATTCATCTACATGGTGTATACAATTTTCCTCAGAGAGAGAATATACCCGATGTGTTCATGAGATTCATGCACTCCTTCTGAGATGTTAAGGGAGTTACCTCATGAGACAGATCACACGCTCTTGTTTCTGTGCAAAAATTAGGTGGTACCTAATTAATGCTGAATTGCAGCGGAATTCCATGTGAGCACTTAAAACACAAGGCTACAGAATGAGTTAATTATGATCAGTGTTATTACAGTGAATACTAAATAAATTAATAATGCTGGCACACTTAAAATGAAGTGTTAGCCAGGACTGCGGCAGAACGCGTAAGGTTAAACAGTATGTGATGAAAGGCATTACGTGCTCAGCGGGAGGAAGCAAAGTCAGTCTCTGCAGCTCTACACTCCCAAGCACAGTGCCTGCCAGCATCACACACACTTCATATTTGTCCAAGTCAAATGCACACTTTCCTGCAGGGACAAGTGTTCAGCAATACTAGGCAGAGTTAAAATTTCCAGAGGGAAAAAACACATCCGTAGAGAAGAAGCATTTTGTAGCAGCATTCTGAAGGTATCCTTCTCCTATAGACAAAATTTTTCTAGGTATCTATAACATTAAAAGAGTTCACTTAAATGAAACTGAACACAGAAGAATACCTGAATCTCCTAGAGTGTGCTGCTGTCCTGAGTTGTGCTGTCACTTAGCAGACACTTTGTGCTCTATCTGGAATGAAACTGTGAAAAACCATGGCCTTACCATACCTAATAAATTATTGCTTTATAACCTTCTGAAGATAATCTGCCTGGAAGTCATAATGAAATTTTTGTTTAGATATAATATATTGCAACAATTCATATCTACTATACATTTAAAAGGTGTGAAAGCATAAATGGATTTAATCAGATGTAATTATTTTTATGCCTAGTACTCAAAAATATGCAGAAATGAATTTATGGTAATTTGGCAGCCAGTGGGAATTGTGTTTATAAATGTTGAAACAGCTGTTGGCAAATGTAAGTGTTGAAGCAAGGAAAACAGCTTTTAACTTCCAGGCATCAGGTTTGCACGAAAGGAATCCTCTCTCCTTGTGAGAGCTGGGCTCTGATTGACACACACTTCCAGCTGCTTCCCTCAATTCATCCCACACACATAGGCACAGAAAAGAGATAAGAACTTGCCCTCTAAACTCTGACTGGTTCTTCACTGGGTCTCCTACTGTCTGTAATTACAAGCACATGTTACACAGTGATTCTCGGGAGGGGGGTTACTATAGGAGGGATGGATAACATGAGGACCTACTGCACTTCTCTCTGCTTTAACTTTTAGCATCTTCCCTCTAGCTGGAAATGCCTGTACTGCCCCACCTTTACACATATGAGATCACATGCTTGAAGGTTTGTTAAAAAGAAACATGCAACTTCGTAAAGCTGTGTCAGTGCTTAACTCCTGTGCTCTCCCAATTGCTTTCCCAATTTTAGTTCTTGGGTTTTATGCAGAAAGTCTACTTTATAGAAATACATTCATGCTACCTTCATGTGTGATACTTTTGCATGCAGTACTCCTGCCAAGTCCTTATAGCTTGGCTTCTGTATAAAAATCTCAGTTAAAGTAATTTCTGAAGTTTTACATATCAATGACTAATTTTGTTCCGTATCTTTATTGCTTTATTTCTATGCATTCTAGATAGACTGGCTAAAAGTACTTAGTTTGCTCTAACAAAATTGCCCTTCAGGTTCTAATCCTAAATGCAATTATTTTATTTGAAAATAAGTGAACAGAACTAAATGTGGTCAGTAAAGTCAACAGCACAAGGTAGGCTGGTGTCAGGAAAGTAACCTATTTATGAACTGGAAGAAATAACCTGTATGAACAGCAGTGGGGACTGACCTGTCAACACATAGGATATTCAAAGTCATAATTTTTAAACAAACAGCAAGGGTAAAACACATCATTTCTGCATTACTGGGTAAGTACACTTTTGACTCAGTATGTTACAACTTTTCACATAGTTTCCAATTTTGAAGATGTAACTAAGAGGTGGCTGTGTACATCACAGCCTTAATCCTAGTATCTGACTTTATCAAATGATGGGGTTCTTTTTCAGTCCTGTACTCTATGTTATTGTGGAAATCAGTAGCATTTCCAATAAATTATAGATTGACCAGTACTAAAGGCTCTTTGAAAACCACACTGAGTCATCTCCTACTGAACCTTTCTAAGCTTCTATTAGGCTCCTTTGAAAACCATAGAGTGCCCTCTGTTGACCAAAATATATTTCTTTAACATACTAAATATTTCATACAGAAGATGTGACACTTTCATCTTTTCTAAATGTTTCACTTTAAAAAATGCTAATTTTGCAAAAGTGAATGAATCCCCTTAATGACTGCTATTAGAATGCAGAAGTATAAAAACCCCCAAAACTACAATTGACTTCATTACTAAATATTTACACGGTAGTGATGATTGGAAAGATACATACCTGGCAACACTAGCTGAGAGCAATTTCCTTCCCTGTGTATGCACAGGTATGCACGTCTGTTCATTGGTGCCTACTGTCCTGAACATGCACCTTTCTATTAATACAATGAAAAGAAAATAGACTTAGTAGACAAATAAACACAGATGCTGCATGACAGAGCGCACAGTGAGCAACAGAAAATGTGTGGTAAATGGTGATTGCTTAATCACACCATGTTCTCCCAAAAAGCAAAACAGCTGAGTGCAGATTTCAGCTCACATATGACACAGAAAAATTGATGGCTTGGCTTGCTGGTGACTTTGAAATAAGTTCCAGCAAGCCTTGATAAAGCAGTAAATTTTATTGCAATTTCTGAGCAGGAATTCATAGGAGGATGAGAATAGTTCTGGGATTTTTCCCATCATTTTTCCTTTCTCGTCTGTCAGCTGAATGAAATCATTGTTATACTTAGGACAATTTCACATGTTAATTCATCGACGATGTCGACACTGAAAGTGATTGACTTTCATTAAAATATCTTCTAAAATAACATATAAAACAACATCTGATATACTTTATTTAAATGTTAATAAAAGACTCACATTTCATGATGAACATTGAGATAAGTATTAGTTTATATTTAATTTAACCAGTTAATGAAAGAGTTCCATTTATACTGCATCATACAGATAATGACTCATTTTTGAAGTGATTGTTCTGTGATATTTTATAATAAAGGAAGAACAATTTCCATTATTTTGTGTCCATTTGAATGTGTAGGGAAAAGAAATAAATGGTTGTGTAGTTAGATTTCTCTTACAGTATAAGGATTTTTGTTTCAACTGTCGAAGAAATGGATCCTTGCGCTGAATGTCTGTGTATTGAGAAATATGCTGGCAGCTATAAAAACACATGGACAATTCACCTGTTAGATCATGTTAAATCACTAGTAAATAGAGTAAATTAACACTTACTTCCTAATGTAAAACATACAGACTTAAACCAGGTGTCTGGACATTAAAGAGGAAACATACAGAAACACAGTTCTTCACTGATCTTGGCTCTTTCTTGCACTGTATTTTTCTGAAAATTTGTCTTTTTCCCTAATCCTATAAATAAACCATACATTCATTAAATCAAGGTTTTATTAAGTTGAGAATATGGCTATATAATTTTTAAAAGTGCATTCATCATTATAATTTTTTCATAAGATCTACATTTTGCCAGGCCTGGCAAGTTAAATTCAGTTGTGCAATGAAATATAGCCAATACATTTTTGTGGAGAGGAAAAAAAAAAGTAAATGTCAAAAAGAAAAAAGTGTTTGGAAAACACAAGAGTGTTTTGCAAAATTTGCGATATAGTTAACTAATTTATAAAATAAAAATTAGTAGCATGCAGAAATAAGGGAGAGAAAAAAAAAAAAAAAAAAAAAAAGCAAGAGTAACTAGACTAATGCGCCTTGCATTTTTTTAAAGGAAATTCTGACAGCCTTGAGAAATAATATAGCATAGAACTGCCGAAGTGGAAGGCAGTAAAGCACTTTGGATCGTGTGCATTCAAAATGAGTTTTCCTGGACTTATGCGAACAGCTTTTACAAATTCCCTTAAAAATGATGGAATTAGGAAGCGGAAATGCGTTCCCGTGCAGAAGGCCCCAGTTGCAGAACATTCCCATGGGAACCCAAAGGCCGGTCCCGCGCGGGTCCCGCCTGGGCCCGCGCCACACGAGGGCGCTCTGCCGCTGTTCGTAGCGCGCTCCAGCCGCTCCGGGGCTCGGGGTCTGCCCTCGTACAGACACTTCTGTCTTTTTTGGTCTTTTTGTCTTTTGTCTTTATCTGTTTGTCTCTTTTGTCATCCCATTTCAAACATCGTACATTTTACCTCTTTATATAACGAGGTGATGAAATGATGGAGCCAAAAATCCTTGATGTGTCACTACACTTCTACAGCCACTGGCTCAAGTTACGTCTCTGTATTGCCATTGCGCTGCTCCAGCACTCACAAACTGTTTTGTTCTGTTGAGTACATGGGATACACCCAAAGCCACCACTAAAGAGATTTGTTTCATGGACAGATTGAACTCTTGGGCAGCGTTAAAGAGAAGCAGAACTCACCCTTCTGAGTCACAGCAGAAGTGGGTGCAGAGCTCCTGTAGTACCTGAGAAGAGGGACTACACCAAAGGAACATGGTTTGGGTCTAAACACGCCTCCATGAAATCTGTTTTTTCAGCTGTGCATGAATGCAACAAATTATAGAGCCAGCAGATAGTTGTAAGTTGTACTCCTTGTACTCGACCCTGAAATATCTACTTATTTTAAATGTGATACACAGCAGCATGGAGACAGAATTTTTTTCAATATTTCTTTTCTGTTGGAATAAATAATATTTTCTGCTGTGCAGAATAAGTAAGGAACATTAACAAAAGTTTACAGGTATATTTATAAATTAGACACAGAAGACTACCTTGTTATTTTCAGTACCCTAGACCATATATAGCTTTAGACCAAGCAAGACTAATCTTCTAAGTAGATTTCCAAGTAAGCTCTCCAAGAAGAAAGCTGTCCAGGAAAGGCATAGGACAGTCCATTTTGTGCCCATGCATCACTCCTTTTTAGAAGCACAGGGTGCTTTTCCTTGACATCTGCATCACAACGAGGGGAGGGATCTTTTCCAGTTTTTTAGACTCGTGACAGTCCATGTCCATCTGGATGGCTTTTCTCTGCACATCATCATTAACAAACCACAAGCAAGCTTGGTCCCTTTAGATGGGCCTTTTTCAGGCCCATCCTGGGTGTTGGTATACAGTGACACCAGAAGGATGGATAAAATTCATTCTGTAGATGTGGATTGTCTGTGGCATGTTTTGGAAATTAACCACCTTTCCACATTCAATTTTTAGTCCTCTTTCCTTCACCTTTACCACAAAAAACACAACAAGTGGGGGGAAGCTTGATTTCCTTCACTGCAATTTTCATGCCCTGCACTCTTTGAACGAAGAGGAATTTTCCCTGCATTACTGCCACTGCATGTTTTTGTATAATTGCGCATTTTTGATAAAATCATCAGGAAAGGGCACACTCTCAGCAACAGCTACTGCCTTGGTGGCAACTGCTGGAAGTATGCTGAATTAGAGGTGCCAATCTGTTATTCTCACAGATAAATCTTTTCTCCTGTTTGAAACTGGAAAACACACAGCTGAATATTGCTCCTGGCTCTAAGTAATGAAAACACAATATATTCTCTTCATGCTGAATCCATCACAAGGTAAAAGTATATTAAGTCTCAAGTCAAATGACTGCCCAATTAGCCAGCCAGGTTTGTATCCATGAAAAATGCAAATTACAGATGAGTGATGAGATCTTGTATGTGTTACTATTTTGCAGTCTCAGACTTTTTAGCTGGAACGGTAGTAATAAATAATGTTTCTGACTGCTCATGCTGTGAAATTGCTTACAGTTGTGAATACATCTCTTCACTACCTGCAGGTGCAACAGTGAAAGTATACGCATTTTTAATCACCCTCAAAGCAATGAAAAGGAAAAAAGTAAAGATCTTTCCTGATAATGTCTTTCATGTGAATCCAATGAATCTAGATAATATGTTCTCTTCAGGAACTCAGCAGTGCACCTGGTTAGAGGATGGATTTGTCAGATATCCTCTCCTCTGTTCTAATCCCTTCCCTCTCCTCCTGCCTCTTAGAAAGGTCTTTATTTCATACAGGAAAGAGGTCTGACCATTTTTAGAGTGAGCAGGCAAAGATGTTATCACGTAGTCCATGAAGGTCCATGAAAGGACCAGCCCTGCAAGCTCCAGACAGCCCTTCCCTGCAGGCAGATGCTGTTGGTGGCCACTACCTGGCTCAGTAGTAATTCCTTTCCTCAAGGGTGCTGAAATGGGAGCCTTGAAATGTAAGGCAGTTTACTCTCCCCTTCAAGGTGAGGGTATCATGCAGAAGTTAGAGTTAATACAATTTTTGTTGCAGATATTTCTTGTGCAGCACATGAAATATTGTAAATATATCGCGTGTATTACAGAGAAAAGTTTTACATAAAAAATGTCCATCTTTAATTCCTTCTGATGATGATCTGTAGCTGACTCTCCAGTTAATTTTATGCCATTGTCTAAACCATGCCCTCCTACCTTGTTCCTGCTCTTAAGGGTTTCAAGTGGAATGTTGTACTATGTCAGATAAATGGGAGCAAAAACATTTGGCATTTTTGTAAAGGGACAATACAACTTATAAAATGTCTGAGAGTAGCAACCTGAACATTTCCCTCTCTATTTTACAGTTTTTCAAGGAAAACTTGTGTATTCTCTGCACAACTGAGGAAACTGCCTTATAAATACAGAACAGTGGGTAAAATACACAATTAGTTGAAACAGATGTTGGTCCTTCTGGGTTTCATGTGTTCTACTTGGTAGCTTTTTTCATAGTTTCTCTAGCTGTAACACAGGAGTGAAAATATTATGAGCTTAACACATTGGTCTGATGAGTTTTATTTCAGTTAGTCTTGCAAACAGCTTTAAGAACCTAGTTAATGTCAGCAAAAGACAAGAGCAGCTTTTTGTCCCCTATCTTTCACTTTTATTGTACCTGGAAATCATAGTGTTGCAAAAAAAATTATATTCATGTTTTCTTTGAAAATAAAGAAAGAGATGGAGTATTTTGCAATTAAGATCCTTTCCATTTGTGAAATTCACCAGCAATCAATCCTCACACAGAGAAGAAAAATCATGTGATGTATCTATGACAGTTACACAAAGAAAAATAATTTAATTTATCTTGCACATAGTTATTGTTCTCCATTTGAAACACTTCTGTCAGCTGTATGTGATAACATCTCCTGTCTGTGTATATTGTGATAAAACAAAAACCAGACTAGAACATCTACATTTCTATTATCTCAATAAAAAGCTGATTTTTTTCCATTTTTCCATTAAAAAGAATAGGTCTGACTTAGCTGAAGGATTAGGTAGTGCCATCAAAACACTCATTGCTGCAGTAGCAGATGTTCTGCTGTGCACTGCATGCTCTTTCCTTTCCTATTTTTCAAGTAGTACCATGATAGTGCTACCCAGATTATGTACTTGAGGTACATTTTTTTGGTAAAACTGCAGAACTGAAATATTAGCATCACTTCTTGGCATTCATAAACAGCTAGAGAATTCCTAAAATTTTAAAAATGCATTAAGCACTAGAAGTATATGAAAATGGAAGTGGAATAGACAAATATTTGTAAGGAAGCATGAAGCCACTAACAGGTTGCAGTTACCTCCAAAAGCAGAAATGTTAAATCTTACCAAGAAATCATCAAATTCAGTTATTGATAGTTCAGTTTAAAAGAAATACAAGCTCATTGAATTAGGAGATATGAGATTGAAGCACCCAAGTGACCTGGGGTCTGCTCTGCTGTGGCTTTTAGATGAAGACTTAATAGCCTGGAAAATGTTGTCTGCTGCTATTTCTGCCAGATCACATCTATATTGCTATATTAAGACTTTTCGCTTCATGAAAAACAGTCTCATGACCACAGCCACTCTATTTTCAAAGGTGTATTTTCAGAACTGGAGGTATGTGGCCAGTAAAACTAAGTTACTGAGGAAAGCAAAGTTGAAAAGATGTTAAAAGCTATTTTCTTTTAGAGATATTTCTTTGGCTAATTTTAAAAATATCTGAGGAAAGTAAAAGTTGTTGTGCTGTGTTTTCTGTTTGTACTAGTTCTGTTATGGTTTGTCCCTTTGTCCCCATTTTTCCCCAATGGTTTCACCCCAAGTTTTCCCATCTCGTCCCTCAATGTCCATCACCCAAAAGTGCAAAGTTATCCCCCTGTCCCCTCCTCGGTACTTTGTCCATCACTCGGCTCCCCATCCCGCTCCTCCAGAACCTTCTACCCAGGGCATCAAGTGATTGGGCAAGAGACCTCCTCTGGATTCCCCCACTGGACTTTGTGTCTGTCTGTTCCCCCACCTTCCACTCCCCCAAATCCCCTCATGGTTGGTGGGTGATCCCTTCCCATTGTTTACACCCCAGTTTATAAACAGTTGTGAGAGCCCAGAGCTCTCTTTCAGCTCTTGGATTCCCTGGTGTGTGGAGCTCCCAGAGCCCTGCAAGGTAAGAAACCTTGGACTGTTACCCCAGTCCTGAGCCAGCCTCCTCTTCTCCTCCTCGGATGTTGCCTCTCCTCGGTCCCAGGGTTGGTGACAACCCCAGCCGCTCCCTGAACCTCCTGAGGCACAGAGGAGTGTCCCCTGCATCCAACCGTGCCAGAGCTGGTCGGGTCAAGCCAAAGAAGACTTTAGGTGGGCACAGTGGCAGTAAAAGTGATTTATTTTTTGTGATTTATTTCTACAAAAATGTTTCCACACTTACAGAAACCATTTGGGAGCAAGAGGAATAGGACAGGAAATCTGCAAATAATGCCAGAATTCTGTTCTAAGGATGTTAAGAAATGAAAAGGAAATAATGATATCTTCTGTCAAATTATTTTTTTTAATATTATTTGCAAGTTTCACCACCATGAAGAAATTCAGGAGGTTTATCTCATTACCTATGTTTCAAAGATACAAAAGTCTTAGGAGGACATGTAAAAGAGAGGGTTCTGCCAGTTTTATCAGGAAGATGTGGAGGCTGAAAAGATATGTGTTGCAGATGTGACTCCCTTTGATATATAAATCAAAGTCTTTTACTCAGATCTTTCATAATTTCTCTTCTTTGCAAGCAGGCAATGAAATATTGGTGGAAGAGAGAGCAGGGGAAGGAGGAATACAAGTAAAGGCTGGTAATTATCAGCCTAACTCCCTCTTTCCTCATAGGTTGTGTATAGGGTTTATACTACTTCAGATGGCTGCCTTCTGTATCTGCTGAGAAAGTAAGTCTCAGTCAACATTTGAATAAATTTTTTAAAATTATTTTATTTCATCTTGCTTAAGGCCTATCTGCATGGCAGGGTTAAGAAGAAACATGCAAGGTTTGGTTTTTCAACTGGAATATAGCAACTCTCATTTCTCAACTGCTTATAGCAACTCTCATTTGTCTTTGATTTTGTATTTTTCACAGGATTAAAAATATATTTCTCAGAACTAGGTCATGCTGAACTTTGAAATATCTGTGACGCTATATCAAAATTTTATCAAATGCAAGACACAAAATCTCACTGGTCACGCTCTAAACTGACCCAAAATCCAATGGCTGTGGTGAAGTAGTGTCAAATCAAAATGAATACAGCCTGTTGCTCTGCTCCACACAGGGGTACGACTGCAGGATGTTATGTTCAGACTCTGCATGCTCTGAATGAAGTCACACAGTCTCATTATTGAAAAGTTATCTGAAGTTTGTGAGTGGCAGCTGGATTAGATGATCATTAAAGGTCTCTTCCAATTGAAACCTTCTGATTCTCTTCTCTTCTCTTCTCTTCTCTTCTCTTCTCTTCTCTTCTCTTCTCTTCTCTTCTCTTCTTCTCTTCTCTTCTTTCGTCTCAGTGGATTACCCAGAACAAACACTATCTTTAGATCACTCATTCTAAGATAGGGATTTTCTTTAGAATTGTTGACTCTTCAAATGTATAAACCATGACAAACATTACATTTCCAGAAACTGATTATGAAAATTCAGGTGTATAGTAAAACTAACAACTAAATGAACTGCATTTCTTAATAAGGAAATTTAATTTAACTGAAATATCTGTCAACATTTTTTCCATGATTTAAAACATAAGTTCAGTTTGTATGAAAGGCTAAGCATGATGGATTCTTATGTCTTCTAAGTTCCTGCTTTCTGGAGAGAAATAGATTCAAAATATTTGGATATGAGAAATACGCAGGAAACAAAACATGTGAACCAATCATGACAAAACCTGACACAGAGAAAAATTTGCTAACCAGATGCTTAAAAAAAAAAGATACATCCTTTCACATCTCGAAAATTGAAACATTAATTCATTAACCACTTATTGGAAATACAAATAAAGAAGTCTGAGTCTAACTTTCTAGCATCAATCTCTTCAGTTTACTTTTCTCCCTTTAAGTTTAGACCATATATTTCAATAAACTGATTCATACAAAAGCCATTTACACCACCAGTCTGAAACTGGTATGATACTTATACCACCACTGGCATGAGGTGAGTTGTATGAGGTTCAAGAAGGCCAAAGGATGGGTCACAACAACTCTACAGGCTGGGGGCAGAGTGGCTGGAAACCTGCCTGGTGGAAGAGAACCTGGGAGTGCTGGTCAACAGCAGCTGAACATGAGCCAGGAGAAGCCAAGGTGGCCAAGAAGGCCAACGCCTTCCTGGCTTGGATCAAGAATATTGTGGCCAGCAGGACCAGGACAGTGATTGTTCCCCTGCACTCAGTACTGGTGAGTCTGCACCTTGAATCTTGTGTCTGGTTCTGGGCCTGTCACTGCAAGAAAGACATTGAGGCGCTGGAGCGCGTCCAGAGAATGGCAATGGAGCTGGGGAAGGGTCTGAATCACAGGCAGAGCGACTTACGGGGAGTGGCAGAGGGAGCTGGGGCTGCTTAACTGAAGAAAAGGAGGCTCAGGAGGGACCCTCTTGTTCCCTGCCTGAAAGGAGGGTGTAGCCAGGTGGGGGTCAGTCTCTTCTCCCAAGTAACAAGTAACAGTACAAGAGGAAATGGCCTCAAGTTATGCCAGGGAAGGTTTAGACTGGATATTAGGAAGAATTTCTTCACCGAGAGGGTTGCTAAGCACTGGCTGTCCAGAGAAGTGGTGGGGTCATCATCACCAGAAGTATTCAAGAGGCATGTAGATGTGACTCAGGCCCATGTTTTAACAGTGGACTTGTCCGTGTTGGGTCAACAGCTGGACTCCATGGCCTTAGAGGTCTTCTTCAACCCTAACAATTCCATGATCCTATGAAAAGTCAACAAAATTCAAACTTTTTCCCGTTCCATTACAGAATGATTAGACAGTGATATCAGATACTGTATGTACATGGACATTTATTTAAATTATCATATATCTAACATGGTTGTTCTTATTCCCAAGTTTCATATTTTTTCCTCTTTACATAGTAAGAGATTATATAATTTTCATATGGCTTGAACCAACTGTGTTTGAATGAAAATTAGGTTTCATTTTAAAATGACCCAAAAAAGAACCTGAGATTGTTAAGTGAAGGTGTGCATATGCAAGAGGAGAGGAGAAAAAGTTCAGTACAACATATTGTTCTCTGATTTACCAAATGAAGCATCATGTAATTGAGAAATCCTTTTTTCAGTGTGTCCTTCAGGATTTCAATATTAGTATATTCTCTTTTATTAACTATCTGTAGGTAGAAAGAGGACAATGGCATTATTCCTGCTTGCTCTGTCAGATTTTCAGCTTTGCATGAAGTAGAAATTAAATAAATCAATCCAGTACAATATTCCCTCTGTTTCCCTGGGAGAAGCACTGTGGCTGTCCAAAGCCTGTTTGGTGTCTCAGCAGAAGTCCATGTGCTCACCCAAGGCCTCTGAGGGGGGCTGTTGTCATAAAACTCTGGGTCCCTGAATAACCTGAGAGACAAAAAGAGCTGTCACATACATAGTAATGTATGTCACTTACATAGCTACAATTCCCCATTAGCAAAGATTTTCCAGGAGCATAAATGCACAGTATCTGACAGCTACTTCTGCAATACTAGCTGAAAATGATCTTCCAGTAAATCTGAAGGAGATCCCAAAATCAGTTTCAGGACAGGGATTAACAAAATACAAAGAATTCCAGGGGACCCAAATGAGGTTTTACAATTTTAAAATCTCCCACAGCTTTCTTTCTAGAGTCAAAGATTTGTATTGCAATCTGTACAAGACATAAAATACTTAATACATGATCTGTTCATTTTTTAAATTATTTTTTTAAGGCAGCTCATAAATTTATTGCAGTCTTATGGCATACTATTCAGATTGATTTATGGGACACAGCTCAGATTTCTTATAGCTGAATTACCAAGTACAAATCAGGTACACCATCCCATTAAAAATGAATTTACTATGGGAACTGCACATTGAAAGTTAAATAATGGCTTGATTTTCAAGCTGAAACTGAAATATTTGCTTTTCTGCCAGCTAATCCAAAACAGTCTATGAATAATTGCATTACCTTTGCTTTCAAAATGTTGTTTATTTTCACTGAAGGTCATAGTCTTTGGGGAAAAATTTCAGAATAATGAGCATTGTTTTACATACTCTGACCTGTAGTGTCACCACTGTCACACCTGTGCGCTGAAGGGTATGTTTATCTTGGCAAAAAACTTAATTATACTGAAGGGTATTTTTACAGATATTTTATTTTTATTTTAAGGGAAATTTTGTGTACGTATACATACATGTAAACATCATTAATTCATAGGAACTGCAAAATCATGAATGAGTTCCAGATAACAAAATCTAGAGGAAAATATTCTTAATCCCAGAAACCATATCATTATAAGTTAACTCACATTTCTTAGGAAGTAATATTTAAGCTAATGTCCTAAAGTGTGAGGTTCTCCTTATTACATTCTTTCTTCCACCAGTCTGATAATTACAGAATCTATGATGTTAAGATAATGATTCAGTGTAGATATTTCCCAGTGTTTCCATTCTGCATTCTATAAGGGTAAAAGTGAAAATACAGGGTCCCAGCCTGAGCTGCAGACACACTCCTCATTTTCATGTCTAAAATTTTATGAATGTCAACCTTTTGATGTTCTTAGGATTGAAGAGAAGATTCACTTTGAAAAGAATTCCTCTACAGAATCTTTCATCAGATGGTATGGAAACCTTGCCTAACATATCAGAAGTGAAGAAATAAAAACCACCAGATTTTGATGTATAATGGCTCCTAAAATAAATTAAAACTAAAAAGAAAAAAGAAAAAGAAAAAAAAACAAACAAGAAAAAAGAGAAAAAGACAGAAAAGAAAATTTTTAAAAAATAAAAAAAAGAAGAAAGAAAAATAATTTAAAAATTAAAAAGAGAACAAGACAGAGAGTAACAGAGAGTAAATGTTTCTCTCCTTGCCATTTGCAATTTTATTTGCCTGGGGAGCCATTTGGACTTGTAAGCAAGTTATGACAGTAACTAAGCATTTGAACTGTGGTCCATTTCATAATGAAATATCTTGTAAGCTGAAAGGATCTTTTCAGTCTCCACCCAGAACCTCATTTTGTTCATGCTCATGAAGGCTTGGGAGACCAGAGGAAATCATTATGTGGTTATACTTACACACAGGTAGGTCATGTTTAATTTTGGGTTTCCCTGTTAGACTAAGCCATTCATTTATGCACATGTGACCTGCAGTCCCCTCCCACATCCTCCTCCCTACACCAATTTCAAGCACCCAGTGCCCATTGGCAGGGCACAAAGTGGAGCAGGTGCTGACTGAAGGCAAAAAAAGAAGTTGCTTTCCCAGTTGGGCACAATGGAGCTGAACTGAAACACTGCAGAGCCCATAACAAGGAGAGTGACATCTTTACCCTTGCTGTGTGCTGCTGGCCTTTGGAGGAAGTGCTTGTGTGTCACTGAAGTACTTGTTTAATCCCACTTTTTCCCTATCTGGCATATACCCATGGAAGGTTTAAGTTAACTGTTCAAGAATATGCTTTGTGCAGAGAGTAATCAGCACATTATAGGCAGAAAGAGCAATTCATTTATGTGGGATTTGCTTTATTTGTAAGAATCAAAAAAATGCAAAGTCAGCATTGCCTGATCAAGACATGGTTCCTTCATCCAGGTTTTCCTCACTACTGGTGTGGAGTGGTTTAGCTGTCCATTTGGAAAGCATCCCACATTACCCCATGTTTATGACAAATGTTCTGCAGTCCCATTGCCAAGCACTGTATATTGCCAGTAAAAAATTCACTCCAAACTTCCTAATGCAGGGCATGGAATATAATTTATGTTAGGCAACCCACATATTGTATTGAAAGGAGACCATGGGAAAAAGGGCCAAAAGCTGAGAGATTTTTGTGATAAAAGACTAGGACTAAGGCAGCTACTAGAAAATGAACCGCATAAAGAAGCACATCTGTATTTGTCTACAAGTTTTAGAGTGTACAAAAGAACATTCATAAAATGTGCAAGTGTGATGTGCATGCGGGTACTGAGTGCTTCTAACACATTGATTTATTATACCATTTGACAATAGTTTCCCAGGAATGGATCCTAACTGTTAGTGATGATTTTAGAATTCAATTAGAATGAAAACAGGCCTTTGTCTCTTTATTCTCTTTTGAGTTACACACCACATAAGAAGTAATCACCTGTACTGTGGTATTCTGCAACTGGCCAGTGGCATGGCATGTTCTACACAAAGAATGCACAGACCAAAGTTATTCCATACTCTCCAGCTTTCCAACTGGTTCACAATTTTACATTTATGTGTACATATTCTTTTCAGAGGTACTAATGGCTTGATTTTTATTTCCTGAGAAATTAGTGCCAGGAAGTAAACACAAAACAAAAAAGCTTTATTCAGCCCATTTATAATTAATGACAGTTTAGGTAACTTTAAAAGTATTGCCCCACATTTTGTCTAGTTAAAAACTACTTCACACAGACAGAAGTTGCAAATGAGTCTTTCATAATGTTTAACAAAAGGCATCTGAGTCATCTACTCAGTGAATGGGGTGCAGTTCTTAGGAAATCTGGAGCTCTCAGACTCAGGTGTACTGAAGAGAATGTCAGTGAACCTCAAGCAAGTGATGCTGGAAAACCAGAGACAAAGGTCAGGAACCAATCGCTGTGCAAACAGAGGGTTAGTTCTATTTTCTCAATTTCTATTGCCAAGTCTTGCACAAATTCTGAGGAGGAAATCATAGAATCATGGACTTGTTAGTGTTGGAAAAGACCTATAAAATCATAAAGTCCAGTCATTAATCCAGCAGTGCCAAGCCTGACACTAAGTTATACACCTAAGCACCTTATATACACATCTTTTAAATACTTTCAGGGACAGTCACTTCACCTGTTCTCTAGACAGTCAGTTCCACTACTTGGTGCACTTTCAGTGAAGAAATGTTTTCTAATATCCAGTTTAAACCTTCCCTGGTTCAACTCCTCTTATCTGGTCTCTTGTTACATGGTTACACTGACCCCCACCATGCCACAGCCTCCTCCCACGCAGCTGTAGAATGCACAAGGTCTCCCCTAAGTGTCCTTTGTTCCAGGCTAAATCTCCCAGTTCCCTCAGCTGCTCCTCACAGGACTTTTGCTCCAGATCCTTCCCAAGTCTCCGTTGCCCTTCTCTAGACTCATTCCAGCACCTCAATGTCTTTTTTGAAGTGAGGGGCCCAAACTGAACTCGGGATTCAAGTGTGGTCTCACCAGTACAGGAGGTCAATTATTGTCCTGGACCTGCTGGCCATGCTATTGCTGATGCAGGCCAGACTAGCATTGGCCTTCTTGGCTACCTGGGCACACTGGGAACTCATATCCCTCAAAGAACTACTGATGGGAGTGAAGAGAGGATAATGTTTTCAGGAAAACTAGATTTTCTTGTATATATAAAGAAGGTAGTAAGGTCAAAAAGGGTAGAATTCTATATATAAATATTCACCCCAGAACTCAGTTTCACTGTCTACTTTCCATCATCAACATATAAAATTCATACTTTTAAAATATTCCTTACCATGAAAATAAAGATCAACTTAAGCAAAGTTGATGGCAGCAGAGATCAGCAGAAGAGGAGATGGGGCACAGTATACTGGACACAGAATTTTATTCAGAAAATGAGAAAATTTTCTGATTAATTAATTTGGCAATTAAAATGACACACACCAAATTGCAATAGAAAGAGAGCATCTCATCCACTCTCTTTCTTTCCTGGCATCATCTTGGTAGCTATTTTCTTAAATATGTCCAACTCTTTTTTTTTTTTTTTGCAGGCTTTAGCTCATTTTCAGAGTAGAAGGCAATGATTTCTTTCCAACTCAGTTTTACATCCACAGTCACCAGAATGTGAGAAAATGCTCATCTGTCTTGGGATATGCCAGGTATTAGTTCTTCTAGTTACATTACTTTGTTGAATAAAGAAATGTGCTAAAGTGAAAGTCTCCCATATGGTGTGCAGGGGTGAACATTAGTACATTATGCCCAAATCTCTGCTCACTTCCTCAATCAGAAAGAGAGGGTGACCTTCTTTTATTTGTTAAACTGTCCAATTGTAGTTTGAACTCCCATTTCTTACTTTTGCAGAGCAGATCCACTGCTTTGTCTGCTCTCATTTGTTTCAGTTGCTTTAGCTAGTTTTCCTTATGCGTAATTCATATCTCATAAAGCATTTTTTTTGTGGCGAGAGAACCCGTTCCCAAGCGCTAATGTACAGCTGATTAGAAATGAGCCGTATGCTCCCCTCAATCAATAATTCTGCTTACTAATGAGAAAAGCAGAAACAGCGTTGAGGACTCTGGGTGAAATCCTCATACTTTCTGCTATGGTCTATTTAGAAGTCAGAGCAATGGTCTTGTTCCAGGCCCCTGCCCCAGCCAGCCAGCAGCGCGGCCGAGCCGTCTGTCCAGGACCCTGGAGAGTGCCACCCCCATCCCTGCGGGACCGCCCGCTGCTCCCAGGGCTTGGGGGGAAAAGATTTCAACACACGTCTTTTCAGAGGAGGGGAAAAGTCTCTGGGTTTGGCTATCCATCCTGTTAAGCGAGAGACAAGGCAGGTATGTGTGCTGGTGATTTATGGGAGAAATTTCCCTCGGGGAATGTTTTTTTTTGCTCACTGTACATTCCACACTTCCTGTCTGTTCTTTGCCTGTAATGGGAAAATAGTTTGTTTAAGGAGATTTTGTATAGACAGTCCTTATTTTTTAGGTTTTTTTAGAGTTGTTTCCCAAAATAGGATAGCACAGAAATGTCTCTGAGTCCTTCCTTCCACCCTCTGAGGACTGCATAGAGACACTTTACCTGTCACTTACATTTGCCTGCATTATTTACATCCCTCAGCCATGGTCACACAACTATCTCGTGACAACAGCTGCACACACGGGCAGAGTTTTACAGAAAGTACAAGTGTTTTTACCTGGCAGCTGCACTGGAGAACGCTTCTCTCCGAGGATTGTTTGCAACACTTTGCAGATAACAGGGTGAAAACTTTGAAATAGCAGTACAGTTTGAGTATAATTGTCTCTGAAATTGGACTCTACAGCCTATTCTGGTTTTGGAGTTTCTTTCCCCAAATAATTTTCCTGATACGGATTTTACTAAAAATCTCATAATTGAAATGACTTGATAGAATCCTAAAAATAAGTGATTGAGTGGATGTTAGCATACATGTTTGGAAATATGTGCTCAGTTTTAAATTGAAAAGTATAATTCAGATCACTTTTCATCTCACAGTTTCATTGTGATGATCAGCTGGGAGAACTGAAGTGTCTCCTGGTTTTTAATGACTTAGGAGAATAAACTGTGCAGAGAAAAGAATGCACAATGGGATTCCTTTTATTATTTAATCAGAAAACAAACCCACACTATTCCTTACCAGAGGTGTTATTCTTCACCAACACAAAGCGCAGAAATTGCTTTAGGCATTCTCATAAAAGCAATTTCAGTTATAAAGAGAAACACAAGGTAAGGAGGAAATGTTCAAGAGCTGATGTTTTCTCTCATTTAACTGACAGGTTTCTTGAATACTTGGCTGGGTTTTTATTTCGTATCTGTCAGAAAAATTATATTTCAGCAGGTAAGATTTCTGAACAAAATAAACTTTGAGCAGAATATTTGTTTATTAATTAGATACCAAATGGTTGACTACTTATTCTTGCACATGGATAACATGAAAACACACATATTATACATATCAGTAAGCTTGTGGGTGGAAGATGAGATGATCATTTTACATTAGTTCCAACATTCCTTTTTGGTGACTCTGTCTGTGAGAGTGCACACATCCATGCATAAAACTCTCATGTCGATGAAGGATAGGACACGACAGGCATTTAGTTACAGGTTATTAGTGATTTGAAAGAGTAGGTGTAAAATGGGGCTCTAAGAACAGCTGCAGAAAAGATTTTTTATTTTTGTAGAGAAAAAAGAGAATGCTTCATAGTACTAGAAAACAACAGATTTGAAAAAGGTCCAAAAGAATATCTGAAATTCCAGATCCTTTCTAAGACCTTGAGCAAAACCCTCTTTGTGGTTGCTGGCATTAAAGACATGCTATACAGCTTGAGCAAACCTAATGCTTCTATTCAAGACTGTCTCAAAGGAATGAAGCCAACTAAAAGATTAGATGGAATCTGAGTTTTAGACCAGAGATTCATTTGTAACAGGATTCCCTTTAATAGCAAATGCTATTTAATATTATTGATGTGGGCATTACGGTCCCCAGAAGCATGTCATCTCCTTGAAGAGCTCTGTAATTCCTTTGGTAAGATGACTGTACAGAAGTCCCCTTCCCTTTTGATAACTGACCCAGAGGGCATTTACTGAGTTCAAAGAGAAGGCATATTTTTTTTTTTTTTGCCTTGCAAAGGCAATCTATATAGAAGAGAGAGCACAAAGGATTTCACTATTTTCCCAGTCTATAGACACTTTATTTAATATGTATATTCATTAATAATGTTTATTTTTATAAACTGTTGACTCATCTTTTCTTAGGTGCATATTATCATACAGCATTCTGAGCAAGTGATGGCATAACCTTATTGTTACATAGGCTTAGCCCAAATAACATTCTTTTTGAGTCAACTGCCCCAGAGACCAAAAATAATGGCATAATAAAAGATACAGATGACATGGGTGCTGACTTGCAGGTACAAAATAACTGTACAAGTTAATACAACAGTGCATGGACCTCAGTACAGACATGTTTTGTGATTCTATGATTTTAGCCCCAAGAAAAACATAAGACTAAACCCTTGAAATTCGGAATGAATCTATGATTCTTTTTTTCTTTTTTTGATTCCTGAATATTGGTTAAATCTCTGATATGTTCATATGTCTGGCTTTCCACAGGGATATGGCTCATTTTCTTCCTAATAGCTGGTACAGTGCTGTGTTTTGGATTTAGGATGAGAATAGTGTTGATAAAAAATTGATGTTTAGCTCTTTCTCAGCAGTTCTCATACTTCTTCAAGGACTTTTCCGTTTCCAATGCTCTCTCTGAGAGCAGGGACAAAAGAAGCTGGGAGGGAACACAGTCAGGACAGCTGGCCCAAACTGACTGAAGGGATATTCCACACCATGCCTGGGATATAAACTGGGCAGGAGCTGGGCTGGAGGGTCTAATGAATGCTTAGGGCTGGGTTGGGCAGCAGTCAGCTGCAGTGGTGAGCAATTGTATAGTGCATAATTTCTCTTCCCTGAGTTTTATTACTGTGTCTTTTGTTGTTGTCTTCTTTTTTGATTGCAACAATTATTAATATTATATTTTACTTTATTTCAAATATTACACTGTTTAAAAACCTGTATTTAATTCAAATTTTAAAAATAACTTACAATTAATTTAAAGTATATTGTGATTATTTCTTTTTAAAGGGAAATCTAAACTTTATTCCTTGGTTATAATCTCCCCATACCAAAAGTTTTTACAGCAAATCTAACATTGTGTGGCAAGAACTGCAGCATGTGTTAATCCATTTATTTTTTCTTAATGCTGTCCTGTGGCACATTCATCACATATGCAAGCAGAATTTGAATGGAATTAATGAAATTTAAAGCTACAAACTTTCTACTTACAATTCAAGAACAGTACTCAATTTCAGGTAATTAAGCTTATATTTCAGGTTTTCATGTTTAAATTTCCACAGACCTCATTCCAGATTTATGCCAGAGATTAAATGCAAAAAGGCAGCATAAGTAATTTTCAGTTATTATTAATATATTTTGTTTCTTATCCTCTTCATAAATACTATATTAAACATATGTAACCCATGAAAGTATACAGGCTATAAATTTTCCTGTGGCAAAGTGCATTAAAACTCTTCCTGTATATCTTTTTTTGACAGGCAAATTAATAAGACTTTTTACTACTAGACTCAAATAGTGCCACAAAGACTAAAGCCACTTCAGGAAAGAAGACATTATTTCAAAAGGTCATATTTTCCATTTTGCTAAATACTATAGATTTTATGAAGCTTTTATTGCAATTTACCATTCGTCTGCTTTAAGGGTAAAATTCTCAGCTGAGAGGTCTTGACTGCCACTGTGGCTGTGTCAGATTTAATGGAAACAGGTGGTATTCATCACCATCCTGGGGGAAGAGTTGTAGAGAACAAAACACAAATCACTGCATTTCTCTATAAACTCTGTAACCTCACTGGGTTTTGAATCAGATCGCACATAATCTAAGGCAGGAAAACATTTCAATTACCTTTAAAAGGTAGGTTTTAAACAAACAACCAAGCAAAAAGGCCAAAGTAGTCTCAGTTGCTAAAAGGAGTCTGACACCCAGTTCCTGATCTGTGCTTAAGCACCTCCTGAAATAGATCAGTGTGTTCCTAGTACAGAATTTCCTGGAGTAAAATAATCACCTTCTAGAGGTGCTAATTTAGTCTGTACAGGTCTATAGCTGCACCTTCCCTAGTGCATACAGAAACATCAAGTACCAAAGACCAGACAGCTGTACAGTTAACAGCTACTTATCACCTGTCTATCCATAGGTGGAGACATAGATCTTCCAGGGATCTCTACGACTTTGCTGCTGTAACTTGGTTTTTGTAAAACAGAAGTAACACACACCCTCAGTAAAGTTCATCTTCTCCCCTGATGGTCCTTTCCCTGTAGCAATGACAGATCAGGTAAAATGGGTAGCACTGACCAACTTCCCCTTTTCTAGAAAAGGGGAAGATTTTCTAGAAAAGAAAAAGGCAATAGATTTTTATCATATACCTTTCATATCTTCTTCACCTTTGCAAGCCTTTCTGTGGTTTCCCCAGCTTTAATACATGCTCCTACTCCTTTTCTGCTCCCACGCAGTCAGGGGTTCACAGCTCACCTTGACATAAGCAAACTATTTTTTCAGGAAGATTATGATATTTACTTCAATATTGGAGGTAAATGCCTTAATAACACATTAAGCAGTAAGAGTAAAGTTAAAGATGCATGCTGAAGACACGGAAAAATTTAGATGACTAAACTGAAGCTAATGCTTCAGTTAATATGCGTGGTTAATTAGTGATATGCCCTCTCAGACTAGGGGGGAGAGTTGTTGGAAAGAGCTGTCATTCTCTCCTGCTATAGCCTGAAATAAACCAGCTCATTCTTCTGCCTTCAGAGCTTGATAATGACTGATAGGTTGCAGAAAAAGGAAAGAGTTTGGGATTCAATCAGGAAACCAATAGTTTATATTTCCCCAATTTTACAGTCAAATGTAGACTCTTTGATCTAGGCTACTAGAAGACTAACACTTTGAAGAAGACATTAGAAATTTATAAAGTATCTCAGAGATTTGATGTCAAATAACAGGTAGCATTTATGCAGCAATTTTAAAACAAATAATCTTTCATTTCCTTACAAGCTTCCTATAGAAATTAACCCCATTGCTACTAAATTTTAAAGCCCATTTGAGTAGCTTGTGTACCTTCTCGTACATCTATCTTTTCACATGTTAGTCAAATTAAATATTTAGGATAAATGTTTATCATATAGTAAATACTAACAAAAAAAGGCCCAACTAACCTTTCAGTTTTATATATCTTGTTTCTTATCCTCATCATAAATACTATATTCAACCTTTTAGCTTTAAATATACTTGTGCTGTGCTAAGGTTAGCACAGACATGAGGCTTATAAAAACCATCTTTATAATAAATTGAAACCAAGTTTGCTTTGTTAAGATGAAAATAATGATGGTAACTGTTAAAAAGAAAATTTTTCAAAGAAAGATCATTATTTGTCTAGCTTGAATAAATGTAAATTATTTTTGCATTTTGAAGGGTAAAAATTGAGATAAAACCTAGTTAAATTTATGCAGTGGTGTCTGTGGCAGACTGACAGGTGTAACACAGCATGAAAACTGAGATATTTAATAATTCTAATCAATTTAGAATAAAATTCTTGCAATGTTTATGCTGCTAACACACATGAAAAATACAGAAAAATTGCAAGATTGCTTATGCAGAAGGAACAAATTGTTGCAGTAATGTTATGAATCATCTTTCATGTATACATCACCTTTTTGTGACATCTAGTTTTCCAGGTTACACCCATTTTAAAATATATATTTATGAAGACCAAATGATTTGTGTTCTGCCATGAACTCTTTAGCTCCTTTTTCAGCTGAGACAATTTGTTGCAAAATTTGATTGGGAAGGAGTTGTTTTCATCTGTGGCCTCATGGTGCCTGTGACCATGGAAATTCCAAAGTTTCTGATATTCTATGCTACCAAATGGTTAAAGAAGAATAATGTATTGTTTACCTGTTTTCAATATATTTTCCTCATCTGCCTGGAATTTCCTGCAGAAGACATCTGTTTTATTTCTCTGAAATAGATGGGAATGCTAAGGCACATCCTTCCAAGGGGATGCTGTTCTGGTTCTAGGTACTTAAAGAGGTAGGTTTAGGTTTTCTTTCACAGAAACACGGAATCACATAATGGGAAAGGTTGGAAGAGTCATCCTAGAGCACACTGCACAGAATTGCATCCAGACAGTGCTTAAATATCTCCAGTGAGGGAGACTCCACAACACCTCTGGGCAATCTGTTTCAGTGCTTAGTCACTATACAGTAAAGAAGTTCTTCCTTGTGTTCAGGTGAAATTTCCTGTTCAGCAGTTTCTGTTCAGCACCCCCGAGAACAGCCTGGCTCCATCCTCTTGGCTCTCTCCCTTCAGATACTGACAGACATTGGTGAGGTTCCCTCTCAATCATCTCTTCTCGAGGCTGAACAGGCCCAGCTCCCACAGCCTTTCCTCATAACAGAGATGCTCCAGTCCCTTAAAGATCTTTGCAGCCCTCAGCTGGACCTGCTCCAGGAACCCCATGTATCTCTTGTGCCAAGGACCTCAGAACTGAATACATTACCACGGGAGCAGGGTCCCCAAGGCTGAGAAGAAGGGCAGGATCACCTCTCTCAACCTGCTGGAAATCCTGATGCCCCCAGGATTCCTTTGGGTTTCTGGGCCACAAGGGCACCCTGCTGTCCTTACAGTGGCAACAGATGCAGAGCTGTGGCTGAGGAAAGTCTGGACAGATCACCTTGCTGGAGGAAAGCTGGAGAGCCCAAGGGCACACTGTGGTTACTAAGAGTTCTGTGATGCATTTTCATCAATGGCAGTTTTGCAGGGCCACATCACTACGTGCCTCATTATCTCCTGACCACTTCCTCGTCTTTCAGCTTCTGCCACCTCCATCTCCTCACTCAAGACTACAATTACAACAAATGACTATGACTTCTGATGCTCCTTTGCATCCGGCTTGAGCAGTATAGGCAGGTTATTAAAGGAAGCTCCAAAAAAGCTGTACACACCTACTGACTATGAACAGGTTTTACCTATGCAGCAAATCAGAGCCTATTCCAGCATCCAGGCTCTGATCAGAACCAATTTAAGCCTAGGCTGCATTGGAGAGTATGTCTTAGCTTGAATAAAGCAGGGAAGCATGAAAAAATTAAAGAATTATTCTAAGTAAAAGTCTTCATATTTGCCTCATGCAAAGAGTACAATCTGAAACTAAACACAGCTCAAGCTTGTGGTTTTTTAACATGGTTAGCTCAATCTCTCTGTGATTGTTGCTTTTATAGCCCCTGAAGAAGTAACTGAAAGTGTTTTCGATATTCTCTAGAAGCATCTGCCACATAAAATTAAAACATAATGTTTCCAGAAAACATTGGTAAATTGGCTTTGCTATCTGTCATTAGAGAATAATCTATTGTGTTATTTGCAATCTGATATACTTGTAACTTTCTTCTTCATAATAATAATTGTTCTTTTTTCCACCTGAGTAAGCTAACAGAAGGATCTGGGGTTTGAGCTTGTCATTCTCTCTTCATTCACTCTTCCTTTCAACCAGGCACACAGAAAAATAGCTCTTGTTCAACACCAAAGTACTGGATCCTATCTTTTCATTGCTGAAAAGAAAAACCACTGACTTTTTTTCTTTTAAAAAGTCACACTTGTCATTCCTCCTGTTCAAGCCTAATCACAGATATTTAAGGTGTCTGACAGCCACAAGTGACATTGCTTACAGTCTCTTGAAACATGCACTTCTTAGCTTTAATATCTTTTCATATAACTGTTACTTGTTGCTTCCATTTAAAAGAGAAAAGTGCTCATTTTTCAACAGTACTTCATTAATGCAAAACAATCTTTTTGGATTTGGACAAGATATCTGTTTGTAAACCTAGCCCCTTCTTGTGTCTTCTGTGCAATTGGCAGGGAAGCTAGCTGGAAGGGTCAGAGCAGGTCACCTTTCCACAGGCAAGAGCCCAGATGAGACTCAGATGATGCTTTGTTTCATTTATTTTCTACATCAGTTGGAAAGGACCTACAAAGATCATCCAGTTCAACTGCCTGACCACTTCAGGGTTGACCAAAACTTAGAGTATATCATTAATGGCATTGTTCAAATGCCTCATAAATGCTGACAGGAATGGGTGATCCACCATGACCTACCACCTCCCTAGGAGGCAATGAGAAGAGAAGAGAAGAGAAGAGAAGAGAAGAGAAGAGAAGAGAAGAGAAGAGAAGAGAAGAGAAGAGAAGAGAAGAGAAGAGAAGAGAAGATGTTTGTGTTGGAAAGGGACCTAAAGGATCATGTAATTCCAACCACTCTTCCATGGGCAGGGACACCTTTCATCAAACCAGATTGCTCAATGCTCCATCCAACCTGGCCTTAAACATTTCCAAAGATGGGGCCTCCTTAACTACTTCTTAACACGTTCCCATGTCTCATCACCCTCACAGGAAAGATTTTTTTTCTCATCTCTAATCTAAACCTACTCCCTTTCAGTTTGAATCCATTCCCAATTGTCCTGTCACAATATGTTTTTGTAAATGATTCCTCTCCATCTCTCTTGTCTGTTCCCTTCAGGTACTAGGAGGCTGTAATTAGGTCACTGTGAAACCTCTTTTCCAGGCTGAATGAAGCAGAACTTTGGCTCTGCTTTAGCTTGTTTTCATGTCTTTACTGATGTATACTTAACATTTATCACTGCCTGAAGTTACAAACACCTTTTCATTCTGAGCAGTGATGAGAGGCTAGTTTGGGAGGAGATGAAGGAGCTGCTGTTTCTAGCACATGGGTTGGAAGGAACAAAACACATCATTCTACATGGAATGGAAGCTAAAGATACTGAAAAACATCTCTGCTTTCTTGCAATTTCAATTTCCCAGTTGCTCCAAACACCAGCTATGTAATTAGTTCAGTATTATCCAGGGGCTAGGGATACAACCTGGTAGGGGCTCACTGTGGTTCGAACACTACTCTTTGAATAGATGGTGACACTGATAGGAGAAGACTTGCTTATCTTCAAAACTTTGTTAGGCTGCTGTGAAGATGCTGTTAGTTGTGTACATTAACAAAATCTCAGAGAGCTAAAAATCACTTCTGTTAGGAAATGTGGGACAGCCTCATTAAAAAAAAAAAAGAAAAGGCATTGCTTGTTGTAAAAAAACTCATCATTAGAAAATCTCCAGCTAAATAATTTCAGAATAAAGCTGATCAAACAATTTATGATACTTCTTATTGGCTAATTCAGTACTATATTAAATGCCATATCAACACAATGCCTTCATTATTAACAACCATTGCCATGGTCGTTATTCCACTGGGAGTCACACAGAAGCTACAGTCCCTCTAGGGGTTTCCCTATCTGTCTTCACAATAATTGACCTAGCAAAAAAACCCTTTCCTTTTTCACTAAATGAACTAGAAGTTACATTAAACAGGGTGAGCTGATGAAACCACTCCTCACCATGAAAAAGGGAAAAAACACTCCTTGTGTTTCCCCTCCTCTCTGTCCCCTAGCTCCTGCTCCCACCATTGTAGGTAGCACTTGGCTCCTCCTTGTGACCTATTCATCTTAGTAATACAGCACACAAACACATCAAAAGTGAACATTTTCTATGAGCAGTGAGCTTCCTGAGCAGTGAGCTCAATTGGCTTGGGGAGGGGGCTGATGAATATTAGAGCAAGTAGAGAAGGAGAAAGAACTCTGTAGGAGCCAACAGTGCTTGCAACTAGGCCCTGTGAACACAGGAGGAGCAAAACCTCCCCTTCTCGAGGGACAGCAAAATGTTAGAAAAAGGGATTATGGAAATACATCTCAGAAAATTTTACCCTCTGTTTCTTTCTCAAATGTGTGAGTGTTTACTTCTGTGAGTCTTATCAGGAATACTAGTCAAGGAAAGGAAGAAAACTGAAATGCAGTGGAAACAGATTGTTATTTGTAAAATCACTGGAACGGTATTACCCAATAATATGGGTCTTTAACTCTAGCATTTATAACTAGTTTCCAGTCATTCAATCAAATACTCTGAACATACTGAAGAGAATAATTATAACACATATAAATAGCACATTTATACAGACTGTAGAAGAAAATATTGTGAACAGAAAATACCTTACTCATGGAACCAGTAAAATCGCTTGAATACTCATTTTTCAATATACAGTGCATTATATAAAATCAGTTTTATTAATAAAATGTCAAAATAAAAATTGAAAGTTGAATTAAAATATATGAAAATATAAAAATGTGCAAAAATATAAAAAGTTCATTAAGTGAAACTATATTCTAGAAAGTAAGACTAGTCAGACTAGGTCATGCACAGACCTAGTCCAGTTCTGTTACCAGTGATACTTAAAACTCCCAGAATAAGGCAGGTCATTATAAAGTATATTCTGTCTATGCCACCTGTTGAGAATTCACCTTCTTTCCTTCCTTTAGGCTCATCTCCTATATCAAGCACAGGAGATTAGAGGTCTCACCAAGAATTTATTTCACATCAGGGCAAATTCCTTTGGAAAATATTGGTTCCTCATTTTATGCACTTCAATTTAAAATTTGCTTTCTTAGCCATAAAAATTACATGCAGGTCCACTAATAATATCTCAACCAAACTGGCTTCATATAAAGTAGTGCTACACAATTTATAGACATGGTTACACTCATAAATGACTTAAACACTAAGAAGTAATTTACCATCAATACACCAAAACAAGTCTATTACACACATACAGCATCTTATTTCTTCACATTTAAGACATAAGCTAAAAATTGATTATTTTATATTTTTTTCCATGCTATACATTCTAAGTAGGTGCACAGCTGTCAGCACACTGGCTTTCTAAGTAACAAGATCTTGTTCTAGAGCAATGCTAAGTTAATCTATGGAGTACCTCCTTTATTTTTCCAGAGGAATGACTATTCTCTACTGACTTCAATCCTTTAGGGCTTCAGTATAACCCAGTATTCCTTAGTTTAAGCTTGTTTTTCATGTAAGGGATAAAGTTTTTTTCCCAAAACATTAAAACATTACAGCTTTCATTTTCCTTGCCCATAAAAGCCATCATGTGCATCAGCAGTTATTTTATATCCTTTCTGCCCTCCTATGACCTACATTCAAAACTTTCCTTAGAAGAAAATCTTTCTTCCCACTCAACAAGGTACTCTAAACCTAGCTTTAAAGAGCTCTTTAATGCAATCTTAGTGAGACAGTAAAGTCCAGTAGTAAGGAAGATCCTCCTGGATTTGGCAAATGCAAGTTCAATGCTTGCTCCACAAAAGATTTTCTTAGCACTCTAGACAGGTCATCTAGTGGGATCCATGATCTTAAATAACCTTTTTGAGTACAGACTTTAACATCTCTGTGCTTTGATATCCCAGCTGTAGTGGGAGAAATAAAACTCCCTGTTTTTACCTGAGTGCTGTAAACATAAGAATGTAAAAATTAGAGGGCTCTTACACATCCTGGAATAAATATTTAGTGATAAGATCATCTTTATGAGCCTTGCAGGGATCTCATAGATGACAGAATTGAGCAATTTTTCAGAATGTGTGTATACCAGAATGTATTCATTTTTTACAAACAACAGGAAGATCTTGATTAAATTCTGGTGCAAAATGTAAACTACACAAAAAAAAAAAAAAAAAAAAAGCTACACAAAAATACACTCTTGCATTATTAATTAAGAAATAGAAGTAATAATTAAATTAAATAGAAAAATTAATACTACTACAATCAGTGCACTTTGTACTATTAAATTATTAAATGCCATAAATAGTTCAAGATTTCCTTAGTGTTCCAATTAAGTTTCAACTGCATATTACTCCATTATCAGTGAGATACCTGCAGCAAAGGCAGGCTTGAAGAACATTACCTTCCAGTCTTTGCCTTCATTAGTAATTTTAGCAACATTGTTAACCAGAGTTTATAGAACCTTATTAGTTTGTATTTCCACTGTCATTAGTTGCAAGACAGACTGTTCATCTTTGAGGGATGGTTCCACAGCTCTAGGAAGCTGACTCAACACCCCTCCACAGCTGATGTACACTGCTACCTGCCCTTCCCACCCTTCCTTTCTGCCCCAGCACTGACCACTCACTCCTGATGCTTGCACCATGCCAGCTCCACAGCTAATGAGTTCTTTTTGGGAACCACATTCAGTCAGCAGTGGATCGTGTCAATTCACAACAAAGCCTGTTATAACCTGAACGAGGAAGGATGGGTGCTTGAGGAGACAAGAACACAAAGATCAGGAAGGATGGGAGCAAGAGCATAGGGAGCAAGGATTTCTTGGCCACTGAGATAATTTATAGTCACTTCTGACTCTTGCCTTTAATGTGTTCCTTCACTAACAGTAAAATAGGCTGAAAAGTTCAGTAGGCAGGGCAGGTTCATTCATACTAAAGTGATACTTTCAGTGCTTCTTTTCTGGAGTGCATTTGGTGTCTGCTGAAGAGTCACATCCCAGGAACATTCTTCAGATGTTTGGGTCTTCTTCTGCTGAAATTAGAAGATCAGACACTTGGGCTAAAACCAACAGGTTCTTCACAAACTATGGCACAGCACACATCTATTGGTATAAGCACCCTCTCCTCAAAAGCCAAATAGCAGAATTGGCAACAATGGTCATTAACTTGTGACTGGAAGGTACTGGGCTTGTCAAGAAACTTTTTTTTTTTTTGAAAAAAAGTAAAAAAATGCCTGAAATAAAGAATATTTTTTTTTAATGATGATATAATTTAGACTTGAAATTCTTTAAAAATATGAAATGACCAGCCAAGGAGATTCTACAAATTATAGAGTACTGTGAGACTTGTAAACCCAGTGAAATGGTAGTGCCTGATTACTCAGTTCAGCTTTTGGCTTAAGACAAATGTCTAGGAGAAAGGCCAAAGAGGATACTAGTCCAACCTGCCTCACATGCTATAGTAGCTCTCCAGAGAGTGTTAATGTATGGCACCAGTTAAAGCAGTAGTACACCCTCTTTGTAAATATATGCATCAGCAACATGATAGACAGGGGATCAACTTTCACAAATGCTTTGAGAATGGTGACTGTTTCATCCTTTCTGCATATTTTCAGGCTCATTCACATATTCTATGAAACTTTAATTATATGCTTTAAAATCGCTATGAGGCCACCACATGTCCTGATGCTGCTCATATACCATGTCTCATGCTGAGTCCTTGTGAGACATTTCTCATTCTCGGGCTTATTCCTTCACTTATTATAAGTGAAGTCACTTATAACTTAAGCTATCTCCGTACTGTGCATCCCAAGGTCAAACTAATTTCTCATGTTTGCATTTCTGTTGAGGTTTTCCCTCCTAGTACATCAGTCAACTTGTCCCTGTACACAGGTTAAAGTTAAAAACTAGTGTGGATAATTGTAGAATCTGGGCTTGAAACCTGAGCTAAGTAACAGCTATAAGGTGTTCATGTGGATCATGCTGCCAGCAAAGGCAGCTCAGGAGTCCAAACATCATGCCTCTCTTTCCAGCTATGAAACAAGCACAGCCTCACAGCATTGCTGAGCCTCTTACAAAGGAGAGAAAGAAGAAGGGGCCTCATGAAAGCAAAGAGAATAGTTGTAGAGGTGTTTTGCTACCCCACAGTGAAGAAAACGTGTCACAACTCTTGTATCTGACATCCACTGCTGCTGAAAGGGTGCAATTCTAGTTTGTGCCTGGCCACATCTTCTCAGCTTCCCTTGGTGTTGGGGCTGTGCTGCTTCATCACCACAGTCAGCTGAAACAGCTCAGCTGAGAAAATATCTTTTGTGTGACTGTTTTTTTCCAGTTGGGTTAAGTGAATTTCTCTGAGTTTCTGCATGGCCACACTGGTACAACCACAAGGAAATCAATGGTGATGCACATCTGGGCAAGAAAAAGAAGAATCATTCTTTTTGGAAGTGTACCTTCTCAAATTGGCTAAAGACAGTTGTGAAGCCACACAGCTGCATATGAACCCACCACATGTAAGTACCTTGCTGTGAATCAGCACATAAAACTAATTGCCAAACCCAGAAGACTTTAATTAGTTAGTGTAACACTGCACTTGCTAATGGCTAATGCTGCAATGACCAGTGAGATCAGTATAGACCACCATAATTTGAAAGATCATGGCTTTTCTGAGACAAGCACTGTCAAGAACAAGCAAACTGAGAAAAAGCACAGATGTTAAATGTTTCTGAAGTCTTTCTGCAATTAAAAGTAGGAGATTACAAACTCTGTCAAAACAAAAATATTTTTTAAAATAAAAGTCAAAAATAAAGAATCCACAATATGTCCTCTGATACAGAATAGCAGAAGGGATCAAACTGGCATAAGCTCCAGCATTCCAGTTTTTTTGCTTCTAGAGCTGCTATCTGCTTTACTGTGCCAGCTATCTCAGCTTTATACAGAGACTGCAGGAACTTTGCACAAGGTTTCCAAACTTTGCACTGATCGCATGAAATAGAAGGTGTCAGGTTTGACTTTGGTTATCCCAGTTGTTCCCCTTCTCACTCTGAAGCATGAAAAAATAGCTAGTGTCAGCCTTTGGGTGTGGACCAGGGAATTCTACTTAGAATAAAATTTATTGCTAAACTGACAAAATAGTTTAGCTGTTCATAGCCAAATATTTCACCTGCACCACTGTGTAGTTTCAGCAGCCACTGTCTGGCTGTTTTCACTGTCTGGCTGTTTTCTCTCCCTAGTGATTGAATGCATATCTTCCCAAACAGGGAGACTTAATGGTACTCAAAGAGTTTGGCACTTCATTCATTCATTCATTCTCTTTAGTCATCTCAGTTAAGCAACAATGCAGAGCTTACTCAAGAACTGTGAGGTGCCCTTGTGAAGCTTCAGAACAGATGTTACTTCAGTGAGAATATCTTCTGTTTTTTAATATGTAAAATATACAAATTAAACCAGAAATCTCTCTCTTTCTCTCTCTGTTAATTATGTTTTAGTTATTATTTTTCAGGTAAGTAAAGAGAGAAGCAATTTTCATATTATATTTTAATTCGACCTTTAGTCATTTGTTTGGAAAGTTTAGTGTTTCATTGTAGGAAAAAAAAAAAAACAAAACAAAACAAAAAAAAAAAAAAAAACACCCAGACGGTATCTTTCATTATCTAGCAACTGAATTTAGCAGCCCTCATACATTTGTCATTGTCAGTATGTATTTCATCAGGAAACCACATGAGATGAATTCGATTTCCTGTTCAGCTTAGAGAGCAGCAGAAGGCATCTAGCCAGTGCACACTTGTTATCCACTGTTACAAGAGACATAATTCTGACATTACAACTTTTTAGTAACTCTTTATGTGGAGACTAACATGAATGGGCTGCCTGATGTCACACTGGTTCTGTCCACTTCTGTGAGCTGCTTGTTTCAACATACAATAAATTCCCCGCCTAGAAAAGTTGTCTTTCATGCCAGACAACTGTGTCTGTGCTCAAAAATATAAATTTAAATATACAGCTATAAATGAAGGTGTTCTTCTAAGGCAGATGGAGAGCTGTTCATGGCCTCATTCTTCTGATAAGAAAAACTTGAACTCTGCAAATTCTTAGCAACAGCTTCTATGAGCATCACATAATTCCAAAGAGTATCCAAAAGCAGCTCTCTTTTTTTTTTTTTCCTCATTTTATAACTGAAACTTGATGAAAAGAGAAGAATTTTGTTATGATTTAGAATGTGACTTTTAATTCTTTGGAAGTTAATCTTGGCAATCTACATGAAGCTCCTTACAAAAAAAGAAATCACTTCTTCTATTTCTATAATAATTTAACTCAAAACCAAGGTAAACAGAAAGCCACCAAAGAAAACATAAAAGTATGACCAATGTAAAATGGCACTTCTTCACTGTTTTCTGATATTTTCTCCTTATAAGAGAAGAAGGAACAATTTGCAGTAATCACCTCCCACAACTCATAGCATCAAATATATATATTTAAAAGGCCAACAGCAAATCAGTGCTCTCCTCCAGAGAGGTTTAAATTTCACTAACAAAAATCAGTTACAATTGAAAGGTTATAACTATTTGGTGGAAGATGGGTGGTTTTTGTTGGTTTGTCTTATTACTATCTGGAGTGCTATCTGTGGCAGAAGAGCTATTCAGTTGAGTGATAAAGCTCACTTGCACACCCACAAAGATGCTCAGAGAGACAGTGGAAGGATGGGGAACCCAAATCATACCCTGTTAAGCTATCCTCAGACACATCAAAGAAGCCATCAGACCACTGAGGATCAATCTCCGCAAGTCCAGAGGAGTACAGGGAAGGCAGAGTAGCAGGCAGGAAACTAGAATCATACAATCAAAGAATCATTTACATTGGAAAAGACATGTAAAATCATTGAGTCCAATTGTTAATCCAGCACTGACAAGTCCACCACTAAACAATGTCCTTAAGTGTCACATCTACATGCCTTTTAAATGCCTCCACAGATGGTGATCCACCACTTGCTTGGGCAGCTTGTTTAAAGTCTTGGCAACTCTTTCAGAAAAGAATTTTTTCTTCCTATTCAATCTAAACCTTCCCTGGTGCAATTTGAGGCCTTTTCATCATGTCCTATCCCAGATTATCTGGGAAAAGAGGCTGAACTCCACCTGGCTACAGCCTCCCTTCAGGCAGGTGTAAAGAGCAGTAAAGTTCCTCCTGAGGCTCCTTTTTTCCAGGATAAACAACCCCAGCTCCCACACAGGACATGCACTCCAGACCCTTTCCCAGCTCTCTTGCCCTTCCCTGGACACTCTCCAGCACCTCAGTGTCTTTCTTGTAGTGAGGGGCCCAAAACTGAACACTGGGTTCAAGGTGTGGCCTCACCAGTGCAGAGTACAAGGGGACACTCACTGCCCTGGTCCTGCTGACCACAGCACAACCTGAACAACAGACTACCAAGAAACAAATACTTTATTCAGGCCCCTCCCTGAGTCCAGGTGGAAAAGCCATCACTATGAGGTACTGCAAGCAAGCACCTCTCTAGATCCCCTTTCAGACCAAGAAAAGGTGCTGCCTAGGGCTGGGGTACATCATTCAGTGCAGGAGAAAAGCCGTTTCAAGTTGTACAGGATTTACTACATAATGTTTAGGGGAGGATCCAGAGGCAGGAAAAGGGAGATGTTTAGGTGATTTGGGGAGGAGCAAGAGTGGGAAAACTGAAAGGTAAGGGGATAAAAATGGACAGTTGTGTGTAAATATAGTGTATTTCAATATTTATATGTCTCACTATCTCCATTCTTTTTTTGTTCACATTTTAATTCTTTTCCCACTGAATTATTTCAAAGAAGCAATTTGGCAACCAGTAATTTATTATAACGTAGTTTGGATAGAGAAAATTAGTAAGTATCTATCTTCTTCCAATAAGCTTCTGCAATATTTAGAAGGAAAAGTCTATTAAAGCTACAAAGAATACTAATAAAGTAGTTATATAACTTTCCTTCTGAAAAGTTATTTTACTTTATCTTGTCTTGTAAATTTTGTATTTAAAAGTGTTTACTTAATTTTCCCCTTTTGAAGCAACTGTCAAATATTAATATTGAGAACAGAGACAATTTTTATGTTCACACAGTATATAATATTTACCGCAGATATTTTCTGTGAAGTGGTCCTAGAATTAAAACATTTATAACACTGCATTGCCATCACTGTTTTCAAGAATTCTTGAACAACAGGTAGTCTGAACAGGGGAGAATAAAATGCCATCTTCATAAAGGAAAAATCAGCAGTCAACATCATTTCAACATCAAGAACAATAATCTAATAAATTATTAAATTGACACTTTTAAAGCACCTGGAGGGTCAGTGAAAAAGAAACAGGCAGGAAAATTTTTTGAAAAAAAAGTTTGATAAACTGCTGTGTTTTCTTTCTTTAACAGATTATCTGGCTCATAGCAGACAAGGCAGCAGAAGAGATGTGTATTAACTTACAGGAATTACTGGGCACTATCTTACTTGACATTCTCATTAACAGGGTACAGAAACATTTTGTCCTGGGCTAACTTGCTACACACATTATGTGCACAATTGCTTGTAGAAAATACTCCTAGACTTATTTTATTTTGCTTTCAAATAGAAAGGATACATAAGGATATATTCTGTAGAATATATCCTATATTCTATATTCTATATAATTCTGCTAGGGTCTGGCCAAAATCTGACCCAATGCAAAATTTTCACTTATGACTTGGTTGATAGAGTGCAAAGCACACTCAAAAAAAATGCCAAAGAAAAGGGGTGCAAGGGAGCGGAAGGATTAGAATTCAAAATGAATTTGATAAATGGGAGAAGTGGTCTGTAATCAATAATATGAAACTCAATAAATACAAGGACCAAGTACTATACTGAGGCTCGAAGAAAATCAAATGCATAAATACAAAATTGAGAAAATTAACAGCTCTGTAGAAAGAAACCTGGCTGTTACAATAAACCACATATGTAATAGAATCAATGATACCACGCTCATGGAAAACCAGAAAAACTCATCCTGGGACATTGTAATAGATATGTAATATGTAAGGAAGGATTAGTAATTGCTTTTCTTAATTTACCTTTCAGAAGCCTCTGTTTGGGGTATTCTAATACCTTTACTTTAAAAATACTTTTTAAATGGTTTTAAATATGGAAAATTATTGGAAAAGGGAGAGGTAATATTTGCTCTAAAAATAAAGGCTGGTGGCAGGTGTGGAGGTGATATCTCAACCCTCCAATATGTAGAGAATTCTGAAAAGCAGAGATCCCTCTTCATGATTGTGCTTCATGACACTGAAGGCATGCCAGAACCTTGCTAGCTTTAATTGCAGCTGGAAAAGTTTAGGATAAAACAGGGAAAATTCTAAGGATAGCTACAGACAGAAATAGGTCACCAAAAAGCTGAGGTATAATCACCATTCAACTTTCTAAGAAGAGGTTGGAAAAATACTCCTCAGAGTTTCTTCATTCCTTTGAGGAAGAGGCAAACAGTGGATCCTGGTGGATTTTCATTCTTGCTACTTTTGCTACAGTCTCAAAGAAACAGAAAGTTGTACCTTAAATTAGCTATTATTTTTTAGTACTAAATATTTTCATGACAGTTTCTGACAGCCTTCCAGAAATTCATGCCCTAGTGGTCTGCTAGTTTTAAACAGTAACATCTGCAGAGGTTAGGTCTCTTGCTGTCTTCGATCCATTCTCTCAAGACAGCTTAATGTATCTCTTGATGCCTGCAGGTCTTTGATTCCAAATATTTATCTTTTTCGGATTTATTTCTGACCACTTGAATTTTACATTTCCTCACAGAACCTCTCTGACACATTTATCAGCTACAGAATGCAGATGACACTGTTCTTGATGCTTCCCCCAGCATCATAGGGGCTGCTTTTAACTCTTTATAGGCTTATTTATTACTCAAATAAACTAGCTAATGCAGTATGTTTGTTCTTTTAATCATTATACTATAGTGTAGTTAAATATTTACCAGGTTGATTTTAAGGTTTTTATTTTCTAAAATACTTTGCCTTTGATTTCATGGTTTTATGCCTCTGGACACTCATTCTACAGTTAAGATTACTACACTAATCTTCACTATCTTGCAGCTACTGTGACAGAGAGAGTCAGCATAATTACTTCTTAAATCAGATCTCATTTGTTACTTAGGACTAAATCTCTTGTGCACCAGCAAAGCTACCTACTGCTTAAAGCAGTCCTTTGTGATAACAAGAATTTGCTACTCTTACCTATATCCTTCAGTGGTATTTCAGCCATTAATCCTGGGTACTTGAAATTATCTATTACTACAAGTATACTTCTATCTGGACCCTTGTTAGGGCACTTCTTTTACAAGGGTTATTCTTCTACAATAAAATCCACTGAGACTTGGAGCTAGGTAAAAATTCAGTCTATGGCTCAGGTTTTTGGTTCCCTCTCCTCAAAAATGTAATGAAAGTAAAACTGTATCCTATTAAAGAACCAAGGTTAGAAAATATATTTGAGACTGTAGAATGTGCTTGTTTCATCTGTTTTCTTTTCTATTAGAGTTCAAGGAGGAAAAAAATCTCCCTCCCATTCCCTCCTCCATCTACTGTACCTGCAGACTTTAATTTCCAGGTACATTAATTGATTTTCTCAAACAAGAACCAACATTGTAATTGGCATGTCCCTCATGCAGCTTTCATCTACATTTACTAATACAAGACCTGTGCAGAACTGGGTCACCAGTGCCATGTACAAAATTTGGATTACAAATTGTAAATAACACAGAACATAGGGTGTCCTGCTTATGCCTATACATATTACAGGCATGTTAATTAGTATCCTGGTTGAGCTTCATCCCACTTTCCCACCCTGGTACTTTGTAAACTCCCAGCCTGGATTCAATGCAAGTGAGAGAAGACATGAATCCACGAGTTGGACTCTATGATCCTGATGGGTCTCTTCTAACTCAGCATAGACCATGATTCTGTCTATGAACTGTTTAAATTGAACAACTTTAAACAACTAATATAAAATGTCTTGGACCTATCACCACATCTGCCATCACAGTGTCTCCATTTTTGGAAAATGAACTGAGGAAAAAGCATGTATGTGGGCAGAGCAGCAGTGCTTTCGGTGGCAGCACAGATGCAGGCAGACTTCCTGAGCCAGAAGAGTTTCCTGTACACAATGGGCCACATAAAATAAGACTGCAAAGCTGGTTACATCAGACACCACTTTCTGTGTACTCATATATTGCCAATGATGACAAAGACAGGATCCATTAGAGCATCACATCTGGCTTCATGAGAAGAGTTCTGCAAATACAGGTGGGGCAGCTCAGCAGCAAAAAGAGAGTTCTAGAATGAGAAGTACAATGTTAATGATAGTAAGTTCAGCCTTTTTTTTTTGTGAGAAGACTAGTGTGTGAGCATGTTGTTGAGCAAGTAGAGGAAATAACTAGTGATACAGAGACCCAAAACACAGTTCCCCTATCTCAGTGCCCTGGCAGCGTTTTGGGACTGGAAAATCAACAGCAAGCGAGGTTATTTAGGAAATGTAAACAATCATTTTAGTAGGAAGTGGTAGTAGACTTGGATACATACTCAGCTGCACTGATGGGGAAAAAGTTCTCTCCACTATTGTGGCTGCTGCTGAGATAGAGTTATTTTTTTTTCCTAGTAGCTGGTACAGTACTGTAGGGTATGAGAACAATGTTGATAACACACTGATATTTTAGGTGCTACTGAGAAATAATTACTCTAAATCAAGGACTTTCAGGTTTCCCAAGCTTTGCTAGTGAACAGGTACACAAGAAGCAAGAAAGAAGCACAGGCAGGACAGCTGACCAAACTAGACAAGGGGATATTCCATACCACAGGATACCATCCCCAGTACATAAATGGATGGAGTTGACAGGAGGAGACAATTGCTGCCCAGGCTCGGACTGAATGTTGGTTAACAGATGGTGAGCAATTGTATTGTGCTTCATTTGTCTTTCTTGGGTTTAATGTTTATTTCTCTGTCTTTGTTGCCAACCTTTTAATTATTACTATTATTATTAGTATTATATTCTATTTTATGTTTGATGTCTAGTGTTTCAGGTTTTATTTTAATTTTTAAACTGTTCTTATAAACCCAGAAGTTTCTCCCCACCATCCCACCGGGGCCAGCGGGCCATGAGTAAGTAGCTGAGTGTTATTTGCTGGCTGGGTTTAAACCACCACATCCACCAGTTCAGATCCCCAGGCTCTAGATCAAAAGGAAGGAGTCACTGTGTTGCAAGCTTTGGTAACAACCATGGAAGATAACACTAGGGTTAGGTGATACGTGGAGGTACCTTGTATCTAGGGTGTCCCATGGCTCTGTCTTGGACATGCTGACACAAGAAGACAATGGTCCCTCAAGCTCCCAGCACACTGAGATCAACAGACTGACCCATTAGGGCCACTGAGGACCATGCCTACACCCTGGCAGTCAAGGTCATGAGCTCATCCATTGGCAATCTTCACTAAGACCTTTTCAATTAATGATTTAATTATTTTCAAGTGGTCACTATGTATTGTTGTCTACCTCAGAAAAGTCCTTGATTTTCTGTCAGACTTTATTCTACTCATAGCTTTCATACATTTTTTGTTACATATTTAAGGGTATCTATCTCCTCATCAGAAGGTATTGTTTCTCAAGGCATTTCCTTCCCTACTTAATCTAGGACTGATGATGGTAGGATATGTCACACACTTAGCCAACAGGTACTCTCTGGCTTTGGAGAAAGGAGAAGGCAAGATGTCTGCAGAGACTTACACTTGCCGGAAGCTTGGGATAAGAGGAGAAAAGCCAAAAATATTTCATAGCAATGACAAGTAGAATCAAGTAACTCCCTGAGTTCAAACACACTTCAGGCAAGGCTTGATTTCAGTTTTCGAACTTGTGATAGATTGGGCATACAAAAGAATATAGAAGACAATTACCAGTCCCTTAAGGTATGCAGATCATCTCTGTGCTGGATGGCATGAATCTGGGTGTTGGAAAAACACATTTTTGACCTAGTAGGGGAAGCTCCTCAGTGAATGTCCTGAAGACAATTTCCACACTGTGTCTTTGGATATGCTGAAGTCCTGGATTGCAGCTATCACCTGTTACTGTGACAAGAAACAAAGTCTGATGTCTTGAGTAATGTCAGGTGTATTTCACTTTCCCTTCCTAAACTAAAAGCTCACTTTCCCAATGTCTGATACAATGTCATCCAATAGTCAGAGCTGATACAGTAGCAGGGTGCAGAGTGCATGGGCCCTGTCTACAGCCACATGAATCCTGTTCAGAATAAGTGTTTGATTCAGTGCCTGAGACATACCTGCTTTCTCATAGTAACTGCAACACAACAATGACATGAAAAAATGCTAGAAAATCAGGTGAGTGAGAAGCAGGTACAACTGAATGCAGTACAAGGAAGGGGAGCTTTGTGTTTCAGGCCTGGAGAAGTTAGGGCCATGGCAATCAGAACTGAAGCATTCATTTTTACCACTCGTCTTCCTGAAGGCAGGATTATTAATCCTGTGCTGTCTGAGGTCCCCCAGGCTGATACATTTGCAAAGAGAGGATGCTACCAAAAAAAAAAAAAAAAAGAAAAAAAAAAGAAAAAAAAAAAAAAAAAAGAAGAAAAAAAATCATTCCTGAAGTTCCATGGTGTTGTCAATATATATTTTCCACAGAATCCAAATAGATCAAATACCTCTTGCTTGGTTCACTTGGGATCACTTGTTTGGTTCATTTGTGCTTGCTAAGCACACAATTTCCACTGTGGCTCTGGTCTAGTCTCTGTCTGATCAGTAATGCTACACCATCACCAAAGTATAAGAGTGAATATGCACCCAAACCTGCATATATTTATTGTGAAACATTTGAGTTCCATGGCAAAGTAGCACCAAGAGCACAAAGGGAACACGAAAGAGCTTGCAAAGGAGCCTTTGGGCTGGGAAATTGGCTTCATTCAGAAATATGGTTTCCTGATTCTTGATCTTACACAATTCTGGCAGAAAAAAAATCACTCTTTCATATATTTATATAAATATTCTCACCACCACCCCCAGCTTCAGTCAGTGTGGTCTTATAGTAGTTCAGTACCTTGTGTCTAAGGGCTGCAGCATTTTTAATCTAGTACAAGCTATTCTACAACTGAACTTACAGTTTTGTGAAGCCACCATGTCATTACTGTCCCTGCTGTTTGCAGCTGCTGGCCTCTTGTCTCTCTCTGTCCAAACGCAACCTATGTAAGTGCTGGCAGAGAGCACAGAAGGGAACCAATGAAACTGGAGCACGCAGACAGCTGTCTTGCCCTCCCCCTTCACGCCCCCTCTTTTTTTTTTTTTCCCTTTGTAAAGATATTTGATGTTGTTTTGTTCAGCATTACAAGCCCCACCATGCTCTAGAGAGTCATGCCTAAATAGGTGCAAAAATATCAGTCAGTGTGTTAGGTAAAAAAATCAATGAATGCTAAAGAAAGTTAAAGAGAAAGAAGTAATAAAGAAGAGAGTTTTGGAGCTTAAAAAGGGGGAGAAAAAATAATATAAAAAAATATAAATATTATATATTATATATTATAATATATATATTTATAATATATAAAATATAAAGAAAGAATGCAACATACAGATGGGGATTTGGGGTGAAAGAATATTTTTGAGGTGGAGAAATGGGTGGCTATTAGAACAAGGAAAGAAAGTAGCAAAAATAATGGGAAAAGGAAGACCCAGGGAATTCAATTCACACAGGAAAAAGTAAAGAAAATGAAAATATTAGGAAAACAGAAACAAGACACAGAAGAACTGACAAGCAAGAGAGACAGAAAACTGCACATATGGATAGAGAAAAAGGATAATTAAAGTATCAAAAACAAGGAGCTAAGCTCTTTGTAGTTAAAATATATACACGCTGTGAGAGAGACAAAGCAATAGAGACTCAGCATTAAGTGGATTTTCTTAGTTTGGGCTGTTGTGCTAACCAGCCACCCGCATGTGATACTATGCCTGAGCTACATCTTGCCAGGAACCTCGTATTTCAGTGGGTCTCTGCTCACCCACACATTTCCATGTTGTGCTCTTTTCCTGGGTGACAACAGGCTTCTAATGTTCTGAAAAAAAGTGCTAATGAAAGCCTTTTACTTATTTTTTTCCTGTTTCTGATGTTTTACTTTCATAGATTCTCATTAGCAGTTGGAACTCCTGTACCAACAGACATTCATCCTCAGACCTTATCTTTCTTTCATATAACTCAACAGGTGACTGCTGCTGACTTCAATCAAAGCCCACAGAGAACAACCATGTCAGGGTGCAAAGGGAAGGTACTGGTTCATGTGGGAACAATGCTGAAAGGGGCAGACTCAGAAAGCTTAAACTGGCAGAAAGAATTTAAGCAAGAGTGACATTTGGAATTTGGGAAAGAGTAGGTGGTATAGGAGTAACTATGGATGGTAAAAATAAAAAATGAAAATCATGGTGCCCCTACTGAAACCACCTACACCACCACCACCATATTTTATCCATCACTTCAATCACTTGCTGAGTTGAGACAGATTTTACTCTTTGCACCCTAGAGCAAATTTTTCAAAAGCACTGTACCTACAGCCTCAGATGGAAATCCAATAAAAGTTTAAAAGATTATATAGGACTTAAAACCTCAATCTCCCACAAAAAAAAAAAAAAAAAAAAAAAAAAAAAAAAAAAGAGTGATCTTGATAGCACATTTGCCTGTTCTTCATACATCCCCCTCCTTCAGGAGGTGCCCCATACTCTGCTTCCCAGAGCTGAGTGCACAGGAAAGCTCTGATGCTCTGAACAGCCTGACCATACACTCCCACACACTGTCCAGGGGCTGGAGCTCTCATGGAGCTCAGCCCCAGGGCTGAGCCCTGCGAGCTGGAGGTGGCCCTGTCTCTGGCCCTGTGCTGGAGGTGGCCCAGTCTCCTGCTCATCTGATGACCACTGGATCACCAGCAGGTCCTGTCACTACCTCAAACCTGCTGGGATGTGAAGGGTGGTGTCCTGACCAGGAGAGCTTTGCCCTGCCTTGGCGGTGGACTCTCTAAGGAGGAAGCCCTAGTCTTGCTGCTCTCTGGCACTGACTAGGAGGCACTGGGATTTGGCTGAGCTTTAAACTGTGAGCTACCACCACTTGCTTGTCTGAACACAAATAATTCAGCAATTGTCATGATCCCTTTCCAACTGTTGTTGCTGTGAAACAAAAGAAAACAATTGCCACAAAGATGGAGCAGGAATCCAAGCAGTTTTGGGGAATTTACAGATGAAAGAATGAAGCTTTAATTACATTTTTTAAAAGCACAATAGTGGGATGTCCTTAGAATCCCAATTCACAACAACTGGGCTGGACAGTTTGGGGGAGCAAGAAGTGAAGATACACTTACACTGTAGAAAACAAAGAAGAAACAATCTTAACTATGTTATGTGTGATACTTTTTCTTTATACCTTTCTTTGGTATGTTATTAGGAAATGGGCCAATTTCAGGAACGTAGTTTTTAATTTTCACTACTACAGTGGGAAAGCTTTGAAAAAGTATGGAGCAATGCTCTAGGGATAAAACCACACCACAGTGACTGACACAAGAAAATAGCCTCTTTAGAAAATAGAAACCTTTAGAACTACAGAATTGTGACAGAATTCAGAAAATTACTCTGTGTAACCCTGCACTGAGGTGGAATCAAATACTCCCAGAGCAGCCTGGTACATGCACATTCTAACTCCCAAAAACTTCCTGTGAAGGAAGTTCCTTTGGCCCAACAGCTGGTCTGTTTTTGGTGTCTCGCCACTACAATACAACATAACGGAGCAGAGATTCAGAGCATGGCTATGTTATGTTCATAGTAGGGAACAAACATCATTCATTCACTGCTATGACAATGTAACACTTGAGTCGGATTCAATGATCCTTGTGGGTCCCTCCAACCCAGACTATTCTGTCCTGTAATTTTCTACTTGTGCCCCGTGTTTTCTGTCTGTACAATGTCTGAAAACAGCCCGTATCATGCTTATGTCTATCACTTTCTTACTCTACAATGATATTTCTACATTTTCTCTCTTCCAAAGGGTTTATTGGAAGTCTGGAGTAGGGATTGAAGGGAGGGTGGCCTCCTCCCTTTTAAGAATGAAACTGTTGAACAGCTGGTAAAGAACTGCTCTGGCACTTTCGTCTTTGACTTAGCACGAAATCATAGAATGGCCTGCATAGGGAAGGAACTTAAAGATAATCTAGTTCCAACCCTTCTACCGTGCAAGATTCATTCCACTAGGCCAGGTTGTTCAGAACTCCATCCAGCCTAGCCTTGAACACTTTCAGGGATGGAGCATCCACAACTCCTCTGGGCAGCCTGTTCCAGTGTCCCACCCCCTCCACAGTAAAGAATTTTTTCCTAGTATCTAATCTAAACCTACTCTGAGACTGAAGCCATAACCCCATTGTCCTACAAATACTTCTTCTTGCAGATAGTCTCTCTCCATCTTTCTTGTAGGCTCCCTTTGGGTACTGGAAGACTGCAAAAAGGTTAACCCTTAAGCTTTCATTTTTTCCAGGCTGAAAACCCCCAAATCTCTCAGCTTTCCTTTGTAGGAGAGGTCTCTGTGCCACCAATCATTACAGAGGCTGGTAATTTTGCACTTGACAAGTAATTTGGGCATATAGTATAAAAAATTTGAACGGAAAAAATTTGCACAGATCCACCAGTTTTTTTTCCAAATCTGAATAAGGCAAACAGGCTTTGCCATGGAGGTGGTTATTGTAGATCTACCATAGCTGCCACGACCGGCTTCGGCTTGCCCAGCTATCGCTCCGAACCAGTCAGGCAGAGCGGGGCCGAAGCCGCAGGGAACAACGGCACAAGCATCGCGGGAAAACAACAGCAGCAGGGTGATTTATCTGGTTTTAATCCAACAGCAACCAGTTTAGTGCAGCACAGCGTGCCGGGCACCGACTCCGGCTCGGTGAATCTGCAGCGAGGCTGAGCCCCGCCGCCTCACGGCTGGCCCGCCCCGAACCGCGCCGGAGGCACCTGCCGGAACGGCCGCCACGCATGCGCGCTCTTCGCCACGGCCTCCCAGAACTACACATCCCGGCGTGCCGCGCGAGCCCGCCGCTGCGGCCGAGCCAATGGCGAGGGAGGAAGCAGTTCCCGCCTCCACGCAGCAGGTGTGGACGCAACCCCCGAGCCGCCCTTCCCCCGCCCGCGGGCGGAGGGCTGGCGCGGGAGGCTGTCACAAAGGAGCACAGGGGCGGCAGAGCGAACGGGCCCCGGCTGCCGTGCGGAAGCCGCAGGGGCGTCTCCTCCCCGCTCCCTGCGCAGCCGGGGAAGCGGGCGCGGGGGCCGCGCCTCAGGGGAAGCGGCGGCGCGGGGGCTTCCCGCGCGCTGTCAGTTACGAGCGCGCGAGGCGGGCGGGCACCACCGGGTTGGCCGGCGGCCGCGCGCGGCCCCGCCCGCCCCCTCGCCGGATTCGCTGGCGACCGGGGCGCGCGCGCCGTCCATCCTCGGCCCGAGCCGCGGCGGGACCCGGGGCCGAGGGCTCGGCCGGGCCCCGCCCCGCCCCGCCCGAGGCTCCGCCCCACGCCCGCCCCTCCGCCCGGCGCTGTCAAGCGAGCGGCGCGAGCGCGGAACCCGGGCCGCCCGCACGCCCCCGCCCCCGCGGAGCGCGCGCGCCTCGGCGGCCACGCCCCCTCCCGCGCGGCGCGGACGGGCCGAGGACCGGGAGGAGGAGGAGGAGGAGGAGGCCGAGGGCCCCGGGCTGCGGCCCGCCTCCGGCCCGCCCCCTGTGCCTGCGGCGTGGGGAGCCGGGCTGAGGCGGAGCGGGGCGACCGAGGGGCCGGCGGCTGGGCTCGGTTTCCTGCTCAGTGGGCGTCGTTGGGGCCCCGGCGGGCCCCGCCCCCGCGCCGCCCACCCCGGGCCCCAGCTGTCACTCAAGGCGGCGGGCTGAGGCCGGCGGCGGCGGCGGGCGGAGAGAGAGGCAGCTACGCCACAGCCCAGCGGCGGCCATTCGTGGAAAAATAGGCCGTCCCGCTCCTCCCAGCTCCGGCTGCGACCGGCCTTCTCCCCGCTACCCCCACCCCACCCTCCGCCTCCTCCTCCTCCTTCTCCTCCCCCCTAGAGCGGCGCCTCAGCGGGGCATTAATGCGGGATGAGCGGTATGTAACCCCCTCCCTCTCTCCCTCCTGTGCACACCCCTCCCTCCCTCTGCTCCTCCCTCCACCCTTCATCCCCCCTCTATCCCGCCCTCCCGGGTTCCCCCTTTTCTTCCCTCTGTTCTCCCCCTTCTTACCCCGCTCTTCTCTCGCTGCCCCTCCGCCCATCCGTGCTGCTTCCTCTTATGCCCCCTTTCTTCTCCTCCTCTCCTGCCTGCCCCTCCGGCTTGCCTCCTCCGTACCTCCCTCCTCCATTCCCCCTTTCTTCGCTAACCCTCCCTCCTGTGCACATCCTTCCCTCCTTCATTCCTCTTTTCCTCCCTCTTTCCCTCCCATGCACAACCCTCCTCCTGCCCCCTAAAGCATCGGCGGCCACTCAGTGGCCGTCGATGCTTTAGGGGGCAGGAGGAGGAGGAGGGTTGTGGGTGGTTTTTTCCTGCTGTCTCTGGGAGAGGAAACCAAACCTCCCCTTTCTGGGTGTTAACTCTCCAGCCCCCATGGGTTGGGTTTCAAACCACGTTTCTTAGGACTCGTTCTTTTGTAATAATGATTTGTACTGTTGTTTTTATAAAGAGGCAAAAGCGACAAGCTGGGAATCGAAAAGGATATGCTCGCAGGTTTTGTTATTGTATAAATGAAGGTGAATAATTAACCTGTTACACTTGATATTTTTGCAGATCAAAAGAAGGAGGAAACTATGCCCACGGAGGGAGAGAAATCTCCCGAGGCAGAGAATAACAACAATAATAATAAAAAAGGGAAAACTGGAGGCTCACAGGTAAAGAACACACACCCGAATAGGGAAGTGCCCAAACTATTAGCATTTAAAATGAAATGTTCAGCTAACATCATTTCCTGCTCAGGGCATCTTTCTTTGGGTTGGATGAAACACAGTTGGTTGGGTGCAGTGTTTTTACTGCCTGGACATGTTTGTTTGGTTGCATTTTGCAGTGATCAGCTGCTTTCCATGTAATAGAAACATTTTAATTTTTTTTCTTTATTTTGAGGGGAAAAAAAGACTGAATTGATGATGCAGTTGAGGTCTTTGCTGTCACATAATCATTGATAATTAGAGACTTTTGAGAGCACTATGTTTAAAGATTATTTACAGCAATTCATAATTCCTTATTCAGAGCTGTATCATTGGTCTCTAAAGCACCTTTTTTTTTTTTTTGGGCTTCCTGTGCTGACTAATTAATGCTGACTTCTGGTGCTTCATACTTGCACTCTTGTCCTGAATCCTTTTTGTTTTCTCTTTTTATGGATAGGATTCTCAGCCTTCACCTCTTGCTTTGCTAGCAGCCACTTGCAGCAAAATAGGAACTCCTGGTGAGAATCAAGGAACTGGACAGCAGCAGATTATTATAGACCCAAATCAAGGTTTGGTGCAGCTTCAGAATCAGCCACAGCAGTTGGAATTGGTAACAACTCAGCTTGCTGGAAATGCTTGGCAGCTCGTTGCCGCTGCTCCTTCTGCTTCAAAAGAAAATAATGTTGCTCAGCAAGGATCTTCTGTTGCCTCAAGCGCAGCAAGTCCCTCCAGCAGTAACAATGGAAGTACATCTCCTTCAAAAACCAAATCGGGCAATTCTTCTACAACGACCCCTGGACAATTCCAAGTCATTCAAGTACAGAATCCAAGTGGTAGTGTCCAGTACCAAGTGATTCCACAGGTTCAGACAACGGAAGGTCAAATCAATCCATCCAACGCTACTGGTCTACAAGACATACAGGGTCAAATTCAGCTTATTCCTGCAGGGAATAATCAAGCTATCCTCACAACTGCAAACAGGACAGCTTCAGGAAATGTTATTGCTCAAAACCTGGCAAATCAGACAGTTCCAGTCCAAATTAGGCCCGGTGTTTCCATACCACTGCAACTGCAAACTATTCCTGGTACTCAGGCACAAGTTGTAACAACGCTGCCTATAAACATTGGTGGGGTAACCCTGGCTTTGCCTGTGATTAACAACGTTGCCACTGGAGGAAATTCGGGGCAAGTTGGCCAGTCTACTGAGAGTGGAGTTTCCAATGGAAATCAGCTGGCGTCTACACCTGTCACTTCTGCCTCTGGCAGTACCATGCCAGAGTCTCCTTCCTCATCTTCAACTGCTACAACCACTGCCTCAACATCTCTGACTAGCAGTGACACACTGGTAAGCTCTGCAGAAACAGGCCAGTTCACAAGCACAGCAGGCAGCAGTGCAGAGCAGGCGACTGAAGAACCTCAGACAACTGCTACAGACTCCGAAGCCCAGAGCTCCAGTCAGCTTCAGTCCAATGGACTACAGAATGTCCAGGATCAGTCAGGTTCCCTTCAACAGGTCCAGATTGTAGGTCAGCCTATTCTGCAGCAGATACAGATCCAGCAGCCTCAACAGCAGATTATTCAGGCCATTCCTCCACAGTCCTTTCAGCTCCAGTCAGGGCAGACTATACAGACCATCCAGCAACAGCCTTTGCAGAATGTTCAGCTACAGGCAGTGAGCCCAACTCAGGTGCTCATCAGGGCTCCAACTTTAACACCATCAGGACAGATCAGCTGGCAAACTGTGCAGGTTCAGAATCTGCAAAGCCTTTCAAATCTGCAAGTTCAAAACGCTGGGTTACCCCAACAATTAACCATTACTCCTGTGTCTTCAAGTGGTGGCACAACCATTGCCCAGATTGCTCCAGTGGCTGTTGCTGGTACCCCCATCACTCTGAATGCTGCCCAGCTTGCTTCAGTACCTAATCTTCAAACAGTAAGTGTTGCCAACCTGAGTGCTGCAGGTGTTCAAGTTCAAGGAGTTCCTGTTACCATTACCAGCGTTGCGGGTGAGTGGTCTGACAATGTTTTGGGATTTTGCTTGTTTGTATGGTTGCTTTGTTTTGTTTGTGGTGGTTGTTTGTGTCTTTGGTTTGGTTTTTTTTTTTTACTATTATAAGAATACCAGATGATTTTAGATTAGCACTCTTCCTTCAGTTTTCTGTAATGAATGTTAAATCCTTGATTATGAGGAAATATTTACCACTAAATTTATCACTAAAATTCGGATTTTAAAAGAGCTGACATTTTTTGCTAAACATTGAATTAATTTTACCAGTGGTGTCAGTTGAAATGGAACTGTTTGTGTTTGATAAACTATACTTAAATATTTCTGTCCTACGTCTTACTAAAGACTTGTAGGCTCCAGAAGTGAACATGAGACTTTACTGTTAGAGCTTTGATATGTTTAAATCAGCACAAAAAAGCTTTTTCCAACCAGGCAGTATTCCTAATCTTCTTTTGGGGATGTAGAATGAGAAGTGACAATATATGAGCTGGGATACCTTGTGTCCTGGCATGCATTCATATGGAACTACTCATTGCATTCTGCACTAGCTCATAAAGCTGTTCCCTTAAAAGTTTAAGTTCTGCAAACAGATTGAATGGAATAAGGTGCGCTTGCACATAGTTTCTGTGGCTTACTTTAAAATAAAAAAGATAAAACCAACTGGTGACTGTACTTCAGTACTTGCTGTTGAAGTTTTGATATGTACTATGAAATGCCTGTTTGGTTATACTGGTCTAATAGTTGGGAAAGGATCTATTAAAAGGTTCTAGGCTGGATAACTGAGCTTAGTTTTATGGTAAACTGTGCAGTCTCTGCAGTGTCCCACAAGGACACCTCTTTATGTAAAATTTGCTGACTTTTAATGTTACAGATAAAACTTGATTTGGGCAGGAGTTGTCTTTGTCAGCTTGATAACTACTTACCTAAACTTGGGTTTATGTCATAGAAGTAAAAGTTTTCTACTGTAGTAGTTACAATAAGCTCTTCTCCACAACAGCCTGATTATAGGCCCATTTTTTACTATAAAACTTAGGAAAAACACATCATGTTTAACTGCTGTCAAGTCTGCATAAGCAAACATTGGTATCATATTGACTCTTTAAATTGGCATCATATGCTAAAATGACAAATGTTTAACTGGGTACAGAATTATTCTTTTTGCTTGAAATGTTTTTGAGGAGAAATAACTACTAACGTAGTTTAGTAGTAAGAAATTTGGTATTGGGAGAATTTTGACTGCTGTGGTACTTCTTAGCATGGCATGTTGAAATACTAAGAGTTAGATTAACTAAACCTGGCTTGTTTAAGGAGTGTCATACAAGCATTAATTGTATGGGTAATCAGAATTAAAATCTTGACCTTGTGTTTAGCTGTAATGCTTTAGGGAGAAATTTGGTTATTTGTAGCTGAGCAGCTGCAGTCCTGTTTACCTTGGAACACTTTTTTTTCTTGATAGGAAGGTGCTAGTTGATGGTCTTCTTAGGCAGAAGCCTCTACTTTGGTAGGGGACTCCATAGGAAGCCTGCTCTGGGAACAGCCTAGATTTGGAGGTGCTGGAAAAAACTTTCTGCATGTAGGTTTTTTCTCTGGTTGTGTACTACAATTCAGTACACACTAGCAGGTATTAGAGCAAGAGATTCTGAATATCGTCTTTGTTGGTTATACTGACCCTACCTGTGCTTGCATATGATGTCTTTTGGAAAATAATGGGATTGAGATTAGTAATTTGAAGATGAAAAAAGGGCAATGAATCAGAAGTATGGTCCTGGAGAAGCCAAGCCTTAGTCATACAGTGTTCATATGCTAACTAGACTACACTTTGTGACCACTGAATTCCTCTTCATTGTGCCCACTCTCTCCTGCCCCGCTCCCAGTAGGCCTTATGGCTGTTTCCATAATTTCTTGGCAGCAGTGAATCATAGAAACATAGAATAGTTTGGATTAAAAGGGATCTTTAAAGGTCATGTAGTTCAACCCCTCTGCAATGATCAGAGACATCAACTAGATCAGGTTGCTCAGAGCCCCATTCAACCTGGCCTTAAATGTTTCTAGGGATGGGCATCCACCACCTCCCTGGGCAAAAACCCTCTTTCTTATGTCTAATTTACACCTACCTTCTTTCATATTAGGGCCATTCCTCATTGTCCTGTCACTACCTGCCCTTGTAGAAAATTCCTCTTCAAGTCTCCTGTAGCTCCTTTAGGTATTGGAAGGTGCTATAAGGTCTCCTCAGAGCTGCCTTCTCTTCAGAATGAACAACCCCATTTCTGTCAGCCTTACCCCATAGAAGAGGTGCTCCACCCCTATAAATATTCTGTCATTTTTTCCTTTCCTTTGTCAATAAGGTACTCTTTCTCCCCCAGGACTTGATGTTATGGAGAAGGAACAAGCTTTTTGAATGCAAGAGATTAGTTATCATGTCCTTCCCTTACTTATCTTTGCTTCTGTCCTATGAAACTTCCTATTCTACATCCTTGGAATGGGAGACGTGATAGAATGGAAAGGAAAATTAAAAACATTATGTGCAGTCCTTAATGCTGTATTAAGATTTCAAGGAAAGAATGGTTATGAAATAGAAAATTGCAAACATGCTAAGATCTAAATTTTGCTTGCCACCTAAATAGAATAAGCTGACTTGATCAGGGCTGTTATCTTCCTTGGTTTTGCTGGTTTTTATTTGATGATTGTTTTTTTTTTTTGTTATTCCCAGGCATCATTACAGGAAACCTTTTGAAAAACAAACAGCTCAGCTACCTCAATATCTGCAGACTGGTATTTTTTTTCTGCAGTACCTGAGCTTGCCAGTGTGAAGTGTCTTGAAAATAAGCTGAACTTTCCACAAGTAGATCATTTGCCACAAATGAGCAGTAGAAGTAGATGTTAGAAATGAGCTGTGTGGAGGATGTCCAGAAAATTTTAAGGAGAAGGCTGAGTGAAGAACTCATCCCATACATTCATTCAGGTGCTCTAACTTTGTTAGGGAAAAGAAGTTACATTGTCCTTCAATCAAGCCCCTTCAATCAAGCCAGTTGAGTTTCTAGGGGAAAAAAACTTTTAAAATAACAATAAAAAACTGTTTTTGTATTTGTGTCATATTTGTGTTCCATGAGCAGTGGTTTTCCTAGTTATTTCCACAGTGACATATTTAAGCACGTTTTTTCCTTTAGTTTTTCAGTAGTTAATAAAATAGTAAAGCAGGAAAATACTTAATTTAAAATTATAACAGAATTGTTGATTTTTAGAAAATTTTGAGAAATGCGGGGGGAGTTGTGTTTTTTGTTGTTGTTTTGTCAAATCAATTCTAAATTCCAATAGAGAAAAATTTCACATTGGGAAGAAAAACCTTAAGATCTTCTGGTAAATACTGTATTTTGGTCTACCTTTCATAACCTTTGTAACTGAAAGTCTACTGTAAACCTAGCAAGATGTATCAGTGTGTTTTTGGGGTTTCTTGTTGTATTTTTCAGTTAAAAGTTCAAAAACTGATCCTAGTAAGTATCCAGGGTACTTACATATAACCCATAGGGTTATATGTTGCATGTGGTCAAAAAAGCAGGGCAAAGCAGAGAAGTTCTCACAATCTTTCACTTTCTGGCCTGAGGGAAGACTTCAGTGTCGGTGATGAAAATTATTTTTTTACTGTGAGGGCTACTGAGTACTGACACATGTTGTTCATAGAAGTTGCAGACTCTTCGTCTTCAGAGATACTCAGAAACTGCCTGGACAACTTTCTGCAGGTGGCCCTGCCTCAGCTGGGTGATGGAACCAGATGCTCTCCAGTGGTCCCTCAAAGTCTACACCAATCTGTGATTCAATAAAATTTTATTAAGGTGTACAAAGTGTCAGAGGTATAATTAAATGTACAGAAGAAAGTTTTATTCTTGTCCAGTTAAATTTCTTAGCATTAAAACCAGATCTTTAATCAGTTGTTTAGTTAAGGGGAAGACAATCAACAGGCTACATAAAAACCACTGTGGTTGCTTGAACATTCAGGGATTTACTAATACCTGCCTTGCTATGAGATCAGTACCTGTCTTAGCCTTTTACCAAGCTCTGCACTAAGTATTTCTTCTCTGCTCTATCAATTGTTGTTTGCACATGGTTCCCTGTGGAGAGGGATAGCCTGGAATCTTAGAGGTGGCAACTTCTTGAATTTAGCCCCAATGGTCTTGGGGAAAAGTAGATACTGCAGAATACCCTTGCCTTTTTTGAAAGGCTTCTGCTGTGAGAGTTGCAGATGCAAGTTCAAAGGATTCCTGTCCCCAGCTCCTTTTTAAAATAAGGTAGATTTGTCTAGGTGTGTTGACAGTATAAGAGACTATGTGAAAGGAACTGATTTTAGTACTAGTTGATTCTAAGAAAAAGATACCGTTTGTAAAATTGTTTTGTTTTGTTTGGATGGTTCATTTTGCTGTTTTGTTTTTTGGTATTTTTTTTTAATGGGTTTTTTGTGGAGTTTTCTGGTTGGGTTTTTTTGGTGGTTTGTTTGTTTGTTTGTTTGTTTTTTCTTTTTTTTTTGTTTTTGTTTTTGTCCCTGAGAAAAAATTCCCTCTTTCTTTTGAGAAAAAAAAGTAATAGCTCAAACTTATATCTACCTTAATGATACATCTTACAGTTCAAGTCTTTTTCTTGAAAATGAGTGGTGACATGGCCTGAATTATGGGGAATTTGGAGTTCATCCACCCAAAATAACCTGGAGCAATGACTTTTGTTCAGTGGAAAAGTCAGTTGTCTGGCAATAGTAAAGTTGGAGAGTTTTAAATCTTTTGTAGGGGTGTGTGATGGGCTCCAAAATAGTTCTTAATGACAATAAAATCCAATGCCATGTGTTCTTATTGGGATAGTTAAAAAAATATAATGAGCCTTGCCATTCTGTTTCATACTCTGTAGTGATGTGAGCTACTAAGGCATTTCCCTCTTTGGCCTCTTTGTGATACTTTCACATCACTGTGACTAGTAGTTATGCAATTTGTCAGTACCTTGAGGTCTCCTGATTTCTTGTGCATTTTCCCATTTGTCTGCATCCAGCTTCAGCCTATCTTCAAGGCTTTCTCCTCTCTTTCCCTCTTTAAGTCTTCATGTGTGACAGTCACTAGTTTTAGGACTTGCAGTTCAAAGACTCAGTATATTGTTTAGACATGATTGTCATTATAAGTCAAAGCTTGATAAGGACTTTGAAGCATTCTATCCAATTCTTTAAACAGGAAAAAAATGAATTAGATTAACAGTATGCCACTCTGTGACTGGAAAAAGGGAAACATCACACCAGTGTTTAAAAAGGTAGTAAGTAGGCCCTGAGAACTACTAACCAGTCTTATCTCTGTCCTCATCTCTGTCCATCCATGGTATGATCATGGAACACACTTTCTGCCAGCTATGTCCAGGCATATGGGTACAGAGGTGGATAGAGACAGCCAACATGTTGTCCCAAATGTACACCAAACATGGCTTCACAGAGGGAAAATCATGCCTGACTAATCCAGTGGCCTTCTGTGCTGAAGTGACTTTATCAGTAGGTAAAGGAAAAACTGCTGATAATAATCTACTTCATCTGCCATGTCTTTTTGTAAGGGTTTTTGACATAGTCCCTCAGAGTAGCCTTGGAAAGATGCAGATTTTATGGATGATCTGGAAGTTGCTGGATGGCCACATTGAGAGTTGCCATCAATGATTCAATCTCCAAATGTAGATCAGTAATCATTGATGTCCCTCACGGGTCTGTACTGGGACCAGTGCTATCAGTATCTTTACTAATGATATTGTGGGATTCTGTGCATCCTTGGTAAATTCTCAGATGGCACGAAAATGAGCAGTGCAGTTGATGTGCTTGAGGGAAAGGATGCCATGCAGAGGGGTCTTGTCAGGCTTGAGATGTGGGCCAATATGAACGTCATTGCACTTCAGCAAGGCCGAGTGAAAGGTCCCCCACCTGTGATGGTGGAGTAATCTCAGTATAGATTGTGTGATGAAGTAATGGATTGAGAGCAGCTCTGTGGAGAAAGACTTGGGGATATTAGTAGATGAAAAACGGGATATGTGTGGTAATGTACATTTGCAGCCCAGGAAGCCTACTGTATCCTGGGCTACATAAAAACAAACAAGACCAGCTGTTCAAGGGATGTGATTCTCTCTCTCTTTGCCATTATTGTGAGACCCCATCCATAGTAGTGTGCTGTGATCCCCACTAGAAGACAGACATGGATCTGTTACAGCTGGTCTAGAAGAGAGCCATGAAAATTATTAGAGAGCTAAAATACTTATATGAAGATGGGCTGCGACAGTTGGGGTTGTTCAAACTGATGAAGAGAAGGCTCTGGGAGCCTTCCAGATATACAACAGGATGTTGTCAGAAAGAAAGACTTTTTACCAACACCTGTCGGCAGTAACAGCACGAGGGGCAGCAGTTTTAAAATGAAAAAGAGTAGGTTTAGATGGTACATAATGAAGAAATACTTTACTCTGAGGGTGGTGAGATACTGGAATAGGTTTTCCAAAGAAGTTGTAGGTACTCCATCCCTGGAAGTCTTCAAGGTGAGGCTGGGTAGATCTTTGAGCAACATGATCTAGCTGAAGATGTTCCTGCCCATGGCAGGGGGATCAGAACTACATGATCTTTAAAGGTGCCTTGTGACCTAAAACATTCTATGATTCTGTGAATATAAGAATCAAGTTTCTGACCCTGTCTCATACTGACTGCAGGCGATGCATACAAAGAGCAGTGCTCAGATTCTCTTCCCTCATTCCTGCATATTCCTGAGCCAAAGTGGGATTTTTTAAAAACAAGTTTAATAGTTCTTGATTTTTTTTTTCCTCTGAATTTGTCTTTTCTGAGTCTATGCATTCCATATTTGTCTGCAATATATTGTGTTTTAATTATTGCATAAGACATGTTTTATTTAAAGTTCTTAAGTTCATCTATTATGAAAACTTAAAATACCTGATTCATCTTCATACCATTCACAGTCTTCTATTATTCCCTCTAATGTGTGCTAGATTTTGAGGAAGGGGAAGGTGTTTAGTCTGAAGTCCTAGAATATTATATTTACATTGTTGAATGAACAAAAATGCATTTTTGTGACAGTATATCCTGTGGTGCTCCTCTCGTGTAAATGTGATAGTATGTCTAGAAACAGAACTCAGTGAGTGGTATAGCTAAACAAGAAGGGATTCCTGTAGGTGGTAAGAACTTGTAAAGGGTTTAAAATAGCCACATTACATACAGTAAAACTGGCAAATATAGAAACCAAAGGTGGAAATCAAAGGAGCTGAAGGATAGGGGTTGCATGATTTTTTTTTTTAAGTAACACGCAGTGTTTTCCTGTATGTTCATTGACAAGCAAGATGCAGCAAGTATCTTGAAAGAAACAAGCTGCAAGCTGTGGAATCTGTAGTAAAAAGATAAGTGCAAAATATTGAGCTGTCTTAAAACAAATAAGCAAGCAAAAAAGGAGTATGTCTTAGTTTTTTACTTCATAGTATGTGACTTGGCATTCTGAGAGTGTATGGGAGGAGTATAGAAATGTAGCATACTTTTTCCCAAGTTATGAAAGGTCACAACTGTTCTCAGGCTGCCTTGAGCTGAGAATTGTTGCAGAGCCACAGTGTTCTAAATATTATAGTGCTGGCATCCTTTTGAAATATTCCAAAGTAATTACAGGAGAAGCATTTAGTCTTCTAATGACAAAATTGCTTTGGTTATGGGGTTTTCTTAAACTGAAATTCAATACAGTGGCAGAAACAGTTTGACAACAAACAGCAGTTGAAAACAAACATTAGCTTCCATGATGTTAGCGCAAAAATAAAAGTGTCAATATAGTGGTTCTGAACTTGATGCCTAAGGAATGTGCAATCTGCCTGTTCAGATAAATTGCCAATGGAGAATAACCTGGTAAATACGCCTCAGTAAAACTTGCTTTTTCTGCCTGGCCTGTGAGTAGCAAGGCATGACCTTATCATTAATTCTAAAATAAGGTGGGAAGGGGAAGCATTTAAACTACCAACTTTTCTCATAATTGTGAGGTAAAATAGGTTTATAATGAGCTATTTTTATTGCTATAAACTTCAAGAACAAAATGTAAGCCTTAAATGTAAGCTCTGTCTTGAGAATGTTGGGTTTTACTATCTCCTCTCTCAATCCCCGTTGTCAGAATCTGAAGCATATAGAACAGGAAAAGAAGTGGCTAGCTTTCTTGTTCATAAAATGCCAAGCAAGTGAATTGAGTGATACAGCACCTCTTCAACAGTTTGATAGTATTTTTATTTTGTTAAAGCATACTTAGATCTGCACTAAACCAACGTTCTTGTTCTTCCATTGCTACCTGCGAGGAAAAGACAAGAAGCATATTGAAAATTTCCTTTCAACAGCTCCTTCATTGTAACTTAAATTCTGGAGTTCTAAGTCTTGTATGATTTTGGAGCTTGTAGATGAAATAAATAATTTCTTACTGTTTTACTGTATTAAAAAACATTTTAATAGCAGTGATGATTACTGAAAAAAACTAACTGTATATGGAATGGGATGTTGTGTTCTAAGAGGAATATTAATTTTAAGTAAAACAGCGTTATTATTGGGGGTTGCCTTGTGGAGAGCAAGGAGCTGGACTTGATGCTTGTGGGTTCCTTCCAACTTAAGATGTTCTATGATTATTGAAAAACAACTCTATTTTTTTAGTTGTCAATGATTTTAATGGATAATTTAGTTAATAAAAGTAACTTGATGTATATGCTACAGCATGATAGCTTTGGAAGTAGTCAGGACTGCATAATGGAGTATAATTTTTAAAATTAATATTTTATCTGGTTATTACACATACCAAAACAGCCGCTCTGGACATCTGTAGTCTCTTGAGAAAGGTAGCATCAGAACACATACTTAGTTTAATTTGGAGTATGGTTATACAGTTATATTGATTTCTGTATGCATCCGTTCCTAACAGTGGAGTTTCCTCTGGTGTTTAATGCTGCTGAGAGCTGATAACAGTCATGCACCTTGATCAGTTGGTATCACCCCTACATGCATATTTAATCTTCATAGATTGGCAGACTAGTATTATTTTGTTGTAAAGAGAGAATTATCAGTTAATATCTTCCTGCCGAAAAAACCCCTTGGGATACACATTAAGTACAAGCCTGAGTTTCCTTAATTATAGTTTCAAGTGATGATGTGACCGCTTTTCCCTTGAGAAAAATACTGAAGTTTAAGAAAAATGGGCCTTGATTTTCTTGTTTCTTTGATCATCTGGAAGTAACTGGCAAAAATGTGAAGCTTTTCAGTTTGTTCTGATCCAAAAAACAAGACCAGGTAAATAGTTTTGAGGGGTTAACATTGTTACAGAAAATGTCAGAACTTTTATGGGTTTGGATCTTACAGATTTATGTGGCCCTTCTTTTGTAATTCTATAATATGTGATTTTGTTGGTCCTTGCCTGATGAAAGATATAATAAAGTTTCAGTTTTTACATCTTTAATAAATGAGTTAATTTTAATATTGGTCAGCCTATTAATCCATTGGCTGTTAATAAAACCAAAGCTTGTGGCTCATGTTTAGTCTTTCTGTATAAGATCTTTAAGAATGTTTTATGAATCTTGTGTTTTTTCCTGATAATATCCTTAAATTCCTTTTATTCTCTATGCTTTTTTTATATATATTTACTTTTATCTTGATCAACATAATATTTCATACAGCCAAAATACTTCAAGGAAATTCATGAACCTTCTAGTCAAGTGTAAAATATATAAGACAGCTAAAGCATAGACAAAATCCCATAATATCCACCCAGAAAACCTCCCAGCCTACCTCTCAAAATCCAAATAGAGTACTGGAACCTTAGCTTATATTTTTTCGTGTTAGCCTACTTCTGTCCTTTCAAGATACATTTATTATTACTTCATGGCAATACTCATAAATTGAATGGAAATGCAGAAAATGGCACTTTCTGAGTGTGTGTTTTTGTTGCCATATGGCAGAAGTGTGTAAGATATCGTTTGATTTTTGTTTTGTGATTTTTTTTTTTTGTTTTTTTCTGTTTGTCATTTATTGAGCTCCACAGGCAGACTGTGGAGACAGACAGTCTACAGGCTTCTTTCTAGTCTTACCCCTGTTTAAGAGTTAGGGGGAAGAGCTGAAGGAAAGAACTTGGCCACATTCTGTTGTGGCTATAAATTGTAGAATAATCTGAGAATTGGGGCAAAGGGGTGGGGGAGAGGTGGATGTTGCATAAAAGTAAATCTAAGAATCTCAATTTCTTACATCTGCTGCTAATTTCCATGCAGTGTGTCTGGTACTTTGCAGCACAGCTGGTGCTTGGGTTTTCTGCTGTTGCTCTAAGTTTCAGCATGCAGGAAAGTACTTGTGTTCATCTGCAAGAGGTGTTCTTGGACACGCCCTCTAAATATACTTTTTTGGCTATTTATTCAATAATGATGAAAATCAAGGTTTTTTTGGAAGGGTCTCTTTTCATTAGTAAAACAAGTTACTTTTCTGATTCTATCTCTTTCTTTAGAATACTTAATAAATTGACAATATTTTCTTTTAATTTGAAGTCACAGTATCCAAAACAACCAGAGATATTGCCTTGCTTTAACTGAAACTACAAGTTGGTTGTTCAAGACTAAATTTTGTGAAATTGTAGCTCTTGTTCTATGTTTGATTTTTATATTGGTTTTGTATGGGTCTTTCTGTATTTCTGGTAGCTCTTTCCTTTTTTTAATAAAGTAATAAAAAGTACACTTGCTTTCAGTTTAATGAAAGGTCTTACCAGCTGGGAAAACTTATTTTCTGGCTCAAAGTACTGAAGTGCCCTCAGGTTCTCCTAAAGCACTTGCGTAAAGCCTTAACATTTTTCAAAAATTATTAAAATAACTTGGTGAAATTTTTGGGGCATTGCTTTGATTTTGTTTTAGTTACCAGTGTGATTATTGCACTAAAGGAAAAAAAAAAACAAAAACACTTCATATTTTAAAAAATACTTAAGCCCCTTTAACTTTATTGCTTTAAACTTCACTCTAGAAGCGGTACTTTCTACAGAAGTTAAGCATAGTTATTATACGGTTCAGTAATTTTTCAACACACTGAGACTTAAAAACGTCTTGAAAATGAGTATAACAAGTTCTTACAAATCTTGACAAAGTTAGCCATGGACAAAAGATAGAAATTTGCTGCAGTGCCCCTCTAGGAGGTAAAAAAGACTGATGTCTATTTGATGCTGCAGTTTGCACAGGAAACATTCTGCTTGTAGTAGCATCTGGATACAATGCTGTGATTTGTGATGACCCTTGGAGTAGCTGGGTGAATCCAGTTCCTCTCCTTTCTCCAAACTGATCTTCTCTACAGAATGTGTGGGTCCCTTGTATCAGTGCTTGCAGTTTCTGTTCTGGGGAATTCTTCTTTCATCACGTATTGTTTCTTCAAAAATCTTTATTAACCACTGCTTAGAAGACGGAGCAGAATTATTAGCATACTGCATCATCTTCTTTGTAAATATTTAAATTCAGTGTTGTCTTTACATGTATGTCATTTTTAAATGTGATTTGTGCTTCTTTTTTCAGCATGCAACCTCCTTCATAGTAGTTTTTTTTAAAAAAAAATTGAGGATCTCTAGCTCTATTGACTCATATTTTTAAACAATATTTAAAACTTGGCTCTACCTTAATCAAAGCATTATATTCTATCTATAGATATAATAATATTATTATAATATTCTATATATATAGACATGTTATTATAAGTATATTGTACTATAAATAAATATATAAAGTATATAGATATTACCTTAGTGTAAATTGCATATATATCTTTATGGAAAAAGAATATTAAAGGATGTTTTCAAGCTTACAGTACCTGGTGTATGCAGGGCAAGGGAAGAGGAGAAAATTTTTTCCCATTGCTTCCTATCAGTGAGTTGTTAATGGGTGAGTTGCTGCATCAGCTCTGATGCCTGTAGAGCTTTGGAACTCTGCAGGCTGTCTTGTAGTAATATGCATTGAATTATGGATTCTAACTGCAGCATTTTCTTTGCTTTTTAGAATACACAGTTGAACAAATTTTCTTCTTTGCAGCATTAGCCACTGTAGTTCTAGGTACATTTTGCCAAGTGTTTCTCAGATTTTGCAGTAAGGTGCACCCTACTGAGATGACTGTCATTGATGCTCTCATCTTTTGGCTGCTAAACATTGGTTGCACAATAGCAACAGGAAATATAATTTTTTTTTCTGAGGAACTATGTACCAGAATGTAGAAGTATCCTTTTCTTAGTCTTAAATTTCTCTTCTTTCCAGGATCCAATTTTCTAATGCTTTACTCTCATGATTTCTGTAGATCAATAAGTTAAGTCCTTTCCTTTCCCTTCTGCCCTACTTGCCTCAGAGAGTCATCTGAGTTTTGTGCCTGCTACTTCAGATGAACAAGAGTAGGAAAGAAGATGTAGTGTGTGGTAAAAGGAAGATTGGTTTGCTTGTAATGGATGGCCAAGCCTAATAACCAGTGGTCAATCACTCTGTAGAAAAGCTCTTTCTTAGATACCATGCATTAGCTTTCTTAAATCATTCAAGTACTGTTATAGTTTTACAAATTAATTTTTAACAGAAAATGTGATATGTCTGTGTATTATTTGGTTTCATAGTAATTGCTTAAAGTTGTTAAATTTTCTTGCATGAATGTGTTACAAACTCATGTATTGGAAAGTATATGTGAGTTTTTACCTGCTAAGATGCAATTTTACTGCAAAATTGGAAAGCTGAGCAAGTGATGCTGAAGAATAAAGGATGTGCAATCATTTATCTTGATAATCCTGTATCTCATGTTAATAAATAATGCAGTTACTTAATGGCTTAAATGGGAAAGATTAGTGATTAAGATCATGCAGGTTCTTTTATTTGGAAGCTTAAAAAAATTCTATTCAGTCATAATCATATTTGTAATACTGCAATAAGTGAGACTTCTGTTGCACTGGATTTGTAACATAAGTACTATAACAGGTTTCCTTGCTGTATGCATTTTTTCCTATGGTCAAATAAATAGTTACTTTTCAATAGCAAGAGAGAACTTAGGCCTGAGAGCAAATGAAATGCAATTTAGTATCAATGTTATTTAGTATCAATGTTATTTTGTAACATTTGGTTGTAATTTACCTTTCTATCCTGATAGTATGTATAATAAAGCTCAGACATATGCAAGTTCAGCAATAATTTTTTAAGTCAAGATACTTCACAATTTAGGGAATAATTCTGAAAGAAATAATGGGAACTTGAGAAAATTTTCTCTATTCCAAAAGCAGGTGTCAGTGACTGCTTTCACAGCTCATACATGAACTGAAGTGTGACTTTGATCCCTCACAGAGTGATTTGTTTAGGCCTCTTTCTGAAACATGTGCTGAAACATGAGAGCTGTTGTTACTGAAGGGTTTGATTATGAATGGTGAAGTGTAGTGATATCAGGTCTTGTGGTTTGGAATATGTCAGGAAGAAGCAATTTCAAGTGATCTCCTGATTGTAGCAGCATTTCTGGAAGGCTTTAAATAGCATTTAATGCCTCTAGTAAGACATTGAAAGTAATGTTTTTAATAAGCCTTTTTTCCTCCACCTAGAAAGTGTCAAGAGATCATTCTCTTCCTGTATGAATAACATTATCTCAACCACCTGTTTTAGAGTGAGCAGGTTTGTTTGTTGGGTTTGGTTTGGTTTTTTTTTTTCAAATAAGAAGCCAGTTTAGACCTAGATCCCTTCAAATGAAAAATCCTCTCTGTTTTTAACTTCTAGAAGTTGCTCTCATTTAATTTAGTAGGCTGCTGATAAACTCATATCAATGTTAAGTTGTCTCAGTATCTTTTCTTTGGAAGAGGTGATTTAAGATATAATTAAATTCTCTTATCTTCCCTTTATATTCCTTTTGTTTTTCTTTAAGTGCAAGTGATGTACAAGTTAAATCCCCTAGTGCTCCGTAGAATTCTAGTATATAATTTAAAAAAAACATCCCATACAACTCAAGACTATAGCAGACTCACTTTGAGATTTTGGGCATGTTCTGTTAGTTGTTTTGTGAAAATTTTCTGGTTTTTCTTCAGGAGAAAAGATATTTCAGCTGGTCTAAAATACACTCCTATTATTCTCAAAGAACAAAGACTATTACGTTTAACAGCTTTAAAATGGGAATAGATACATTTGTACCCTGTGTATTACTAGTGTGCTAGCTTGTTGGGGTGCTCTCTCAGGAGTTCAAAACAAAAATTAAAGTCCAGTAATTACATTACTGAACTTCCCAGTCTTTTTTCTCATAGCTGTGTAAAGCGCTGATGAAGAATATTTATCTTGTGTGTGTTCTTTCTTCAGTTACTCTTTTACCTATAACTAGATTTGCTTATTGAATGTTGTGGCTTGGTTCTTCAAATAAGGCAATTTGCATGGTATTTTGAGAACTTCAGAATCTTCTGTTCTGAATTTAGTAAGTGGAATTCAAGGGAAGTTTAAAATAATTTAAAAGAGTTTAAAATAGTGACTCCATGAGATTAACTTAAAGAAGAAAAATCGATATGCATACTAGAAAATGTTATAAATAGTTAATCCTAGCTAAAGAGCAGTCATCTTATTACTGTTTAACTGAAGCCATATGGGGAGTGTAATTGTCTGCCTGAGCAACCTTACTTGGCATTGTCCTCTTTGTATTTTTATTGTAATTTTTCTGGTTATTGTGAATAATTTCTACTCAAATGTTTCACTGTATTATGTTTAATAAATAGATTAAGGTTGTAGCTCAGTAGTGTGTATCCTGTATTCCAAGATATGGCCTGTATTTACATGGGAGAAGGAAAGTTCAAAAAGATAAAGTGTGTGCCAGCAGTGGTACTTGATACTCTGAAGAAGTGGCAGAAGACCCTTGTGTAAAGTTGGTTGTCTCAGTACATGGACAGTGAAAGTTGGTTCATATGGAATCAGCAAAATATATTGGATTTTTAGAAATGCTTCTCTATAAATGTTGATTTGTCATATCCTAGAATTACATCTTGAATATTAACCAGCAATCATGGGATGAGAAAAGGAGTCATCCTCCTCAGGGTTCAAATGTCTCAATTCACATCTTATTTGAAAAGCCTTGGTTTGACAGCTGTCCTGGTTTAGGGTGAACTTAGGGTGGAAGCTTTTGAAGGGGTCTCTTTAGAAAGTAGATTCAAGTGGTCTCTCCCCAAGCCGGTTCAGGAGGTAAGTTTTCTTTGAGAGAAGTGGGAAAGGGAAAAACTGTTTCATTTAATGAGCAAAATACAAACATGAAAAAAATGAATAATATTAAACAATAAAACCTCTCTGCTCTGAAGAGATGGTAGATTCAGAGTCTAAAGTTTTTTTTTGTAGGCATAGTTTTTTTTGGGTTAGGAGCTGGCAAGGCAGTGTCCTGGTCGGGGAAGGATGTGGGCCTCTCCATGCTGGGGTTTGCTGGCATGGGTCCTTAGTATTGGTCTTCTAGACCAGAGCAGCAGAGTTGAACAGTTCCTCTGAAGAAGCCACAGTCAAGAGAAAAACTTGTTGTCTCAGCTAATGAACTAGAAGCTAGTTTAAAAGTAAAGAAAGACTCTTGGTGTTCTCTTCCCAGCTACACAGCTGTGAAGTCCAAGAGCTCTCTGAGAGCCTTACCTTTCTCTTGCTGTCTGTGCTAGGCAGCACAGTCTGTGAGAAAAGAAATTTTGCAGGAGTAAAAATGAAGTGTCTGCCAATAAATCATGTGTATCTTCTCCCTCTCTCCTTCGTTGTCTCTGGCCCTAGTTTAGCTACAGGGCCCTTTCTGAGCAAACTGCAGACAATGGGGGTACCAGGATACCACATCATAAAGTCACCTCAGGACAGTAGCCCAGGGAAAAGTTGCATCGGAACTTTAATATTAATTCAAGAAAATCAGAGAGAAAGAGATAATTATCCTCTTCAACTGAGTTCTGACCACAGACTGATTAGGTCTCAGGACTTCTTTGCTCCAATAGGACTTTGTGGCATAAATGGAGTCATCCTTCTAACAGACTGTAATAAAGAAGTATAATTCTTAACAATGTATCAAAAATGTGATTGACAATGAAAATAGAATAGGATGCTGCAATAAGTCACAATATCTGTTATACCTTTAACTTTTGTAGTGACCATTCACAGATGCTTAATTTATGGTGCTGTTTGTGAATTAAAGGAGGTTGCACCTTAGGTATGCTTAACAGATGGGGAGTGGATTGTGCTCTGTGAAAGACTGCACATTGAGCCAATTATTCCTTTTCATTTACTTTTGGCTCACTAAAAAGTGCAACTGGTTTTTATCACAAGCAATCACGTTATCGTATTAGGATAATCATTAGATATAAAAAAAAATGATTAGCCTTTTTTTGACTCTGGCTGTTTATAGCACTCAGTGTTCCCACAGCTTAACAGCCTGACAAGGAGTTGCTCCAGGATCAGCACTTTCTTTGGAAGCTCTAGTATCCTCTTCAGCCACTGTTAGACCAAAGTACTTGATACTACTATTTACATTTATATAATGATGATTTCTTACCCTATCATTTTCTCCCTCAAAGAGCATCGTGAGTGCTTTTCTTTCCTATTAAAGTATGGGAAATAAATATATTTCCAGTATATTGCTATTCTGAAAATAAAGACTTGGTTCTATCCTAAATATATGGGGACTCTGCACTAAGGGTTAAACCTGTAATTTTTTTTCTTTGTTGCTGATACCAGAATCCTTTTAGATTTTTTGTTTTTTTTGTTTTAACTATCTGTCCAATAGCAAGTGGGGTTAAAATGTTATCTCTTATAGACTTGTCCTTGTTCTTTTCAGAGAACTGAAACGCTCAGTGTCTGGCACTATTTGTGTCCTTCTTAAGAAGACAAGGAATTCATGTTTATTCATATCTAGGCAGATCAGATGCAACTTCCACCCATAAACTAAGGGAAATGACTGGGAAAATTTGGTCAGTTCTTGAGGTGAAAATAACCTGGTACTGACCTAGGCAGAAACCAGCTGTAGCCAGCAATGGCCTTTAGATGACAAATCAAGTAACTTTGGGAGGTTCTCTGCATATCATGTTCTTCATGTTCTTCTGTATATCGTGTGCATGTATGTATGTGGTGGTGTTAGGTGGTGTGTGTTAGATTTTGTTTTTGGCTGGTAGCATAGTGTTACACAAGATAGTCTGTGCAAGCATCTGTTCCCCTCAGCAATCATGTGAACGAAGTAGTCATTGTCCCACACAGGGTTTTGTGTCAACTCACTCAGTAGCTGGGCACTTTAGGCTTCAGAGAGAGTGTTCTTCTTATCCCCTTTGGTGGTGTCTGTTATGGGTGCTACACAAGTCATTAAAACCCATTTAGATATCTCAGAATCATGTTATCCGTGAGGAATTTCTAATTTTTAAATTAATGCTTCAATACTGAGGACTTCTGCTTGCCTGTTACACTCTCTAAATAAGGAGATAGTATTCCCTTTAATTTCAGAGTTGTATGAAGGCAGTGGATTTTTGAAAATGGCAGCATCTAATTATATTTTGTCCCATTTCTGTTACTAAGAGGGCTGGCATATTGGCATATTGTGACTGGAAGTCATTTCTGTGTCAGATTTAGTTTATTATATGTATTTTCTAAGTCTGTGTAATACTAACTTTTAAAACAAACATAATATTAGGTTGTTGTTGTTCAAGAATCTACTCTTCTTACCTATATTGGAATAGTTTATTTTGCTTTAATATCAAGCCAGTAATCCACATTTCCGTAGATCAAGAAAGCCAATGAGATAATGGACTTATGCAATGAAGCTGAATTCTTCATTCATCAAATCAGTCTTGATCCCATCCCTGGGGAGGCTGTTCTGGTGATTGACCACCCTCTCAGTGAAGAGCCTTTTCTTAATGTCCCACCTTAATGTTCCCTGGTTCATATTCATGCCGTTCCCTCATGTCCTATCACTAGGCACCAGAAAGAGGAGAGAGGAGTTCAGCATCTCTCCCTCCACTGCCTCGAGGAAAGTGCAGACTTTGTGGATTTCACCCCTCAGCCTTCTCTTCTCCCAGCTGAACAAACCAAGTGACCTCAGGTGCTCCTTCTACATCTTGCCCGTGAGACCTTTCATCATCTTGGTCCCCTCCTCTGGACACACTCTAACAGTTTGTGCTTCTTGCACTAAGGCACCCAAACCAGCACAGAGTGCTCGAGGTGAGGCTGCAGCAGTGCAGAGCAGGACAGTCCCATCCCAGTCACTTCCCTCACTTGGCTCACTGCACTCTGCTGGATGCACCCCAGGGTACAGATGGCCCTTTCGGCTGCCAGGGCACACTGTTGACTCACCTTCAGCTTCCCATCAGCCCAAACACCAGATCTCTTTCCCCAGGGCTGGTCTTGCTCCTTGTCCCCCCATTTATACATCTAACCAGGGTTACCCGATCCTGAGTAATCCTGCAAAACAACAGCCTCAAAAAAGCTTTGGTATGTTAGCTTGTTCAAGTCTAGTTCTAAATTTCTTTTTCATTCAAAAGTTCCTTTCTGGCTCAGTGTTAATTCAAGACAGATTGTAAGATAAGTGACAACTCTGTAAGTACCATAAAACAACTTGTTAATTAGCTAATTGTAGTTTTCTGAATGCAGATATAGTTCAAAGGTTATTAGAGAGATATTAATTGGCAATTGACTGAACTATATTTCTGTGTAAGATTTTGCCTATCTCAGCTTCTAAGAAAAAAAATACATTTTTTAAACTAGTTAATTTTTCTCAGTATCAGCAATTTTCAGTCTTGTGCTGTTTTAATAACAAATTACATTAAACTAGCAGGTAGGTAATACTTCAGGAAAATGGCTGGATATTTTGTTTGTCTTCCCTTAACATTAAGTGGATATTTTTCTTCCTAATGTAAACATGTAATGTTTATTTGTGCATTTCACTTATTGAAATGACTAATAAAAGGTACAAACAATTTTTATTTTACAGGTCAACAGCAAGGACAGGATGGAGTAAAAGTACAGCAAGCCACAATAGCTCCTGTAACGGTAGCAGTAGGTGGCATTGCTAATGCAGCAATTGGTGCTGTTAGTCCTGATCAGATAACACAAGTGCAGCTTCAACAAGCTCAACAAGCTTCTGACCAGGAAGTGCAACCCGGTAAGAGACTGAGAAGAGTTGCCTGCTCATGTCCTAATTGCAGAGAGGGAGAAGGAAGGTAAGTATAACTTTTATCAGTATATATTTAAGCATCTTATCATAGCTTGCCTCATTTGGGAACAAGATTGTCCTGTCTTGCCTAGATTTTGAATGCTTTCTATTAGAAAGTACATTTGTGTGGGCTTTTTTAGACAGGGATTATAATTGCCTCTATTAGCATGAAATGTTTCTCCTAATAGCTGGTAATGTTTTAGAATAGAACTACTTAGCTGTTTAAATACAATCTTTTTAGAGGCAGCAATGAGCCAGGAAAAAAGAAACAGCATATCTGCCATATTGAAGGATGTGGAAAAGTTTATGGCAAGACATCTCATCTTCGTGCACATCTGCGCTGGCATACTGGTGAAAGACCATTTGTCTGCAACTGGATTTTTTGTGGCAAGAGATTCACAAGGAGTGATGAGTTACAAAGGCACAGAAGAACCCACACAGGTTGGTCATCCCTTTCTGTAGCCATAGTACAGCAAGTCTGAATTGTAGTGTCCATAGTTAAACCATGGGATCAAGGTTCTCACTAAGTTAGCTGAAAATTACCCTTACATTTGAATAAAGTAACTTGAAAGAAGGAAGTGGTAGATTCCAGTTTTCATTAATTTAAGATGACTATGAAATCATATAAATAAAAAGGGATCTATTCCAACTGGTTTTTTGTATGTAGGCTAGAAAGAGATGGCCATTTCATCATAGATAGCTGATGTACGTTAGCTGGTGCCTGATCTAAATGTAACAAATTTAGGTCAGGTATGTAGGATTAGCCATGGACCAAGGTTATTGTTTCCTCACTTGGATTAGCATAGTCCTTAAGACATAGTCTATACACTAGATTTAGTCTTCTTGGGAAATTTTCTAGAAGACTTTCAAGTGGGAACTGATAAAGCAGTCTCTTAACAGTTCAGAATGGAAGAGTTGGGCTCTTAAAAGCTGAAAAATTTTATCAGCCTTCATATTTATAGCCCCAGGAGAGTATCTCCTCCTCCCTGTCCCTTCTCCCCAACTTAGAACACCTGATGTCTAAGCACTAATTACATTTGAACAGTAACAGGACCTTTTGGTAAATTGAATTTGTCTCTCTCGGTGTAGATTTCGTCCATCTTCATGGAGCATTGGAATTCATGTTTCCAAATTTGTTTCCCATCACTGTCATCTCAATTTAAAAAGTGTTCTTAAAACATGCTACAAAGTTGTTCTTTGAGTGCTTTTACCTCCCTCGCTCTGGTAGGTTTACGGAAGTTTATGAATATTCTCTGGTGCCCTGAAATTCAAACTTTTTGTCAGATGATCACAGCATAGCAAATACTTGGTGAGAACATTTTAGTAGTAAAGAGTAGGTGGCCAGAAGCCTGTGACTGAACAGAGCACACCTGGAAATGAGACATATGGAAAATGTGTCCTTTTAAAGAGACTTTGAGCGTTGAATAGAAGACAGTGAGATTCAGATGATCAAACAGTGTTCAGTGCTCTATTTCAGTAACATTTTGGTTTTCTTCTTCTTTTTAAAAAGGTGAAAAGAGATTTGAATGCCCAGAATGTTCTAAAAGATTTATGCGAAGTGACCATCTCTCAAAACATGTCAAAACTCATCAAAACAAGAAGGGTGGTGGAACAGCCCTTGCTATAGTTACCTCAGGAGAACTGGACTCTTCAGTTACTGAGGTTCTTGGTTCTCCAAGAATTGTCACAGTTGCTGCCATTTCTCAAGATTCAAACCCAGCAACCCCTAATGTTTCAACAAACATGGAAGAATTCTGAAAGGATCATTTATATGGACACCTAGTGCTGCACTTAAGTTTACATACCTTTCAGGATATGGAAGTGGGCTGGTAAAGTGGATTACAGAGCAGGAAATCTTTTTTTCAGTCATGACTTCTGTAAGTGTTCCAGTTTGGAGGGTCAGCATGGGAAGTGTACACCGGTGCAACAAGACAAAAATTTCAAAAATACAAACAACGCAAATTGATTACTGGATAAGCAGATAGAGGAATAATATTTCCATACTGTACTTTTTTAGTTATATATCTGTATATTCTGTAACAATTTTAAGTGAACTTTACCCCACTATTTTAGCACTGTATGTTAATGTGTTTATAAAATCTGATAGTATCAATGTAAAACTGGGTGGACCTTGACTAGGATTAATACCATTTGATGAAGGCACTTTGTTATTAACATAAATTTGTAATATTTTAATGAGAGCATCCTTTTCCCATAAGGCACAGCAAAACAGAACACAGGATGAACAACAGTGGACATATTTTGGGGTTTTGCTCAGTCCATACAACACATCAGTTAATTTTGGCCATCTTTTCTCAAATTTTGGAATTACTCAAACAGCAGCTGGAGGATACATGCTGCAAAGTGGTTCTGAGGTGGGCCTCAGATTAATTTTGACTACTACATTATAGTAGTGTGTATAAATGACAATCAGTGAGTTCTAATTCCTCTCTTCGTGTGGAGAGCTAGGCTATGTAGAATTAGTGTAAACAGTAGGAAAAATAAAACCATAGAAAGATACTAACATATGATTTACAAAAGTAATGGTATCTTTATGTAGAATGAAAAAAAAAAAATGTGTCAATTTTTGGTAATTAATTTCATTTTATATTCCTCTGCCCATGGTGAAGAGGTTGGAACTAGATGATCTTTAAGGTCCATTCCAACCCAAACCATTCTGTGGTTCTATGATTCTGTATTCTAAAACATCTGTGGCCCATTTCTAACTCATAGATAACCTGAATTTTAAAAACTCAACCTTAGGTGTTTGATTGTTTTAATTTTGTTAGAATTCATGGAAATCAATCAGACAACTGAGTGTTGTCCAGTATGTTCTCTCTGTAAATACTAGTTTATAATGTTGTGGTTAATGTGCCGACTTCTTTGTGCTCTGACTTAATAGCCAAAGAAAAAAATTAATTATCACATTTTCATAAGGAAAGAAGTAAGTAAACATTTTCTCTTTCCCCTTAAATATTACCATCTCTTTTTTCTTCAAGGATAATGTGTAGGCTGGTGATAAATATCTGTTACCTATCAAGTCTTATGTTGACCCTCCAACCACAAAACAAACTGGGAAAAGAGAAATATTATTTTGGGACATGCCTTTTGATTTCAAACGTTCGGTTACAATTTCAGATGTGACAGTGAATATAGAGGAAATGTAAAAAAAAAATAAAATAAAAAAATTGCATTTTCTATGTGAAAATTAGTAGTAGGTACTAGGAGGAAAGATGGCCAAATATTTCATACTCAGGATTTTTAATTACTTCCCCTAGGCATAAATATAACCTTTTACATCTACAGTCACTTGTTAATAAATTCTCATGACCAGTTTTTAAGGATATTTATACACCAAAATATTTTAATGTAACTGAAGGAAGTACAGTGCAAGAAGAATAAGATGTTTTTCTTTCCCCTACAAATTATGAAAGGAAGAATGTGTGTGGTAGCTGTTAGTTTGCAAGATGTAACAGGTACCCTGTGCATTCCCTAAAGAGCATATACTTCTCATCTGAAAAATTTATCAATCTTGTGGTGTTTTCTGTATTTTTGAAGCAAAAGACGTACCATTGTTTACACTGTGTACACTTTAGGCCAGGCCTTTGTAGCAAAATACTAAGCTGAGGGTATTTTATACTTTCAGTTTACATAAAAAGCTTTGAGATTAAAGAAAAACAATTTTACACTGTGGTTATAAATTTCAAGTTTCTTAAAGCTTTTTTAGACTTGTAACAGAGTCTTTAAATTTTAGTTGGGTTTTGTACATTATTTTGTATATTTTATTTAAAGTACTCTTAACTGATGTATCTGGATTTAAAATGTCAGAATCAATTAGGTGTCACATTTAATACAGATGAACATTAGGTAGTACTAACTGTTAATTTTATTATAAAGGAAATGAAACGTCAAAGATATATTTTATCATTATGCTTCACAATCAGTGCTCTACATTACTTTATGCAAAGAACTTTCCTAATGTTAATATCATGTTTCCTAAAAGTTAACAGTTTTGTAAACTGAAGTTACAAGCATTCTGCACAACCATTTCATATGTAATTTTTTCATGCATACTTATGTATGCAGATAGGAAACTGAAGTAATTTTTAATCTGCAATGAATCCCTATTATAGATGTATCCAAATCTAAATCTGGTTGGCATCTCAAGTACATTAACTTGTGTTAGCAGGTGCACATTTTACCACTGGAATTAGAAATATTCTGCCAGTCTGTTCTGCATACCATTCTGAATCCACTTTTCTGTCTTAAAAGGATCGTAAATTTCAATGTCCTTTATTTGACTCAGTGGGATATAGCTGTTGTAAGTAATAGGGCACAGATGTGCAGTAGTATCTTGTTTAATGGCATTTCACTGTTCATTCCCTTTGCCACCATTAAAAATTTTGCTTTATTGTAATTATCAGTGCAAAGTGTATTTACCATGGTAGAACTCCAGTGTTAGAATAGTTTTTTTCTTACAATATACTTTCTTTGGTTAGATTTGTGTATGTGTTGCCGATTACATTAGCAATTGGTGTTAAGTCATTATTTATCACATTCTTTCACGAGAGCAGTAATAAAAGTGTGTAATCTAGGAGAAAAAGTTAATTTGTCAAAGTTAAGTAAGCATGATGTTTAGGTCCTATTTTTCAATTTTATAACTGTTTTATTGCAACAATATTTGTATTTAAGTCTTCATTTTAATGCCTTGTGGTGTTTTTTTATGCATGTCACTGAATTGTCATCCCGCAAGAATTGATGTGCAGCATAGGGTATTAAATCTACATAATGATTTTGAAACAGAAAAATAGTTGATGGTAAAAATGTAAATGTTTTGCAAAAATTCCTTATTAAAAAAAAAGTTTTGTAGTAATATTTCACTTGTAAATTTTTCTAAAAAAAATGGAAAAGGAAAAAAATGAGAGTAATGTTTCCCCACATCTAGAATTTAGAAATTAAATCTGCCAGCAAAGCCGTATGGCATTAATCTGACACTTTTACAATGCTGATTTGTATAATTTTTTGGTGAGTTTGGAACTAAAATCATGTACAAGTTGTTGCCTGCAATAACATTTTGCAAGTAACCTATTAAAATTCCCTTGAGATTAAAAGGTTTCTTCATTTAATTGCTTAAAATATAAAGCAGCAATAAATAATGTTTGTATGATAATCTGTTCATCAAGAAGAACACTAGAAAACAAATGCTTCTCAATGGGGAAAGGTTGGCAGCAGCTTCTGGATTTGTGTAATTAAGACCTGTACTTGCTGGTCAGCGTTTCCCAACTGGCAGACTCCCAGCAGGGAATTAAACCAGCAGATTCTAGCTCAGCATGAATTCTGTGGGGTTTGTTCAGCTCTTACAAATGGAAGCTACTGTTGTTCCTGAACACACCAAAGGAATAACCAAAGGGAAAAATTTCCTAAGGTAAGGAATACGTGCACACACACACACACAGACAGATAAAATACAAGTTTAGAAAATGAAAGAGAATTCAGTTTGATAGAGATAAAATCAAAGTGTCACTGTAGTGTACACAGGGAATGAATAGAACAAATTGATGGAAACCTGAAAGCACTGACTTCAACTCTTAGAAAAGATACTGAGCTTTTCTCAGTGAAATGTTGACCGGCTCCTGCATTGTGTTATACTAAAATAACTTTCATGGTATGCCAAATTGCTAATGATAATGTTATACTATTTTTTTAAATGCTAGAAGTTTTTATGGTAGACTTTACCATACTTTCACTGCAAATAAGTAATGCTGTTTCACAAAGAAAGAAGTGCATAGAGAATCACAAGTTCGTTTAGGTTGGAAAAGACTTTTAACGTTGTCGAGCTTAACTGAAAAGCTAACACTGCTTTAAATCCCACCACCGAAACATGTCCCTAACCACCACATATACACATAAGAAGGCCACTTCCTTCCATTTTCTAAAAGATGAATTTATACTTTGAGACTTCGAACCTTGTACTGCAAAACAGAATAATCTTTCCTGAGATGTAAAATACATTATCTTTATTATATGTTTGATTAAATACTTGTTGAATTCTCAGTGACCTCTATTTGAATGTCAAACTTCTGAAGTCAATCTATGTCATAATTCAAAGTAAATGGACATCTGACCAACTAATATGTCTTAATTGACCACTTTCTTAGTATTGTGGCAGTGGTGCGTTTTGAAGCATATTCTACATTACTGGTGAGAGACTGGTCCTCTGTTTACACAGTTTCAAATATACAATATCAGAAAATAACAAATTCTTACATAAGGATGAATGTGCATGTTACATTTTGCCCTTTTTGTCCTTCAAATGCGATTGTTTTACTCTGGGAATCATGAAGTGTGACACCAAATCGAGTATTTCTGTCTGCAATTGTAAATTCACTTGCATTGCTAAAATTATCTCAAGTTACATTTTATATTTATTCCATTAGCTTTATTTTCTGTCTGGCTAGGTAGCAAATATCAGGATTAATTCACATTTAAATTCCTAACTGAACTTCCATTGAACTACCATGTCCCTTCTTCTCATTCCTTTTCCTTTCCTCAAAGCTACTTGCATCATTTCCTGATATCCTGAGATTTGACAATAAAAAATAGGAGGTGCTGTGGGGGACCTAGAGCTGGCATGTGCTGTCGTTGCTTGCTAGAATACCTTCCATGGAGAGAGGACAGCGAGATACCTTTTCTAGAAGAGCCTCACTAAAATGAGCAGAGCTTATCACAAGCAGATGGACTGCTGCGTTGCCCAACTACTGTTGATATAGTGATGGGTGTTTTTCTGATCAGTTTATTATGGTTGATTGGATGATTTTCATAGCAAGTACCAAAATTTACCTACTTCTAAGTTGTCAGGTCAAGGAACATAGGCATTTCTTTGACTTACATGAGCAGCAGTGTGCAGTGTAAGATTTATAATATACAAATTCAAAGCTATATCTATCATCTCTACTTCTGTGTACAGAAAATGCCTAGCCTTGGGCATTTAATAATTTCTTACAAAAATATTTTAGCACAACCTTTTAAAAAATAAAAAAATGTTTTAACCTTTATTGTTTGTCCTAGGAAGCTTAACTGAAGTGTATTGGAGACAATAAATATTCAGAGATTTCTTTACCAGATATACATTTTACGGCATTTCTGGAATTTTTCACTTTCTCTCTTGCATCTGTTCCCTCATGCATCTGTGCTGTATGCTAGCCTAGGTTGCCATTAAGACCTCTCTCGTTGCATTTTCAAAGGCTATAGCTTTTTATTTGAATAACCTTTTGCTTCTCGCTAAACACATTGCAGAAACACGTAGACCAGACAAAAAAAGTGCTCTCTCTTAAATATTTATATTGGAAAACTCCTTTGGAAAGTATTCCAGTTGAATGAGATCTCTATTCCATCCCCACGTATTATGGAAGCTTAATCCAAGCTACAGTTTAAAATAAAAGTTTGCAGGGCAGGGAGTGTTTATCAAAAAATGTTTGTACTGCTGATCTAAAATTCTGTTAAGCATTTATTTTTATGTTGTTTTTCGTTGAATGCATAGCTTTGTGTCACTTGTATGTATTTTAAAGGAAAGTCTTGGACCAAATTCGAGGAAGAGCCCAATCTCAAAGCTGGCTGACCTTTTGGTGTTGACACATTTGTCAGAGTTATGTAAGATTCTTAAAACTACTGAAAACAAGTAGCAAGAGAAGCATTCTCTGCATAGACCTAGACACATTCAGAATTTTTTCAAAAGTAGGTGAATTAATGAGGTATTGATTTACTTTCACAGCTGAATTTCCTAAATTAAATTGATGCTAATATGTGTGTCTGCTAAGTGGGCATATATACATCTTTCAGGACTTAAAGGTTCTTGAGTTTGTACATCACCAAGTATATAAAACACTATCCTCTTGCTAACTCCTTTTTGTCAGTTCTACTTCAGACTTGCAAATATAGATCCTCTGCTTACAATTTTAAAAATCTAAGGGATTAATATGCAAAATTAAACAGGTGAATGGAAAAAAGCCAAGAAAGTGAAAGCCAAATGAAGTAATTTTTTTCCAGTCACACATTTTAATTTTGTACTGTAGCAATTTTTGCTTAGGCATGCCAGATTTGTCATCATTTTATGTCAATTCCTAACAGGAAACTTCCATAACTAGATGTGGAAGAAGTTTTTATTTAAAGGAGAAAAAAGGTAGCTAGAGCATAAACAGGATTCTGGTTGGTGTACCTTTTCACCCTGAAGTCTTCCGTTTTTATTGACAGCAGTCACTAAAGTTTACTGCTGCTCATAAAAGGAAAAGAAGTCAAGATAATTGAAGCGGACAAGAATTACCTGAGAGTGGGATGAGAACGGTAATAAAATACTTAATTAGGAAAAAAACAATACATTACAAAATAGGAGAGTGAAGAACTAAAAGAAACCTGAATGGAGCCTAAAATTATACTACACGAATAGGAAAAGCAGTAGTTACCATTAGTAATTACCGTGTTGAGCTAGAAGGAGGTGGAGAATAGGTAGAATTTTCCCTTTGCAAATACACATATTTTTATGCTTTTGACACAACACTGGTCTTGCATGTGGTGTTGGCAGCTTCTTTGTATCTTAAGCAGAAGTCAGAGAGTACTCGGACTCACTATTGAAAGGCCTTTGAAAGTGGAAATTCTTGATAGTATTTCTTTTTCTAACTGCTGGACTTGCAGACAGAGTAGAATATCGTTAAAAGTAGATTCCCCTGGGAGCTGTGCATGGACATAGTAAATGTCAATCATCCTGGATGTTACCATCTGTTTACGTTAAGAGAAGCAATCAATTTTTACAGATTGTCATAAACCAGAGAGATTTTTCTACTTACAAAGAAAAAATTCAATTTCCCTCAGCTTTTTTTCTCTTTCTCTTTTATAGCAGCATGAAACTACACAGAAATAAAGTTGGTAGCCTTGGTAGAATAAAAATACTCTGGTTTAAATGGTAAGAGCTTAAGATGTGAAATAATCATACATTTAAGGTCCTGGTCTTAAATATGAGTAGAACTGATTTTAGTAGCATCCAATGTCAATTTATCGAAAACATCCAAGTGGTGTAATTCAGATGTATTGTAGCAAATATGACTTTTGCATTAAACTTCTACACTGGCATCTCTCAGTTTCAGTTTCGTTGAAATAAATGCCTGAAGCCTTTTCTGAAACTAAGATTGAAAACTTTAGGTAGTCTTCTCTTCTTACACTTGCAGATTTCAAAATTAGTTTGGCATTGAGGATCACCTTGAAGCTGCTATGATTGCTACTTATTGTTGCTATTTAGCCAGTAATAATTAGTGATTGCACCTTTGTTCCTCCTTTAGTTGTGACCGTTCAATAGCCTCTATGTTCTGCTTGTTTTAGCACAGTAGTATATTACCACAGTGTTGGAATAAAATTTCTCACTCTTTTAAGAACTCTAGTCTAGATTCTTATCTAATTAATTGGTGGTAGCTGACATGGTAATATGCATGTGAAGAGTAGAGAGCTAGAGAACAATGAAGTATGTAACAAGCCAATACGTAAAGAGGCATTACCTGCAAAAATGCTAAATTTAATCCTGTCTCTATTTGATCTCTCCATTTTTTCAAGTTCTGCTTGTGCCCTGCAGGAAAAAAAAAAAAATTATCATCTGTGGGCTCAAAGAGATACCTAGCAAACACACAGGAACACATGCAGTGAAAAGAAGCTGACTGAGACAAATATTTATTGCATCAAACCCCTACCAGTTGGACAGCAACAATACATGGAGGGAAATCAAAAATGAAAGTTATTGTGGAAGATGATAACAGATTTCAAATGTATCACAGGTTCAGAAAAAGAATTTGGAGATTACCTTTCTGTCATATTGAAGAAATAAAAATACATGTACCACAATAATCTGTATGAATCCCTTCATTTCAATGACTTGACAGAATGTACCATGTGATCCCTCAGCTGAACTAACTGAACAAAGCTTTCCATGAAAATTCTACAAGCAGTTTTTAATAGGGATCAGAAAATTAAGTTTTGAAGGTGCCAGCCTTTTTCATTTCAGAGAACAAAAGCGTCTATTATACTACTTTGCTGAGATCTTAGAGAAAATATATTTTTCACATATGTCTAGTCAACTGTCACCATATATGCCTCAAAATGTATTATTATGATCTCAAATTACTGTTGAATTTGTCTGTTAACAATCTGTTAATTGTCCATCTGACGGTCCAACTAAGAAATTCAAATATCCACTCTATATTGTGTTGAATACATGTGTTCATTGTGCTACAACTGCAGTAGCTAACTAGAAAATTTGCAAAAAGCTTTTACGCATACTCTTGTTGAAGTGCACTCCTAGATTTTCTGCTGAATATTTGAGATAAGATTTTAAAAAGCAAAAGGATTATCAGAAAAGAATAAGGCAAGTGAATCTTGAGGACAAATTATGAGGACAGTCACTGAGGTTGCAGAAGTCAGGAAGAGACTTTGGGTCAACTTTTAGGACTTTTCATCCTTGTTTAATTATAGATCTTTTAAGTTTTCTTTAAAGCATGTTTTATTTTATTTCACCACAGGAAATGGGGAAATTACTTGCCTTCAATACTTAGATAGATAGATAGATAGATAGATAGATAGATAGATAGATAGATAGATAGATAGATAGATAGATAAAATTTTTTCATTGTGCCCATTTAAGTTTGTAGACTCCTCTGTCTGTGACCCAAGAGGAAGGTTCATCTGGGGAAGCCTGAAAAAACCCCTGCACTTACACCAAGACAGGTGTTTTCTCTGCCACTCTGTGATTCCAGAAAAGAGATGTAGCACAAGCTTGGCTGTGAGAAGCTATATTGCACACAAATCGGTATCTCCAAAGAGCAAGACCAGTCAAAAAAAAAAAAAAAAAAAAAAATCAGTTTCCTTGAGAAAGTGAAAAAGTGCTCTAAAAGTTGGTTAAATGTTGACCAAGTGAAGCATGAAAAGCAAACGGATGGCACTGGTGAGAGAGCCAAGCTCCAAGCCCTAGCAACACTGCTGAATTCTGGCTGACCCCTGCAGAGGGGGAAGTAATCGCCTTCTCTTAGAACATAAGAACAAAGGTGCTTACAGAAAAGAAACCAGGGGAAGAAATGTAATGTCCCGTGTGCTGCAAAATAAGGAGAGTAAAATTCATCAAGCAGCACTACAGTTTTTTGCACAAAGGAAGCAAGCCAGCTCCAAAGGTCTGTGGGGCAGCAGCCTGGCACAAGGTGGGTTGCTGGGCACTGCCTCACTATTTGTGCTCAGCTCCTGAGAGAGCTGTGCATGCAGCAGCACAGGCTCTGTGCACTCACAGGTACCCGTCTCTAAGGTACATTCATAGTAGACTCAACTCATAGTTCCATCTTACATGTTTTCTTGAAAACAATGCCATGATCACAGAGGTCTCCAGATGCCCATGCCAAGAGCAGGCACATATTCTTATAAGGGTTTTTTTGCATTAGTCACATGACAGAAATCAACTTTTTCCAGGATGAGTGGCTGTTACAGAGATGCTCTACAGCTCGGCAGACCACCATAAGCTGGTAGAGACATGAGCAGCCTGAAAGTGCCAAACTGAAGAAACCTCAGAGGGAAACCTGTCACAAACCAAGTGAAGCTGGCTTTTCTTGCAGCTGACATAATGGGTGTTTTTCTCAAACATCTGCAGATATTTTGCTTTCACTGGATTGAAAACATGTATTATGAAAATATCTGTGTTTTGTTTGTGCTTAGTCAGATACAGTTAGGCAGCTTTAGCAGCTGTGAAGGCAAACACTAGTCACCTGGGGTTTTTTTTCTAGCAAAAAGCAAGCCGAGGAACAGTTTTAAATCCCTGTAGGAAATGTTTGTTGTGCAGTGAGTGTAACTTCAGAAAGCAGCTGTCCTCCCTCCGCCGTGGAAGAGGCGGTTGCTACTCTCATGGCCTGAAGTTTAACTAAGAGTTGCCCAAATAAAACCGCATTGCTCCTCCGGAGCCCCTTGCCCTTGCGTCCCCGCGGCAGCGGCAGCGGGACCCGGTGGGGCCCGTCCCAGTGGTTATTCTGGAGCTCCGAGTGGGAGCCGGACGTTTGTGGTCTGGTTTGTGTCTAACAGCTCCCACCGGACGCGCTGTTCTGGTATCCCCAGGGCGAGCGGGGAGCAGGTACGGGCAGGCAACAAACAGTTAATTTATGGCACTTCTGTACACATTTGCGGAGAGAGATGCTGAGACGGGGATTCGTATTTCACACGTTCCGGGAGGCGCGGAGGAGGATGCGCCAGGGCTGCTCCACAGGGACTCGGCGCTGTGAGCGGTCACGGATTTCCTCAAGCCCCGCCGCGCTGCCGAGCCCTCCGCCCGCCGCCCCTCCCGCCTGGGCTCCGCCGCCGCCCCGGGGCCGTCCCGGCGGAGAGACCGGGCCGCCTCCGCTCCGGAGGGAGCAGCGGAGGAGCAGCGCCGTGCCCCGGCTGCGGCGGCGGGAAGGGGCCGGGGAAGCCATCCCCGGGGACACGGGAACGCGGTGAGCGGGGGGACGGGACGGGGCGGCGAGGACTGTGTGCGTGGGGCAATAAATGTCTGAGCCGGCGGCAGCGCAGCTGCATCCCGTGCCCCAGCGCGGCTCCCGAGGCGGCAGCGGCAGGTGAGCGGGGCCGGCCCCGAGCCCCTTTCCCGGCCGAGCCCCTTTCCCGGCCGAGCCCCTTTCCCCGCGGAGCCCCCTTTCCCCGGCCGAGCCCCTTTCCCCGGCCGAGCCCCCTTTCCCCGGCCGAGCCCCTTTCCCGGCCGAGCCCCTTTCCCCGGCCGAGCCCCCTTTCCCCGGCCGAGCCCCTTTCCCCGGCGCCGCGGGTGCCTCCTGCCGGCCCGTCGGGGGCTTTCCGCAGAAAATTTCAGAGGGTGTTCTTCCCCCCTCTCCTTGGGTGAGTAGTGAGGGAATGCAGCGAGTTCGTTCGTATTTTCAGTTCTGAAGGGTTTGTTATTTTGAAAACCTGAAGAGCGACCAGCAACCAAGGCAGTGAGAGTGTCGTCTCTCGATGGAATTTAGTGTCAGTCTGAAACAAAAAAAATTAGTTTGGTTGTTTTTTTGAGGGAAGAGGGGTTGGACAAAGCTTCAAACTGATTCCACAGCCTTGGTTTGACCAGCAGAGCAGGTTCAAAAATTAATTCTTGGTGCATCTTTTCTTTGCATTGCCATGAGGCTCCACTTATATCTCTCATCCAGTAAGCTGGATGCATTTTAAGAATAGTTTAAGTCTGATAAAGCCCAAGAGGTAGAAATACTGGTGCTTCACAGTGTCAGTCTTCTTCCTGACCTTTCCTCCCTTGACTGTGTATGGTTTTGAAGAACTTCTGTGCCATTTACTTTGACAAAGGTTATTGATTTTTCTGCTGTAATGGCTCTGTGACATCTGTATTGAGAACTAGAAGTATAAAAACTGTATAAAACTTGGTCCCAGTTAAAATCCTTGTAGTGAGTTGTTTCCGTGACCGTAGTGTCCAACAGAAAAATCTGTGAACACTTCAGTTGTTCAAAGCACAGATCCCCTTCTCCCTCCAGTCCTTCTCCCAATAGAGTCATGCTTATGCTATGGCAGGGATTCCTGCTACTTCTTACCTCCAGTTTCTGACCTATGCCACAAGCAGGCTGACCTTCTCTGACGGGATTACCCCTCTGCTGGGGAGCTGTCTCTGTCCCTCTCAGCCCTCTGTCCTATACCATTTAGTGGTCTACCATCTCATTTTAGGAGTCACTTAATGCTGTATATGCTTATTGGTATCACAAAATCAACCAATTTCTTGTTGGCATCGTCCCAGACAGCACTCACTTTAGCCTGCACTCAGTAATGGCTGTTAACTCTTTCAGGTAAGCTAAAAGCATTTTGCATCTATGAAAATTTCAGTTCTGTATTTCTGAACAAGCAGAGAAGTTCACAGTAACTTGCAGAGCTGCCAAACCATGAAATACAGAGCCCTGGCAAAGAAGATTCTGAATAGTTAGTTTATTTTTGGACATGAAGACACAATTTATGATGAAATTATGCTGTCAGAAATATTTTTCTAGTTCCCATTAACTTAAGGAATCAAGCATATAGAGTTGAACAGAGTTAGGTCTGTGACAGTCTTTTCTCATCTTCTATATGCAACTTGCTGGTATCTGGAAGAGGACCCTGATTCTGTATCTGTTACCTACCAATCAGGCTCTCTGGAAGACAAAACTATGGATTTTTGGCAGTGCAGAGATTACTAAATGCAATTATGTATATTAAAATACAGCACTGATGAAAGGTGTTATGGTATAGCCAGGGATGGTTTTCTGTCACTATTGGACACAAAATGAGTACACAGAAGCTTGGTAAGTTTAAAAGAGAAAAAGACTTAGTTTTATTAAAACATTTGGTATTTATAGAATTTTAAGAGTGACCGTGGATTGGATGATGGAATTACTACCTCTCTAACCACACTGGTCCAAAGATCAATCAATCATTTTTCTCTACTTACAGAGAAATATGTAAATATTTTATTTATACATGAAATTGCGTGGGAACTCTGATTCTTAAATATGTAAACATTATCAGAAGGCTAAAGAAGTTTCATGAGAACTTTAAAACTTTCAAAAAAACGATAAAAATTTTAAAAATCAGGGTAACAGTTTTCAAAAGGTGATGTGTATGATCATATATCCAAGCCCAGAGGCTAGGGAAAGGTCAGTGAATATCCATAGGGAAGCTCAAGTTTAGAAGGAAGAATAAGAAATATGTATGTTTGTGTAGTATAGGTGTTCTAGATAACATTTTCTGGATTTGAAACTTTCCTATTTACATATCAGGTTTTCTTCACTATGTTCAAAAAATAAACATGCTGAGGTTCTGGCTTCTATTATGCATTAGTTGTTGGAGACCTCTGATGGGCAGCTGAATCTCTCCTCAACTTTTGTCTGTCTAAAGAGAAATGCAGCAGTGGCATTGTCAAACCAATAACCTGCGTCTCACTTGATTTGGGTGCCGCATGAGGTGGGGCACAAAGCTGTCTGTGTTACGAAGAGCACCACAGAGTGCCTTGGGATGGAGAACAGCAGAAAAGACCTTCAGTCTGGGGAGCTGGCTCAAAGACTTCTCCAGCACACAGTGGCCTTCATAGAAGTGGCTTTTATATCTGAATTCTTGTGATAAAGTGGGGAAAAAAAATAAAAAGAGAGTGATATTTTAACAGGCACCAGAGACAACTGATACAAAATAGCTCTTATGAAAGGGCCTCTTTTAAAAAAGTAGCTATCCCACTTCTAATATAATAATCAGAAGTGACTTGTTGCTGGAGGCTTAGTTCTGTGTAGCATGTCACTCTTCCTTTCTTTCTGTTGCCTTCTGTATAATGGATGTGACTGCTGTCATCTGAATTGTTTACTGCATGAAAGATATATTCCTCCTTGTGCTCAAGTCTCCAGAGCCATCCCCAGTACAGTGCAAGGTGATGTACTTCTTGTCCAGCGCACATCATCGTGAGAGACGAGGCAGGAGTCACTTCCCTCGTGGGCAGTGGTGACTAGCTGCCCCTCCTGCGTGCAGAGCTGGGCACACAGGGAATCCTCACCTCCAGTCAGCTCTGTGATGACAACACGGTGTAACAGCAGTTTATTAAGTTGCAAGATGAAAGACTTTTACAGCTCATAAAGGAGGAAAGCTCATAAGAAGGTAATAGGAGAAGGAATATTTAGTTTTGCACGAGTCTTCCTAAAATTGTGCTGCTTCTGAAATGTAAATTGTAAGAGGTTTGTATACAAGATTTCACAATGTGTCATGTAAGAGTTATTAGGATTAAACTATAAAAACAATTACTTGTATAAGATTTTCTTAAAGAAAATGCATATAGTGTATATGTCATAAAGCTCTTTAGAAATCTCTTGCTTTATTAACAATATGTAGAAGACATTTAGAATTAGGACTAGGTACAAAATGTTCAGGGTATTTTTTGTGCTGTGAATGTTCTGGAACTAACATGAAGTATTTAGTTTTCAACTTGTCAACTGAATCTATATGAACACTTCGAAGAAAAAGGAGAGAGAGAGACTGCAAACCAGGCCAGACTCCTGCCTTACCTTTGCAATAAAACGTCACTTGAAATTGCTTTGGAAACTGCCTTATAGCAACAGCAGATGTACACTTGGTACAAAAAGACAACATCATGGATTAAAGGTTTTGTACTGTCCTTTCCAGCTCCCAAGTCATGCCTCTGGTCCTGATCTTGACTTTTGTGTCTCTTTTCCAAAATTTTGAGAAGTTTAGACTAAGCAAAATAACATGGTTTTAAATGTAAATACTCCAGTCCTGTGGGAAATTTTCTGATGTACAGATGCAGGTCCAAATTTTGGCTGGAGGGAGAAGAATGTAGTGATTCATGTCCATAGCTCAGACTTGGGGAAACCCAAATTTAAGATGAGAAAAGCAAAGCAGTTATCACAGAACAGTTTTTTAATTATTACTCCTGCCTTTTTATGAAAGAAAATAAAGTTTCAAAGAGGGAATAATGTGTGCCATTTATGCTGCAGTATTACAGATATTTTGAATAAATACCAATGGCAATGGCAGGAAGATGAAAAGTATTCTTTTTGTCTGCTAGTACTTTGTTAGCAGTGTTCAGATTTCAGGCTGGTCATTATCTTTTCAGTTTGATCTTGAGAGGCAGCGGTTATGAATAGGGGCAGGGATGGAATCACCACTCCCCTACCGAGACGGAAATCTCCTCCCGATTGAAGCCCATGACAAAACTCCCATCAACATCAAAGCAGAAAGATTCCAAGCACAGCAACCTGAATGCATCTGAAATCCACTGTTGAGCAGCTTGGAAAGGTCAAGGTTTTTTTCAGATTAGTAGGGAAAGAAAAAGACCCAGAGCAAATCATGACAAGCATAAAGAGAAGAGGAAGTTGGCAAATAAGTTCATAGTTCATTGCTAAATCTCTGTTTATTAAGGAAGATAATTTTCATGAAAACTGATACAGGGATTCAGCTGGCTTAGGTGTTTCTGCTTCAAATGAGAATGGGATTATTTTTTTCCTTGGTTTGATGTTAGGGAGATGAATATATAAGACCTGGCTTTCACAAGTGGTATCTGTAGCACTATTGTGGCTGTTTACTTAATTAGCATATTCTGCAAAAGGAAGACAGAATTTTCCAGATGACCTGATAAAGTTTGTATCTTGTATCTTCAATTTCCATGTGTTTGTGTTATTAAAAAAACCAAACTAAAACCACAAAATATTCATCATTGCAAAGTGCTTAAAAATTTATTTTTAATATTTTACAACATTTTGCAAAGGAGGTACTGAAAGAGAAATAACTGGTTTACATAAATTTACTGCTCATTCAGTATATACAAAAGGAGTTTAATTTATAACTTTGGTATTTAAATCTAGTAGTTACATCTCATAACATGGCTTTAGTGTTCAAAAACAGCAAAATAATCCTTCCCAATTACATATTTTCTCCTTTTTTCCATACTGGAGTAAATCCAAACCCTATCATATTTATTAAGGCCGTGAAGGTTAAGGAGTTTATTATGTTAAGGAAGCATAAATTACTTCATAAAGCCACAAATGAACTCGTTAAATTAATGTCTGCCTTATGAGTCTCCAGGGAGCACACAGGCAGGGTGAGGCATGCCCTACTCATGGATGAGATGGGAGCTGACCAGCATGACAGATGTCAGGAGGCTTTTAGGAGGGGAGGATGGGCTCTGGGAGGTCAGACTTCTGTCCTGGAGCAGCTGCTGGTGCTCAGAGGCAGGCTTGGATGGAGCCTGAGCTTCAAGGTGCTGGAGAAGCTGTATGTTACTCTATCAGGCCCTAATAAATTCGATTATGTGTTGAAGGATGATGGTTAAAACAGACAAATGGAAGTGCTGTGGTTTTCATCCTAGCTTCTCCAGGTTTTTTTGCCTACTTGCTTACCTGTTGCTTTGCCATTTTTACTCACTTATGCTGAGGTTGCTCTTATGCTGTTCATGTCTTCACTACCAAAACAAGATAAACTGCACCATGAGTTTGTAACTACTTATACAAAACCAGACTTGCACTTCTATTTTCCTTTTTGCTTCCTTTTGTATTATTTTCCAGTTTTTTCTTTGTAAGTCACTGGCACATGTGATGTAGCAGCACATCTTTACCTGCACAGGGCCCTAAAACTGAGTTCTTAGCAAGGGTTCCTTGCCCCGATTTCTGTAACTCAAAGGTTACTTATCAATTTTGATGTTTGGCACTGAAAAATGTTTTCAAGCATTTTTTTGTACAAAGTGTAATTGTTTTGTCATATCGAAATATGAATTTTCAAGAATTTATATTTTGGGTTTATTAATTTCAAAGGTAAGATTTAAGCAGTCTGTAGAGTCATCAAAAATTGGAATCAGTTGAAGCTATGCTTCCAGAGTACAAAATAGGGTTATTCTCTTGAATTACCTTTTAAATGTGTTTTCAATAGATTGCATTTCTCTGTTGCCTTGAGCATTTAATGTGAACTAAACTCATAGCAAAAAAGGCATCTTATTGTTTTTGATGAGACTAACACTAATATCAAAGGATGGCATCAAAAAGGAGAGCATCACTAATTATTCAGCTGCACCTCTCTTACCTGTAGAAACAGAAATAATATGAGCTGTGCTCCAGAGAGCTCACAGCTTAAGCAAGCCTAAGTCTTGATTTCAGTTTGGGACTGACTGTGTACAGAGATGATTGATAATCAGTTGTTGGATAAATGAAGATTTATAATCCTGTCAATAACAAATCATCTGAAGGCTTTGGCCAGGATCAGCTCCTTGCTCTGTGTCATGGCAGTGAAGCAAGTGTGCCAGGCAGAGTAGGGTCAGTACTAAAACTCAGCTAAAACTGAGGCAGAACTGATGAACTGGCTTATGTAAAAGGAAAAAAAAAAAAAATAAAGTGTGGAAGAGAATGTGAGCTTTAATGCTCCATAAATATTGTATTAAAATGCTTTGCTGTTATTATTAGTTTCTCTATTTGTAAACACTGGTAAAATGTATGAAATATGGTCTATTTAAATATTTTATATTTATGTTAACTCTCATGTTTCTTCAGAAAAACAAATTATCATGTAATATTAGGAAGTTAAATAGTAAAAAGTAAATAGTAAAATTCTGGAATAACTGCAAGGAACCATTCAAAGGACTTGCAGCCAAAAATTTTTGAGAGTGTGTTTGGGCATGCTGTTGATTAATAAATACAGTGAAATATGATCTGTGTCTTTATGAATAGTCTTTTAGCTCTGTCTTCAGGATTTTTTCATTTTTTAAAATCTTATTCTAATCAGAACTAAATTCTGAATTTCAGTGTTGTTCATTCTAAAAGTGCATATAGGAATAGGGGGTAAAGAGCTCTGTATGATCATGAGGTAGTATTTACTTTGAAATTCAGGGGCTTTTTTTGTATTTTGCAGACAAAGTTCTAATTCCAGGACACTGCTGCATGCAATTGAATCAATGGTGGTCACAGCAGATTCCTGACACTGTGAGATGGGATTCTGCTGTTCTTCTTCTGTGTGGTCTTCAGATGGGCCTCCAAACTGGGCTGAACTTCTGGAAAGCAAGAAAAGACATTTTATTTAAAAATAAACAAGTAAGAGATTTCAGATATTTTTGAATTGCATTTCTCTATGCACTTTGAAAAGTGAGGAACCAAAACAACTTTAGGTTGTTTTGTTTTTGTAAATAGTTTATAAATGTTTCCCAAAGTAATCAGGGTTTGCATAAATTACAGAAGAAAACCTGAGTTAAATATAAGAGGAAGTTAATGTTAAGGGGTTAAATATCTGTAAGAGATTCTGTTCTTGTCCATCTCTTCTAAATTTCTTCCCATGACATTTCTCACACTCTGGAGAAAATGAGTTTGAGAATTAAGTTTATATTCAGGAAATTATTGCCAAATTTGGCCATGAATTAGACAATGTTGATTAATGATAACAATCATAGCTTGTTACAAGCAAAATAGCTCATTTTAATTGAAAAATATAGGCAAGGTTACTTACTTTCCAAATTTTTGGGAGCTGTGTTTAATCTTCTTTTTCCATGCTTTTTATTTACACTGTTGTGATACCATGATGCTAGGTGAGTAAGAATTGTGCAGAATTCAGTTCCTTCTCCACCTTTTTGACCATTCCAAGGATTTCAGCCAGCATTTATACTGATAAATGCTTTATTTGCTAGTAGGCTTGAGACATATTTATTCATTAATTCTCCAAGTGTGCTTGTAAGTTCTATATTGACAGACAACCATGATGTTCAACTGTTTTCTTTCTCTTCTGTAAAATTATAGCTTCAGTGTTTTCTGGATTAAAAAAAAAAAAAATATTTGTTAAGATCTTAAAAACCAAAGAAAGCAGCTGTTACCCAGCTTTTCAGGATGTTTTCAATGAAAAGATAAGGGTAGAGTGAGTGAGATGTATACTTTGTGTTTATGTATGTAAGTATAACAAAGTAATCCATAATTTGTCTTAACGTGAGGCTGTAAGTTATGGTGCTAAGTTACATAAGAGATGCTGGAGTTTTTGTGTGCTGAGGTGGCTCATTGTTTATTTGTTTGTTTGTTTGTTTGTTTTAAACTTTATGTAGATACTTTCCCTGTCATAAAAATTGGTGAGAGAGATAGAAGTAGCAAAATCAATTAGTACGTGCACCTTTTTTAGCATGTTTTTGATACTTTAGATGCAGCAAATCTGTGGATCGATAAATCCTACTGCTAAAAATTTAAGGCAGTCATCAATAAAGAAACAATTAGCTAATATTGGTATATAAAGTTGGTATATAAAGTTAAAATTTAAAGAAATATAATGAAATATCAGCTTTTTCTATAATGTTACTCAGTTTATGAGACACTAGTTCTGCAAAAACCTTGCACTTACAAATATTTTTGTACCTATTTTACTCCTGGTTAAAAATCACTGATAAAGGTTTGTAATAAAACCTGAAATAGTCACATGTTTACAAATGTATTTATTTTTTTAATGCCTGTGTTAATATTTTGGATTGTTGATGGAGGTCATAATTTTGTATCGGTGAATCAAAATATAGTGAAACTGTTTTTGTGTTGACATAAGACTAGAAGAGAGGACTGAAACTGATATATTTCATCAGGTGTCTTTAATTAGCTAATAGTCTACAGTGACAGAATGCAAAAATTTCATGTCTCTTCTAAAGTTTTGAAGCCAGAGATATGTGAAACACCTACAAGGTGATGGAAAGAAAGCATTGCTCACCAGAACCTTGCCACCTGTACAGGCTGGCATTGCTCTACATCTCTCATTTTAATACATTCTTGAGCAGGAAAAGAACAGGGCAATGTTGAACAGAGATCAAAACAAACTGCTTGTGTGAGTCTGAATTTTCCCAGGTCCTCCTATGCCAATAGGAGTCCAGAGCAGGTGTGTCATGCCTTTTGTTGAAGGGCTAAACAACAGAAACTTCTACAGTCTGTGAGAAAAACTTGCCAGTTTGTTAAACTTCCAGCTTGAAGAAAATGTGGAGTCCTTTTCCCCTTTGATGAAAAAGCCCAAGCCATTGAACATAACACCAGAGGTTGGAACACAGCTCTTGTTCAAAATGTCAGGATGCACCAGGTGCCAGTTTGGTCAGGGGGATTAACTGATATGTGATTAGACATCTGCTGACCAGACCTGGCCTGTCCTACACCCTGTTTAAAATGGCTGCAGACTTCAGACTTATTTTTCCTTTCATTCAAGGTAGGATTTTCACATTTCCATGACCTAGGAATCTGTGGGGATTCCTGCTTCTCCTTGGTCTGGTTGGCATCATTGAGAGGAACTACAGACATTCTAGAAAGGTGTGAGCAGTCTTGGCTACCAGAGATGGAATGGAAACCATCGTAGCCACTTGATGAGCCTTCGTGCAATTTCATGAGCAATCTTTAACTGCAACATGCCACTAAAACCTGCATGTCTTTCTATTTTAAGTAAATAATTACTTTGCACTCCTCATTGAGTCTTGGTTAGCTTGGAAATTATACTCTCTTAAGATGAAGTGCTTTTTCCCTTTTATATTTTTACAGCATTAGTAAAAGCCCAAGATATTGATATTTATCTGACACCATTGGAAAAATACATTCAGCTCTTTCAGAAGATGAAATTCCCAGAGATTTGCTATTTAATCCCACCTTTATTTTACACATATCTGCCTGATATGGAGCCACTCTCAGTTTACAGCATGCCTGCATGAGTTGTAGCCACAACCTACTTATTGTTCAGATACCTTCAAATAAGAGTTCTAAACCACATAAGTACCTAATAAATAAATGTTACTTGATACACAGAACACTAATAAAAAAGACATGGACTTAATCTGTCTTTTAACTGCCTAATAAACACCAAAATTACATTACAGATACTTTCAACCAGTTTTAGAGTATTAAAGTTGAAGATGAGATGAATAAATAGTTGTCAGATAGCCATCAGACATATAGGTGCTATGTACTTAAGAACAAAATATGCTTCTTGTCTAGAAACAAATTCTCTAGAAGCCATATAACCTTTCCAGGGTGGGTAGCTGCTCCTTACTCTCCTTTGTTGGTATAAATCTGTGAATTTCAAAATGCTGGTAAGAGCTGGAGAAGCCAAGAAAATATGGGCTTTGCAAACAAGCTCTGAATGACCTGCCTTGAGGTGTTTTTGTGCTCAATAAGCTTTCCCCATGCTCCCACTGAAACCAAGTGGACTGCTGGAGGTGTGAGCACTTTTAAATGCTGGCAAGCAAAGATGTTTTGTAAGGTTCATTGTTCAGAGTATTTTGTTGGTCAGGAAGTAGGAGAATTACACATTACATATGCATGTGTGCTAGGTTTGATTCTGGGGTTGGGGAAGCCCTCTTCTGCAAGTTTACTAAATTATAAAATCTAAGAGAACTGGTATTGCCATTTCTGTATTTCTTGGCACAATATATGCCACAGGAGAATTAGTACCCAAAAGCTATGGCAGTATTATGTCAAACAGGTGAATAAATTTCCAATATCACTTTTACTGAGAGAAAGAAACTACCTTTACTGTGTTATTTTCTGAATGTTCACTGTACAGAAGGTGATACGTAAGAGTCAGTCTAGTTGGGCATGTTGAGGATGCTCTGGGAGCACCTCAAAGCTGTGACTTGAATTATGAGGTAATTGTAAAACTAGAATCATTAGAGATGAAAAATTTAAAATATAATACATGTTAAGGTTTGTGTTTATATATAAATTAAAAAATAACTTTATGACTGATGTCATGACTACATTTTGAAAAGTAAATTTACATTTTTTTCTGTGGTTCATTTATTTACATTCTAGTCTAGATTGTATATTTCACCAAAAATCTTTTCAAAGAAGAAACTGAAGAAGCATTAGAGCATGTGAAAACAGCTAGAACTACCTTAAAAAGCTTTGAGAATTTGTTCTTTAATCACAGAAACATATTGGAGAGTTACTTCGCCTGTGCTAAGGAAGTTAAACCATGGGATTTCACATCTGAGATGTTGTTTTCCAGATTTAATATGTTCCCTAAAAGCTCACTGAAGATTGAGGTATTGCTTATTATCTCTACTGTTGGATAAATGCTGTTGGATAAATGTGTATCTGAGAAATATGGGCTATTCTCAATCATGCAGACAGCAAGGCTCAGGTTTCTAATATCCATAACACAAAATCACAGTGCATAGAGGAGAGTTAAGAGTGTTGAACAGGATGAGAATGTCACATGCTGTGCAAAGAGCAGACTAGTAATAACATTATGAGGAATTGCAAATGTGATTCCTAAATCACATTTAATGTTCATTTCTTAGGGTTTTGGAAGTTGTTTTAGTAAAGTGCTGGCCTCCACATGCAGCCCATGGCTTGAACTTTCTCCTGAGCATGGCATCTGCCTCTAAGAACTAAGGACCCATCTATTTATGGCTATAAAAAATGTAGTGTTTTAGGCTAGTCCTGGATTAGACAGAGCACCCTTCATCTTCCATTTTAAATCTCTGCCTTTAAGCAAGAGAAAATGAAAAATCTGAGGTCAGGAAAGAAATACAGTATATTTGTCTAATATTGTAGTTAGTCAGCTGTGTAGGATGGGAGCAGCCATAACTTTTGGTTCCTGGGGCCTTTTCATTGTTCTTTACAGAAACTGGAAGCAGTTGTAGTAGGAGACAGGACTGGCAGCTGATTAGAATTACAGAATTGTAGAATAGTTTGAGTTTGAAGGGAACTTTGAAGATTAGCTAGTCCAATTCTCCTGTGATGAGCAGGGACATCTTCAACTAGATCAGGTTGCTCAGAGCCCCATGCAACCTGCCCTTGAATGTTTTCAGGGATGGGGCATCCCAAACTTCTTTGGGCAATCTATTCTGGTGTCTCACCACCCTCATACTAAAAAAAAAATTTCTCCTAGTACTCAGTTCAAATCTACCCTCTTTTAGTGTAAAACTATTATCCCTTGTCCTGTGGCAACAAACCCTGCTAAAAGGTTTGTCCCCATCTTTCTTATAAGTCCCCATTAAGTACTGGAAGGCTGTGATAATGTGACCTCAGAGCCTTCTCTTCTCCAGCCTGAACAATCCCAATTCTCACAGCCTCTTATCCGAGGAGAGGTGCTCCATCCCTCTAAGCATCTTTGTGGCCCTTCTCTGGACCCACACCTTTCCAGGAAATGGGATCTGAGCTGGAAAATTATGTACTTTAGCTCTGCAACTATTGAGACTGTGCTGCTCCATCCCAACCCCTTAAAATACTATCTGAGAACAAAAAATCCGATCTCGTAGCGTCGGACAGTGCTCACCAGCACGATCTCTGACAGGGATTAGGGGTGAAGGTGTTGGATATTGGCTGTCTGTCATCAGAAAGACAGGTTGAGGTGTTATTGGTGGGGGGGAGTTGTAGATACTTGGGAAGAGCACCCCGTGCCAGCAGTTTTACAAACGTGGCAGCTTGTGCCCGTCAGAGACGTCGTGCACAGCCACTGCATGTGAAGAGGCTCTCGCTGGCAGTCTGCCCTGCCCTGTGCCAGGGGTGAGGGAAGTCTGCAGGTGACAGTGGTGAGACGAGGGGTCTGCAGTGACGTGGGAGGCTTGGGGAACTCATGACTGGTTTGCTACTAGGGAAAATAGCTGAATACAAGGAAAAAAATATTTTCATCCCTTTGGGGCATAAAACAATTACTTCATTTGAGTGAAATCAGAGACCATAGAAATTAATTTGGCACGTGTAACAAAAGAGGTTAAAGTGTGTTCAAAGTTATTCTTCTGGGAAAGATTTTATTTTTCATAGCAACATTTTCTCTTATTGTAATAAATCATGTGTTTATACATGAAAGTATGTGTTTAGGAGTGCTTGCTCTTTTTCATCTAGGTCTTTTTTAACACAGTCTGCTGAAATTGAAGTGGAGTTAAATGTGTATGCTCTATGGGACAATTCATTTCCATTTATGTTTTAACCCTGGCAGTGAATCGACCAGGATGAAGCCTTGCTGGAAATATCTGTTGCCCCTCCACCTTTTCTTTCATTGTGATTATTTAAGATAGCACAGGCTTAACTGCTCATTCTGCCAAACCAGAAGGGAAAAGGTCAAATGGAAAAACCATATCAAATATAGGTATGTTACTGACTTTTTTGTAGAGGTTAATTAATTTTTATTAATTTGATCAAGGAAATTTCCAGTATTATGTTGCAATTTCAAAAGCTGAAAAAACTGTTTTTTGGTGGACCCAAGGGGCATAGTTAAAGGGAGCTGAATTAATGGTTTCTGGAAAGCTCGTCAGAAAGAGAATACACAATCCTTTAGATTACAGTTAACATTGTAGTAATGTTATAATGTAACATTATTCAAAAGTATCTGTAAACTTGGAGTTGTGACTCTGGGAATGTTGTAGTGCTGAATTGAATTAGAGAGGCATGAGATAGGCTTCCAACACAGATGGGTACAGAGTCTAGCTTCTTTAAAATAGAAATTCAGTTTCTTAAGGTTAGATTTCTGGATGCATTTTCCTGATCAGGTAAATTATTTATAAGTCTCATATGTAGACACCTTCAGATGGCTTTTGCCAATGATTTTTACTAGATAAACTAAATTTAAATGAATAAAATAAATTTGGAAAAGCAAAACAAAATACCCCAGCAACATTGCCCAAAATTAAAAAAAAAAAAAAGAAAAAAATAAGAAAAAAAGGTTAGTTTTTCACATATAATATACAGAACTGTCAGTTTTGTAAGCTCTTTTACCTGAGTGTTAGGATGCAATTTACATGCAGTTCTGGTGCAGATACAAAATCAGTTGATTCTACTCAAAAAGATAGAGATTGTTTTTTAAATATTGGTTTATAGAAGCATCTTGCAATTAAAACTAAAATAATTCCTAACATTATGCTCACCAGAAATCATGGTATGTCTATAAAATAAAACAGAAATTTTATATATTTTTATATATTATATATTACTGTACTTTTTAAGATTTTTCCTTGTAATTTTCAAAATGTTGGTGTTAATTCATTGCTATAAATATCTGTGAACTTCTGAAAATATGTTTTTGGAAGGATTTAATCCCCTTCTAACATGAATCCAAATAAAGAAGTACTCTATCATATTATGTAGTTGGCTTTACTGCCTGCTAGTAAGCAGCTAGACCACTTAGCTGGCAGGAGGGCAGCCAAATTCTGTCTCCATTTTTACCCTGCAGCTTTGTGGAACAGGGAGATATTGATTAAATTCCACTTGAGGAGAGGGGGATAGTGAAGCCCAGGTATGTCCAGCTCCAGGTGCAGATGTAATGGGTGCCCTGGGATGATTCTCTTCTTCACTCTCCCAATCCAGAAAGGGATTCTCCTAGCTATGTCCCTGCCATTTCCCTGTGCTCCTGGCACCTGTGTGCCCACAAGGCTGCTGGGTTTGCCCAGATGCAGACCATTAGATGGTGGGCTGTGAGCTTGCTGGTCTCCAGGAGCTTGGATCTGCTGTATGGCAATTTTGGCAATGTGCTAAGTAGAAAGATTGCTGCATGTGTGAGGAATGGGTTTTTTTGTAAGGTATTATTTAAACAGGCAAATTCTTGAAAACAGACACACATATTAAAGTTGTTAAAATTGTAAATAACAACAATAATTTGATAAAATATATAATAATGATACTTATAAGGAAAGGATTAGCAGAATATAGAGATTTACTTTTCCATTAGATGGGGTAGGAAGTATATTTTCTGTGTGCATACAGACTGATTTTAATCTGATTTTTTATCTTAATCTAGGTAATTAAAAACCCAGAGGAATGGTTATAAATCAGATCTAAACTAAATGAATGGTGCCTGCTAAGTTCATGCAGAAATGTTGTAAAGTTGTTAATGCCTTTGGATTAAATTCCTGATATTTCTTTCAACTTCATGGCAAAGCTTTCCATGTCTCAGGGTCAGGACTCACTCTATGTACTTCTGAATTTCATTGCTCCTGATAAAATCCCTTATGATTCACAGTAAATTCCTGCTGATCCTTGCACACAGCTGCCTCAGAAAGGAGAAGTGAATGGCAGCAGTGACCTACTGCTGCCTTTTTTATTCCCTTCTGAAACACCAGGAAGCTTTGAACCAGCCTTGTCTGTGGCAGATGTGGATTGAAGACACCCCTTCTGAGGTCTGTGTGTAGCTTACCCAGTCTTGCCTTTACCTCTGAGGATTCCCTTCATGCTCAATATATAAACATAAATTTGGTGATATGCTTGAAAAACAGTTTTAAAGTGCTAGGTAGAGTACAGCAATTTGGTCAGATGTAGACTGTAAGAGGGTTTGAATTGATCATTTTTTGAGGTGATGAGTGCTCCCTTAGTGACTTAACTTACTCAGGACAAAAGCAGCCTTTTAGCACAGTTCTGAATGAGCATTCTGCATTGTAAATTTGCTGACTTTCCACCTTACTGCCAGGTGGAGCACAGTCAGTGAGTATTGGTTTTCAAGTCTGAGCCACTCTTCCTCATGCATGCAGTCTTAGTGTTGACAGAAGAGGTACAGGTGAAATACCAAGCACCAATTACTGCACTGGTTTTACTGGCACGACTAAAATATTTATTTTCCAGGTTCATCAGAAACTATTTGCCTTTGGGTTTTACAATCTTAATCAGGATCTTTATCAGACAATAGCTGTCATCTTACAGTTAATTTATTTGTCAGAAGCTTCAAGGTTCATGCTGTTAAGTGTATGATATATGAATAGTGTCCACATATTTCCCAGGAACAAGTCTTACATATTTCTGGAAAGGCAGGAATATAATTGACTAAAAAGTGAATGGAATTGCCTGAAAACCTGAACAGAGCAATGATCTGGTTGTGATGTGACTGGGGGAGGTCTGATCTCAAAGAGGATCAAAGAATGCTTAGGTTTCAGGGCACAAATGTGGTCTTCTCAGACTTACTGTCTCAAATGGATTCTTGGTGAGTTAAATGTGTGTACCCTTAAAAGAGAATATATCCTAATTTAGCCACAGAACTTTATCTAAATTCCTTTATTTGTCTTAGAGAAGTGCAGTAGTTCATCCTGTCATGGGTTTTTTGTATATATAAGTGGGCTTGTACTGTGTATTTAAAAAAACTCAAACAAAATTCATGTTAGTTGAGGGATGGATGGAGTTAGAAAGGAAGAAGATACTTAAATAAACAAGTTAATTTGATATGCCTATTAAAATATGCTGGTTTTTATTTAAATGTCCACCTTGGCTACTGATAGTTTTATTTGTTTGTTCATTTATTTTTCAAGTGGCTTGCAACAGAAGAGATGCAGACAAGCTGCATAGAAAATGAAGTTCTCAGAGGTGATTAATGTTTAACATATTTAGTAAAGTAACAAGTGTACCTTTAAATGTATATGTTGCATGTTGCTATTTATGTTGCTAATGAAAAAAAAAAAAAAGGAGAAGGTGTTGGAGCTCTCCCTTTAGAGCCAATATGAGCTTGTATTAATATGCACCTCTATTTTCTGCTCTGCTATTATTTTTCCAAAAGTCCTCATCTGTGAACATGGTTAATTACCTTGAGTATTAATAGAGTACATCTGTGCTGTAGAAAATGACTGTTCTGTTGCCTGATACATGTGGTAGCCATGGATTAATATAACCTGACTAAATATAACAATAATTCAGTCAAAAGATACTGTTTACTTAGTGAGTTGGTGCCAAGTATTTGAGTAGCTGAAGTCTGATGTTCATGATAACCTTCTTAATGATAATATATAGGCATAATTTGTAAAAACCTATTGAGAAGATTTTTATTTAACAGGAGGGTTAACAGGACAAAAGAGTAGAAAGTAAGGGACAATATAGATGGCTATAGTAAGGGACAATATAGATGGCTATAGTAAGGCTATTCCTCTTACTATGCTTCTTAAACAAAGGTGTCCCTGGTACACCTAGGTGCAGTGGTACACTTGCATTATATCTTAAACTGTTATTCAAAATCAATCTTATTTCTCAGAAAATGATTTGATTGCCAACTCAGTTTCTGTTAAAACAAACTATCACTCTTAATAGTATCAATCATTGCTTGTTGGTTAAAACAGCACTGAAAAATCTCAAAGTGTGTTCAGTGACAGAGGTGAGCTATGTGTTTACCATTACCATATTCTATCCATCAGATTTTTCTGCCATTGAAAAAATATGCATTTTTTATTTTTTCTTTTTTTTAACATTACAGGAGTTTGACAATGATTATCCTGACTTTAAAGCCCAAATACTGGATCTTGACAGATGTGTTGCCTCAGTTTTGTGTGGGATTTTATGACTCTTCTAGCTTAGAATCTGTGTTCAAAGCCAGTACCCATATACATGAAATTGTTTATTTATTATTAGGAAGATAGTTTTGTGCATTGCTTAAATTACAATTTTAATTAAGCTATTTGTGATTTGAATGCCTTGAAATACTGGCATATGTATTGCAGCTGGGAATCAAACTGTGTCCTATGATTCTGTTCTTGTTTTAGTGATGTTCTGACAACAGGTTCCTTCCAGAAATTAACCCATAGCTAAAGCCAGATATAAAATACAGTTCAAAGAAACGGGGAGATTTTCAGCTCACTAGCATGTTGTATTTTGTATTTGTCTGCATTAGGCCCAGAGAATCTATGGATGGCAGGCATGTCCAGGCCCTCCATCTAGTGTAGTACATGGTTAATCTGGGTATTTTCTGCTGGAGCATGTATCATTCTTACACAGGAATAACGAAAACTTAAGATAGGAAAGAACTGATTAGAAACAGTTCTTTAAAATACGATTTAGGCATTGTCATATGTCAAACATGAGTAAATGAAGTCATGTTATTAAGAAAGAGGTAAGTATGCAACTGTTCAAATGAGTGGCTGTCCTGAAAGGCGTAAGGATGTGAAACCTCATGTCAGCCTTGATGAAGCCTCTAGTGGAGTATTGTGCTCAGGCACTACACTTCAGGAAAAAGGATCTGTTGATAGTCATTGAGGCTGAAGAAGAGAGGCATAAATCTTCAAATACAATAGAGATTTCTGTATAGGAAGGAAGGAAATAGTCTATTCTCTACACCCTGAACATAATGAACTTAATTTAAAGTGTATAAGGTTCAAGTCTGATGACTGAGAAAACCACATTATGCCAAGCATAATGAATTGCTAGAACAGATTGCTAGAGGAGTGACAGGCACTTCATTACTGAAAAATCTTCCAGGGAGAGCTAGAAAAACCTCTTCTGCAAATTGCATAGCTATAGCAAACCCCTTCTTGGAGCAGGAACATGGAATAATTATTCTCAAAGTCACTTTTAAATGTACATTTCTATGACACTGTATTACACTATATCTATGGCAGAGTATTGCAAATAATTTGTGGGTATAAAGCAGTAATAATGAATATGTAGCTACTAATTTTGAATAAAAGAATTTTCCTTAGGTAGACACTTTTGGCATTGTTAACGATTGAATGAGTGTCTTGCATTTAATGTCCACCCTCTTTCTTTCCAAACTTGTTTTCTCACTGATTTTAGATAATACACACATTATTACATCTACTCTTTCAAAAGGCTGATAATTTGTCTTAACTTTACATATACCAATGAGAATGGAAGGCAATTTGAAGAAAATATTGATGCTTGCTACTTGTTTGGTAAGCTTTTACAGGAGTAGATGATTTTTTTTCTCTAGAAAACATTAGCTTACAAGTAAGACTTGGAATTTTTATGAGACTCAGGAGGAAAAGCCTAGTGACTTATAAGAGAGAATATATCTGAGGGGAAAAAAGGGGAGAAAATAAACAAGTGAGAAAAATGCAGGATAGAATTTCACTTAGGGGCTGGACTTGTTCCTTGTGTACCTTCCAACTGAGAATATTCTGCAATTTAGAAAGTATCAAGAGTGTGGGGTATATGTCTAGAACTGGAAAGGCTAGTTCCATACATTTCAGGATCTGAGCTAATCTGTAATTCTTTAGCATTCTACAATTCATCTGTCGGGGACAATTTAAGATCATATTTAGAAATATCTGGTTTGTTGGTAAGCACATGACACATACCAACAGTATAGTTTGGTACAGTGCCAATCTCTGCACTTCAGAAATATTTTGGATGAGATTTCATGTTGAGAGTATTACAGGAAGAGATCTCTGCTGCTTTCTCTGTTGCTTGGGTTTTTTCTCTTTTTATTTTATTTTCAAGCTTTCCACCATCTTGGAAACTTTCTAAAAAAAAATCCTGTCCGTGGAGATAATTAGCCCAAATTGCAATATTTAATTGCAATTGTTTAGTGATGAAATAGATAACTGCAAACGAACATGATGAACACATTAAAAAGGTATTGAACAATGTGAAAATAAAAGTGAATTTTTCTGCTGGTTCATAATACCTTAATTTATATTCTAATAAGCGGGGGTATGAGGAGGAGGTTATAATTAAATCATTAGCAAAAATATGCTGGTTACTTTGGGAAAGCTTAAATGTTCTAAAGAACTGAAGGAACAAGTACAGACATTTTGGTCCTACTTTTCATAGGAGTCCATAAATAGTTTTATTGTTCTGTGGGGACAAGATCTTCAAAGATACTTATGGGGGACCTAGACATCCAAGTTATTTGAAGATTTTGCTCTGTTCCTTACTCTTGTTCTGATCCTAAGCAAGCATGCTTTCATGCACAGAGGATGGAAGCTCCTGTGAGAGTTTTAGACGCACAGGATTTAAATTATTGTGTACTACCAAGTCCAGTGTTGAAAACTGACATAGCTAATAGCACTAAAGGAGGGAGAAACTAAAACTTTCCACCGGAATTTGTTCATGAGATGCTAGTAGTAAAAGAAAAAAAAAACAAAACCTGATTAGATGTGGGGTTTTGCCTTGCAGATTCTTAGAAAGTTCAGAAAATAGCTTTATATCTCAGAAATATGTGGGGAAGTTGAAATCTCTTGACTGTTATGAAGATCAGACCTAAAGTAAGTGGAATATTCAGGTGGATTAAATTTGTCAGTTTATTTTAAATCAGACTAATTAGGCGTTCTCAAAACCGGTTCCTGATGGTGGATTTTGATCCTAAGGTGTGTACTTAGAATTATAACTAAATATATAACTGATGTTTGTCTTTGATGTCATGGTCAAAAATGATCATTTGTGGAATGAGAAACTACAGTCTGGTCATCTGTACATATTTAAAAGTGTGTATAGCAGCAGGAGTAGAACTCTCCATTTTACTGTGTGGAAGAGTCCCAACATAATTAAAATGAAGTTTTATATAATGATACATAAAATAACTGAGTTTATTAAGTTCAAATAGTTTATAATTGCCAGTGATCCATAAAATGAATTCTAAAACATTCTAGTAAAACTATGACATAGAGTACAGTTTTAGTTAAATTATTCCTCCACTGTAATTTGTTTTTTATGAGTAGATGCAGGAATATTGTCACTCTTAATATACAGATCTTACTGGTGTATTTCTACCATGTGTGCTTTTTTTTTTTTTGTTTAAAGAAAATGTTACTCTGGTGAATAGGAATTGCGTCAAAGAATAGACCTCTGTCAGTATAGCACAAAGTAATTCCTCTTCAGGCATCTGACATTGCAGTTAATCAGAAGAAAATGCACTTTACCTGACATATGTTGAATTCTGGGATCAGCCCTTTCTGTCTCTGTTTTTCTTAATAATGTCACTACCTGTTCTTCATGGATAAGCAGATGGGATTCAGAGAAAGATTTAAAATGGAAGCTCCCTTTGGTTTGATGTAGAAAATCCATATGTTCATCTCAATAACATGATGAGGATTCTTAGAAAAACATATTTGCTTGTAATATTTCAGTACAAAAGTTAATATTTCAATGTACACATTAAAATATGTGTGAGTTGGAATTTTTGGTTTTCTGCTGGTTTTTGTTTGTTTGAGGTTTTTTTTTGAGGGATTGTTTTGGAAGGTTTTTTGTTTAACTGGTGTTTTGGGGAGTTTTGTTTGTTGGTTTGGAGATACTTTTTTTTCAAGATTCTGGTATAATTCTAGTTTCTTGTTTCTTGGTATAATTCAGGTTTCTTGTTTCTCTTCCAGTGTTGCATATGCTTACCAAAATAAAATTACAATTCAGAATACTTTCTCATGTTCCTTTACACAGCATAATGTACTCTTGAGTAGAATAGCTTGAAGTAAACTAAGTGGCTCTTTTTTAAAATATCATGAGGGGACTTTGTTAACATTTCTATAACTTTAAGAAGAAGTGGTTTAATAAGTTAAAGAATGCAAGAATATAAATTAACTTCTTTCTATGCAGCTTTTCTTTTGTGGTTTCAATACAGAGACATTTGTATGCTTTTGGGTGCTTTCAGAGGCAATGCAAATGCTGCTTTGTAGCCTCTTTGCCATAATTCTCTCATCTTTTCTTATCTTGATTTATATATGCAGGATCTATAGATTTCATTGACAGGTTAAGTGAGTTCAATATACCCTACAACTGTACTTTGAGTGTTTCTTCCCTCTTCCAGAAAATCAAGAGCTTGAGATGCTGGAAAAAGAAATGTTTCTAATGCAGGGCTCTATCTACAGAACTATTTGAAATATCTATTTCAGGCTACAGGCACATGAAACAATGTTGAAAAGAACTGCAGTTGCTCAATAAATTGTGGGATATTTATGTTTATATTAATGTAAGATTTTTCTTAACATTTCTTATAAATGACTTACAAATTTAGACTATATTTGAGTGTTATATTTTTAATTTAATCCTAGAAATGCCATAGTTTTGATTAAAAAATTAAATACTGAAGATTTTACTGTCTCTTTTGTTTTTAAAATAATAGTTGCTATGTTTTAGGATACCCAGAGTAAAAATATCTCGGTTCCCAAGTCAACCAATTTCAAGATAATCCCAGAGTAAAACAAACTTTGTAGTTTCCTTTAGAGCTTTCTTAATGCCCAGAACTTGCTTGATTATTTAAGTAACTGAATAAAAATTCAGAAATCCATAAAATCAAATTTAGAACTCACAACTCTACATTAGAAAGCTCTACATATCCAGAAGCAGGAGTCCAGAAAAGTCAGGGTACAGATCTGTATGGGGAGTCAGTCTTGCAAAATTCTGTTTCCCTCAAGATGCTGTCTTTCATAGGCAAGGTTAAAAATACATGTACTAGATCTTCTTTCTGTAATTTTGCTGGTACACCCCCAGGAGGAGTTGCAGGGCATCTTTCCAAAATCTCCCAGGTGCACTTGTGTGTTACCTGTGGGTACAGGTGAGTGTCTAATGGCACAAGAAAGTTGTGCAGGTATGTTTTTATCAGACACTGCAACATGAGACTGTTAAAGTGCTTGATCTTTGAGTTGAATTTAGAGAAGATGGATTTCATGTGTGCCTGCTAAGTAATGGTGGTGTAGGAAAAAGTTTAGGCCTGTGAACTCTTGCTGTAGGGTGGGCTTTCCTCTGCATCCATTTATCTGTTTTGTAGCAGAAGCTTGTCTTACACCAAATGTAGTTGATGCTTTTATCTGTACTTTCTGTTTCAGAGCAGCATTGATGATTGGACTAAAACCCAGTGGTGAGAGATTAATGTGGAACAGATGGATGAGCAGCTCAAAAGGTTTGCCAAGGCAGGTTCCACAGCCATCTATTTCTGCAATTTATCTGTCTCAGTGCCACCCCTCCCTCACTCTTCCCACCCACTTGGATGTTTTGGTGGGCTTTTTACTCATGTCCAAGCTGGATGTTCTGGAACAAGCTTTGTTTTGAAGGCTTTTTTTTAAAACTTTATTTTTCTGAATGAGTTTGCAGCCCCTGTGGAGTTATAAGTAAAATCATGCTGTCACTTCTCTGAGTTGAGGCAATATGGGAAATAGAAAAAGAGGGTGGGGATTTATGGCAGACCCCTCCAGACAACAATCACTTTTACAGGTGGAATTTGCAGAGGTTCGTCTGCTCTGCTCATGGACATAGCTCCAGAGGGCTGGGAGCTGCAGGGAAGGTACTCATTTTTAAAGGGAGGTCACTTCTTTTGCCTGAAGTATTTCAATGTTTTGTTGACAGAAGAAAATTCCAAGGGGACAAGAGAAGTATGAAGTAAAAGTAACAACAAACACTCTCCCTACTAGTGTCCTGTAGTGCAGGACAATACAGTTGTGCCTCACAGACAGCACAGTGGTTGAATACAAAGTCTTGAATCTAACATATATAAAGCTGCTTCTTTTTTTGTATTTGTTTAATTCAGAAACAAATTATCTTTATTGCATGCCCATTTATTAGTCTTCTAAGAGAAAAATCAGATTTCATCATAGATGTTTTCTCCTAAATTTCTTCAAAATTGTGAACTCCACCTACCCAATTCTGAAACTGGGTTCTGAAACATCAAAAAAATATCCCTGTGGTTTTGGTTCATAGTTGTTGGTTTTCAAAATTTTAATACATTTCTTTTACACCTTTTTGAAAAAAATATTGAAGACCAATTTCCAATTTTTTTTTATTTTTAAAATTAAAAAACTTTGAATCTGAAAGTGTAGCAGAGAGTGCAACAGAATTTTTCTCTTTTTCTTTAATATAACAATGATTAATCACATAGTTTTAATAAAAGCACGTTTAAACTTCTTTTCAATGCAGAAAGCTCCTAGCAGTATTAGCACAAAATTGTGGTATTTTTTCACAAAAAGAAAATGAAAAAATAATTGACTGTCACCTTTTCAAATAATTTATAAAAAATTTAAGGTTTTTTAAATTGAATTTTATTAGTCCTACCAGGTAGCAACAAAATACTGCAAATATCTGCATCACTCCCCAATGTTTCTATTCTGCAGATACTGAGTCTGTATCTTACATCAGCTTCAATGGCAGCTGTGCACATAAATTACCTTTAGTGTTATGAAGTACAGAACACCAGGGTACAAGACAAAACAAAGCAAAAAGAAAAAAAGCCTGTAACAGCATCAAGAAATATTTCTACTAGGCTGATTAAGTCCACACTTTGGTGGCAAACCTGAAAGTGTATCTGGTATCTAGAGTGCGTTTAACTTATTTAATTGTGTTTTTTAGTTAGATTCCATTTGAACACTTTGTTATATGCTTGTGTCAGACTTTTTCATTGACTTAATTTGCTCCCTGCTGTCTCTTTTCTTTACAGGCAGCTTTTAGTTGCAGAAGACCTTCTCAGACCTTCTAGGAGTCCAGTTTCATAAAGGTAGAAAATGAAGTCTAAAGCATACTTGCCAATGCTGTGCAAGAGTTGAGTAGTGAAAAGGTGAGAGAGGTACCTTTTTTTTCCTTCTGTTTTTGCAGAAGAGTATGTAGCAAACTATTTGTTTGTTTAGGTCTTGTTTCAAGAAATTAATGGTAAAATTGAATCTTTTCATGTGACTTACCTAGGTATCAAAATTCACAGCCTAGCAAAATGAACCTTTTGTCTTTGGTGTAGTTTACCATCACTGTGAATTACATATAATTTATTAAATTCCTCAATTCCAAATATGAAATGTGATATATATAGACAGATGTTGTTATTTTTGCTCTTATTGTTCCCAAACTTTGGAAGAAATCAGCCAAACATGGACTGCCATGGAATTTTCTTACCAAGAGCATAAAAGAAGAGAAATTCCTTTATTAAAGTCCAGTGAACAGCTGCTTGAAAGTTTAAGTAACAATCAAATAAAAAATTAATTATTAGAAATATTATTATTGTATCAATAATATTCACTCCCTTGATATACTTGGCAAGTTAAAAAGTTTTCTTCCTGAATCTTTATTGCAGATTTATATTTTCTCCAGATTTTAGTGCTGGGAATTTACATTTATGCTATGTAACTATACATATTCTAAAAACATTCCTGTCTCCATGTAGTAGTTAAAAAAAAATAACTTTGTGAGCTTGTCACTCCTTCAATTTTTAAAAGATCCTTTATTAATGCTGTCCATTTTCAGTGTTTAAAGATGTTTTCTCTTGTGATATCCAATGATAACAATTAAAGGAAATTTGTTAAGCTCTTGTTAGCTTTAGTTCCTCTGAAAAATAATTTTTTATTAGTGCTGTTTTTTGTTTCTTTAGTGGCTTTTTTGTTTTGTTTGTTTTTCTAGTTTCATATGCAATTGATTCTGAAAACTAAATATGTGGTATATTTCATTGAACATGTGAAAGGCTGGCAAAGTAAATTTAACATGCAGATTCTGTCATTTCCATTTGGATGGAATTTCAATGCATGTGGTATCTTCATCAAAGTAATTATCTGCCTTGTTTTCCTTTTACACTGACTGGCAGCTGCTGGTGTCACAATTTGAGACAAAGATCTGTCTTTAATATCTTCTTTTACTTACTCTTTGTTAGCTTTTTATCCTCCTGGAGGCACATAGAGATACAATACTGCTGAGGTGCAGACATCTTTTCTACAAACTCCATGTCATTTAGGTAATTGATGCTTGAAACACAAGTTGAAGGTCTGTTATTTTTTAATGGCTAAAGGTAACTACAACAATCACATAAGCACTTGAACTGATACAAAGCAATATGCCTTAATTGTTCATTCTGACAAAAAAGAGTCACTGACCCCTTGCATAGTAAAGATGATAATTTTATGTTGCCAATATACCTGTAATTCAATCCACAGATGCTAGGGAAAGTCCTCATCATGTGCATTTCTGAAAATCTAGTAAAGGATAATGTTCTGTAGGGAGATTCTGTGCTTGAAATTTCAAATATATTTCTAATTGTTTTAATCTGCAATTTAGAAACATTGACAGTAGCATGTTTCACTATATGCTAAAATAGTATATTTTTCGTACAAGTTGAGAATCCTGTTAAGAGCAATGAAATGATTGGTGGTGTTTAAATGAAGTTTCTGAAGATACTGAAGTTTTTCATGGTGCATATGGAAAAAGGCATTGAGCTTGCATGAGCAGAAATACTCTAAGTTAATAATTCTGCTAAAATTTTTATCTAGTGGAAGAGTTTTAATGGTATCATCAGTGATATTTGCAATTCGCTCTGTTCATTTTACTTCTCCTTCATATTCAGTCTAAACACTATCAAAATAGGTGTTTGTGGCTTTAATTATTTTTCTTTTCCATCTAAGAAACAGAAATTAAAACAAGTCTATTAGGTGTATTCTTCCAGCTCTTTTTTCCTTTTTTTCTTGTCTCAGTTTAGTAAAACATATGAAGTAGAAAAAATAAATTTGAGAGTTGAAATAACTCCCTTTCTTTCTGTACAGCAGTTGGTGACTGACATAACAGATAAAGAAAATGTGATGGAAGCTACAAGAAAGCCAAAAGTGTACGAAAGTTTTGAAGCTCTGCAGCAGAGGTAAAATTTCCAGTATGACCACAAGCTGTTCTGAAGTGTAGCTCTGCAACAAGCAGGAAATGAGTGCTGTCAGATTGTTTCCTTTCTGTGCAGGTGTGAGATGTTCTGATGAATTTTTTTGTCATTTGTTCCTATTTGACATACTAGATGTCTACTGCTTTTTACATGGCCAGTTCAACTTGACGCATAGACTCGTTATTTAGGGATGGCATGATGTCAAAATTGTCAAAGGTCTTAAAAGTGTGTTCTGTTTGGGTCAAATTCACTTTCTCCCTGTCCATACTCTGGGAGTCCTTCTTTCACAACAGGATGTGGTGGATTCATGCAGCCAAAGTCCTCCTTCCATGCACTTGAAGGAATGCCTTGAACTTCTCACCTGCATTCACTCTTCCTGGCTTTAGAGGCAGCCATGTTTTGAGGCACAGTCTGTTTCTTCTTGCAGGAAAATGTTGCCAGAGGAAGTTAAAAAAAAAACCCAACACAAACCTGTTTCATAAGATGTTACTTTTTTTGTTCTGAGAGATACCAAGCTAATATCTGGAACGCATCAGTCAGACAGAAATAAATATGCCTTCTTTTTCTTTCCAGATAAGCATATAATTGAATATTTTGATTCTTAGTACTTTTTGTGTCAATACAAATGTGTTTTCATGCTTTTAACTCTTTTTACATCAAAAATAATATGTGTATCTTTTAAAAAGTGGTTTCTTTGCTCCACCACTCAAGTGATTCTTACCTACTTTTTCATTTGTTGCTTTGGTGGTTTTCTTTTTAAATTTATCTGCTCATAACTGCCCTCTGTTGAGTTAGAATTTTTTTTTTCTCATTGTTTACTTGCTAAGGCTGGACTCTTTGGGAGGTTGAGGAGTTTCCCCTGCCCAGACTTACCTTTTGGGGAGGCTTTTCTGGCACAATTCCATTCCTCTGGTTTCTTTGGTCTGAATGAAATTACGTTCCCTTTCATTTCCTGGAAAGGAAACATGAAAGGCTTGCCACCTTCTCTGTGCCTTACAGCTGTGTTCATAATTATTATTTTAAAACAGTGGATTACATTGTTCTGTTCTAATGTTTGGTCTGATTTTTACCTTAACTGGGACGGAATTCCTGGCTTTAGGATGATTGTTAAAAGCTCTGTCTCTTTCAGACTCTCTTTTAGTGAAAAAGCTTTGGCTGTATACTTAGAAAGCAAGCACATACTTTTTCTTTTCTTCTATTTTGGTTTTTCAGCAGACTTGCTAGACATCCTTTAAAGAGGAACACAGACAAAACAGCTGAGCCTCTTTGTGTATGAATGTACTTCATTTTTTCTACAGAAAGGCAAATTTTCCAGCTAACCTTGTGAGCTGATAATATCATTGAACTGCACCTTTTTTTTCTGAGCAAATTTCTAATTTATTTTGAAAATAGGAACATTTTGCCTAAGGAAGGTAGTAAACTTTTTTTTTCTCCCAGCTAAGATAAGGTGTTCAGCAAGAAGAGATGAGAGACAAATTACAAATCCTGATCTGTCTTTGCTGGAAATTTAGCCACATGGAAGTTGCATATTTGCATTTATTTGGATTTTTGGGTTGTAGGTTTGCAGGAATTAGAGATGGAAAAAGGTCAATGAGATCATCAAATCTATTCTTCTAGCATGGGTTGATCAAATTTCAGGCAAGCCATGCATAGTGATGATAAGTAAGACTGGAAGATGGATGGTGTTAGGTAGGCTGTTACTGACTGAGCTGCTGCCCCTTGCACGAGGAATGTTTTGTAGCTATTCTTCTGTGTTCCTGCCTTGAACAATGATCTTCTAGGTTTTGTGACACCAATCTATATAAAAGCACAGTCACTTTGATGTATTTCAGAAGCTTCATACTATGTTATCTACATGCCAGATGATACTCCTGGCCTCAGTTACCCTCCAGCCACAGCCATCAATTTTCTGAGTGCTAGTTTTTTGTGTGCCTCAGGCAAAACCTTTTTTTTGAAGGGCTCTGAGTTGTAACTCAGAAGAACTGATACTTCCAGAGGTGATGTAGGCTTGAACATGGAGCCTTTTCAAACATGATGGTAGGCCCTCATAGATTCTTTGCATAACTAAATCTCAGTGATTTGTTTCACCCACACATAAGGCAAGCAAACAAGTCTTCCATTTTAGGTGTCAGGCATAGAGTGTATTGGTGTGTAGACAGTGATTTTCAAATTCCATGGTCTTTGGAGAGATGTGTAGCTACAAAAGTAATTTAGACCTTAATAAGGCAATTTGTAGAATAATCATTAGCCAAAAATAATAACAATTTCAAGATTTCTCAGTTTTATATTGAGCATTGTCCTTCAGACTCTTCTGACAACTGACAGAATTGTAATTAACTCTATTCATTGATTTATCTTTTTGGCCCAGCTTTTCCCTATAAAAACCTTGTGTATAGTAATCATGTAACAGTCAGAGAATCATCCACTTTAACAGAGGCATTCATTAGTGGGATTGACACAAATATGATGTAAATGGCTTCCTTATACATCTTATAGTTTTGGATGCAAATAGCCCATCATCTTACCAAACTTTCTGAAAATGTTGCTGAACTTAAATTTCAAGAGAATACAGAGGAATATATAAATGTTGCCCTTGGGAAATAATAGCACAGAAAAGGAGCATGACAAATGTAGATCTAAGGATCAAATATGTTGAGTTATGTGAAATCTCCTTTATTAATTTTGCCCTCTTTGGGATGTAGATTAAATAGACACTTTCCACTTTCAATTGCATCAAATATTACTTTTAGTTATATAAATTTGGAAGAATTAATAAATAATAATAAACTCAGAACATTTTGTAACCCAATACTGTGTAATTTACTATAATTTAATAAATTTTCTATCTTTTTTATCTATAATTTAATAAATTTTCTTTCAGCACTCTCACACATCTCCTATCAGCTGCACCTTTCAGCTGGTTCTGAGCCTCATATTTGCCAAGTGGCCAGCCAGCATGTGTGCTAACTGGGTAGTGGAAGGTCAGGGAGAGCAGATCAGCAACTTCTGAGACAATAACTTATTGTTCTCAGAACAGTGCTGAATGCATAAGCATTCATGTTGCATAAAATCAATGTTGCCTGTAGTTCTAATGATTGATTGTCACAGCAGGGAGGCCCCAGACTAAATGGACAAGTATATGCAGCTTGCTTCTTGGAGATAGTTTCTCCAAGATACAGCTGTGTTTGAGCACAAGGAGACAGAAAACACTGTATTATCTGTGCCTACTCTGGGGCTGTGGACACAAAAACTCCAGACTTTCTTATTTGGAGCTTTAAGATGGTATGTCTGTGTTCAAATCAAATGGATATGTAAAAAAAACCCAGTATCTGGTGTCTCATCTAAATCTTACTGAATATACAGTGACAGAGAAAATGGAGGGAAAATCCACTCTCATTTCAAGTTTGTAAAAAGTAGTGATGTAAGGAAAATCCTTTGTAAAGATTGAGATGAACTTCCTTAATTTTTAGTACAAAATATACCATTTATGTTACATGCATAAATTTATGCATGCTTGGGGTATTTTTGCTTCAAAAGGTGTAGCAAAAGTTGCTACACCTTGAGGAAACAGTATACAATACAGTACATCTCTGCTCCATGGAGAGCACATTGGCCTATGAAGAGAGGCAGAGATAACTGAGTTTTTGACCATCCCAGCCCAGGCTGAACTTTGTGCCTCATAACCCTGATGGGTTTTGGATGTAGAAATGGCATCTGGTAGGCTGAAAGAGAGCTTGGCAACAGCCCTGAAGGATTGCCACAAGAAGCAGTTTTGGACATTGCCTTTTTGTTTAATTCACAGAAAGTAAATACAGTGTGAAAATAGTCATATTAGTATAGTTTACATATTAAATGTTAAACATATTAGCATATTACTATAACATATTAAACAACACAGCACCTATTGAGAAAAGCAACATGGATTTTTCTTCAATTTCTGCTACCTCATAGGCATTTTTATCACATCTTAATTACCAGGGTTTTGTAGGACTATTCTGAACTGAGACAAAAGCTAAAAGTGAACATATTACTACAATGGTGTGCTAAGAACAAAGTACACATTCAGTATTTATACATACAATTCAATACATATATATCCATTGGCTAGAAGGAAGCCAAAACTATTGGGTTTGTTTATGTCAAACCAAGCAGTTTACGTCTATGTTTAGTTTTAGTCCCATTTCAGAGGGATACCTTGTGCCATTTGATTTTTGGCTTTACCCTTTCTTACCTCAAACTTCTGAATGTTTTTCTCCTGGTGTGAGTACTCTTTCTCTTTGTGAAAACTTTCAGTAGTTTTGGGTTTTTTTTTTCCAACATAGAATATCTGCTGAAGGGAATTACAAAATAGGAAAGAGATTTTAGAGAGGTCATGAATATCTGACAGAACTGTCTAAATTTTCCCTGTAGTAAAAAATGCATTATATCTTTCTATAGATATTTCCATGTATTTTTATATTTGCCTCCTTAAAATTACACGCAGTAGTTGACATTGGGGGTTTCCCCCCTGTTAATATGAAATCTGAATAATTCCATAGTTACTTTGTGTTACATAACTCTGTGTAGTCATTTATACCATATTTTGTAATCATCCCCTTATTGCTTTGTCTTTTTAAAAATGTCTCTGATCTTTCCTAAGGAGTATTTTTAGTTTGCCAATAAATGTTCTTGTACAATTAGTACAGTTTCATAAAGTCTGGTATAATCGCTATGGAGATTATAACCACAGAATTTTCAATTCCATTTCATGTACAACTTCTTATCTATCCATCCCTCCTACCCTGCCTAGCTGACCATCTGCAGCATTTGTTCTCACCTGGATTGTTGTTGGTTTGGAGAAGGATCAAATTTCTGTTTATACCAGGATTTCTTCTGGCATCTCATGCTGACTATCAGGAAATTTGTACGTACAAGCCAGTTTTTATGGTGAATTAGTTCATGATGTAAGCAGAATTCATTTCTAGTAATAATAATGGTAGATGGTACTGGAAGCCGTCTGATTTTAGAGGGTTACCTAAATCTTTTCAGGTCACTGAGCTAAATGCTCTTTATTGCCATGCTGCTTGGAGAACTTTCCTCGGGTGATCATGAAAAAATCCTGACCATTTGTACCAAAGATGTTCATGGCAGAGAGGTATCAGCCAGCCTTCAAGCCCAGAGGGTGCATGTTTGAATCAGCTATATTTTGCATTCACAGTTTGTTCTGCCTTCAGTAATTCACAGTGTGTTTTCTCTCCTTTCAGATGCATGTGCATCTCCAGAGCATCTCCTCTTCCTGTGGTGGCTTTTTATAGGTGCAGACAACTGAAATTTTGAATGTTAATTTAAACCCAAGTGTTCACTCTATGTATAACTTTAGTTCAGGTAAAATTAATGCTGTTGGTTTGAATGAACAAAATGTTTCACTGGATTGGAATTGAAATAGGATAAACTTCTTATTTTCCCCCTGAGCCTCAGAAATAAAATAGGCTTTTAAGGTGGCATTTAGATAAGAGGAAACAAGGCTTAAGTAGCAAAATGAAACTCATTGTGGTCAAAGTAATGTCAGCTCCCTTGCAAAGACTGCCTTGTTTGTATGGAGAGGCCTCAAGTTCTGCTGCAATAGCTCTATTAAAATTATCTTCTATTACACTTTCATCTGTATAAAAGCACAAATGCCTCGAGGTACATCTAATCCTTTATAATAGATTTTAGTAGTTATTAGTCATAAGTTGCTAGGAATGGGGTGAGACCTGCTGATGACAGCTGCAGCTTTGTGATGGGTGGATTTGTGCCACTTGAATAGCTCCTACTTGGCATCATGACTCTTTGGTCCCTCTTAGGTCTCCAGTTCCAGAGCTTTTGCTTGCTGTCACAGGTATGCCATAGATGGGATGATGTCCAGAAACAGTTCTGCCAACGTTTATGATGCTCAGTTTCAGTACTTTAATGAATACTTGGGAAATACCCTTTGGCAAGTTATTGCAGCTTTGACTGACAGGTAATGACTGCTATAAATAACAGTGCCTGCTATATCTGTTTCAGGAATGAAAAGTTAAAAGTTTCTTAGAAGTTCAGAGTTCTTTCCTACCTCATAGGTATATTTATGAGGTTATCAAGACACAATATATTTCAGAATCTATGTGTATGTAGGTGCACATGCTTAAGAAATGGTATGATTTTAATGGCCGCTACATTTATAAAAACGGAAATAATTTTTGCATGAGTTAAGCTAGCTAATCATTGTCTAGTCTGAAAAGGGATATGACCAGATCTTTGCCAAGGTTAATCAGGAGTTTTCAGAAAAGTTTTTTTTTTTTCATTTGTGAAAGTCCAAACCACTATTTTTTTTATTCATACTACATACAGTTAAACTTTTTCTTCTGGGCATGTTTTTGCTCCAATATGGCATTTCTTGTTAAAATAAGTGATCAAAAAAGATACACTCAGGCATCTTGGCTAGCTTAATGCTTACAACCCTCAGCTAGGAGGCCAAATTCTGGGGTTCAAGTCTTTGAAATAAGCAAAGCAGCAACTACAGCCTCCTGTTTCCTGTCCTATGTGAGCACTGACAGGATCCTCCTTCTTGATAAAAAATATTGATGTAGTTAGTTTTCTTTTATAAAATAAGCACCTTCCAAGTAGTACCACACCATGATTTTACATGAATATGGAAGAGATACATTTGTGGTTTAGGACATTAAATTATAATGAGAATGTGGACTTGGAATAAATCATCCATGAAACATAAGAGTTATAAAAAAGCTCCTGATATTGTAGAAGTTCATTGCAATGCAAAAAATCCCTTTTCATATGTTAAGGTGTTCTGTTACTGTCCAACAAAGGCTCTCCACCTAGCAGTAAGTGGTGCTTCTGCAGGACCAGCTGGAACAGAGACCATGGAAGATTTAGGCTGTGCTCTTGGTATGATAGTGAAAATTTTCAACTATTCAGAACACATGGATGATGGGGTGAGATGTTCTGTTAAGCATTATGGAGATTGTTGTTTAACTTCTTTTTCATATGAATTACATTGGAAACTGATGCTTTCAAGAAAAAGATGTTAAGTCTTTTAATTTTAGTCTGTAGGGAACATCTATAAAGTTTTGGTACAGACAGGATCTTTGAGGTTGCTTTGGAGAATTCAGTCATCTCTTGATAGAAGTCTAGTCAGTCGTGGCATTACAAATAAAGCCTATCCATGATAAAATTAGGAAGAAAAATAAATGAATGCGCTAGGAGTGCTTCTTTGTGCTTTGCTGGCTATAAATACTGAACCAGTAATATCTTCCTCCAAAGTTCCTCTGAAACTATTTGTAAATTAAAGACGAAATGGTAACACAAAATCATCTGTGTAATGTACTACACAAAAATAAATATCTCTTCAAACTGCAGGAGTAGATGTGAATAAATCTTGGTCCTACCAGATTATAATTGAAGTTTTGCTATTGAAACCAGTTCAAGTGCTACCATGTGGATCAAGGTATCCTATGGGTGAGAAGTTTGGAGGGATTCAACTTTGCAAGAAGTCTCAGTGGTTCCAGGACTTTCCAGTGCTTTTGAGGCATGACTGGTTTTTCCACTGTTCTATGTTCACCCTTCTCCATTTTGGTGTTTTGGGTTTTTTTACTTAATATTGTCTCCTGGCCTTTTCAAACCCTCTGCATCTCTACTAGTCTCCTTTATTCTGTGTTTCAAAATATGATTCTTCCTATAGACATGCTTCAGCCACATGCACTCTCTGTGGCTCTAGTAGTCCAGTGTTTTCCTTCTGAATTCAATGCCAGACAGCTTACTAAAAGCTGATGCTTACCAGTGAAATACCTCTGCTTGCTGAGGTCTAGTAAGTTTTGGGTTTTTTTGTAAGTAATGTCTTTCTTTTAACATTTCTTTGTGTCATCTTTCTTTTAACAGATTTGTATTGTATTTGTTGAAAACATAACACTGAAATCCAGAGTTGGAATATTTATTACTATGATCCCTGGATGTGCTGGTCAGACAGAACTACACGAGAACCTCAGCTTCCCCATTAATACTTAAATATGACAAAATTAAAACTGGTCATTTAGTTCAGCAGTATATTTCTGGATGGGGAAGAAGAAGAAATATTTGGGGTTTTTTGGTAGTAAAAAAGAGCTCTGAGGGACAAATTTGCTGGTTTGTAGCTGGCTTCAACCCAAAATTCAAGATCTCGTTTTTGCTAGTGTGTAATTTAACTAACAATTTTTAATGAGGAAATTGTGAAATTGTTTAGAAATATCATTATTACTTTGTGTTCCTTTAAAAATGAGATTTAATTACATTTTTTTCATTTATGTCATTAAATTTTCTGGTTTTTTGTTTTGAAAGTTTGAGCAGTTATATTTAGAAAAGAAAACCTCTAAAGGTAACCAAGCCTTCATATAAAGCACTAAAGCTCTCCAAAAAAATCAAAGAACTTTAAAAAACGATGACATTTTTAGCAATGGTTGTGTTTCACTTGGCTTCCAGACCCTGTACAGCTGCTGGCTGTGCCCCCAGTGGTCAGTGGCAAGTGACACTGCTGCAGCCTGTGCCTGCTCTGAGTTTGGGCAGTACCTGTCTGTGTTTCTCAGATGCCTCTTTTGTGCAGCAGTGTTATGGAATATTAACAATCACCAGTGCCTAATTAGCTCATTTTGCTTTGAGCTAGAGTCCTTGTCAGCTTTGATTGACACTCTTAATTGTGACTCTCTTGAGGTCTGTTTTTAAAAATGTTTGCACACATCAGACATTTGATTTAGCTGACTTATTCTTACCATGTTTAGATACTAATCTGTGCATTTGGATTATGGGGTTTTTTCCTTCCCTAGAACCTGTGCCATGGCTGTCCCTGACATTGAACTGGTCTCTGTAATAATGTTGGCTGCTGAAGGGTTTATTGATGCCTCTCTGTTCGCCAGGAAGTTCATAATCTTCCAGCCTCTCTGCAGGGAGCTGCTCCCTGAGCAGCCAAGGGGTCTTTGAGTTTCTGGATTTAATACATATCCATTAGCATTCCATACCAGTACAGCTGAATATTGCATAATAGGAGGGATTTATGCATATTGTCTTATCTTGTATTTTAAAGACACTCTAAATCACATGTCCATCCTCAATAAATTGTCAGACATGAATTTGGAAAAAAGTATCTTTTCTTCTTACCTTTGGATGTTTGTAACATGTTATATTTGCATTAAATAATTGTGTATCACCACTTCATACCAGGGATGACTGGTTACATTGTGCTATTGTGTGGCACCCATGTAAATAACTATCTTTTGGAGAAAATAATAACAAAGTATAAATTATTTTGAAAAATACATAGCATATTGTAATTGAATGAACATGTCTTTAAACTTTCCACAGTAAAAGCAGCAACAACTTTTGAAAAAAACAGGGAGAAAAAGCATTTCTAAATAATTTAATTATTATACTAGAAAGAACCCATATTCAGAAATATTATCTTAAAAATGCAAACCCTAGGAACTGTATGATCTCTTCCCTGTATGTATCCTGTTTTAATAATCTCCATCTGTATAATTTTTGTAAGATGTTCCTAATATTAATTTTTATCAATGGAATTAGAACTCAAAGAACCCTTCAGTTTTAAGCCATAAACTCGCATAGCAGGCAGGGCCTTTATGAAATAAAAAACTTTTATTTCCATGCCTGCATAATTTTGAAATTATGTCTAAATATCCTGAAGTTTTCCTGACACATTCTTGCAGTTTTCTAGAGATAATGAAATTAAAGTGTGCATATCTAAAGATAATTAATATTGTTTGCTTCACTAGAACTAGGAATCCTTGAGTCTAATGATTACTTTGTCCTGGAGGCATGTTCTGAATTGAAAGAAGTTATTTATGCCATTGTTTGCGACTTCAGTATTAATCATAGTTGCAATAATAGTATTAACATTACTGTTTGAAGCAAAATCTAGAATGTTCTTCTTTGTTTACTTCTTAACTCTCATTTGGTTTACTTTTAATGGAAATGGGATAAATCAAATACCTCTGAGAAAAAATTTTGGGCTTCTGCATAAAATATATAGCTGTTCAAAGAGTTCTGAGAGTGTTGCTCCAGTGTTGGGAATTTTATAACTTTAAATGTACCTTTGGGGCACTAGGATCCTAGCCTATGGAAAGGATCCTCAGCCTGCTGCAGAGCAGGGTTATCAGTCAGGGCAGATGTTATGAAGGGACTTCTGGATGTGTCATACCATGGCAAAGGAAGTCCTTGTACACTGGACTAGCCACACACCAGGCTGCTTTTAAGATGCATATCTTAACACCCTTTCAACAGCTTTCACTCTTTCACACACTTTCAGACAGCTAACAACAACAACAACAAAAAAAAAAAAAAAAAAAAAAAGGAAAAAAAAAAACCAAACACAAGAAAGAAAAAAAACCCAGAAAACAAAACACACACACACAAAAAAACTTGCCTAAATCTAACCAAAATCTTATTAAGCTCAGTATATTCCTAAATTCCCTGGTTTCATTATCAACTCTGTTTAACTTCTTTGCCCAGATGTACCATTTCTAAAATGTGCAAACTCCTTTTCAGTGCAGTATAGATATTAAGAATCTTTATTACCTCATAATTTTTTTTCTTACTGATCATGAACTGTCCTGAATTTGGAAATTACTTTTTTTTTTTTAATTATTCCTTGTGCTGTATTTAGTGCATTTAATTCACACTTACAGAGTTACCACTGTCATGGAAGAGGAGAGAGGCATGGCATCTGTCAACTTAAACTGGTATATTTTTAAGTTGTGTAGGGGGGAAGGGTTGTTTATTTTTTCCCTTTTTTTGTGTTGGGGGAATTGATAATACTAATAGGCTTTATTTATATTGGATTCCTAGGTGTGGCTGCAGAATATATTTTCAAACTTTGCCCAGCTGATAGGCAGTTAAGAATAGGGAACTAAATGCTGGAATACTGAAAAATAATTAGATATACAGATATCTAATTTAGCCTTTTATTTATTTTAGTCAACCTTTAATACTGACCAAAAGCCACTGAAAGTCTACAAGTGAATAAAAATGTCTTGTTTTACTCTGTGTGTAAAATTATTATTTTCTTCATAAACATTGCCTCTTAGTTTTATTTCATGTGCTAGCATGACTAGTAAAACTGTTTTTGTAGGGCTGTTATGACAGGGAACTGAAGTCAGTTTTAGTAATTGCTGTGTCCCTGAAACAAGGAGACAAGAACAGACCTGAGGATTGGGTAAAATATATTTCTGGTGTTTTGCCTTTGAATAAAAACAGACTCCTAAAAAAAATTATTTAATGTTCTTGTGATACATTGTTTACCCTCCTTTTCCATGTGTTTTTTTGAGTCTTAAGAGACTTCAATTTGCATAAAATAGTGACAGATGATATCCCAATTTTCACAGGCGTGATCAGTGACCTGTTTCCATCTCTGGATGTTCTGAGGATGAGGAACCTACACTTTGAGCAGATGGTTAAACAATCTACCCTGGAGCTGTACTTGCAGCCAGAAGAGAACTTTATTCTCAAAGTAAATGAATTCATTGTCTTTAATTACTTAAGATTTTTGATCAAGGTATTTATTTTGATCAGTGTATGTATTTTGATCAATGGGTTGGTTGTATTAGACACAAAGATTATTTTTGAGTATGTTAAAGCATTGATAAAGTGTCTCTCAATGACTCAGTATTTCAAAGGCATTTCATCTCAGCAGTAATGTTCTTCAGTATGATAAATATGTTCATAGAGAAATGTGTGTCCTGTTTGGAAAAGCTGTGTACAGTAACAATCTAGAGTGACAAAAATGTTTGTTTGTGCACAGTAAGAAGAATTTGTATTTGGTAGCAAATTCATTGTTGGTCAGATATTTATAGTGAGGTAAGAAGAATAAGGTAACAAAAATAATAAATAAGAAGATAATAATAATAAGGTGTGGATTTGGAATGTGTATAGCTACGTGTGACTTTTGTGTGCTCTGGCTTTTGTGTGTGGTATAGTGCACATTGTGCTATACACATTAAATGCATGCAGGTTCATGTATGCATGCATGTATATTCACAAGAATTAGTTGCCCATAAGCTAAATTTAAACACTAATTTATTTTAATTACAGACAGGGTGAAAATGTAAAATATAGAGAAACTGGTTAGTATACAGACCAAATAAAAAGTGCATTTATTCCCACCTTTCTTCAAGGAACATACACATCTGCTATATGTGGCAGCACATCCTTATTGGGATATATTGGAAATAACCAAGTTGGTTGAATGTGACTGACCAGAAGATTTATAAAGAATTTTGTGCTCTTCTCTCTTGTTCCATTATTCTGACAGAAGGGTGACAAAAATTAAGGTATGTCTCAGGGTATTATGAACTTTACAATCAGCCTTCTACAGAGTATTTTTTTTCCTGCTAACTGGGTAAATCAGAAGACAAGCACTGAGGATCATTAACTTTTTCCTGTTAGGCTTAAGATAATCAAAGTGAATACTCTTCACTAACACAGAAATCTACAAGCAGCCAAGCTATTTCTATTCTCTGACTCATACAACTATTTCTTTGGAAGAAATGTATTACTTTAGGAGACTGACTGTATTTTTCTGAATTACAACTGTACAACTGATTGTAGAATCCACTCTACTAATGCAGTGGCAAAATTGTGATAACTGTTCTGTATCCTTGGATTTTCACAATCCTGCTGGACTGTGTGGTCGTCTGGCAGAGCAGGATTTGTTCTCACTTGCTGAGGTAACTGCTTTAATTCCTTTGCACTAACTCTCTTAACATTTTCTGAGAGACCGTGCTGTTTGATGCAACATTAGCTTTGCTGAGGCAAATCTGCCAAGAAATTCCAAGCTTATTTTTTCTTATTAAAAGGAATAAAAATGAGGAGGGAGAAAAAATCTTGTAAATAATTGTGTCTCTGTGATAAGAACTACAACAGGAGAGGAGAGGTGCTCACTGTGTGTCATGTCTGTGTGGTAGGATGCTCAGCTGGAGGACCAGCCAGCAGTGTGTCACTCTGTGTTTGTTGGTGGAATTGCAGGGAATGGAGAGGGTAAGGTATCTTCCTTGCAATGCAGCATGTTTTCCATCTCACCTTGTAAAGAAACTGCCACAGCTCTTGCATAAAAAGTTCTTCATGCTGCCTTTGCCTGAGGCTGCAGGGTAATAACACACTGCTGAGGCCACTCGGTCAGCCACATGATGAGCAATATAAAGCTCAAATGTTGCAAGCAAATTCTACATTTTATGTGTTTTTTCCATGTCCCAAAGGACAGTTAATCATGACATGGAGTAATGAACATTCAATTTGACAGATAGACTAAGTAAAACTTTGTTCTGGAAGGAGAAGCAGGATGTTTTAATTAGACTTCTAGACAGACATAATGAAATTTCCTGACAACACACTAGACAAATAATTCTGATACATAATGCTTGCCTATTTATGCTACTAAATGTTGGCAGCCACATAGATTTTCTTCTCCATTTAACACTTTCTATTAGAACTGAGTGCAGAATATGGCTATTTCAGACTGGGAATCTCCTTTCCTATCCTTAGGCTTAATTAAAATTTGGGACTAAACTAGCACAGAGAGAAGAGTAAATTAATGTAAACTCTTGGCTGAGTGCAGGGATTCGGTCAAAGATCCAGTTCAGAAAGAAGTCAAAAATTCCTACTATATGAAAATGGTGTCACTAACATTCACCCTACTCCTTCCCTTCAGGTTCTGAAAGTTCTCCATCACATGTATGTGAACACAAAAGAAATGCCCATTAATTAACTTAATGCAGAAGTTCTGACAGGTGATGAACTGTGTGGTTTTATACACCAGAAATCTGAGAGCGGAAAGATGGCAAGAAACACGTGTTTTTGCTAGGATGTCATTCTCCATCCAAAATAGACTATACCAGAATTCAGAGAAGATGTATGAGATAGAATTATTCCATTTTTTCTGAGGTTTTGATGCAATGAGACATGGGTGCACAGCACTGGAGGTTCTGGAAAGGCTGGAGGGCAGGGCAGGATGCTGGTAGACAGAAAGTATTAGCCTGCACAATTCTGATCCTGTTGTCTTGAAGAGCCTGTTATTTTCTTCCCAGACCCACAGTACCTCCCTTATATCTCCTATATCATGCAGACTAATGGCCAACTCTCCTGTAATCAAAACAGAAATAAGTCATTGTTGCATAAAATGCAGTCATTTTGCTGTATTGAATGTTCACTGAATTTTTTGTTATTTAAATAACCACCTAATAAACATGCAAAGGAGGAAAACATGGGTTTGATGTTACAAAAGCTTCTTGTTTCAGTGATGTGTCATCTTCTGAAGTTTTAATTGCAGTACAATGTTGTTGTTTAAGCATTTAAGTGATAAGATTATATTGAAATATGATTTGCAGATCTCCCGTTGTCTCCTCTAAGAAGACAAGCCAATGTTACTCATGAGGGGCCAAAAAGGTTTGTTTTAAATAGGGATATAGATCCTATGTAGACTGAGTCCCTAACACTGTTATGGATGCTAACAAGGTGAGCCATTGAGACACGGTTACAATGGCTTTCCCTTTAGCTGTTCTCCCATTTTCTTCTTCCTCTATTTTTCTGGAGACAGCTTTGCAGAGTTGCATTCCTTTTTCTTTTATTCTTATAATTTCTTTGGTTTTCACTATTGCTAAGTAATATTTAAAACCTAATTAACACTTTGTCTTGCCTATTTGGCACAGAAAAGAGCCTTAAATTAGCCTATGAATACTGGAATGCTGATTGTGCCTCCTAGATGTGAGCTGATGTAACTTGAGGTATCAATGATGAGATTATTGGAACTGGTATTTGGAAAGTCTCTCAGTAAAATAGACTTAAAATTCCATTATTGAAGTCCTTGCATCACTGTACTTTAGTGATGCCTTAAGTTTTAGCTATAAGTTAGTTATATTTAGTTATATTTTTCAGATTCTGCTATGCTTTTGTCTGTGGTTCTGAGTTTCACATTAAGGGATGGTAAGCTCTCTTCATAGAGTAGCTAGACAAAATAATTCAATTCCTAGCTTGGGACCAAGGACAATCAATTTTGGGCCCAAGAGCATAAACAACAGTGGAATGAAGAGATAAAAGCAAGAAGGATGGGACTTCATAACCTAAAGTTATAACTGGACAGTGAATTCCAATATGCTAATGGACCAGAACTTATAGAAGCGTGACACTTTGTGACTAGTCACCATTTTGTGACCATTTTGGGTCCATCTTGGGTGTAGCCCTGTCTGGGCTCTTGAACTGCCCAAGGTGTGTCCATTGAGGCCTTTTAATAAATACCTACTTTATTCTTTGACTCTGTCTAGCCTCTGTTCTAGGTCAGCCTTCACAAGGCATTGATGGAAGGTTAGTGTATGAAATCTAAATCAGTCAGTCTAAGCAGAGTAGGACTTCTTTCCTTCTTATTAATTATACAGCTAAGCAAATTTTGTGGCTCTCTGAAATACTGTAATGTAATGTAATCCAAATCTAAGATCTGAATGTAATCATTAGAAAGTGATTGGAGTTTTATGCTTTCCTGTCTTAGAAACTTCAACCGTAGTAATCCTCTGGTTACTCAGCAAGGTGCCTGGTGGGGTGAGCCATATAATCTAACTTTATCTGAGAAACAGGAAGTGGCTTTTTCAAGAAACATTTTGGAGCACCTAAATTTAGACTCCTGCTCTGAATCATCTTCTGATTATTTCCATTGACCTTGAGAGAGATTTTCCCCTCCTCTGCTTTTGTCTGCTTTCAGGAGAACTCACATCAGCAAAGCACGCTAGCTATCTTTTACATTAGTTAAACTCTAACAAATTCATACTAGATCGAGTAAAACCTTTTGAATTTGTCTCCCTCTGTGATTCTGGTAAAAAATCTCTAAAGCATGTTCAAACAGAGTTTGTTTATTTTGTTTAAGGAATAGTGTATGCATTGTGTTGCAGATAATCCTCTGTAGGGCTGTAATAAACAAGATTGCCTTGATCACGTTCCTGTTAAACAGCATATCTTGACTTTCTTTTGCTGAGAAGTTTACTGATGATTCCTAGGTTGTGACCCTGACAGAGTCTTAGGCACATATTCTTTGCTTGTAAATGTGGCTGCTATTTGAGGTACACCTTTAAGAGCTGCTGCCCCAGCTACAATATCCAGAGGTAGTATTCATCACCCAAAACCCCAGGACCTGGAGTAGAACCTGTAAGTATCTGATGATATTAGTTGGCATTTTTAACATCCAGTTTGAAAATTAATTGGAACAAACTTCATTATTTATACTAAGTCTTCCTTTTAATTTTTATTCTGTTAATTTATTATTTATTTAGTGGCCACATATATCCTCAAATAGAATTTCAGAGAATTTTGTCATGAGTTGAGTTTTTCTTCTCTTATGTGTATTGCTTAATCAGAGCAGTAGTGTGGAGGGCTGACCCTGGTTGAATGTCAGGTGCCCACCAAGCCACTGCTACTCCCCCTCATCAGCTGGACAGTGGAGAGAAAAATATGATGAAAAGACTCTTGGGTCAAGATAAAGACAGGGGAATCAAATACTCAGCACACTGTCATAGGCATAACAGACTCAACTTGGGGAAATTAGTTTTATTTATTGCCAATCAAATCAGATTAGGGTAGTGTAAAAAACCCCAAAAATCTTAAAAATACCTTCCTTCTACTCCTCCCTCCTTCCCAATTCAACTTCACTCACAATTTTCTCTCCCTCTTCACCCCTTTAGCACAGAGGGATGGGAAATGGGGCTGCAGTCAGCTCATGCTTTCTCTGCTCCTCCTTCCCTCTCAGGGGAAGTACTCCTCACACTCTTCCCCTGCTCCATCACAGGGTCCCTCCCATGGCAGACAGGCCTCTATGAACTTCTCCAGCCTGAGTCCTTCCCTCGGGCTGTAGTTCTTCATAAACTGCTCCAGCATGGGCTCCTCTCTATTCAGGTTCACAGGCCCTCCCAGAAACCTGCCCTAGCACAGGCTTCCAGCATAGGAATCTAACCTTTCTGGAGCATCTACTAACTTCTGTGTGGGGTGCCTTTTATCCATAGTAAGAGAAATTCAGGCTCCAAGTTAATTTAAATCATTGAAAATAATGCTCACAGCAGCTATGCACCATAAATTGAAGACTTAATATTTTCCTATGGCCACACTTATGCACAGATAATTTTTTTGCCAGCTAAATTAGTTTCACACAATGTGTGAAATGAGATCTAGAGGAAGCAAACCACTTCATCACCCTTCTACGAGGCTATTGAACAATTTATAAAGTTAGAGTTGCATTTGTGGAAGACAAATTGTAGAAGGTGTGATAGTATGATATATACTTGTCAGTGGAGGATAGAAAGCTTGAGCTGTTAATTGTAATGACCTCAGTTAGAAGGTATGGTTATTTTTGCACTTTTTTTCAGTATATTCTGCATAGGATATTCTCAAGTGATTAATGGTGTTTTGATTGCATTAACTTGTATTGTACAACTTTTTAATGCTTAGGTGAGTAGGAATTTTCCTGGGGAGATTAGAAGTCTATGGATGTAGAAACATGGATCTGATGTTCTAGTCCATTATCAACTCTGCTGTTGTCTTTGAGGGTTAATATTTGATAGGAAAATACAGAGCTTGGAAAAGAAATATTTATCAGGCAATTGAAGAGCTTGAAAAAGATTTATCAGACAAGCAAGTTTTAGGTGCTCACAGTAAGTAAAGCTGTTTATTGCCAACTCTTTGTCCAAATGGTTTTAGGTAAGTTGAAAGCCAGGCCAAAAATTAAATTGAAATAATTGAGAAATTAATCCTCCATCTTTCACCAGAAAGATGTACACCTACATCTTTCACCAGTCTTTGCTTCTCTAATGATTATAGGGAGTCTGGTGTTCTGTAAAACCTGAGGTGGAGCAAATGCACTTCAGCTACAACAAGATTTCAAAAGCTTCCTATTAGAAGAAGTTAATAAAAATTTTCAAGTAGAAATGCTGTGTAAAAGGTAAAGCAATTTATTTTATCAATTCTTTGAGAATAAAAGAATGATGTATCCTACTTCATCACTTTTTAGAATTTAGTCCTAGCCTAGAGAGAGAGACAGAAATTACAGTTTGCTTTTAAAAGTAAACAGTGATGTGCAAGTGTTTGATGAGCTTTTTTTTCCTTTTCAATTTTAGTCAATCTTTGTTGTACACATTTTACACTGTACATCTCTAGTACTTCATTGATTTACTTGTAATAAAAGGCAAAGCATTCTTACTTGTTGGAAGTGCTGGAGTAGGAAAAGCAGTGTTTATCGGTAATGGGTTTGGCACTGTCACTGAAGACAACTCCAGACCAACAATTCATTGAAATACCATGCAACATCAGCCGTGCTCCAGAGTACATTCCATACAGATGTGAGAAACTTATCTTCCCTCAACAGCAGTGGTAAAATATATTTCAGTTATTACAGTGTTATCACAACTATTGGCTACTGCTCTTGTCAGGGCCTTGGCAAAGTTCATTGCTTTGCAAACTGGAAAACTTTAAAAGTTGTGGCAGGCAAGGGGAAAGGAGAAGGATGAAACTGCTTGGTGCAAACTGGAACTGACACTGTGCTCCCACAAGTTGCTGTCTGATTGCAGATGAGAAATTTGGCTTTACCTCAGTTCACAAGAAGCCTTTAGCCAGCTTTGGCCTAGCCTGGGTGTCTCAGCACAGTGCCTGTAGGTGTACCAAAATGGACAATCAAAAGTTGAGTGTACTTTGCCAGGTACTATAAAACATCCAAGGAGGGTCAATCCCTGTCTGGTGGAGTTCAGAATCTGTAGATGAGATGGATGCAGATCAAATGAAATGTTAATATAACACACAAATGAGAGGGCTGTATGTTGGCCAAAACTGTTCTACTGGTGGTAGATTTTGGAACAAGAGGAGTCTGACAGTCAAAGCAAAATAGGCTCATAAAAGCTGTCTGTTTTGGTCTTTGTGAAGAGCATGATCAAGGGAGAGCCCAGCTGTTAGTGGATATGCCCTCTTTGCCATCCCTTTTTTTTTTATCCTTCCTGTAACTTGAACAGGAAAAAACTATACAGAAAAAACTATGTGCCCTCTTTGCTGTACAACTTTTTATGCCATGAAAAGCACTAGTGAAGTAAGTTAATAAACTGGCTTGTCCTTTTAAATGTCTGGGAGAAGATACGAAAAAAGATTTTTCAGTTTTAAAACCCTTCTATGATTTTAGAAGGGTTCAGATAAAATCTTTAGAAGCATTTAAATGTGTTTGGTGTGTAATTTAACTGCTTTTGCAATCAGTTGCATAATTTTCCAGCCAATCTGCATTGCTGCTAATGGATTACATTTTCACCAGGTTTAAAAAAAGTGTGTATAAATCCACAAATCTTAATTGAATAAGCTTTTACCCTGTTTTCTCTTTCATGTCTTGTGTTAGTTTCTTCTGTATTCACTTCAGATAAGCAAAGACCATTTTGTCTTCTTTACACATTAGTTCATTCTTTGAAGTGTTTCCAAATTCATGTTAACATAGAATCCTGCATTAACAGAACTTAAACACCTTTTTGCCCATCAAAATGAATGGAAAGATTAGGAGAAAAGAAATTTGCTGTGCGTCAGAGTGAGATCATGAGTTGTTGTAAACTGTCATAGTTCCTTTAATGGGGAATCAGCCTTAAAAGGCTTTCAGAAATTGCTCTGATCAGGGAGGGATTTTTCAGCTAATGACTGCCATTCCAGCAGCAACCATGGCCATGGCTCTAGAGTGCAAAAGCATAACACTTTCCATTCCAAAGAGGAGTTGACAAAAGGAACTCCTGGGCATCAAAGGCTGAGTATTCTTCTTGCAGGAAACTTCTTAAATAAACCAAAGATGTGAAGTCAGCATCACAGGGGCTTGTTCTCCAAGTGTGTTACGCCCACCAACAGTCTCGTGGCATAAAATTTGAGATTTATGAAGGGTTTGCTGTGAAATTTTAGAGTATTCCTTCATATTTTAAGTCCGTGTTCTAAATCATCCACTGCTTCTTCTAAGAAAAATTAAGCCGTGTTCAAGGTGGTGAACTCATCTCATTGTCTGCAGCTCTTCCTTCTGTCCACTGCTCTTGAGCCAAGTTCCTCTTGTTAAATGCTCTTCTACCAAGTCCCTTGACTAAGCACAGCAGGTGAACTGCACGACAATCCAGAAACAAGTAAATTGTGTTCCCTTTCCATTGCATTTACAGCATTGTCTCAGTGAGCTCTGATGGAATGATTTTGTACTGTCACGTGTAGATCAAAATGACGGCCTCTTACATTATTTTTTTGTTTGTGTGTACCAATATTTCTTCCTGGTAAATGCATTCAAGTGATACACTGAAGTGCCTTCATGTGTCTTAAGCCATCACTCCAAGCAATTATTTGGAACAGTCAAATTGTGGATGGTTTCCATAATGGAAAGCAAATTGTACAAATGAGCACTATAAATTAAGTGTTAGTTCATAAAAAGGAGCTTAAGAGATGAACATGTTGAAGTACAGTGATTCACTACTGTTCATTCCTATGTTCTTTCCATAGTTCAGAGGTTAAAAGATTTTTCTTACAGATCATATCACTTTTAATCTGCAGCATTTTCTGTCAGTTCTCATCTTATCTGTAGCCACATAACATTTTTTGAGGTATCTGCTAGAGTGGGTGAGATTAGCATGTAGTGTAGGGTTTTATTTAGCATTCCCCAAGGCATATGACTCACCCGCTCTGCCTCTAGAACAGCAGCAAATTTGAAAATGTTGCTTGATGGAGGCATGTTCTGATGCAAACTAACATTGGTACATTAATTCTGGGGTCCTCAATAATACTCAAGTCTGAAACACTGCCACAGAGAACAAAAATGTGCAAGTGTTTATAAATGTGGACATTATTTAAAATTTAGATCAAGAGAGATGATTCCTAGTTTGAGGTTTAAAATTATGCATACACATTGAGCTAAAAGAACAAAATTGTCTTTTATATATTTAAGATACGTAAAGCCTTTTATATGCACATCATTTCTGCAAGAAGTTTTTTCCCTTCTAGGGTAGGAAAGTAGGATAAGTGCAGCCACAGCTTTTGCTCTCAGAATTTATGATCATCCAATTGCAAATATGTTGAGGTTCTCCATTTCTGTCCTGTCTTCCAGCACACCTTCACTCTTTAACTTTTTGTTTTACTTCTCCAGTCAATAACCATACTTTTAGCTGACTGTGACTAGACAGAAATGGCCTTGGATGCTTTTATTACCTTCATTGAGTTCACCAATCAAAAAAATTGTTGAGGTTTGCAGATGGTTCATTTCACTGAAAAATCTGTGACAATACTGCCATAGTCCTACTGGAAACTGCTTACAGTGATGTATTTGCTTATTCTGCTTTGCCCAAGGCACTAAGTTGTCTGCTGCCAGTCAGGAGAGTGGCAGTGCTGGGATGTCCAGCCTTCAGTTGTCCCTGTACAAGTCCAGTTTCCATTTCCTACAACCTCTCATGAACATGTTTCCTTTTTTAAATAAGCAAGACAAGTTCAAAACCTTATACTTAACGTTTCACTCTTATTTTGCCCAACCCAAAGTATTTGAACACACTGTGCAATAGAAAAAAATTTAAATCTGTAGTCGACACTTTTTTCTCTTCTGCTTATTATACATGGAACTGATAATTATTTTTTTTTCGTTTTTTAATACATATAGGCATTTCTTATTGACAAATATTAAAGTATTATTAAATTCTGGCTTTCGTCATCTCAAAACCAATATCAGTTGTATCCCAAATTCATTACATTATTGACTGGACAAAAAAAATCTGGGTTAGATGTACAAAACTTTTGAGAAATCTTTTTCCTCTTGCCAAACAGTATTGAGTTCTCATTTAATGCTCTGCTGTGCTGTAAGGATTTTAACCACTGTATTTCCTAAATGTTCCATAACCCTCTTTGGTTCAAATCCCAGCTCTGAGACAGAGAATTTAGGCTGCTTGTTGAAGATCAGAGCCTCAGTCACTGTGACAATACTGAAGTCTTCCTTGAAGTCCACCTATTACTGTGGTTTATTTTTTGCAGAATACTTTCTGTGATGATTTGAACAACAAAAATATGTGACCTGGGAAGGAATATTGTTAGTTTTCCAGTCCTGCTTTGATAAATTCCTGGTGATTTCTGCAGGGTTTTTTTTCCATGCACAAAATTAAAGGAGTGCAATTAGAAATCAAACTAATGTGGATGATGAATCCTGTCATATGTATCTGTGGAATACTTCACAAAGTGGCAAAATTGGGGATCACATCATTCCAGAGTTCTGCATTCTAATAATGCTTAATAAAAGTTGTTTTTATTTTATATGCTTTCAACAGGCTTAGCAATTTTCTGTAGCTATTTTTTCCTCTTACACATCTAAGGGAAGCAGTGCAGTTGGCTAAAAATTGTATAAACTCAAATTTTATGTCTCAATATTTTGCAGTTTTGATGAATACACAAGGGTCTTTGAGTTAGTTTTTTCACAGCTGTAGTAAATTTGTAACCTGATGGTCTGCATTGACCATCGTGTAAGCACCTCATTTTCGGGAATAAGCTGAAATTCCTTTGTCTGGGAGATGTTATTGCATTCAATTCCTGAATAATGTCCTGATTAAATGATATCTATCCTTCATATTTTTACACTTTACGTATTTTGGTAAAGACCTTATTTAGTCCTTCCCAGGAGAAGGAGAAAATAATCAACTCACTGATTAATTTTGTGAGTGTCAGGATACATGGGGATTTCACATTCAAAGCATTTCAGTTTCAAAGGATGTAGATGGATATGCTGTGAAACTTTCAAAAGCTGTGAAGTAGTCAATCAACTAAATCAGCAAGACTTTTCTGGAATTCAGAATCACAGGGTGATATGTTCTCAAAGATTATCTGTGAGTTTCAATGATTGCTACGGACTTCAATACTTAAAAAAAAAAACAATCTTGTACATGGTGAAATGTTCCATAAATTTCAGCCAGCATGATTTTGAATTCTTGATTTTGTTTAATTTCAGTTTTGTTTCATATGGTAATAATTTTTATGCCTTTGTTTATATTTCAGGGATGTTTGGAAAAAAACTGAAGAACATGGTCATATATATGTTCTAGTAAAAGAATGATAAACTTTTCTATTTTATTAGTGATTTGAATATGCCTGAAGTGGATAGATATGAAATTGTTAAGTCTCATGATTTGACAGCATATTGATTATGGACACTGGTGAGCATTTGCTTCTTAATGTTATGGTATAACTTTTGTGCTGTGGTCCATGATGGCAACCATAAACCACAGAGAAAACAGAAAGCTTCAAAATTAGTTGATTAAAGAGAAAAGCATATGTTTCTGAGAGGTTATAAACTGTTTTAGAAAAGAAAAGCAGAAAGTGAAGGGGCTTTGGAGTCTTGGAAGGAAAGTGTCCTTCAGCTGCTTTTGATGGAGTTGCTGGATATTGGCCCCACTGATTGACTACAGAGAGCAGGGATGGCTGAGATACGGAAACTGATTCCCTAAATAGCAGGTGTTTAACCTCTAGCCCTCTATGTTTTCTTCACCTGTAAGGACAACAATTTCTTCACTTGTAAAGACAGGTGAACAGTCTTTTTCTGCCATGAGAATAAAAGCATAGAAGATGAATACTGAAAGTAATTCAGTTGCTTTGGGAAATTCATCTGAATCAGAGAATCTCAGAACTGTTGGGTCTAGAAGGAACCTCTGGAGATCATCTAGTCCAAGACATCAAGGCAGTGCCACCTAGAGTAGGTGACAACCTTCTTACTTTCCAAATGATAATTTAATTTTTTTGGCAATTAAAATATATTGTATTCCTTCACCAGAACCCGTGTAAATATAAAGTTTCCAGTCCAAAATCAACTGATTAGTGTTTTAGTTCATTTTGTTACAGGAAGACCAGTATTTTGTGTAAATACTTCACTGTTATCATAAATACGTATCAGATTCTTGTTCAGATGTCATGTCTTCATGTCATCTTATATAACATGAAGAAAATACATGACTTACAAAGAAAACATTTTCAATGATCTGCAGTGTTCTTGCATCTTTTAATGCAGGTGAATTGTATAAATTTTTTCACTTGGTCATACTTCATCCCATGAAGGAGTGACACCAAGTATCAGCTTAATATCTTGTTAAGGAACAAGATGTAAAGAGGGAAAAAAAGGAAGTGAATACTCAAACCTGAAATATCTCTGGCTTGGAGAAATCAGTCAGTTCTAACTTGGTGACATGAAAAGATAACATCACAGTACTCTCCTGTTTTCTTCCCAAAACTATATTCTTTTTGAGACAAGTAACCTTTTATTCTTTCACAAAGATTTCAGAGTTAGGATCTTAAAATCCCTAGCGCTTAAGAGGGTTTCTTTCTTTTGAATGGTTTTGAATTCTTTTAAACCAAAACCTAGTAAAAAATTTAATATATTTAAAAGAGATCTACAAAACAGCTCAAATCAGGAAAAATGCTGACCATGAAATTCAGGAATTTAATATAACTACTTAAGAATTCTAAAATGGAGTAAAACTCATTGCAAACACGTAAAAAGAAAGAGAATGCATTATTTTATGAAGTTCTGAGAAGGAAGGATTTGTTGAATTGAGCAGGGAATAACTACATAATTCATGAATTTTCCTTCTTCAGAATTTCTTTTAAAGACCTGCTTGTCATAGTGGATGTGTGCACTAACATCTAAAGAAATAAGATTTTCTTCCTATTTGGACAAAAAGAATACAAATTTTTAGCAACTCAGAGCCCTGTTAGAATTTATTTTATTTTATTTTATTTTAATCTCTATCCACTTTTTAGGTGGCCTCCTTTTAATTCACCAGGAGCTATGTCATCTGAAGAACCAGAACAAGTGTTGGATAATGCAGCAAAGAGAGGAGCATGCCCCCTCATACTCCATGTTGATCTTTGCTGGTTTTTTCTTATTGAGATCAGCTAATTTTGCTCTAATCTGTGAGGAATGATGATTGTGTGCATTCTGAAACTGATTTGTACTTCTTTTGACCATGCTTTACTTTCCGAGTGTGTTTGCAGCCAGTTTTATTACAAAGAAACCCTTTATCATCAGAAGCTTTGTAAAAATGTGGTACCTTAATTGCAACAGAAATTTTGAACAAAATTATTATGTGCTATAAAATGCGTGATTATTCTTAATTTTAAAATGTCAATCCCAATTCGATACTTCCATGGATATTTGTATTCCAGATTTCCTGTAGAACAGAACTGTTGAATCTTCAACTGAGGTTAAGCCTCAGAAATGTACAGTGCTTCAGTTTTGTCACTAATATTAATCAAGTTACATTTTCTTTCTCAGTTACAATAGGCAGAAGCTAACTATTAAAGAAATTCATAATTTTCACTATGTTTCCTTTATGCTGGCAGTAAGCTGGCAGCTTCATTATCAAACCTAAGCTCCAGCTAGGGTTTGAAGTGTCCTGTTATAGTGATCCTGTATTTAATATATTAAATAATTACTATTTAGCTTTCCACTACAATAGCTAGCAGATGAAAGGGAATAGGAGAAAATATAGTGTTTGATATTTAGTACAGGTTGAAAATCTTGCTGTTCTTATAGCTAAATGGGAAGCGACACACTAAATTTATTATGACATTGAGAATTCCCTGAATTGAAGACTCATGTGGTCATCCACCTGTCAGCTGTGCCCTTGGGGCTCATAACCAGACATGCAACTGCTGTGGAACTGCATCAAGGATGAGGCTAGAAATGAAGTATTTTCTGTGACACACAAGTAGCTGTATGGTCACCAGGCTGTCTAGTCATTTAACACTTGGTTGACTTTTATCTGCTGTCTGATGCTAGAGAATCTTCATCTCCTTTTCCCTTCTTATTTTCAGGGACATTCTGCAGTATTTGCCTCCAAGTTCCTTTCTTCAGATTCCCTGATTACCATCTACAGAAAGATAGTTTGTTTCCAGTTCCAGCAACAAGCTTTTTTTCCACCAATAATCAAAAATATTTGAGCCATAGTACAAGCAGAAATATATCTTTACCAGGCAAGGATTCAAAACTTTGCAGCAACTGATATGAGGTTCCACTGCATCCATAATATGAGAGACCTCTCCAATGGCTTTCAGGTCTGTATCATGGGCGCACATACCTGACAACACTCTGTTATTGCTGATCTTTACAATCTAACGATGGACATTGGATGGTAGAGTGGTGCAGAACAGGAGTTTTTTGTACAAAGTAGAAGATAGTCCCTGCCCTAAAGTGACCATGGTCAGGTAGATCAGATGGGTAGAAACCTGAGACAGAAAATATATTTAGTGGAGATAGAGCAATGGTTTGCAAAGTTTGCTGTGCTTAATTTTTTGGTTGGTTTCAGAGGTTGAAGGAGCTCTGAAACAATAATAATAAAATCACAAAGTCATTTAGGTTGCAGAAGACCTCTAAGATGAATGACACCAGCTATTAGTCTAGCACTGCCATGTCCACCCTTAAACCACGTAATTAAGTGCCACGTCCACACATCTTTTAAATACCTCCAGGGATGTTGACTCAACCACATCCCTGGGTATCCTGCTACAGGGCTGGACAACCCTTTCCATGGAGTAGTTTTCAAAGGGTAGCTGAACACCAGAGCCAAGATTCAAGACAGAGGGAAGGATTTAACAGGGTCAGCAAATCCTTCCCTCACTTGTAAAAACATGTGAGTCTGATCCTGGTTTGTTTTTATCTGTTTTCCTGTTCCTTAGAGTGCAGATCTGTTCTTTCACAAAATATTTTTTTGTCTGCTTACCCCATAGACCACTGTGAAGGGAAGGAGGCAAGGACTTGTCAGGTCCTCTTGTACACCACACAACTTGTTTTGGTGGGATTGTACAGACCCATCATGCATGTTTGCATCTCTCCTGGCATGGAAGTTGTGAAAGAAGGAGGTTTGAGGAAATTTTGTCGTGATGACCTCTGTCCTGTTTTCTTGAGCAATATTGAAAACAGGACTAGTGACCACAGAAGGTCCTGGCAGTGCTGATGTTTCTGTGTGTCCTGTACTGCCCTGGAGCCTCAAGCCATAATGGCCCACCTAAATGTGCCAGTGAGTGGAGAGCAGACATTTGTTTTAACTATATTTTGCATATTCAACTGGCTGGAGAACTTGCTAATTCTAGAGACATCCTGGTTCATGTTCAAGAATATATATATTCAAGCACAATGTCTGCTGGATATCTACTAAGGATAACTAATGTCTTTGCAGAATATATCAGTTAGTCCTCCTTAAGACATCCTATTTTGATGCCAGATGACATCATTACAATTTTTTTTTTCTTTAGGGCATTTTGTTTGCTACACCCAAGTGCTTACAGCAACCAAATTATATTTATTATCTTTGGTCTTGAGTCAGCACATGCCTACGGGGATAAACTAGTGGAAAGCAGACTCTAATGTCTGTTATAAAATGATGATGGACACTACAGACAAGTATTTTGAGGCATGTTGGTAGCTGGAAAGTGTTCTACCTTGTGCCAGCAAGTTAAAAACTGAGTGGTGACAGGTCTTATTTATTGGAACTCTTATGTAGCAGTGGGGAGCTACTTGAGGAGTTTCTAGGGAGCTACAATGGCAGGCCTTCTGTGATCCCAGCCTTGTCTGAGGGTGCCTTGCAGTGGGTGTAACTGGAATATGTCCGAAGGGAACACGTAATCCATCATGATGCTTTTCTTGCATGAAGTCATTGCTTTTTGCTGTTCAGGGCTTGTTGCAGTGCAAACTTGTAACACTCTTAATGAAAGGTTTATACAGGGCACCATGGACCACCAGAGCTGATAAATGGATTTCATTGGTGCCCTTATGGAAGAGCAGATTGTGGCTCAGTGTTAAAAGTAACCTCCACTTTGTTTCTTTGAACAGAGATTCACCAGGGTTTTTTTCTACTCCACAGGAATTAACACCACTTATTTTCTGAGGCTGGAGAGATAATCTATAATGCTGTAGATATTTTGCCTTATCTTTTAATTAGTTAATGATGTAGCAGGCCTTTATAAGAAAAACAATATTTGTCTTTCATTCCCAAGAAAGGAAAGTGCTTTTAAAATTAGTTTAGTTTGAAGCAAAGACAATACCTTAAGCATACAGTAAATAATGTCACTGCAGGGCAGACCTAGAATTGCTTTGCTGCCCAGCCTTGTACATTTTAAATCTAAACAAGCCAACACTTCTAAGCATCATCATAGATTTATTTTATTTACCCATACCTTTTTTTTTCATATGTATGCTTACCTTACCTCAGTTTAATGTAATTTGTTTTTTTTGTGTAAGGCAATCATGGTTCCAAATCTCAGCTTCTGTTTCTAAAACCTGATTTACTACATTTGCTATTCTTTCCTGCCCAGAAGAAAACCAGCCAGTTTTTTGAAGATGAAGATTTTGCTGACTAAGGGAGGCACAGACTTCATTGTTGTTCCTTGTCATTATTTGTAATCTTTCTTTAACAGGTGCCATCACTCTGGTCATGTGTAATATCAGTGATTTCCAGAAAGAGACAGAGGCCCCTGCTGGCAGAGATTAGCTTTGTTGAAGCAGTTTGTATTATTTGCAGTGTCAAATGGTTTAACACACAAACTTCTATTCTCAGCGAGTTCTACTAGGATTTCAGTGTCAATGGTTTTCACTTTGCCCATAATCAGACAAGTGCTATATAAGCGAAGGCACCCTTGACAAAGCAATCTATTGTAGGAGTTTCACTCCAAGAGGATTAAAGATATGCTTAAATTTCAAAGATAATCATGGGCACCTTTCATAGGGACCATAGATTTTTTTCTTTTTTTAGGCTGATTTAAAGGTTGATGTGATAATCATCAGACCTGCAGACAGATGCCTTCTCAGGTATCACTAGTTTTGCTTGAAAATGTTGGTAAGCTATTATTTTCTCTCCAAAGTCTAGTGACTGAATGGTATCTCAGTTTGGCAAACAAAGTGGCAGGGTGTCTTAGGCTTACAGTTTGGCAGTCCTGGAAAAGTGGTTGTGAAATTAAATCCTGTAAGTTTTTTCTGCATCTCTTATGTTGTTTTTTTTTTTTTTTTTTTATGGATCCATTGTGAAATCATGAATAAGGCTGACAAAGTTCTACAGTGAAGTCAAAGAGTATTAGCTTCCGGTAATGTTTTGGTTGTACAGGTTTTTAGCTCTTTATTAGATGCAGCCAGATTAGACACATTATACCTTTATTTAAGAAGGTTCTCATAATTTTTTTTTCAAGGCTCTTTTCAATAATTTTTTCAGTGGTATGAGACATAAAGAGAATGAAGGGACATCTCATTAATACATGTAGGAAAAATTAAGCAAAAGGTCCAACCTGTTGTCTCCAATCTCTGTTCTTTCAGCCCTTAGAATCTGCATCTAATTTTAAAAAAATGAAATTTTGAAAATAATTTTAAATGCTTATATAAATTATTAGAATATAAACTACAAGTGATTTCTTTCAATGGCTGAAACATAGTTTTCTGTGGGAGGAATTACCTCAATACACACATTTCAAAATTTTAGCAATTAGCTGTCATCTAATTTTGGGGCAAGTCCTCATCTGTCCTCATTCCTCCTATGGTGCTCTATGATCAGCAAATAACAGCATGCTTTAATTAGTCTGGGACAGATATTCCAAGAGTTAGTTAAAGTTTTATGCAGATTTGTCATTCAGTGATTCATTGTCCTTTGGCCTTTCTGATGCAAACTGCCAGATACGAAATTCTCATGTGCTCCTACGGCCCAGTGAACCTCCCTTCAAGTTCACTGGGTCTCTGTTCTGAGTTCACTCAGAGCCCATCAGATTCCTGGTGAGATGCTTTGGAGCAACTCAGTGTAAAGAATGTGTAACCAGACAACTTTTGCAGACCTTCAATATTTGATAAAGGAAAAGAACGTTTCTTTCCACTTGCTGGAATATTGCAAGCAATAGCAAATGCTGAGGTGAAGATAATGTACCTTTAGGTGTCAGGAGAACATTATCTCAAAAACAGACAAAAAAGAAAAAAGAAAAGAGGGGAGGGGTAGAACGTTTGGTGCAATTAAAAGGAATTGAGGAACTTCACTGAGAAGGTTGTTGAAATTACGTTACTGTTACTTTATTGATGTTTTGTCATCAGGTGCTGAATCAGTCCTTTCCTATAAGCTTCTAGGGGTTATGAACTTCTGATTGGAGTAGGTAGTAAAGAGCTTGTCTGGGCTGGCAGGATACATCTGCTCCCTGGAGGTTTTCCAAATTACACAGAAGAAACCAGGGCCTCAGGGTAAACTAATAGATATTATTTTAGTCTGTTGAGTTCACAGCTTCAAGAATGTGTTTTGTTGTTGCACAAGCTTGATAAAATCACAGGCAAAACAGTGGAATTTACACTAAAAACTCCTATGGTTCCTGTGGTTTCTGGCTGTACCTCTTTTCTGTATTTTTTTAAAACTGGGTGGTAAAAATATATTTTAATGTCTGTCTCCTTATATACTTCACAGAATTTTAGTCGTTTCTCCACTTTTTCCAAGGCAGCTGTTTCACATGTTACAGGGATGTGGTTGGAGTTCTGGTGCTTATAGTTAGTGATTTAGTATAAATTTTTGTGTGTCATTGAACGTGTGTGACATGTGTCATTGGAAAAAATTTTGTTCTTGTTGTATGTGAGTCCTTTAGTCGCCTAAACTGTCCATATACAAAGATTAGGAATGTAATTGAGTGAAATGCTCTTTTCAGGTGTACAGACCTTGCAAGACTGAGCCCTGTGTGAGTAAACAGCAAAGGAGGGAACATTTACAGTTTCACTCTGTGTGGACAACCAATATTTCTGAATCTCAAATGTGGCTGAATAAGGATCTGATTGTGGCCAAATTTGGTGGATGCCAGTCCCCAAAAAGCCCTTCTGTTACCTTGGTCCAGAGCCAAGCTACCATGGCGTGTGTAGCTCAAGACTTTCTCAGTCTCTGGTTTTCAGGGGAAGGTAGATGCTGTTCTGCTTTGAAAATGGCAGTGTGCTCTTTAGTGTGTTCATGGTGTCTAACTTCTTGTGCCCTCCTTCCCTGGTCAAATGCGGTGCAGTGTAAGATGTGGACTTAAGTTGTCATTTCCTCCCAGCTGTTTTCCAAGCAGGAAATTTTCTAAGCCTCTGTTAACAAGCCTGAAGATTTGCTTTGTTAGGTTTTGTGACAGCTTGGTCATAACAGCCAGCATTGACCTTATTCTGTATTTCAAATTTAGTCACACTCAAATGCAACTGATGTGAGTTGCTTTCTTTCTGGAAACCCAAGCCAAAAAACATTCCATGTTTATACCACATGGTCCCACACAATGTCTCCCTCAGGGAAACTGCACACCTCACTTTTGTTGGGGTTTTTTGCAGATAAGAAAGCTTTTCTAAATAAATTCACTAGCAAAAAAAAAAAAGGTCTTTCAAAAAAACTAGAATTTAAAATGGATCTGATTCTTCAATCTGATTCTTCCCACACATTTTTTGGTATGGCAATGGCTGTTCTTGATGGGAGCTTTCATGGCTGCAATATCCCTTTTTAGTACATTCATGGGGAGATTTCTTCAATCTTTACCACTAGATGATGTCAAAACTTCAGTGTCTCATAGAAGGGAAAAAATGGCAAACTGCATTTCACTTTGGATGTTATACAGCAAATTAATGATATGTAAATAAACTGAAAAAAAGTACGGAGAAGTCAGCAATGTGTTGCCACCACAAAAACAGCAATGTGTTGCCACACTTTTTCTGTATCAACATTTTAACAGAATATGAGTGATTGCCTCCTTTCCTTACAGGTAGATCTTGCCAGTTTCTACATCAAGACGGGTGCCAAGAACATGCCCACGGTGTTTTTGCTGACAGATGCCCAAGTTCCAGATGAATGCTTTCTTGTGCTGATTAATGACTTGTTGGCATCAGGTGATTAAACCAACAAATTTCTTGAAAGATCTTTTCCAATGACAAATGATCTGTGTTTTCATTGAACTTTAAAGTGATTATTTCTCTTTTGGGTATTTGTAGGAAGAGATTTTAGAGAGGCCGTGTCAAGCCATTCAACCTGAGCATTGAGTCAAACTTGGTTAAGAAAGCATGGTCTGTTTAGGAGACAAATTGCTAAGGCTTATAATGCAAAAGTGCATTGATTTGGGGGAAATAAGAATGTCCCTCTGAATAAATGTTCTTTTTGCTTTGGTGTGATTTCACTAATTTCAAGCAATGTCACCATGACTGCACAAGTGTAGCATGTAGCAATGAAGATTCACCCATGTTTTGAAGATTAGAAAATCTGAACTCTGAATGTGGGGGTGGATAAGATAAGAAGGAGGATAAGATGGAAGAAAAAAATGCACCTCTGGACAGTTGGAGTACATCTTGAATGATTTTTTGTAAAGTTATATTTACTTTTGCAACCAGACTAGTAAAAAGTTTGAACAGCCTGTGAAAAAAAGAGCTACCATTCTGAGGAGAACATAATTTAGAAGTGAACATCCTATCAGGGAAAATTCAAAATAAAGTTGTTTCCTACCCATAAAAAATAAAAAAGAAAAAAAGAATAATCCTTCTAAGCTAAAAGACACAGGGAGAAGGATGAGACTGTTTTGTTACTAGATATATGTAGCATCATACTGTAGCTCTGGTTATGTGCTTAAACCTCATTGGCCTAAATACCATGTAGAAGATTATTTGTCAAGTGCTACCTCCCCCTTTGTCTTTTCACAGGAGAGGTTCCAGATCTGTTCAGTGATGAAGACATGAAGGTCATAACTTCAGGGTTTAGAAAAGAAGTCTGAGCCCTGGGCTTGATGGACATCAGTGAACGCTCCTGGAGGTGATTCCTGAGGCTGTGGCTGCAGTAGAATGTAAGGCATATTTCAGGGGCAAGAAACAGTGATGAGCTGATCAAAATAGCAACATATTTCAGTTATCTCATAACCCAGCATATGTTGGCATACTTTTCTTGAAAGCTTACTTGCTGACGTGTGGCACCGCATTTGCCTCTCCTGCGTTGCCCCTGTAATAACCTGCCTGTGTGGAGGTTGGTGTACACCAAGTTCTGCTCCTAGATCTGGCTGTTGACTTCCTGTCTCTCCACGGGAAAGTCACACAGCTGCTCTGTGCCTTAGCTTCATGTCCTGGACATAATGAGGCACTTCAGAGAGAAGGTGCTCATGAGGAGCCTGGGCTGCTGTTAATGCAATTGTAAATACTCTTCCTGCTTATACACGTAGTAATTCCATATGTGTACCCAACTCTTAAATTTTGCACAAATGATTTCACAGAAAATGTTAATTCTTTCTACTTTTCCTATGCCATATAAAACTAGAAAAATAAAGTATACATGTAGGTGTTTTCAGATTTAAAACTGTTTAGCAATACACAGAACATGATACCATAATTGCAACAAGTATCTCTCCAAAACTCTGTTTTAGAGACACTGCTTTGGAGGGAAACTGTAGTTCTCTCCCAAGAACTGGAAATCAGTAGCTGGGAAAACTGGTTTTGCAGTGGCATCTTTAGGAACTTTCAAGTTAGGTAGGCTTTGATTCACTCATCATCTGAAACATCTAGGTAGCTGATAAGAAAATGAGAAGCCTGAAAACCATTAACCCTTAAGAATGAGAATGCTTTGAAAAGGATATATGCCTCATATTTACTGTATTAAAATAATCTGCTTGATTGGGGATTGGAAGAGCCTTCCTATAGCAGATTATTCTATGGTGATCTCCTCTGCAGGCTTTGTTTCTCAATTTTCTGAGGCTTTTAACCACCACTGTTCTAAAGAGCATTCAGATTTGACTATGAGTTTTTAGCAAGTTCTTATATTTTATAACATACCACTTTCTCTTTTTCCCCCCTCTCTTCTCTCTTTTTCCAACCCTGTTTTAGTTTTGCTGAAGTTCCCTCCTAAGTTTTTTGCCATTACTTCTTCATTACAAAAATTAATTTTGCAGTTTAAAAGCCAATTGAGACTTTTATACAATCTAGTGTGACATATTCTGTATAATTTTGTGGTTTACAGACTTCAGTGCCATGGTCAATAGTGGTGCTTACCTTCTGCATTTTTCTTTCCAACTGTGCTATTTGTCTCTGTTTCATTATTATTGCATTTGTATATTTTTTAAGAAAGAATGGAGAAAAATTATTTCTAATATCTCTCTTCATTTTCTCTTTTCACATTTTTACTCTTTATGTTTTCCTTATTCGCAAAGTAATTTCTTCTTTTCTTTTCTTACTTTTCCTTTTTTTTCTTCTTCTTTTTTTTTTTTTTTAAGGGCTTTCTGAAAGCCAGCTTTGAAACTCCTTTTACTTTGCAACAATTTATCAGTCCCCTACTGTGCAAATTAGCACTTCTGGAGGCAAGAACGGGAGATACCTATTCATGTTGCAGGGAAGCAAAGTAGTGACATTATAATACTGAAGGAGACATAAATTTCATGAGTTAACACACTGCTAGATATCTATATAAAATTTTAGTTAGTGCAGGGTGACCTATCACCTCTTCATTTCCCTAGATTTGAAGAATAAAAGACTAATATAATGTGAAAGAGAACAAAAGGGTAAATTCAGACAGTTTAATAATGTTAAAGTTCAATGAAGTGATACAGTCTCATTTTTCCATTTCATTTCAAAAAAATCAACATCCTACATTAAGCCACATTTTCCCTTGAGCTCCCTTATAATCTTACATCCTTCAGTTCTGTTTATGCTGAGGAATCAGTAGCTCAGGAACCAAAACTACACAGTGCTATTCTTTGAATCTCTTTGGTTTTGTGTTGGTTTTGTTTTGCTTGTTTTCAATCTGGACATTGTAATCAATTCTGCTGTCAATGTACTGAGAACACACCATGTAGGTGCAAATTTGAGTTGAAAGTATGCCAGGTGAAGACAATGGGTTGCACCATTATAAAATATGGATCCACAACTGAAGGGTTGTGACAGGCACCTGAGAATTTCAAAAACTTTAATAGCAAATTATGAAATAAATTATAGGGGAAGAATGATGCTCAAGCAAACAAAGCTGATGAACACTGTAGATGTTAATGTGCTGATGGGTCTAAGTCACACAAAAGATGAGGCATTTCTGAAGCTCAGTGATTTACTTGAGTTCCAGAATTTTTTCAATATCCCAAATCTCTGTGCAGTAATCACTCTTAAATACTCTGCACATCACCAAAATTTCTTGGAAAAGTAAAGGCCAAAAGAAGCTATTATTTTTCAAAAGCATAAATATGATGACATCAGTCAGTCTTGCTGTCTCTGGAGCTCCATTTGCTCTACCTTACTTTACTCTACTTTATTTTATTGGTCATGGTAACCCTTCAGCTTTTCCCCAAAGATGTGAACACCATGCCTAAATGCCTTGCAGCCCTCATGCCCTGCACAAGCATACCTTCAAATGGACTATTTGCAGTAAGTATACTCTGCAGCATTTCATCTTTGAATGTTTTCCAGGTCTCCTCAGTGCTGGTAAACATTGCTATATAAAGTCAGACATGTTAAATGATTTTTCTTTTGAACTGAATCTCTGTTATTCAGTCCATGTGCAGCCAGTTTTCTTCATGAGCTGCTGATGGGTATTTCAAATACTTGCTCTTCCATCCTTGAGCAAGTTTCTTCACAGTGTGTTTTCCTCATGTAAAGTTTACTGTCCCTCAGTGGTTTTTATGAAGTCCCAGCATTAAGAACTAAATTTTCTAGTTTTAGAGGAATGCCATTTCTTCAATTTTCTTCAAACTTGGCATGACTACTTCGGTCATCACATCCTTAGAATGGTCTCCTCTTCTATAGTCCTATCAGGACTTAGCTGGCTCCCATTTTCTATGGAATTTAGGAGTACAGTAAGTTCATGCTTCAACCAGAATTGAAGTCAAACATAGGCAGAGTAGGTGTCCTGCATTGCCACAGGCAATCTTGTATATATTTTTATGATTAATTTTCAATTATTGTCTTTCATTTCCAAATCCTATTTCATTAAGAAACATTAGCCTTTTCCTTGTGGTTTGTCTTGCTACTGACAGAACATCTATTTTTATCTGTGAATCTGAGAGGAACTTGTGAAGCCCCATCAGAGCTCAGTTTTGGCCAGCTGTCATAGTTTCTCCTTTGAGGGCATAAATACCGCTTGAGTGCTTAAATCCCAGCCAACAAGAACTATGTTTTTAGGGTTTATGGTTCTATGTTAAACTAATACTGACCCCAGATTTGCTTTGGATTTTGTTTTGGGTTTATTTTTTTGTTGTTTGTTTTGTTTGATTCAGTGGGGAGTAGCTCTTGAGGATTTCTAAGTTCTGTAGCACAGAAAACATCTGTTTCTTCTGTTGGCAGGCTCTTACATAGTTCCTGTTTCTGTATGAATAGCTCCAGGCTTTTCTGATTTGGATGTCAGCCATCTCTTCTTGAGCACTCAGAGAGCTGACTTTTAAGGATACATCTGTATTAATAAAATTATGAAGGGCATTTTGTGGTCCTGAGGACTAGTAGTATGAAAAGGCTAGTATCCATATGGCTTAGCTTTTCCCATGCTCTGCTCACAAAATGGTGGTGGTGGCATAGAGCTGGTCAGAACTAATTCCTGGTCTGTGCAGCTCTTGATTGCTGCCACAGCACTGCTTAGTTTCATATGGGAAAACCATGAGAGTGCACTAACAGTTAGATAGGATGGGCCCCATCAGACCAGTGGCCAAGTATGTGCCAAGGTGCTGTTTACTTTTCTGTCTTGCTCTGTTCAAAGCACTTAGTGAACCTAGAGGGCCTGCATATTTGAGATGAGCAGGAGGAGGCTGAGCCAAAAAAATACAGTGCAAGATGCACATCTGTAGTGAGAGTGACATGTGTGAGGCTCAGATGGACACCTGAGAAAACAGCGGGGTTGTGTTCTTGGGAGTGGTGAATACTACACAGAAGTTGACACTGATTTCACAAGATAATGGTGCTTTTTTCCACAATGATAGTCTTCATTACTCCATTATGTGTTTAAATCTCAAAAATCCTCAAAGAAAGGGATGTGTCTATCTTCAAGAACTTACTACATTTTTCTAGATGAAATGCCTTCATTGAGATATTGATATCCTGGTTGTCTTGCAAGACATTCTCAATTTTTTACATGGAGAGTTTCTTATTCTTTGGGTTTTTTCCTTCTGTCAAATTAAACTGTGATGTATGGCTTAGACAAAAGATAAATGTTTTCAAAATAAGAACTTCTTGCTTATGCAAAGATTGTGCAAAATGTAGTCAGCAATAATTACTCAATTTTCTTCACAGCTCTCTTGCTGGCAGATCACATGGCATCTTCATTATTCTGTGTGCAAAGCAAGCAGTGCACAAGGTCCTTTGTAGTATAGGGAATTCACTGGGGAGAATGCAAATGAACACTGAAAACATGCCATATCAAATCTGTGCCTGGTGTTAATTCACCAAACTTCACTAAAGCTAAAGGAGAAAGGTTCATGCTGTGGTCAGGATCTGGTTACTTTCTTTTTGTGATTACCTTTTCAAGTATATGCTGTATCCTATATTTTTGTTCACAAAATGCCATTAACAAATATATAGTTATCTAATCAGGGTATTATATTATATCCAGGGCTGTGCTGGAATTTCCTGCCTAACAATACAGCACAGTAAAAATCTCTTAGCTATGTGTTTTAAGAAAAAATAATGGAAATTTTGAATAGTATGTCACAGTTTGAGCTCTAGGGCCAGATATTCCAAGACGTAATTTAGTAAATGATTAAGAAATTGTTCTTCTACACTTCATCCTGTCACAATAAACTATTAAGTTTTTGTGTAAGTAATTAATTTTACCTGTTAATTCATTTTTATTGGATTTGATAATTTCTCTTTATTCTCTGTAAGGTTTCTAGAATCCAGTTTTGCAGAATTCATCTACTTTCTCTCTCCTTAGCCTTTGTAAGAGTTTAATTCAATTGTTACCTACTACTTTGTAAACCTGTACTTGTAAAATTGTATTTACCCATTTGAATCTGCCAAGGGTCAGGAGAGAACAGAGGAGTTCTGGGTATCACTTAGTAAATCTAGAATTTAGATGCTAGAGTAAGGTTTAAAGTAAACAATCTTAAAAGCCCACTATTGTCTTCTCAGGGGTCTGCAGTTCATATAAACTAATGCAGCTCCTTATATATATAAGTAATTCTAAATCACTCCTAACAAATTACATGGGAGAGGGAAAGCATCCTTTCCCCTAAAGTTCAGTGTAATATTGATAGAAACAGTAATCATTCAGTACAAACAATTTTTCAATATTTAAGGAGATTAAAATATTACTTAGGATATAAGACTAAAGAAAACACTAAATTCTGATTTTTTTTTTTTTTTTTTTTTTTTTTTTTTTTTTTTTTTTTGCAGACAGCCCAAGACTTTGATCTGAACTCTTCTTGCAGTCCAGTACTTAGAGAGTTAAGTCCAAATATGAGCAGTGTGAGGAGCATAGGAGGGTGTAGCAGATGAAACTTCAAGCAAGTCTGTGTATGGTTTGCAGCTTTGGAGCTGTGATAGATCCAGTTTGGCACTACTGCTACAGCAAGAGCACTTGGAGCAGCACATCAAAGCAGGGACAGATCTCTCCAGCCTCTCCATTGCTGCTGCTGCCATAGCAGGGATGGTGTGCAGGTCTGAGAAGGTGGCCACCAGAGGAATAAAGAAGAGAAAATTCGATTCCCTGAGTTTCAACGCTGCTCACCGTGAGTCTTGGTATTACAACTGAGTGTAGAATTTTTTCAGAAAATGAGGTGACATGGGAGAGAAACATCTAACTGAAGGATACATAATATAACCAAGAACCAAATTCAGAAAACTCAATGTTCAAGAGTCGTGAAACGACCTAGCGGATTCTTCCCCTACATTTTCTCTTCTTCTCTGATTCAGAGTTTTGTGGTAGAGACCATTTATTCTTGTATCTTTTTGATTGTTTCTTCTGTGTGTGCTGATCTTTATCATCAGCAGTAAATTCCAAGATCTTTCTGTGTCTTTGTACAGTTTCAGTAAAATTTTCACCACTTGGCTGTAATTCTACATGAGCATTTCTGCCATTTGCCTCTTCAAACAGTCAAAGTAGATGATTTCTTCTGTACCTTAAGCCCAACATTCCTGGGCAGCCTGGGTATTCTTTGTTTGACTTGGTTCTACTATCTAGGTTATTTGCATAAATTCCTGTCTTGTGTTTTCTAGTGCAGATATGTATTTGTATTTTTAGAAACTATGAGATAGTGGCTATTCTTTTCCATCTTCCATTTTATCTTCTTTCCAGATACCATTGAACCATTTCTTATTGTTACTATCTCCTCATCACTTTATCTCTTCTGACTGCTTTAAAACTCAGTGAAGTATTGAGCTAGGTCAGCCTCTTCCTTTCATTGCTTCTTTTTTTTACTTATTTTCTTTCAATTTTCTGCTCTTCTTCCTTATCCGGTTTTCTCTTCTAGGAATGTCAATTCCCAATTAGCTTAAAGGAAGAATAAACGTGTCACTTCCCTGGAATGCCTGACTGGGCTCTCCTGGCCCTTGTGGCTGTTGGGCAAGTTATAAACCCTTCTGAAACCTTTTGGATGTTTTCTGTTGGAATTAACATCAGTGACATATGGTTTGAGAGGCCCTGTACAATAAAAAGTGCTCTTTAAAGCATATACAATGGCCAAAGCATGTGCTAACTGCAGTAAGTAGGTTCACAGAATCATCTGAGGACTAGAAAAACCCTTCCTTCTCAAATGTGAGCTGCTTTGTGTAGACCTGGTGATATTAAGATCCAGTCACACTTTTATTTTCCCTTGAATATTTTGGCCTACCCTTTTGTACATCTCTTTCTACTTTTATTAAGAATGATCCCTTAAAACTCCCATGCAAGCTAAGATCCAAATCTCCTTTTCTTCCTGCTCTTTTATAGGGCTCGCCTTGCACATAAAGAGGCTTGAATAGATTTAGAAACTCAATTACTCAATTACAGGGTTTCTGTCACCATGACCAGCTGAAGGTGCACCTTCTGGCTCTCTGCATGCCAGCCAGCCCCTGTGCCTGCCTTATCTTTATAGCTGTCAAACTGAGAAACTAATATCAATATGGAGAGAGCAGAAAGAAGCTGCAAAAATGTCATGTTTGTACAAGAGAAAAGAAGCAAAACCTATTTGTCCAAGGTTGCTGACAGAGTTTATTGGCTGCCAATTTTGGCTTGGAGTCTCAGCTGTGTACTGGCTGGTGCTGGACCATGGTTCATTGCACGCCTCTCTTTGATGGCCCCAACTTGCCCTGTGATTCTTTTCTCTCCTTGTTCCCTCCCTCCTCTCTGCAGATTGTCCTGTGTTCCTGTGCCGTCAGTGCCATGCTGTGAGCATGAGCTGGGAACTTCCCAGCCATAGTTAACTGCCCTGCTATTGACTGGCTTCCTGAGTGGCCATGGGAAGCCCTTCCCTTCAGCAGCAGGAGGTTCATTGAGGAAGCTGAGGGGGTTGAGGTACAGTTTCAAGCTCATCAGTTTCCTGAGAAAGCAATGGAGATCACTAAAAGATCAATAACTGAATAAGCTGGGAAAAAACAATGCTCTTTTTACTTCTTGCTGCATACTTAGTGCTTTTGGTGTTGATCAAGTTCACCCCTGGTAAAAGTTGAATTTTAATGGTATGTCACTGCCTGATTCCTTCAGGGGACTTCAAGGAGCTGTCTAGCACAGGCAGAGAAGTGAGGGGAAGAGAAGCACATAATTCATAACACTGCCTTTGCAGAATCCTTCCATTCAAGACTTTTTAGGATCTTGTGGATACAGAGTTTGTTTAACCATTTCCAACGCAGTTAAATATATCCACTATAGCTGTAGCAAGTAAGGCTGAAATATTGCTGTGCCCAGTCCAGTGGACTAAAGACTTCTTCATCTATTCAGAAATTAGACAGGTAGAAGTTTCCTCTGGAAAGACAATCCACGGCATCACATGGCAAATGAATTTAGCATTTTAATATCTGGGCAATTATTCTGTTCTATTGATGCAGATTGTGACATGTTTATTTAAAAAAAAAAAAAAAGGCGAAACAAACCACATGCATTGGTGAGTTTCTCTTCAGGGGAAAGGAAAATATTCAGATTCTTCTAAGAGTTTTAGCAAGCTGCCTCTGATATCCTTCCCAGCACGGGGCAACATACAACAACTTCCATGCTGGCAATGAGACTGCTGGAGTTATTCACGTAGACCTGGAAAATGCTTACTCTCCTTCAGAGATTGCCATTGTAGAACTTTCATTCTGGGAGTGCTGTTATATTAGAGACCATTTATTTGCATTGGGGGGTTTTAATCAGGTAAGACTGAGGAGTTCAGGAATTCCCAAGGAAGTGCCGTCGGGTTTTAGTTGAGCGCTGCTCCAGGCAACTCTGCATTTGCGGTGTTTGCCCTCCATTCAGACGCGTACAAAACACAGCAGTAGTCGTGACATGAAGGTGAAGGGGAGGGCAAGGGATGTGTGGTGCTGCTCCCAGGGAGCCGGCGGGCGCTCCCCGTGCCCGGGCCCGTGCGGGGAGCGGGGCTGCGGGACCCGCGCTCCGGGCTCCCGGCTGCCGCGCCGGCGGCGCTCCGGCGGCGCACGGATGCCTCCTGTAGGACTGCGGGGGAGCAGAGATGCTTGCAAATAAACCTGGCATTTGTATGTGCCGTCAGCTGCTCCTGCTTTATCTTAACGGACTTCTAGTATCATCAGGATAGTTATTTGTAGTCTGGTGAGCTGGGGAGGGATATCCAATTGCATTAATTTTAATGTGATGCTAACTCCTTCTTTGAAAGAAACAGATATGATTGCATACAGAAAAGAGATTCTTTTTAAATTTAAGCCTTATGTTCCTCAATGATTCTTTTCTTGTTAGATAATTAATAAAAATTTCTCTGTTGTTAGCAACTGTTAATGAGTTTCTTATTTCACATTGGTGTTAACTGTTCCTGGTAAGTATCTCTCCTGTTTGCTTCCCAGCAAGAGAAATAAATGTGAACTAACAGAATAACATGACACTTTATTGACAGGGAATTAAGGGGTTTGTGTCATCAATGTACATAAAGCAGTACTGGGTGCATGAGTCATGTGCAGCCGATAGAAAGACCAGAAAACAAAGAGCAGAATGAAAAAAAAAAAAAAAAAATAGGATGAGGCTATTTAAAACAAAGGTTTTTAAGTGATGAGGAAAGGGTACTGAGAACAGAGGCATTGAGATAACAGAGGAGCTATGTCAGTGTTATGGGTGGGGAAAGAAGGGGAGACAGGAAGAAAAAGCAAAACTGAGTCAGTACGGTAGGAGAGGTGCAAAACAAAGGGTCTGAGGAGGAGCAAAAGGAAAGTCAAGGGAGAACAACCAAGTTAGTAAAGGGAGGGGCAATAGAACAATTGTAAAGATGTATTAGGATATCAAAAGAATGAGAGGGGCTGAGTGGAAAAAGACCACCCTGAAGAAGAGGGAATCTCAGAGTCTGCCATTCCATCTGCATTGAAAATTTATAGGGGGTGATGTCCCTTCCTTCTCTCTAGTGCTGGTGTGCTAATGTGTCATTTTGCTTGCTCCATTTTAGATACTTCAGCAAAGTCCTTTGTTCTTAGCACAGAAATCTTGCTAGCTAGTGCTCACCTGTGTCTGGCTCGTGTTGTTCTTTATCATTGGTCAGGAATGTGAGGTCTGCTACTGAGTGATTATTTTGGCATAATTGACACTTAGCTCCTACTTGTCTTTTTCACACTTTCAAAAAAAATGGGCAATAGTAGTTGATAATTTTTTTTGTTTAATGCTGTATAACAATATTGCAGAGTAATTTTAGTTATGGTATCTTGAAGTTAAGCTGATGGATTTTTTTCTCTTAAAAGTTCAATACAAATATGGCATCATATTTATATTGCTTTAATAAAAAATTGACAATTTCTGAGTTTAAATGGTGAAGGAAAACCATAAAAAGCTCCCAGTGATTATGGAGACTTAGAAGGAAGTTTCAGGAGATTTAGTTTGGCATTTTTTTAACCTTTATCTCTTTGTTTTCAAAAAACAATTACTCTTCTGGAAGATACAGGGAAAGAAGTGGTTTAGATTGAGCTCAGCGGGGAGATGGTGAGTTGCACGGTCAGTATGATCTATGAAGAACATGCTTGAGCATGCTGCTGTGAACATGCTTTTTACCCTGTGTGGAAGTGTCTGAACAGAGAGAACAGTGATCCCTCCTAATCGTGGTGCCTGTTGAAAGCAGGCATTACAAGACCCTTCTCACCTGGAAGGACATGGGCCAATGTGTGTGTTAAGGACAAGAAACAGTGAGTTCAGAGATAATTGAAGGGAAATGGAAAGTACCAGAAATTTAATCAATTGCGATGTCTTTGATTTCTTGTGGGAGAGGAGAGGAGAGGAAAAGAGCCCTCTTCTGTTTCAATACTGAAATTGCTGAGTTTCATTTTAAAAGAGCACAAGAAAAGAACAGGATGTAGCAGTTCTGAAATCCATGTACTGAGCTTCATGAACTTACAAAGGTGCTTTTATACCTCAATTGATATAAGACACAATATACAGTATTTCAAGGATAATAATCTGTGTCCAAATTCAGCATGACAGACACCTCGCCTTTCTTGCTTTCATCTGGTGTCATATATCACTCAGTACAGAATAAAAGGATCAGGATTCTTTAATTCACATCTTTGAAAATAACAACTGTGTACATCTATATGATCTTTGAGTATTTTATTGTTGCTGTCTTTTATGCTGCTTAGCACCAAACAGCACTCATTGTTAAGCATGCCAAGGATAAATTCATTATGCTCTTAGTTCATCATACTCTAAAGTACTTTACAACGTTCAGTGTGGCAAAGAAGCCACCTGGATTAATATTTTGCTTTCCCTCCTTGCCTGTAAAACTCCCCCTGTCCACCTACTCACACTTCCCAGTTACCTTTTCCTTCTAGCAAACATTGACTTGGCTTTTTTCTTCTCAGTTTTGATAATTGCCTGCAACATGTGTTAATTTTCAGTGATATTGGCCTTTTTTGTTCTTTACTTGGCATGTTTCAGCTAGCTCAACGTAACCGCAAAGAGTTAAGATTTATATATTTGATAGTAATGACTATTTTATATCCTGAGAAAATGTAGAGGAAGGATGTAGGCAAAGTTCCTGTAAAAACTACTTGTAACTTGCCTTGGGGTCCTTTTTTTATGTTTAAAGTCAATCAGCCAAGGCCTAGAGTAGAGAGATTCTATAAGAATGAATCTACTTCACCCTTGTATTTTCTTTTAAAATGTATATAGGTTTAATGCTTGGTCTTCAGCACTGATGAATGATTTTGATTTGTACCAGCCTAGTCTTCATTTTTGGCTTCAAGCTACTTTAAGTTTTCTAGTGAACTGATGTTAAATCAGATTTTGTTACTGTATCAACTCTTTTTTGTTTGCTTTTTTTTCCCCCATAAAGAAGGCTAAATTAGCAGTAATAATTTCCTTTGCCTACAACCCTGAATGAGCATATATTGAAAAGTACAATGTAGTATTAAAAAAAAAAAAAATCCTGGAGATAAATGAATGGCAGAATAAATAATTTATGCTAATGAAATTACTGCAATTAGTAGTTCCACAATGACCCTTTTAAAAGCCACAGCTGTTAATGTCAGGAAGTGCTGTCACCGCTGACCTTATCATAAGAGAAAGTGACAAATTGAAAATGCAGGGAAGACCAATCCTCAAAGAGGTCTGTTCGGGAACGATTAGTGTTTTCTGAAAACCAGTGTGAATTACAACCAGCTGCTCTCTGGCTCGGCGTGTCTCCCATGCTGTGCCATTTTGTTAAGCTCGATAACAATAGTTATTTTGCCCCATTGAGACAAGTTGTCTAGGGCCACTTCCAGCTCTACCGGAACCCGCTCCGTCCCTCGCTGATTTACAAATGAAACTGTTGTTAGAGGGTTTTTCAGGGCTGCTGAGTAGAGACCTCTCATAAGGATCATGTGTAAGGAGGTTGTCTTTCACTGGGAAGAGCTCTACTGCACGGTGCGTATGTGTCGCAAACAATGAAAAAAGGAGAAAAGGGTGAAAACACTTTTCAGTTGAAAGCTAAATGCTGCTCAAATCTGCACAAAATGTCTATTCCTGCTGACTAGCCTTGCTTTTACAAATGATTTTTTAAAAGATGAATTTGTGCTACTTTGCTTCCGCTAATGATGTTCTGATTTTTCCTTTTTGTAAAGCAATTTGCCTCTGCTTTCCCTAAATGCAAATCATTCTTTATTTAGTTCTTGCTTTAATTTCTGTTTTTCTGCTTATAGGTTAAATAAGTATTCTTCTAAACTAGCTCTGCAAAAGCACAAGAAAATAATGAGTTTTCTTACTGAGAAAAATAGCAAGCCTTTCTGCATCAACCTGATTGTAATATTAATGATGTAGGCTTAAAACATTTGACTGCATCAACAGCCACTCATGAGCAATTTTCCCTAAGTTCCCTAAGCATTATTGACAATGCTTTGGTAAATTATGTGTGACTTTCCTAAGAGTTGGTGTAGCTCATTTAATACATATTAATTGATTTTTAGGCTTCCCTTGATTAATTGAACTGGGTTCATCTGGTAGAGAATGCAATAAATAATCATTAAAATGAGGGAGATGTGACTCCACAAATGATAAAGTTTAAGCGTGCTAGAAGTCATAGAGGACAAAATGAAAGTTAGTTACAGTGATGGAGTTAAATGGGTTTTCTTAGTATTTCCCTTTTAATTTTGTATACAGTACTCTTGCTTAGACATGTATATGAATTTATTCTGTTAGTATATGTGGATAGGGTAGCTTGAAACAAAAATTAATTCTGGAGATTTCCTATTTCTTGTTTATTCTGGGAAAGTATACTCTAATTCAAAGAACTGGAGTGATATCTTGCATTTGCTAGTTCAGTTTTCAACAAATTTAGAAAATGGACCTTTGAACTTTGACCCTGAGCCCCTCTTCTTGCTGTCAGAGATGAATAAAGACAGGCATTTTATCTCTTCATTTTCCTCAGAAACACATGACTTAATGACCATCTGGAGCTGTTTTAAATGTGCCTGGCCTGTTTTGATTTTTATGTAGTATGTGAAGAGAAATTTCCGGCCTCCAGCTGGATTTTGGTCTCAGTGATCAGAGAGAAACCCCACGTGGTGCTGTGTGGGACTCACCACAGGGCCACAATAGTGCTCTGGGGTCCCTTCTGCAGTGTGCTGAGATTTGCCTGCAGCTGGAGTTATAGCTGGTGGTTGGATGCTTGGCTGGTACATAGGGAAGAGCCTCCACTGTCACAACTGGGAGTGAATGTGAATTCCATAAAGTCATGCTACTTTTCTGCTTAATACCCCTTCAAGCTGATAAAAGGTAATTTTAGCACAGAAATATTGCTGATTTTCTGACATCTTATGGTATCTAGAGGCTCAGCTTTAGGGAGAGAACTCCACAGTGGTCTGAATCCTGCCCTTATTACAATTTGTTAGTCTATCTTTCGGAAGCACAGATAAGCAGGGGTGGTACAACTTTGGAAATATAAATTTTGGTGTCCAGTTCTGTTCAAACTGAAGTTGATGGAAAAAATGCACTTCACTCCAAACAGGAATTTGATGATATATGAAGTGTGTGAGCACCACTGTGATTAACCACTCTACTGTATTTCTTTAACCTACAGAGGACTTCTCTTCGACAAGAGTTCCAGAGGTGAAGTAGAAAATCCATAATATATGAACTCTGCATGTAGCAGTATGGTGAACTGGTTTAATTTCTGTTCCTAGTTTTTAGGAATGTTTATTAAAAAATAATAAAGTATGTTGAAATACTGAGCTTCTGTGGTGATGAAGACTTGATGAATGCCAGTGCAAAATTAATTAATTGATATGCAAAACAGTTGGGGAAGGCTCATTTTGCTTTTTTACATGCTGACAGCATTATATTTAGTGTAGATTGAAGAAGAGTTTTGTGAATGAACCATCCTTAGAAACATACATGGACACACTTAACTTATATAGCTATACTAAATTTTGGAAGTATTTCTTTGTTCCTGTTTCCATTTGTTCTTTTTCCTTTAGTATGTACAGCCACTCATCCAGAACTCCATGGTTTATGGGGATTTTATGGCTTCTGCCCACACCAGTGTGAGTGTCCTGAGTGCCAAGTACAATCATAACAAGAGGCAGTACAATTACACCACTCCAAATAGTTTCCTGGAGCAAATAATGCTTTATAATTTCCTCCTAGACAAAAAAAAAAAAAAAAAAAAAAAAAAAAAAAAAAAAGGCTGTCACAACACTTGGTAAATGGCACGCAGAAGCTTTTTTCAGAAAGAAGGAAGGCAGCAGTTTTCCAGGTAAACTGTGAAAGCCGCAACCTTTTTTTCCATTCTTTATAAATAATCTTTGTTTTATTGCAAATCTTGCAAATCATAATCACCTCTTCATTAGACTGATTAGTTGTGGAGTGGCATTTTTGTTTCATTGGCACCACTTGATTTTTTAAACTGTAGTATATATATATTTATTTTTTAATAGAAGCTCTTTGAGCTCTATAGCCACCTCTGGAAAGAGGGGACAATCCATTTAAGCAAGGACAAAGTCTGGAGGCAGGAGGAATGTAGTGGGGCTACTGTGAAATGGTGGGAGGGAAGCAAGTGCCAAAGTAAAAGCTGGACTCAGGGAGAGAGAAGAGGCAGCTCCATACTTGTGGATTTTGTGAGTGACCAGTGACCAGCTGAGGGGTAATGAGAGCAGGAGGAACATGTGTGAAGCCTTTAGATGAGCTGTTGTCACCTGCTTGTGAGGCTAGTGCCACTTAGCCCCACTCAGTGCTTCTGCTTACAGTTCATTGGTGGCTGACCAGCCCACAAAGACAGAAAGAAGGGGAAATTGCTTGGAAACTTTTACCCCATCCCACCCACACACATGTTCCCTAATCCCCTTTGCAAATTCTGAAGACAAATCATAATCCAGTGATTCCTTTATTAAAAACTAAAATTCTGTGTGCTTTTATGCAAATGAAATGCTCAGCTGCAGGCTTTGCATAACATTGCATCGTGATGCTGCTGCATGAGGTTAATAATGGGAGCTGGCTGGCTTATTCCCATTTTGTCAGCTGAAGACCTTCCAAAAAATGGTCAACAGAAAAGCGTGGCCAAGTTTTTAAACTCTGTTTTTAATAAAGTAGCCTCTGCTAGTAAATTATTAAAATGCTCTTGTTTCTCTGATTTCTAATTTGATGAGGACCAAATGGTGATTGGACAATTTCATATGCTGCATGCTGTGCTGGCTGACAGACCCACAGCTCCAGGCACTATCTAGCCAGGCACTTGAACATTAAGCCATTTTTGCCCTGCACTCTGGAGCTTTACAGAAGAATATCAAATAAAGCACTGTTTAGTATTTTGCTTAAAGAAAAAGACATAAAGTCAGCTCAAAAAAATTGAAAAATAAAATGAGTGGAGAGATTTGGGATCTCTACAGTCATCTGTTAAAACTCAATGTTACAACTTTGTCAAATCAAATGGTCAAATTTTGAAAAGGTAAGTTCGGTCCATTTTGTAACATTTCAGGACCCCACCAAATCGGGAGAGCTGTCAAGACCTCCCATGTGATTAAAGTTTAAAACATTTAATATTTGTCTTCCACTTTGTCTTATCAGCCCTATCCAGATCAGATTACCAAGAACTCTCTGGTTGAAATATATCTTGACTAGCTCTCAGACAAAATTATTGGTAGCTTAGCAGAAAAACAAAAAAAAAAACCCAAACCATGTCAAACTCACAGTCATTTGAAAAAAACTTCTTTATATGTGAAAATATATTGCTACTGGATATTTTTTTATGAGTTTCTCAACTGGCAAGCAATGAGTTTTTATTTCAGCACAAAACCAGATAGTTTTTGTTCAGCAGTCTCTGAGTGTGCCTCAACCTTTCAGCAAAGCTCTGCTGGAATTATCTGCTCAGAGTGAATACCAAGCATTTTTCATGGCATCCTTCTGCCTTTACATGAGCACCTTTGCCGCGTGCTGCAGCTGCACCTCTTTTGCACCACTGAGACCCCTGACTGCAGCCCCAGCCTCAGCAGCAGGACAGACATCTGAGCATCTCAGGTGAGCTCTGGGATCTGTGATGGATGCACTTAGGCTGCCATTATTAAATTGTTTATGTCCACAAAACTCTGTCAGGTACAAGCAGGAAAAACAAGATTAAAAAATTGAAGACAGTGCTGCTTGTTAGAGACCCACAAAACATGAATTTTGTTTTCAGTTCAGCTTTTGGATCTCAGAACCATGCAGAATGCTCTGAATAATGCATTACCTTTTGCCCTGTAGGTAGAAGATCTAAAATCCAAACTTGCTACTCAAGAGACAGAACTGCAACTGAAAAATCACGATACTGAAGCTTTGATTGCTAAGATAGGGTTTCAGACTGGGAAACTGAGCCAAGAAAAGGCTGTTGTAGATGCAGAGGAGCTAAAGGTCAGTCTAATTCTCCTATTTACTGATGTTGAGCTATATTTAGCACAAAATAAACCTTTTTAGGTGAACAGTTTTGAACAACTTCCTCTCCAGGGAGCATAAAGTCTAAAGAATTATTATACTTACACATGTAACAGCATTTCACACCATGATTACCACTTGACCTTTCTTTGCATTATGCCTTTTCCTAACCTTTTAGCTGTTCTAATGAGATGAAAGAACAATAAATACTGAACTCATTCAAGCATTTAATGGATGTGGATCTCGAGAATCAGATCTATTTGTAATACAGTAAAGGTCAGAGGGTCGTATCTTAACACTTCAGACTTCTAAAGGCTTTGAGGCTCCAGGTAAATTGAACAACTCAATTGATACAGTTCATTCCACCATTTTACAAGGTATAAACCTTGAATCTTAAGATTACAGTAGAATTTCTGACAATATATGTCTTCAGTGTTGACTCTGCTTTTTGGTCTCAGTTCAGCCTGTTAGCTGAACATATTGGAAACACAGAGGAAGCATGGAAACATGTTTTACTGTTCAACACAGAATGAATAGAAATGCATAATTGTGGTAGTCTGTTATTTTACAATTTGCTCTTCTGTAGTAGGTTTTAATATTCCTTGTTAAAAATTTGTAATGGTTCAGTCTATGTACCTTATTTGGCTTCCCTAATGGTTCAGTCCTGAGCTGTTTACCACAGTTTTCCCTGCCAAAATGTCAATCCACATGTCAATCCACCTGTATACTTCCCTCGTTCCCTTGTCTCACCCCGTCTGTCAAAGGTAGCACACTGCTTTGGTTCTGGAGAGTTCCCTGTCTCTCATCCCTTCCTTGGAGCAGAAGTGGGTTGTAAGGTTTGCTCCCTCCCCGTGTTGGTTTCTCTTGGGGAGCTCTTACCCTGCACCCCTCCCCTGATGCCTCCTGTTGGTCACAGGCTGTGTCCTCCCCGTGTTCCCTCTACTCTTTAAAAGTATCCTCCTCAGGTTCGGATTTGTCACTTGCCGTGGCCCCCTGGGGATTAAATCCTGGGAGACTCAGCCAAGTGTCCTTCCCCGTTGCTGTGCCTCGGTTTCCCGTGCTCTGTGCCCGCTGCGCTCCCCACGGCAGCGATCCGCGCCCCACTCCGGGCTGGGCTCAGCCTCGGGGCGGCCGCTCGGGGTCTGCGCTGGGCCGAGCGGGACAGCCAGGGAGCCTCCGGCCCGGGGACAAGGAGAGACAGGCGCACGTAATTTCAGCAGGAGTCTAAAATTTCCATCTACAGTTGCAAGCATGGCTTTTGAAATAAAGCACCAGCAGTATGGAGTGCTGTAAAGTGAAGTCGCTCTGCCTTTAGAGTCTGGAAGGCTCATTCAAGTCTGGCATTTTGCTACAAACTCTCATGTATGCTGTGTCATTGACCAATAGTGCAGAAAGGAGTTCTTGATTGACTTGTAATAGTTGTTAATGACTGATTTTGTGATATGGAGACTTCAATTTTCCAAGGATTTTGTAGTTTCCAGATACTGAACATCAGGGAAACTGTCCTGTCTAAACATTCAAAATGTCCTCTCATTTTCTTCTATTTTGTTTCTTAAATACTTACCACCAGATGATATTTAATACCAAAAACCTTGTGTCTAATCCTAATTTTACTGAGAGAAAAATAATTTTTGATATAGAGATAAATGAAGATCAGTACCTTTATATTTCTCTGTATTATGTTAACTTCAGACTTCAGCCTTTTTTTGATCCTTATCTCACATAGGACTTTAAAATGGCCATGAAGTTTCAAGTCCACATCATGCAATTAATTAAACTTGTACAAATGGGATTCAACAGCTCAACATCCTACCAAACACTTTTCATGTGATGCTTTTCCTTTATTGGTTCCATATGCTTCTGATAAATTTGGATGTTCAAAATACACCCTTAACACAATTTTAATTACTTCATTAAGCAGCTAGGTGAAACACATAGAGTGATTATTGTGAGATAATCACATCTTTGGGCCACTTTGTTTCAGGGATGAAGTTCAGCGCCTGACACTAATGATTACTGTACTCCACTGTTCATTGCTTTATTGCACTTCTGAAATGTTTTCATTGGAAATGAAAGTGTCATTTTGTGCTACATTAATCTAAAACTGTTTCATAAGGCTAACAATAGTTTCTAAACACTAATCTTCTCTCATTTTTTGTCACCAAAAAAAGCCCAGCAAATGAGAATACATCTTCAGCTAAGTAATTTGTGAAGACTCTTCTTAATTGATTAAAATATGTCACCCTATAAAGAATTATTTTTGCTTTCCTGGTCTATAGATTTTAGATTGGAGTTTAGAAGAGCTTTTTGAGGTTTACAACCTCAAGCAAGTAAATACCTTGGAGGTATTGACTTGGAGTGAAGTATTACTTAAGAAAGAATAGGTGAAGAATGGAAATCACTTTAGATCTGACTTATTAGGAAAAGTGAGTTCAGTCTGCATTCTACGGAACTGTGGCAGGGCTGCACACCTGTATAGTAATAAACAAGGGTTTTACCATGAACATGACACTGGAAAGGTTTATAAATAGTAGGCAGTAACACTGCTGTCATTTTGCTGGCCATTATTGTGCTCTGGATGTTGTCAGCCCGAGCAGCTTACACGTGAAGGTGCATATGCCATTGCCTTTTACAACAGGACCTTCCCCTTTAAAGACAGAAAATGTACAGATCATGGTGTCGGTATATGTGTGACAGTGACAGAAGCTGAGGATTAGGAACAAATCATAAAAGCTGCATCACAGGAGATGAGGGACATAATTAACTTGATTAGTAACTTGTCATTTATAATGTAATCCACATTGATTTTTAATATTTGTTATTTCCACAAATAGTGGCTGTGTGTGTCCTATCTAATAAATGTGTACATGGAAAATGTCCCCAGCAATTGTAGAAACAGGTTTTATAAGGGTATTAAATTCTTACAGAGACTTGTTACTGTCAATGCAGAGTGCTTGAGCCAAGTATTAACATCTTGATCACCGTAATATCTTCTTTATCTGTAATTAAACTAGGTTTAAGCAAGACCTGACAGGAAATGAGTATGTGAGATGAGCATGAGGTACAAGAATAAGAATGAACCAAGTATAACTGACTTCAGCCTCAGGCAATGTATCTTTAAAAGCGTGTATGGTAATCTTCCAAATACACAATTGCTGATGATACAGAATGCCCCCAGGTTTACTCTCCCACATAAATTTGCACCAATGAAATCATAATCCGTTTTTAAACAGATAATTAAATTGTTGCAGAAAGTTGTGGAAGCACTCAGATTTCATGTAAGACTGCTGCTAACTGATGTAAAGTCACTGATCTAAGCCACTATTAAGCCAAAATAAGTGTCTTGACAATGCTGCTTCACCTGATGATTATTCCATTTCCAAACCTGAAATTAAGTACAATGTTTCTCCCTTGTTGTGACCTATTGTTTCAGACATGAGGAATAAAAAGAAGGCAAATCTGGCTAAAGATGGAGGCTGCTTTGACAAATTTTACATGTTTTCCTATACCTCAAGACTGGAGTGAATATTTTGCTATTTAGGGAAAGCTCCAGTGAAGCACTGAACCTGTCATTGCCTTCTTGGTATTTCCTCTAATTATCTATAAGAAAACCCTTTGAAGGGGAAGAAGGGGCAGTGAGGGGAAAAAGTTCATGGGTCTCGAAATCTTAGCAAGAAGTCTTCACTCTCTTGTTTAGCTCCAGCTTTTGCATTTGAACCTAGATCATTAAAGGTTTGCAACTTACTACTGCAATGGCACAGGCTACTGAGTTCCCCCCTGTGTTCAGTAACTCCTCAGGATTACTGAACACAGTAATATGCCTAATATTACTGTGCCCTAATATGCCCAAACTTTTTTGTACAGATACCTTACCTGATCTCCTGCCCTGCATTCCTAGGTAACGCCCCATCCCTCAGGCATGGCAGTCACACCACTCTGGTATCATTGCAAATTTGCTGAAGGTGAACTTGATCCCACTGTCTGTGTCATTGATTAAGATATGAAACTCTCCTGTGTCTCCTCCCAGCCTCTCATGCATCCCCAGTCCCCACACCAGCATGGCAGTACAGAAAGCAGAAAAAAACTTGGCTCTGTGTAAGCTCTGCTCAGCAGCAATAAAACATCTCTGTATTATCAACCCTGTGTTCAGCACACATCCAAAACACAGCTCCAAACCAGCCACTCTGAAGAAAATTAACTCTACCCCAGCCAAAACCAGCATCCTGTCACATTAAGGGAAAGGGCCTAAGGACACAAAACTCTTTATAGGAAAGTTAAATATCAAATGGACATCAGATATGAAAGTAAATAATAGTTCAAAAAGAGAGTCAGAGAAAAAGAAAATAAATCACACCTTCATTTTCTTGCAGCTTGAATTTAGGGGGAGAAGATATGACCTTGCATTGCTCTTTTCTGTGTACATTTGGTGACAAACTCAAACCAGCTTGAGAACCATTGGGATTTATTGAATGCAAAACCAGGAGAAAATGAAAGGGAGAACATTTCATTATATTTATCTGATTTCCCCCTAATTTCTCAAGCAAGACATAAATCACAGACTGTATTTGTGACAGTGAATACTTTTGTGTTTTGGGGGAAATATTTTTGCCTTGTACTGAACACCATTTCTAAATCAATTAGCTAGTGCAGGATTCTAGGATTCTACCTTTGAGATGAAAGATTATTTTAAAGCTTCTGCTTTAAAATAATTGAATGTTATATGCACTGGAACTTCTCACAGGTTGATGACTCTTTGCAAGATTTAATCAACTATGATAAGGAGCATATTTTTCAGCATTATCTGAAGGTTGCCAAGGAACATTACTTGAAGGATCCAGATTTCAACTCAAATATGTTCATACAAAATCCTTTGCAGCAGCTGGTCCCTGTGCCTGGGTCATCAATATAGCAAAATTCAGTGAGATATGTATATATCAGCTCTTGAACTAGCCCTGATGGGAGAATTTCGGTTAATGAATTTTTTATTATTTTAATAATTTATTTCAGCTTAGTGTTCTGGGGAGCATGTAACGACCACCAGAGATCAAGTGGGAAGTGTTCAGTACTTGGCAGTATGTATGTGTGTATTTTCTTTTAGTAGGAAGTAGTAAAAAAGATGTAGCTGTCCAGGATTTTTCAACCGTCATTACAATGCAACAGTTGGGAAATATTCTCCAGATGTACATGTTTCACTTGAAACATCCATCCTGGGTCTGGCTGGCATATGAGACAGAGTTTATCATTTGTGATTCCCTGGAGCACCTGGCAGCAGGATTTCTCCATTCATCCTAGCATTATAGCATGCTCATTTAATTACTGAGCAGTAAAAAACTTATCAATTGTAGATGAAATTTACTCAAATGTAATGCCTGTCTGATTACCACCTGTATTCTAAAATCATGAAAGTGATACTTATAAATTAATTCTTCTTGGAGAGTAGACCCACTGAGGTTGCATTCAGTTCTGCTTAAAATGTCCTTCTATAGATTATCATAAAATCTGTTGTAGTCAGTAAGGAAAGAAATCTTTGCCTGACTCCCTGTTATGGAGAAAAATGGGTCTAAAGCAAAGGTATGTAATGAAAGACTACTGGGAATATCTTAAAGTCTTTCATCAGAAGTAGTTTGTACTTTTGTAATGAAGTGAGACCAATTTCTTCTCTAATGTACCAATGTGTCATGTCTTTTTCAAGGTGTATTGTGAGAGAGAACCAAAATATTACGCACTGGCTCAGGCTAACACTGAATTATCAGCAGCTACAGGAAAACTAGAAGTCATCAGGAAAAATCTTCTTGTAAGTATGTCTTGATTAATAAACTTCATTCTCTAACACCTTGAGCCCCCTTCATTTCAATAACATGTATTTAGTTACTTTAATGTGTTTCATTTTTATTGATTTTATTACTACCTAGTTCAACTATTAAAGGCATGTTCACATTAGGGCTTATCACTATTTTCCCCACAAATGTACTGAAGAACAATCTTCATTTTGGGTGGCAGCACATGAAGCTGTTAACACAAAATGACTGAATTTCCTCGAAGCCATCTAGGCACATCACAACCAATAGACTAATAATTTGAATGGTTAATTGGACTAATAATTGGAATGGTGGTTGACAGAAGTAACTGACTGTGAGTTTTACAGGGAATATGTGCCAAGTTTTTATACCAGTAATGACCTGCTGCAGTATAGCAATAATGCCCAGAAAGGGCTATAGAAGCTCACGCTCATTTGTGTTAACTTTTCTCATTAAACATATGATAAAAACAGCATCAAATCTCCTCTGATTCTTTGAAAGATCCACAAACACGGGTACATGTGTGTGCTCACGTGCACACAGAAGAGGAAACTTTGGTTAGTCTTTTGCTGACAAGTGTCGTGTGAGTTAATGATGTAATTGAAGACCACACGTGTCATCGAGTATCTATTGAACTTTTAAGAGGGATTATTTGTTGTGTAAGTATGCATTTAATGGCACAAAGCACTCTTGATACAAAGACATCTTATGGTATCTTGGGAGATGGTGGGTGGAAGGAGTTTTTGCTGCAAACTAATCAACCTTACTAAGCAAAGAAATCTTCAAATGCTTTCTTTGCAAGCTGTGACATTAATTAGTTTTAAAAGACTTTGACTTTGCCTCAGACCTTTTTGCTGGTAATATTTAGATCTGTAACCTCACAATTTAAGATATCAAGCAATAAACAAAGGCTGAGTAAATCTCTAATGTGGCGTTTATTCTCATTGCTTTCTCTTGAATTAGCATTTTAAAAGAATGACAAACATTCACTTTTATGGAAACTCTCGCAAGCCTGTGACTTATGGTATTTTAGAATTTAATTCTTTATTTCGGGAATTTCCTGGTTTTCTTCCTGCTATTTTAGTAACCTTTTTTTTATCTTGTTCTGAAGGAGATACTGTTTAATGGCTAAACAAATATAGATTGTACCATCTGACTTTATCTTCTGATCTTCCTGACCCCCACCCCAAAAATCCCATCAGCTGTTACAGAAAGTATTTTTCTTCCATGTGAAACAGCCTTAGCCTTATGACCTTGGAGTTGCCCATTTAGATCAAAATCTACTCTTATGAAGCTTGTATCTACACTAGAAGACAGCTTTATGGAAGCACCATGTTTTTTATTTCACACATCTATATTGATATATGTCTTATAAGTACAAACACTTTTGGACAAAAATAGCCTTCTGGTGTTGTTTTGGGGATATTTTATATTTTTCTTCTTTTTAATACACATCACTCACCCTGAAACTCATGGAACCTTTTATTGTTTTAATGTGTTCCTCTGAAAAAAACACAAATACATCTCTGACAGTATCTCAAATAACCTTTTCCTGGTTTAGGTGACCTCAAATTCAATCAGCCTCCAAATCCAAATAATTTTTTTGCATTTGCTTACTTCCCATTTTTTAAAAATTTGTTTACCTTTTTTTACATTTATTTACTTTCCCTTTTCTTACCTCATGCATTTTCTGAGGGTTGTCAGCAGCAGTATTTCTCTCAGTTGTGCTTAGATCCTAAGAGGAAGAATTCTGCATTACAGGTGAAGTTGAAATTCCTTTGTATTTCTCTATTTCCTGTGTTAGGTCAACAACTGTGATACTGACATTTACTATGAATATTTTTACTAACCACTTTTTAAGATTCATACTGCATATTCAACGAGGATTCCCTTTACATGGTGGGAGGATCCCATTAAAGCTATTATTTTTCTAACTAAATCATACCCTTGCTGATGCACCCAATGAACTTTTCTAAGGAATTATGGCTTTAATTTTTAATTCTCTAGTAGATATTACTCATAATAATAATAAGCTCCAGAGCTCATGGGGTTGTTGAATAGATAACTCTACAGTTGAACAAATTCATTGTTGACAAATGCAAAATAACATATTTGAACTTTTTATGAGTACTTCTTGATTGCTGTTCATTGATTCATGGCTTAGAAAAGAAGAATTCAATGAATTCATTAAGAATTCAAAGGCAAACTTTGAAGTTATTCCTGTATTGATTTGAGAGTAGGAGTGGATGACACCCAAAGATCCTTCTAAACAATATCATTTTACGATTCCAAAAATAAAATTGAAATTTAGTTCATCCAGTAATATTTTTTAACATTAACAACTTCAGCAGAAGAATGAATAGGAAATACTTGTCTAGGCAGTGTGTCTAGTATACATGCTAAGATCTATTTCTAACATTTAAGTAAATGTTATAAAGTAAATACTCCTGCACACATCACTCAGGAAAACTTGGTTTTGACTTGTTTCTCATAACTGACTTGTGATTAGTCCATAAATTTGAAGATACCAAGAAGAGATTCAGTTTTATGAAAAACCTTAAAAAATGTACCCTTAGATAATTAATGTCTTAACCTACCATTTCTGTACTGTGGATGATTGGCTTTTTTTTTTTTTTCTTAAGGCAAATTATTCTTCTTGGGTATTTCTGTATTTGCTTTTTGTGGTCCACATGTTGCATTCATCTCTCGAGAAGAATGTCCAGTCACTGTTTTTAGGTGCTCTACTATTCAGCCTCCAATCACAAGCTTCAGTTACAATGCAATCCTTTGCACAGGCCAGTGCAAAATATTGTGCGTTCTAATGTCTTGCAAATTCCAGATAGGAATGGGATTCTCATCTAATGCATCCTCTTTTTTTCCATTTGTGAGGTGATTGAAGTTACTGAATTCTACAAACTGCTTAACTGTATATATGCTATAGCCCAACAGCTTCCATACACTTGGCACTAGCAATGATTTCTCTACCTATTGTACTCAAACCATATAATTTCTTGTTGATGGAGAGGAAATGTTAAAATGCTATTTAAAGAAAATATTTGAAAGTGATTGAAGTAACCTAATTTTAATTACATGTCTAATTTTATCTAATAGCTGTGTGGCAGACTGGAAGTTATCACAATGTCTGTAAGTAGTGCATAACATTAAGACACATATAAATGACATTGATAGCTTTCCGAGGACTGGCAACTAAAAGGAAAAAAGAAAAATTGCAAGTTATCATGTACCAGAACTTCAAACAATCTATGAAGCTTAGGAATTTTTTTCCAGAATTATAACAAGTTGGGATCGTGACACCCACTTTACAAAATGATAATTCAAAAAGTTTTGCCTATAGGAAATTATATGGCTACGAAATGCATTTTCTCTGATGGCTTTCTACCTGTGAAATGTTAGAGGATGATGAGAGACTGAGTTCATTAGAAAAGTTCAGCAGATGGAATGAATTCTGCAGACTGGTGAGTGCAGGATCCCTTCCTGTCTTTGCACTTTGCTCTCTGGGCTCATCTCATCGTTTTTCTCCATGTAAACATGTACAACATGGTCAACAGTGAATAAATTTCTCTGCAGATTTTCATCCCTATTCAATGATCCTGAACTGCACTGTTAAATGTTACATTTCAAAGCAGCTCGGCTTCCTCAGCTGGAAATTTACATTATTCCATATGCTAAAGGACATGGTGTGCAGCATGCAGTTCATGCTGTTATGTACAGCAGTAGCATTAACTAGAATTAGCTGATGAAAAGATGCAAATTCAGCATGAAACACTGACATTTTATTGTCATCCATCTTTATAATTAGAATAAAATGCTGCAGATATATTAGACAGTTTTCTTTGTCCTTTCTAGAGAATTTAACATCTAGCAAAGTTTCAACAGTTCCATTTTCCAACCATGGTACTTCTTGATCTGCTTGATTTCATTCTTCATTCAGTATTTTGTAGTGTGGACCTGTGACCTATGCAACCTGTTCCATCTGGTTCATGTCAGACTTTTTAAAGGTAAGATTCACTGCGTAAGGAAATCTGTGAAATTAGTATAAAGGGAAGACAATCTTGTATTTTTCTCTGGGAAAACAAAAATGTACCATGCAGGCACTTCTTAGCAACAAGCACTTAGATTTTATTTACCTTAACAGCTGATAAACTTGTGTAGCCCATCAGTCTGTAGGAAGCTCTTAGTGCTTAACTGAGTTGTTTGAGTAAACAACTCAGAGCTGTGTCCATAAACACATGAATTCTTCTGATGTTAAAGGAAGGTCACTCTCCATATATGGACATTTTTCTGTGTCTGTCTCTCTGGGCTATCAGTCAGCTGTATCCAGTCAGCAGGATTGCCCCCTATTCTTCAGTTTATTTCTTGCCCTTTTCCCTGTCAGCCTGTCTCTTTTCCATCTTCCTCTATCAATTTTCTGAAGAATAAAGTTGAAGGCAGAGCATCAGATGCTAGTGATCTCTGCTTCTGCACTCATGGATATTCTGTGCTCCCTGACTCATAATTCACGTTCTTTCTGTTGGCAAAGAGAGAGAGGCAAGGAAGGATAGTTGTACATATTTTTCATATGGAAGTTTTTGTGGCCAGCAATTCTCAGCAATGATAACCAGTGCAGCTGTTAGTAATCAATAACACACCTTCAGTTTAGGCAGCACAGTTACTGACCTCCTTTCACTTTTCATGGGCTCCAGAATACATCTTTAAATGAGAAATGATGAGGGACCAGCTGCCCACACAGTCAGTTTGCATACAACACCCAGCTGGGCAGGAGTGTTGATCTGCTGGAGGGTAGGGAGGCTCTGCAGAGTGAACTGGACAGGCTCCCCTCCCGGGCAACAAGGACAAGGGAAAATGACCTCAGGTTGTGTCACAGAATGATTAGATTTCATATTAGGAAAAATTTCTTCACCAAAAGGGTTGCTCAGTAGAGTCACCATCGCTGAAGGTATTTCAAAGATTTGTAGATGTGCCATTTGGTGACATGGTTTAGTGGTGGGCTTGGCAGTGCTGGGTTAACAGTTGGACTCAATGATCTTAAAAGTAATTGCTGACTTAAATTATTTTATGGTCTATAGGCAACATTGTAATAAATATTGTTACAGTAATCTTTATTGATGGTAAATATATACAGGCTGGTATAAATAATAGAAATACACTGTGTAATTCAAACATTTTAAATGTTCTGAAGATGATTAAAAACACTCTGTGGAGGATGATGACTATGAATCCTTTCTTGTATGTTAAATTTTTAATATCCCATCAAGTCCAACAATTGCTATATAGTAAATTGATTACAGTAAATGGAATGAAAAGGTAGTTAGGAAATATCAATAAGCATTGTCTCTTCACAAGCAAAATTATAAGTATTTTGAGTGGAAATAAATCAGATTTCCATCCTTCATGGGACTAGTTATCTGCTAAAAATATTTGTGAAAATTATGATTTTTACATTCATATATATTTCACAATCAGTATGTCTATACTATGCAAGACAAAAAAAGAAAAGTAAAGTTTAGTGGTGCTAAGGCAAAAAACTTGGGCCAAGCTGATTTTTTTTGCACAAGTGGTGCAATTTTTATTATTTATCATTACAATCATTGCTATTAATATATGAGAGAACTTAAAATATACTCTGTGCCTGACAAGGATTATACAGGGGCACAGTCCAGCAGGCTTGCTATGGAGAGTAATGGCTCTCTGCTGTGATTTGTGGAACAGAGTTTCCTGGCATGAGCTTCCTTGAAAACAAATGTATTTGAAGTGCATGGTTTATCCCATAGGATGTTGGATTTAGAGTGCTGAAGTATAAAATTCAATATGTATTTCTGCTGTTGCTAGGCTTTATTTATGTTGCATGCTATGAAAAGATGACAAAAGGGAATGGTGTGTTTTGTAGTGACAACTTTCCTATTCAGAAATCATAGGATAAGAACTGCTGTGATAAAGGAGACTATTAGGTATTAAAAAAAAATCCCACAGGTATTGAGGCATTGCTTACTGTTTGTCTCACTCTCTCATCTTTACTACCTGAGCCTTTGATGGATGAGTGTACTTGAATGATAGTCAGCTCTGTGTTATCATGCAGGCAAACTTGAGGTGTCTAGAAATAAAGAAGAATAGAGAACTGTTACTGTGCTCCTTCTTATTCCTTGAATTCTAGAATGATGGAGTTTACTTAGAGCCCATCTCTGTTAGATGCACTTATTGAGGGCAAGTCCTCATACTTTTTGAGTATAAGTCCTCATTATTCTCTCAATTTAAGATTCATCACCATAAAAAGTGTATTGGCTGACTCATTATCCCTAAAGAAATCTAATAGATTTTATTAATCTATAAGATGTATCTTTCCCCCTTTACCAATAAATTTCTTATTTTAAATTTATAAATAATTTCTAAATTTTCTGGTTGCACACCACCAATTCAAGCATCAAACCTGACAGAAGAAAGCAAAATCTCTGATCCTGCAAAAATGGTAAAAACAGCTTTTGTGGAGGTAAGCACAACTTGCTCCTGCTACTGTTCTTTCATTAAACCCCACAAAGGAAAATTTTGCCTTCAAGTGGAACTCGCTATTGTTAGCTCTGTATGTTACTCTAGAGAAACAAATTGGTTTGAGGTAACTTAATTGAGGCACATACAGTATGAAACCCCTGAAAGCAAATCAGGGATGTTGCTGCCTTCTGAGCAGAATGCAGAGAAGTGTGGTTGAAGGTGCAGATCAGTGTGAAGTTCTGCCCATGAGCAGATTACTGAATATTTTTGTGTCTCCAGGTTCATATGCAAAATGAAAATAATAATTCTGTCTTGAATTTTTTTTAATTGTTGTTAGTTAATATGATAGTCCAGAAGCTGCACGAAAAAGACCAGAGTTTAGCAAAACATTTCCTCTGAAGTTTGTGTCCCTCAAAGTTAAATCTACTGCCTAAAATTATTGTGATTAAAATATATTATTTGAAATAAAAATAACAATACTTATAAAAAGCAAATAAAACCCCCAAACAACAAACCTTAGCTACACTATTTAACCATCTCTTTTCTGCATAAGCTCACATCTTCACTTGAGAAAGCAGTTGAAGAAAGAGATGATTAAACAGAATAAACAAAATTACTGGGCCAGCCAACAGGTTGGTTAAGTGACCTGAGGGAAGAAGATTTTGCCTGAATATTCATCTTAGTGAGAGTTTTTAAATAGTTTAAATTTTTTGTTGAACGGGAGGCTAAGCCTTAATTTTTCAAAATTGTGTGGGAAAATAGGTAAAGGAAGTACAGGAGGGCAGAAAGGTGACAAGATGACCTTTATTAGGAAACCATTAAATTAAAAAAAAGACCCAGCCAAACAACCCCAAACGACAGCTAAACTCTCAATAAAATTGTATGAAGTAAAATGTGCTGCACCAGAATTTTATTTCCTAAAAATCAAGTAGTGCTGAGAAACTGATATTGGCATGATTGCTAGAGAGAAATCTCAATAACGAAGTCACCACATTTATACACAACTGTGAACACATTGTGACAGCCTGGGCAGCCTCTGGTTAATGAGCAGAAAGACTGAATAATCCTCTAGGTCAGGATGGAGCTGCCCTGCATCTGCCCTTGTTGCACTTTAGATTGCAAATAAGTGGAAGGCACCCATCAGATATTTGCTATTTGCTTTTGTTTTTTTTACAGAAACTAATAATTTTTAAATAAGAATGAAATGTATTTATGGTAAAATTATATATATTTCACTGTGATTATTAGCTTTATTTGCAGACAAACATTATTAAAGCTGCCACATGCCTATTTAACAGAACCACTGGAGTCAGCCACAGCATTGCTGAGCAATCTCTCCTCAGTCTTACAGAAATTGTTCTGTTTCAATTCATCATCTAGAATTTTAACAATTCCTTTTTTTGAAAAATACATGTATATGACAGGAAATAGAAGGTACAAGGAATATTTACACTATGACATGGGTTCCCAAGGTAATTTGAATAAATATTTTAAGTTGGCTTTCCTAAAATCCCTGTGATCTTGCTTTAAAAGATCAGAATGGATACTTTTGTTTCTGAAAATATCTCAGCAGAGGCTAACAATCATTATTAAATCAGTTTGGAAAAAAAATATTGTAAGAGCATAAAACTAATCAAAAAACACAGCAATTAAACAGATTTTTTTTTAATATTATTATGAAGTTACTATGCTAGAAATGTGAAATATGTAAATAATCTTTCCTTTGGTAGAAAAACAGTGAAGTTGATGCTATTAAGTGCATATGAAAACTTCTGTTTGTCCCAAGACACCTGAGATGGTCCCTATTGGCCTGGCCTTGCAGCCCTCCAAAGCCTTTGGAAGGTCTGTGCAAGTCAATGGCCTTAGCCCATGGTTAGGCTCCAGGTCTTGAAGATTTACACATAGTTAAAAGAAGTTTATCTCCAAAAGTTGAGGTTTTATTGGTGATCTTATTGTGTAAGTTAACGTGGAAAATATTGGAAAGGATTAATTGAGAATGTCAAACATTTTCCTCTGAGAATAAATTCTTTTTGACTAGAACAGGAGACAGTTAACTTCTGAAAAGCATCAAGACTGATGATTTTGTCTATATAGCATTGACCTGGAAGCTCAGCCATTCAGACTAATAAATCAGGCAATTTATATTTAATCATTAACTAACTCCCGAGCTGAACAGCTGTTCAAAATTAGAAATGGGTCACCCCGGCCAGGATGACATTACAGGCAATCTATAATGCATTAGAATAAAATTATAGTGATTTTTAACTGTCTGGAAATTTATTACACTGCATGTTCCAACTCTTAAACCCTTGTTAGCCAATGTCACTAGTGATTTATGGTGCTTGGCTGGCATGGTAAAATTACTGAAGATTTAAATAGACAATCATTCTATGTTTAGCAAATTTTCAAATTTCAAAGCTATTTTGGAGAATGAGTTGGGTACTCTTTATTGTTTATGACTTACCCATCAGTGCCAACAAGAAAAGAGAATGGATAAATCAAAAAGCCCTCTTGTAAATTAATGGATTTATTGTCTTGTTGCCCTCAGTTAATGATTTAAAGAAAAATCCAATGACTTCTGTAGGCAAAAATGGATGTCTAAAATACTTCAAAGCAAAACTGCTATATTGCAGAGATTGCTGTTAGAACCTTTATCAGGGATAGTCCTTTACTTGTCACCCATTGTGCCTCTCTTATGGATGGAACTGGGGTTTAGGAGGCCTTGACACTCCAAATTCCTGTGTTTATATTGTGAAATACATACATGCTAGCTCTTTTAAGCAGCATATTTGATTAAAGATATTTCTATATTCTTAGTGGACTTTCTATATTCCTCTTTTATAACAAAAGGCTTTGAGACTTCTGTTATCATTGAATTCTGTCTGCCTTCCCAAGACTGAATGTTTAACCACTTCAGCATTTCTGATTTTTGTAGAAAACGTAAGTGAAAAATATTTCATTAATATAAAATTTAACGATTATTTTATTACTTTGGTTTTGTTCACATAGAAAAATTGTGTTTTAGATGAGAATTAGCTGTTACTTGAGATTGATTCTATAATCTGTACAGCTTTCAGAAATGAGCACATGTAAAATTTTCTTTTAAGCCCTGAAGCAGACGACACCAGAAAATAACAAGCATTTAGTATCAAATTACATGAAGTATAGGGGATACTTTCCATTCAGATATTTTAATTAACTTAGATTACATCATGTAAAGGACTGGAAAAATATTATTTGATTACTACTTTTGCTCTGAAAAACAAATGTCCATACAGGCAGAACGCAAATGGCTGTCCTTATAAAGTACTTCTGGGGTGCTTTCCTTCTTTCATGTTGGCCCCTTCTCTGCTTCAGTCACTGGAGAATGATTTCCTGAGGTTTCCCTAATGCAAACAGACTATGAGACAACTTTATTTTATCTGCAGTATTTCAAACAGTACAAACAAAGAAGAAAAGTAATGACAGTTCTTATTTTACATCAAGAATTTTATCCATTTGAAGATTACTCTAATGGGTGGTCAATTTTTACCTTCCTCTCCATGCTGAAATTGTTTAAGCATGCATTCATGCATAGGTTCCTTCCTTTGCTGGGAACTGTACACACAGAACAATCAAAGCATAATGTGCCAAAACTGCTAGTTTGGGGTTTATGTCATGTCGCAAATCCTGACTGAAAAAGAGAGTATCCATCTGAAATTCTTTAGTAACCAGCTTAAATTTCAAATAGATGGTGAGCTGTCTTTATCACATAACTGTAATAAAATAACAGCTTTTCACATAGCTGCTTATAATAAATCATCAAGATCTCGGACCACTCCTGACTATTCACCCTAAATATCCCAGGGTTAGTGTGGTTAAAATGAATTCTGCAAAAGAACATGGGAAACACGGGCTCTTTGTAGGAAATATATATATATATTTTAAAAAATATTCTAGAGTTAAACTTTGAAAGAATCATTGCAGCTGGAGGGAACCTTCTGAGGTATTCTAATCCATCCTCATTGATCAAACAGGGTTGGTTAGACCAGATTGTCCAGTACCATGGAAATTCCACAACATCTCTGGGCAGCCTGTGTGTTTGGCCACCCTCATCTTTTCTCCTGTCAAAATTCCATCATTGCAGCTTTAGCTGAGTAAGATTTCTGTAGTTAGTGGGTAAATGAAGAAAGATAAATAAGAGCAAAAAACCCTGCAGGTCTTCACAGAATCATAGAACATTTTGGGTTTAAAAGGACCTTAAATACCATCTAAGTTCTAAACCCCCTGCTATGGGCAGGGATACCTACTCTGCTGTCTTTCTCCTCACCTTGGGAAAAAAAAAGAAAAAAAGTAGAAGCAACATATTTTTTGAGGTTGAGACAGTTTTTTCTTCCTCTTTCTTGTCTTCTAATATTCTTGTTTCCTTGCCTTTTCTGAATGTTGCTGGAAATGGCTGCCCTAGCATCAGGACGCCAGATGCTGCCAATATTGAAGCATGTCCACCATGCTTTATCTGATCTAGAAAAAAGCACCAATTACTGAAAAAAAACAGTGGAGAGAATATTTGACAAAGAGTTCTATCCCATTGTTTTCAGCCTCAAAGCTTTCAAGTCACCACCAGAAATTCTGGATTGTTTCCAGCCTTTGCAGTCTTTGGAAGTGTATCTCTTGCTGATGGAGTACTTCTCCTGTTGTAATTTTGTGTGCTTTTGGTTAAGAACACAGAGATTAAACATTCTGTCACTTCCAAGGTGCTCAGGAGATAACATTTTCTAATCTTGCTTTGCAATCCATAAACGTGTTGGAGTCAGTCCATTGAAAACCTCAAAGCACAGAAGAAAACTTTTGTGTGGTGACATCTTACTGACAGCAGCACTTGTGTCTTCCTTTGGACCCTTCATAAAACAATATCATCAGGAACCAAAGGGACATTTCTGGATCCCTTCTCTAAAGTTACAAAAAGTAAAATTTGAAGTACAGATCTGTATATACAAGTGCCTCATTGAAGGTATTTTTCTCCCAGAATATGTTCATACATATATATATATGTATGTATGCATACGTATGAGGACTTACATAGATATAGATAGATATAGACATAGACATAGATATAGATAGATATAGATATAGATATAGATGATATAGATATAGATATAGATATAGATATAGATATAGATATAGATATAGATATAGATATAGATAGATATATTATATAGATTATATAGATATATATAGATATATTGTGTGTGTGTGCACACAGGCATACTTTCCTCAGATTACAGGTATCTTTTGAGGGAAATGAAAGAGATAGGTTCTGTGGCAGAAGAATGTCCCTTCCCTTTTCAATTCTCAATGCCAAAGTCTGTTCTTTGTGACACCTTTGTAACAGCAAATGCTGTAAAATTGATAGAGCTGTACAGAGACCTATTCTGCTTAGCTTCTCAGTTCCAGGAAGAGCATATAGTTATGATAATCCCCATTTTTCTGCACATGAAGGAAACCAAGATAGTACTCAGTAAATGCAGAGTAGTTCAAATCCTTGCAGTTGTCTCTGCAAAGTTTTCTCCCTCATTACTTTTGAAGATTTGGGCCATTCTTTTCTTCCTCAGTGCAAATGCTCCTCACCACTTCCTACTTGTTTCCTATTTCTTACATGCATTATATCATAATTAATGTCATTTATTCTCAGAAATATGCAAAATGAGCAGCACTTACCTCATTTTCAATCACAAACCTATGACACAGCAGGTTAGCTGAATTATGAGGACCGTCTGGAAATAGAGTTAAATCCAAATCCAAGTTTCCAAGGTCAGTACTCAGAACTATGGGAACATCTCTTTGTAGATGTTTGCATTGTGCTAGAGTTTAATAGTTCCTAATTTATCTAGAGCTTTACCTGAACCTCTCCCTGTCCTTCTCCACCAAAAATTTGGTTGCAGATAAAATCCTTTCTCAGAAGCCTTCTACCTTGCAGCCTAGGTAGAAAAAAATTGCCCCATATATTTTCAATAGTAGGACTCTGGAAATAAATGTCATTCTTAACTCTTTTAAGACTCTAGTGAAATGGATTGAACATTTTTATGAATAAAAATAAACTATACTGTAATGTTTGAAGATGCTTTCACTGAACAGCAGTGAGACAAAATACCTTGTTTCACTTTTGATTGTTTTCCTGCAAGTGAGGAAGAGTGGAAAATAAGAGACAAATACACTTGAAAAGTTATGTTAAAATAGATGTTATTAATAGTTCTCTACAGAAGGAACAGCAAGTAGTTCTATGTTGTTAAGTATCAGCTTTGTGCAGATATGGTGACACTAGGTGTACCTATATACTCAGATATTTTTTGTGCATTGGGTGAAATATTAATATCTTAATATTAGGAACCCTGATAATACCCCAGTGCTATTCTTTTTCACAAGGAAGTATTTCAGCTTGTAGAAATTATTGTATTGGTTGTCTTACAGTCCAGAGATGAAACAAATCATGTATTCAGTCTTTTGATATATTTAGATGAATGTGTTACACATGGGAGACAGATATATTGCATGCTTGCAAAGGGGAGTGTATGCCTGCTGGGGCCTCTTGGGTTTTCAGCACATCCATCACAAGTTAGGTTTATTTTGGGCTCAGAGATTGGAAGCAAGCATTAGACAATTTAACGTGGTATGTGTTCTGTAATACTATGGTAAATATGACACTGTGCCATGGAAGCTGCACTAGAGATATAGTGCCACTCTTATTACTAATAATAGTGCAAATTTGGCTCAAGTTAAATATGTAATTTTAGTCATTACAAATAACTGTCAGATATACATGGGGGTTGTTTTTGTTTCAGTGTACACTTTTAAAAGAAGCTTCAGTCTAAAAGCCAGCAGTGAGGACTAGACATGTCCAGGGAGAAGGAAAATTTTGATGGAAGACTTTTTAAGATACTCCTGAATGGGGAGAGAAGATAGTTCAGCTTTGATACCAATGATGCAGTGCTTTCCTTTATTTATGGCTTTTGAATTCAATCCAAAAATCACTAACACGGAAGCCTGGAAAAACACCATGAAGGAATTGGTGGGGGGTTGCCCTTTGCTTCCATAAGGCAAAAAAATAATTCCAGGCATCTGGTATAGCTCTTCTATTATGCTTCCACCAGCCCCTCTTGTTTGTTCCAAATTATTTATTCACTCTCTCTTATTCTGTTGTGCTGCATTAGGTATTTCTCTTCCCACCCATACCTGTTTGGTAAGCAGTGATTTCAGGCATTCCATTTATATTTTCTCTCATCTGCTTGCAAGTGCCTGTGAGGGGTTGGCACCCAGCAGGCGTGGCTGTGAGGTGGCTGCTCTGTGACAGCCCCTCCTTAGTGAAGGGGCACTCACACGAGAGCTTTGCTGCAGCTGCTGCCCCACAGGGAGATCCGTGGCTGCCTCTGCCTCTGGAGATGGCCCCATCCTCTGGCTTTAAAGCTGAACTATATTAATTAGACACCATGGGAATCCTGCTTTAATTTTTTTTTTTTTTTTTTTTTTTTTTGTGGATAAATAGTGATTTATGTTCCAGAAATAGGTGCTCAGAGCATACAGAAGCACTGAATTTGCACTATCAGAATACACTGACTTTTATAATATATGATGAATTTTTAACTTCATTGAACTATAAATATTTTTATGAAGTAAATGTCTTAAGAGAAAACACTTTCTAAAAATCTGTTATAAATATGATAAACTGCTTCTCATCACTTTCCTTTCATCTGAAACTCCACAGGGATCCTTCTTTTCTGCCTTACTTTAATTTATATCTCCCCAGTTATCTTGTGCATTGCACTGAGTCATGTCTTGCTACTTGGTAGCCTTGCTGGATGATTACATTTCATCCAAGGCTCTTTTTCCTGTGACAGAAGGCCCAGATCCAATTGCCACGTTAAGGGATGATGCCGTGGCATGGAGCAACGAGGGTGATAGGATGTCAACAGAAAATGCCACTGTTCTAACAAACCGTGAGTGCTGACCTCTGATGATAGATCCCCAGCAACAGGGAATTAAATGGGTAAAGAATAAATGTGGGGCTGACCTTAAAGTCACATGTCTGACACAGAAAGGATATGTGCATACTGAAGAATTGGCTTTTGTGCCTTCAAGTTCCCCTAATTTTCATAAGGGGTTTTGTTGAAATGCACTTACCTAAAGAATTGAAATATTACAACAGTTCTGCTCATTTATTCATAGCATCGTTTTCCTTTTAAAAGGGTGCTTGAAATGACACCCTTCTATTGCTGTTTTCAGGTGATGAGGATGAAATGAAGTGGAGGTACACTTCTTGTGAGGGTCAAACCATTTTTTCAACAGGTAAGGTGCAAAGCCTCATGGTAAGACCTCACTTATACTCTACAGTTTGGTCAGCAGACTACAGAATGTGCACCTCACATGCATGTGCAGAATTCAAGGCAAAAGCCAATATTGGGTCATTTCCTGGTAAACAAACATATTTTTCATTCTTATACTTAAGACTGAATTATGTGTTAGCTGATAGCACTGGCGTGTAACTGATCTCTTCATATATTTTCTTATCTTTACTTAGATTTAGGGAGAGAATGCTCCATTTCAAAGGGTGTTCAGATTTTCTCTACTAAATTCCAGATATAGCACACAATTACACAAAGCACTAAATGGTCATAGTACTGCCTGATTTTTAAAATGTCTTAATCATCTAGCTTCTGTTCTTTTGAATCAGCTCTTTTCCCTTATCTGTCCTGGTTTGTTTTTCATTCTTTTTCCAGCCGTCACAAATAATCATGATTTTTCATTCACACTCACCCTACTCTGTGAAGCTACATTGTCTGATTACTTCTCTTTTCATTATTATTTACTCCTTTTTCCATGGCCATTGAAACAGATTTCTCCCAAGTCATTCAGATTCCAATTGTTCTTGAAGTCCTTCAAGGAAATGTTTATAATTTAAATGAGGATATACCAAAAGCTGTAACACAAGAATATATATAGATAGCTATAGATACAAACATAAATATAGACAGATATAGATATGTGCTTCCCCAACATTTCCATGTCAATTCCAGTATCTTCCATGTGGGGTGTACCCTCATATTTGCTTATAAGGAAAGCCACAGTAATATACATATTTTTTTAATATGAGGAATAGCAAGAGCATAGGTAGAAAGATGTCATACTCAAAACTATCAAAGTCTTAAACACTGGGCAATTCTTTGAGAACAGTTTTCCCTGGTTTAACCTCGTGCTTTTAGAAAAACTTGGCTATTTATATTATTTAAAGGAAATCTTTCTATAACCAGTATTTATCTAATACTGGGGGGGAATTATGTTTTGCAGGTAAAGTTTTCTTAAGACCATTGAAAATATGATTGCTTTTGATGAGACTGTAATCATTGAAAACATATGTGACTCTATTGATCCCATGCTTGGAAGACATACAGTTAAAAAGGGAAGGTGCACATGCTTGAGTAATCAGAATTTTTCCATGACAACTGGATCTATATTGCTTTGATTACTGCATTTTGCTTGGTGCTTCAATTCTTCATGTAACAAATTATTTCTTTTTAAAATGCAATGGCTAAAATCTGTAGATGAGTGGATATTAAAATGTTAGTATCTGTATCTGATTAGATAGCAAAATTGCATTCTTAGTTTCCAAACTGGACTCAAAATACTATATAGATGTGTGTTTCTCAAACTTGAGTGGAATTCTTTATTTTATTACTTCAAAAAATAAAGGGAGTAAAACAAGGAGTAGCATATAATTCAGCTCAAAAGAAAGTATTTCCTTTCCATGGAAAACAAGGAGGAAGGTGTTAAAAATGACAGGCTAGATCTGGATTTAACAATAGATTTGGTTTTCCAGCTGCAATATCAGTTTAAGAAAACTGTGCCTTCACTATGCCATAATTGGTTTTTCAACTACCTCAGGAAATAATGAAGCAGTTTAAAAAGGAAAAAAACTGCAAAAACAAACAAACAAAAACCCTGGAAAGTAAGACAAATGAGGAAAAACAGATATGGTAGGACACAGGGCAGAAAGAAGTAAGCCAGAGGTGGGGACTGTTTATGTTGTTATTGCTGCCAGCCTCCCGTGCATCAAAGCAGTGCAGCTGATGGTGGTAACGAATGCATCGGGGCAGATGTCACAGAGGTGTTCATGCCTGCCAAGTTTTCCCCCTAAACCTGGTCTGCTGGCACCAAAACTCACACACCCCATTTTTCAATACTCAAATTCAGAGCCTGTTCTCCCCAGGAAAGGTCTGCAGTTTGGCATTCCAGTAGGAGACTCAAACTGGGTTCCCCTAGGCTGAGTTAATGAGTTTCCTCCCTTCTGACACAGCAGCAGCAGGAGTGGTAGGTGGTACAAGGGAACGTAACCCTATGTTCTGACCTTTTTGGGGTGATATCTGTGAATCTCATTTTTCATTTCTACGCTCCCTTTCTCCTCTATGTTTTGAAAAATTGTCAAACTTAAAAAATACTATTAAAAATATTTCTTAAGATCTTATTTAGATACCTTTTAGATACACATTATCAGGGTGATAATAGGGAAAATAAAGCAGTTTGTACTAGTTGCAAGAAAATTTCAGTCTGTAATGTCTTCCATAACTTTTCACAAAAACTTCAGATGAAATTGTTAAGTCCTCAATGCAAATGTCAGCCTAAATAAAAATGTTGATTTGTGGTTGCTTGAGAGTAAGCTTATTAAATCTCATTAAATATTTCATCTGATGAAGTGAAATGCCATGCTTCTCCTCAAATGTTTATTTAATTTTAAGTCTGAAAGTGTTCCTCTCTTCTATTCTTATTTGCAAGCAACACATCAACAAGCTAGATTTTTCACATTGGAGAATGTGGCGTGTATTCTGATATAAAGCCTGACATACTCCTGGGGCATTTCTGGATGGATCTCACATGTTAGTCAACAAGTGGTTAGAGTGCTTCATGTTGTTGAAAGTGAAAATATGAAAAAAAATTATAAATAAAGAAGTTATCTTATTTTGTATGGATTACCCAAGATTTTTCTCCCTCCTTCCCATCCTATATTTCAGGCATTGGTGCCTGCACAGTAAATCTAAGCAGTAAAAAACAGCTCAGATCTCCTTGCATGCATGAAGCTCCTGGAAGATGCACTCTTGCCCTACACTGTGAGACCTTGAAATGATCCCCCTTTGTTGCATTTTTCTATAGCTGTATTTGAAGAACTTCAGAGTAAGAGCATACAGCTTGCTTTTCAGAATCCATAGTGAAGAAACTTTACTGTAAATTAGTATTACACTAGTCTAAAAGAGAGATCAGAATTTTCACAAGGTAACAGACTTTTAAGGAATGGGAGGATGTGAAGGGATGTGAAAGAGAAAGAAGTTGGATTGAAAAGGAGAAGGGCCACAGCAATATAGCTTTGCATTGATTTAGCAAAGGCTTCCACATAGCACAATGAAGCTGTGTATGTGGACACAAAAGCAGATAAATTAAGCTATTCAAAAATAGTTTCTTCTGTCCAAATTTACATGACCTGGCATTCTGTGCCCGACTGAAGATGCACAAGTCACCTTTGAGGGGCACAAGTGCCTGTGTGTGTATAATTATAGATACATATACATATGTATATACACATCACAATATATATATATACCCACATGTACCCCATTTATTTCCAAATAAGCAGAGTTTGCCTCATTCTTGATTAATTTCTGTTAGTTTTTTATTTTAGTAGTTCTGTCAGGTACTTTGAATTTTTTTCTTCCTAATAAAGAAAGACTAGAAAGGTATTTGTGATAGATATGGTGCAGTCCAGCAGTTGAAGTTCATTAATAATTGGAATGTTGCAGAGTATGAAGTAATGAATACTAATTACTCCTTTCATGTCTGACAGCACCCCATGGACCAATATATCAGCCCAGACTTTAATTTGGTTCTGGTAATGGTTTCATCAATAGTACATTAATTCTGTGTTTGAAAAGATGTACAGTTGAACCTGACCCACACAGTAGATACCACTGTCATAAAATGGCCACATACTGACAACAACTGGATAATTACAAATAATTAAATCCACTGAGCTTCAGACAATCCTAATTTTAAGTAAAATATATCTTATCATATCAATCGAAAGAAAACATAGCAAGGGAGATTTATCAACTTGTACTCCTTGCAAAGCAAATTTACTAGCCTGTTTATTAGAGAACTTGCTGATCTCTGAACCACATCATAGAAGTACCTCTCCCCTTCCTTTTTTTCAAGATGGTTCTTATGTTGCACTCTGGATATTCTGCAACACCCGCTCTTGGTTTCTGAATGAAGCCTGCAGAAGAAATTCTCAGCCTTGGAGAACTTCAAATGAATAAATGTATATTTTCCTCAAAACCAGCTCACAACAGGGTGAACCAAAGGTATTTGTTATCTCTGAAAAGCAGACTTCATGCTTAAGTGCCTTAGTACATATTTAGGAGCCTAACAAATTTTGGGTGATCATATTTGGATACATTTTTATTTTTAATTTTGGAACAGCAAAACTGCTCAGTTGTTTCCAGTGCACTTTAGACTGTGGCCATGTGTTCAAAATGGATTTAAAATGCTAAGATTTTTGTTAAAAATAGTTCAAGATATTTGCTTTGAGAAGGAGGAGAAAATTAAAAAAAATAATAATTTCAAGAAACTATGAGCTGTAGTACATAGCTTTATGTAAGCATGGCAGCCACAAGACAAAAAAAAAGTAAAATTTGGGTGCAAAATATTAGCAATATATGCAAAAATTATAAAGATGCAAATATTTAGATTTTTTTGGAGCAGATAAACTAAGGCATAAAAGTAAACAGGTACCATCTCTATATGGTGTTGGGTTTTCACCTTCACCTGCTATAAAAGAAACTGTGCCATTGAATAGGTTTGGTATGGATGGTCCTTAATATTTGAATTTTTACCTGTGCATGTCCTGTTCTATTTCCCCAGCACCTCTCGTTTGGAAATCACTGGCTAGGAGCATTAACTATAACAGATTAATGTTATTTTGGCTTATGAGAGAGAAGATAGAGGAATAAATTAATTGTTCATACGGCTCCTATTTGCATTTACACAAGGTGTTACACTTGCTGAACCCCTTTGCACAGTCACAAAGAGGTAGTCAAGTCTCTTCAGCTGCAAGATTAAATTATGAAGAGGTTTTTTAAAATGTCTTGAAATTTGATTTATGTGCAAATGTGGCTTGTATGAACAAGTTTCCATTCTTACAAGGCATGACTATTATTCATGAAACAGCAAGAAAATTTGCTCAGTTTCTCCACAGAGAGAAGCTTTCCTTGCCTTGAACATCTTGTCAGCTGTGCAGCTTCAAGGCAGTGCTTTTCCCACTGAACTCGTTTGACCAACTTGCACAGTTTGTCTACTGAGATTGCCTAGTAACAGCTCCACTCTGCACTTGTTTTCACCTGATTTATTCTGCTTCATTCTCTACATTACTTGTTGAGGTTTGCAAGTCAGTTCCAGAAGCTTAATTTTAAGCAGCAGGGACTGAATGAAAGCTCCTCTGGAAAATGTGTTTACCCCTCTTTCTTCCCACTGAAAAATATTGTTTCCCTGTACTTTCCTGTCTAAAAATTTATCACTTATTCATTCTTGCTGAGCTGATCCAAAACACCTCGCTACAGGAAGCTATTCTACCGTTCTACCATTTAGAGTTATGGTCTGGTTTGGAGAACATCTGCCCTGAAAGATATGCTTTAATTTTGTGTTGCATGAAAGTGTCCCATAACAAAAGATGTTGCATTAGATCCTCAGCCATTTTATTATATGAAGTCTTGTTCTTATATTCAAAATTTCTCACCTTCATGAGTTCCTCTTTGAAAGGCCTCGGCATTGCTACCTTAGGCAGAACATACACAAGGGAATAGCAGGTCTTTGTGTCAATCAATCAAGTTTGACAGATCAGACAAGATGTTACACATGTCCCAGTCTTCTCATAGCTGAGCGCTCATGTTACCTCCTGGAATTTATTTGGTTTTATATTTGCTTTTGCTAAAAATAATTTATACTCCAGGCATATACAGGTTTTTTAAAGCATTTTAAATTATTTTTGAATCCCTTAATCCACTTTATTTCAAAATCTATGAGAATTTCAATAGGAAAAAAAAACTAGTGGGGAAAAAATCTCTTTTTAATTTACTTTGTTTGTTCTTAAATACCAGGGAGCTGGGACTCACACAAAAGGTGTTATGTCTATTCTTGGGTAGAGTGGTGCTTTAGTTCCATCCATCCTATCTGCATCAGCTGAGGGAATAGCACATTATGAAGAAAACATTGCCAAAACTAGAACCCGTCTTTAGAAATTTCTTTGGAGACTATTTTTTGCTATTCCTTCTATCATGGACTTCTATTATCCATGCCTATTTTGCTGCATTTCTTCATAATCCAGAATTAACCTCTAAACAGATATATTTTACTGAAAAAAAAAATGAAGTCATCCTACTGAGTTCCCCACCTCTCTGTTTATCATTGCTGCTTATACTCTTGAACAGTGCAAGAGCAATAACAAAACATTACTTTTTCCCAAATCTGTAATTAACAGAAAACCTACAACAGCTGCAGTAATAAAACCCACCAAGTCATTATGTAGGTTTTGCCTTTCATAGGTGATAATCACAGAAATTGGTTATTTATTGCTTCTGTGAATTGAGAACTCCTAAAGGAAATATTTTCATCCAGAACTCTAAAACTTGTTATATTGCCTCAAAGATGTTCTGAAACATAGCCTGACTCCCTTAGCAAAGGTTCTTCTTCTGACAAAGCAAACTGAAGAACATTTCTTTTGTCAGATCTCTTGTTTCATCAGTGTGTGTGTCTTCAAAGCAAAGCACAATTTTGTTCTCCATGTCAAGTTCTACGGTTTTGTTCCCTCCAGCTGCAGTCAGTTTTGAAGGCTGGAGAGAGACCATGTTCAGAACTGGACAGTGAATTCATGTCCACCTGAGATAGGCTGTATAATCTGAAGGACATGACCATATAGCTAAATTATTGCAGTATTATACAAGCAAAAGCCTGGAAAACCCATCTCCAGTAGTTTGCATGGCAGCATTATAAAATATACATGTCTGATGTTGGGTTTTGTAGAATCATGGGTTTCCCAGCACTAGACATAGTAGGTTTCCTTAAGGAATTCACTTAAAGGATGTCATAAGCATCACTCTTTTCTTCCTTCTCCCCAGTGAAATGCAGAAGGATCTCACCACGCCATTTCATTTAGCCTATGTGTTACAGGCATGTCAGAAGCAGGCAAGGGTCTTAAGAGCTGAAACCTCTGCTGCTGGCTCTGGCAGTGCCCTGTGATAGCCTAGAAAGAAAGCAATGTTAACATTACTACAGAAAGTACCAGTTTTATCCATGTTCTGATGTGGCTTTCATAAATTGCATTTTAAGTGTTTAGTATCTATGCTAACACAAATACTTTGAAAATTTTAGTTAACAAATGCCAATTTGAATTTTATGAAGAGTTCATGTTATAAACGCTCCATGTTATAAATGTTCTATTAGCCCTTTTTTAAACAGAGTTTTATTACTAATATTTAAATCTCCCTTCTTGGCAGAGAACATTCAAAACCATTGCTGTACAGAAAATACTGGTTTTGGGCTCGTGTGTGGCAAGTGAATCCTGAAATCTGACACACTGTTCACTGGGCAAGTCGATGACAAAAGTTGTGCCACTGGGTCACACCAGACCAGACACATGGCACACGCTGTAGTCTACAGGTAATCTTTCAACTTTTTTTGGTGCTATGCCACAGAAGTAGGATGGTGAACTTCATGTTGCCTCCCTGCTGGGCCTCAAAATGGCACAGAGTGGCTGTTCTAGGACAGGCTTCACCCCTCACTGAAGATAAGGGATCAGGAAATTACAGCTCTTCAGTAAGGGATTTCAGTAACTAAAAGGTGAACCTAGGCTACCTCATTCTTTCATCCAACAAATAATTAATTTGGAATGAAACATTTAGAAAATTAAATTTAAACACATTATTTTTGTTGTTTCAGTTGCCAGCCATTCCCTCTCCTCTAGTGTATCCATCTGTTATAAATACATGTCCCTGTTTAGTTTTTTAGGCTATATATTTAAGGATATTATAATAAAAACTATCTCACTGGCATTTGTTTGAAAAGTTTCCGAAGTTTCTGGTAAATTATGATGATAGACATTTATCCCTAAGCCAATGACTCTTCAGTACAGCAGTGAATAATCTCCCTGTGTCTTCTGTATATACAAATTAAACTACAACAATTAAAAATTATTCTTACACTTTTGGTGTGCTCAATCATCCTCATTTTGTTTCTTAAGTTTCAGGCACCTAAAGCTTGGCTTGCATGCATTTGTTATGCTGCTAAGATCATACAGTACCCATTGTTTGCAATCTGAGATACTTACAAGGTTTTAATTTAGTGAGATCCCCATTCTTGTGCATTATATTCATTCCCAGATGCACCACGATTGAAGACAAAAAATGTGAATTCAACAAGAATTTTCATCTCATCCTTCACACTAAACTGGCTAACCCTCACTTACAAGCCAGAACTGCAGGCTCAGACTACCTTCATTAATTTCACTGTCAGCAGGGACAGGCTGGAAGACCAGCTGTTGGACAAGGCTGTTAATGCAAGACTCACAAAAAAAGTAAGGTAAGGACTGTATTTTGATTTGTCTGTTGCCTGCTCTGCAATTTTAAGTCTAGAATTAATATGCCTGTTTGAGTCTACTGCACTGTAATTGTTAGTAGCCCATATTAGAAAGATTTTAAGAGTCTGGAAAGTGTAGAAAGTTCTTTTACTTATTTGTTCAAATCTATTCTCCCAAAGGGCTTGTCTTGACCTAAAGCTCTGCTAGAAATTAAATATATTGTGATATTATTCCCACACTCCTCTCTACCGCTTGGTTTCTCTGTGCATTGCATTTAATTTGCAGAGCAGGATTAAAGCCCCCTGCAGTGCTTCAGTGACCCTGAGCCAATAAGTGTAAATAAAATTCCATGCCAGTCTGTACAAGCATATAATGGCACTATTAGGAATTAGGGCATTTGGTTAATAAATCACAATTGATTCCTGCAAGGATGCAGTTCAGTGGCTGCTGCAGTCATGCCAATATATAGGATGGGGATAAATGCTTTTATAAGTGGTTATAGGAAGGACTTTGTGCAGACTGTAATCTGTGAGATAAAACATGAAAAGGCATGTGAAATTAATAACAAGAATACCTCCTGTTTCTCTAGTGTGTGTTTCCAGTTATCTCATGTAATTAACTAACTTAATCCACAAAGATTTGTTCCACCTGTTTGAGGTGGAGCTTCATACAAGGGCAAACTGGGTCAGGGAGTTTAATTGCCCCTTGAAGAATGAAAGCCATATACTGGGGAATGAGATCTGAAAACAGCTGTCCATTTACACTGCACACAGTTCCACCTGGGACTGCGTGCTTACAAGGTCTGTATCATCCAGGGGTTTGGTGTGAGTCAAAAGCTGACTGAGAGCTCCCCATAAGAAGTCAAACTCTTGCACTGTTAGAAGGTCAGTTCAGCAGAACAGAATATGACAATGTTTTCCCACTCTGTTTGCTGCCAGTGAGGCTCCTCAGCCTTGTGCTATTCTCTGGTTTTCTCAGCTGCCACATAGATTACAAGTTGCCATCCCTGACAAGATCAGAGTCCTTTTGTGTAGTCTCAGGAGGAAGGGCACTAGGAGAGAGATAAAGTTCTAGTCCATGACGACCTAAACCTTTTCACTCAGAGTGTCCAGAACCTCAGATCTAGTATACTGGGACAGAAAAGAAACTGGCCTTTCAGAAATTAAATATAATTAACTGATGTAATTAAACAGAAAATATTGCTCAAAATTGCTATAAAACATTATTTCTTGCTGTGGTTGTTTAAACACAGTGTTTTTCTTCCCTCTGCTAGTCAGTCCTCACCAAGAAGCCAGAGCAGCTTCATGACTGAGCTCAGGCAGCTGGAGGATGACAGGATGCTCAGCCTGTCAGCTGCCCAGGGCAGTCTCCTAGACCACAGTGAACTTGTAAAAAAAAATCAAATCAGCAAAGTCAATGGCAGCAGAAGTACAACACAAGGCAGTAACAATTGAATTGTTTCTAACAACTTCAAGTTGCCTGTAAAATCTCTATTCTTATTATTCTATTACTATTATTATTTTAAGTGTAACATTTCTATGAGCTAGAATAGGAATAGTGAAATTACTGCCTTTCCAGAAAGGGCTCCTCATATTCACATTTTCTTATCTATAATATGTAGTTGCCACATGTTTGATTTTTTTTTTAGGTGCTTGAAATAGTACTCATAAAATTAATAAATACCAACATGAAATTGGAACAAATATATTAATATATGATTGCCATGTTTTCCCAGGTAAACAGGTGATTCTGCAGAGGACAGTTATTCCCTGAGAGTTGTCTAAGAAGCTTGCTTACTTCAAATGTTTGCTGCTTCCTGAAATAAAGTCAGTTTTTCTAGCGTACATCCATATTATTTTCTGTATGGATGGGAATATTTTGGTAATGGTGCGAGATAATCATGGCACATTAAAAAATAAACAGGACAACTGTTGTCATTCAGGTAGCTGAAGTCAAAGAAAATGAAGCTCAGGATGACAGGACAAGAGAGCATTACAGCCCGGCAGCTGGAAGAGCATCCCTTCCTTACTCTGGGAGTATCAGCCTGGGCAGTGTCAACCCCATCTACCAGCTTTCACTGAAGGTAAAAATGTCTCTTGCCAACTTTTTTTTTCCAAAGTGCAAGAATTCTGCCTCCAGCAGTGATGCCTGATACATCAGTTACTGCTTGTACCAGATGTTTACGTTGGCAGGGCTGCGTGTGAGAGGAAAGAGAACACAGTGTGATCTCCTGCTGGTCTGTACCACAGTATATCCCCGCGGGTCTTTGTTGGCTGCCTCCATTCTGACAGTGCTTTCTGACTGTGCTTGCAAAAATTTATCTTCCTTCTGTTAAGCCATCCCACAGGGCCAAGAAGGAAGACTTTGGAGGAATTTTGTGTAAACAATTCCCCATTGTAGACCTACCAAATGATCTAATGCAGTGACTAAGGGAGATCACCCATTCTAAAATTACGAGCTTGTTCAAGTGAGAGAGTCTGCATGCTGAGTAAATAAGGAAGTAGAAGATGATTGCTGTTTGTAGCCCTCAGCCCTGGTTTGCTGAAAATTTCCTTTAAAAGCCTCTTTTCAGCCTCTTGCATTTTTCATTGCTTGGGTCAGCTCTTTATGGGAGCCTACAGTAGGAAACCAATTATCTTATGAGTAGTAAAGCAAAAAAAAGCAAAATTCAAATAAATAAAAAGAAATGTACTAACTCTAAGGCCTTCAATACATCTTCCACAAAGCAATTAAACAGGCTGAACAATCAGGAGATATTCAGTGTTGTATCTCTAACCTAAAAGAAGATGTCACATATTCGACCTTTCTTTTCACATGCCAAGGATTTTTGAAAATTATAAGCTCATTTTCCTGGCCCAAATGGCTTTTCAGGTGAGGAAAAATTTTCATATGCATGATGACGACATTTACTGGATTTACTGTTTCTCCTCTGGAAGCTCATACCTGTGCCCAAACCCTGTGGTTGTGTAGTTTGTCACACAGGGTGACAGGGTGACTGCTACTTCAGTATCAACAGTAATTGCAGAAATTCCAGAGATGTTATCATGTAATTATTTTCATTTAAAATGCTCCAATGTCTTTATAAAACTAGTTTCAGGATAAACAGCATGACTTAGCTGCTTGCACTTGGATAATTAGGGTTGAAATTGATCTGCTATATAAGTAAGAAGTAAATAATACATATCCAAATAACATTCAGGCCATTACTTTTAATTTTAGTAGCTGTATGTCCTGGAAAATGTCAGGGCTCAGGTGCACAGGAAGTCAGAGGTGTCTCTGAAGCAACTCTGATGACCTTTTTCAATTTTGTGTGCTGCCATAGCTCTTCTAAGTACTAAAGAGATAGGACTCCTTGAATTGGATTTCCTTTTTCAGTTCAGAGTTGAACACAAGAGAATCCTGTTGACATTTTAACTATACAACCATGGAGTATCATTAGAGTAGTTTGGGAAAATTGCTTTTCAGTTCTATACCTTTTTTGTTATTATTTCTGGACATGTGCCTCACCTAGACACTTTCAGATAAAGTCATGCATTCTACCATTTTTTTAGTAGAAGTAGTGATATTTTCAAAGTGGAGATTTCTTCACTCTTTGAGTGCCTTTTTCCTTAAACATCACATACTGTATCTTGTGAGGAAATTCTGTTCTACCATAATTTGTCCGCTCCCCTAAAAGTAGAATTTTAACTCCCTGCCACTCACTTTAGTTAATGTCCCATAGAGGGTTCCCAGTTTGTCATATCTAGATGTTTAACAGTAAGCAGATAATGGCAATACCAACCAAAGTAAATTCTCACCAATAATACTGTTTTTATGTATGCATGCTTGAGTGTATATATTTAGTATTTTATTTATTTAATGGTGTATTATTTATGTAATTTTGTATTTTAAGGCAAGTCTTGAGTCCCCTAGTTACACTAGGGGTTTTTACATACCTCAAAAATTATCAGTGCCATCCTGTTTCAGTCATCATGCAAAAGCTACATCTGCATTTGGCATGCTTCCAGGCTATGGCAGTGACAGTGGTGTCCAGAGGTTAGATAAAGATATTTAAAGATCCACCAAGAAATGGTAGAAATGGGTGGACTCAACATATCCAGAAAAGGAGAAAAAAAGCTCTTTTCAGAAACTAGCAATACTGTCCATGACAGAATATCGTATGCTCTGAGGTAGGAAATCGGAGCGTTCATTTTTCAGGGCAAATGTGTGTGAGGGTAGTGCCTTGCATGACAAATTCAGATCTTAAGAAGCAAGCAAATAACTCCTAGAACTGGATGGCCAACCAGAATTTGAGATCAATTACTGTGGTCCTTCACAGTCTGTTCTCCTGATGAAAAGTTTATGAAAAGGTAGTGTGGTAAAGCATGAGTCACGTGAGCATATTTGGAAAGCTGTGATTGTGGTTTCTTTTAGATTGAATATAGGTACCTGAGGAGAACAGTCATTGATAAATAGGCATACAGTAAGGTATCCTCTTAATAACTATAAATGTATTTTTCAGTGGTATTTCTCATTATGGTAGGTAACCCCACAGGATGACAGTTTTTCAGGTCTCCCTTTTGAAAGTTCTATGATACCAAGAAAGATCCTGTATGTCTTCAGCTGTGGATACTGACACATTTGTTTTCCATCTGTGCAGTTTTTGTCTTTCGGTCCCAAGTAATGGCTATAGACCTGTTGCTCCACATCCCACAGTCACCATTTTTGTGTGACTTCTGAGAATGCAAGCTTGGTCCTAGGTATTTATTTTGCCCAACTGCCCCAGCTTTATGTGATAGTACTGCCTGCACATATAATGAGATAATGAGGTCCTTTTTATTCAGAAGTTGCTCTTTTCTGTCATATGGCCACTGTCCTGCAGGGAAATAGGAAAGATCATCTTCTCTCTTTCTTCCCCACCTGCTTACCTTCCTGCCTTCAGTTCACTCTCCTGATGATTTCTCTGATGAAATGACCATCGGTGTCAGACATTCAAGTCTGAGAATGGCACAGACCTGGAGTAGTTATCAAGGCACATCTTTTGTGTTTAGCAGATGTTTTGTCATGTATAGAAATTGTGTGGAGAAAAATCTTGGCTCAAGGTACTCGAAAAGCACAACAATGGGTTTAGCAAAATGCTAAGAAGAGAGCAGTCCAGCCACTCCTGTGTTTTTCATCCTGTCTTCAGGACTAGACCCACTTGAATATCATGAGACCATACATAAGCCTCTTACTTGCTTCTGGTTCAAGGACCACTTAACTGTCTCCCATTAAAGAAAGAACAATTGAGCTTGAAAGTGAAATGGGGCATATGGGGCTACAAATGTGGATAAACTGATGTATGCTTATATGCTTGTGTGTATGTGCTTCTAGAAGTGTATGTGTAGTTATATTTTCTTCTCTGAACAAAGCAAAGCCTTCTGGATTAAGCTGTCACTGGGATGGAATATGCATTCCTGTGGGGAAATTGGGCACAGTTTATTTTTGGCAGAAGATTCAAGTGCCAAAATTTCTTCCACCCCCACCATATTCATGGCAATGGAGTGGATGAAAAGTATATGTCCATAAGCACTACAGTATGAAGACATTTTCAGAGCATTCCTCTGCTTGGCATAATGCAGGTTTCTTTTGTACTGTTTTCTACCTTTTTGACTAGATGAGGGCCAGAGGGCAATTTTCTCCATGCTCATGTAATCTTGTGCCCCCTGTGACTAAATAATGGTCATTATACAAACTGTATTCAGTTGTATAGGGTTCTGTGGCTTTATATGTAGGATTACTATTCCCCACAGACAATAGTGAGAATACCAGGTTAATACAGCTGTGACCTCACTGTGCTCAATTTAAGCTCAGGCCCCACAAGGTGAGAGGCTTGTGCATTTACCCACTGAACCAATCAGTTAAAAAACTGATGTGATATCTACCACATGTTGCTCTCTTTTTCATGAGGGAATTGCTCTGTACCCCCCATAAGAGTTTCTAAAGCTCAGTAACAATGCTGAGCATCTATCAAAATGTCAAAAGGTTCATTATCTTAAAACCAAGGGAACAGATTTCTGCAGGCTTTTTCTAATACCAGCAATAAGGCCACTGTTGAGAGCTTGCAATTTTGCTTGTTGAAATTGTAAGGGTTTAGTGAAGTGCTTCAGAGGAAGTAATATGCACTGCACAAGTGATAGTAAAATTAATGGGGGCTTTATCATTCTTTTTCCTTCCTGCTCTGCTAATTTTCCCATCTCCTCCCCCTCCATCACTTACCCTTCCCCAATTATTTCTATTGCAGGCAAAAAGATTGGGTTCACTATAGATTCAGGAAGATTTCATAACATCACTCCAGGACAAAAGCAGGAGATGGTTGCAAAGGAGGCACTCAAGAAAGCTGCCCCACATGGCCATTGGGTTCTTTTCCAAGTGAGTGTCAAACTGCCTTTCTGATGGGGAATACCTCCTCAGCTGGAGGGATGTTTCCAGAACACAAAATATGCAGTGGATTACATCTAAGCAATAAGAGTTCTAAGCTAATAATCTTGTTCCATTTGCTTTTGGTTGTAACAGGATAAACATCGTATTAATAGGGTTTATGTCACTTTTTGCTGAACAGTGCACTCTCCCAGGAGGAACAGGAGAGATAAAACAGAAAGCCCCTGGTGGGTGGGCAGGACTGCCCTCAGGCACAGCCTTCCCCCGCCTAATTAAGAGCTCCTATTCCATTCAGCAGGCCATAATGGAGACTTTAATGAAATGGGTCTGACTGTCCCTGGGGAAGCTGTATGATTAGTCCTGGAGTGCTGCTTTTCTGAGATAGCAGCCACTGCTTTGGCCAGCTTTGTATGGACCAGGAGCCCTCTCTGCAGTGGACAAAGAGATCCGTGGGATGCCCTGGCAAGCCGTGGTTTCCCAGCACAGTAACAGAGTGAACAGGAGCACAGCAACCGTAAATGCCACTGAAAAAAAGATGCTCCCTCCCCAATGTTTCATGCTCAATAGCCAATGTGACAACCTGTCAGCCCTGAAGCCAAACGAAAGTGCATGTTCCAGGCCTTGACATTAAGGTGGTTATGGGAATGGGATGGTTCTCTCCTCTCCTGGTTTTAACCTCATCAGCCTGCTTTGTCTGCCAACCAGTTGCCTGCAACAAATGAAGAGATTGGTTAGAGTCAGTGTTTTCTGCCAGAGGAAACAAAACCACCATGGGATTAATGAGGGGCCCTGATGTGCTGGGCACTGTGGGAACATGCACAAACTGCCCCCCTCGTCAGCAATGAAACTGGAAATGTGCTTGACCATATTTCATTGTGAGTGAGCTAACCATGCCAGTCTGAAAACAATCCTGCCTAGAAATGTTGTGTAAGGAAGAGTCAAGTTGGTTTTCAGGGGAATTTCAGGGTTCTCAGCTGCTCGGGGGGCAGAATGAAAAAATGGGAGATGGCAGAGGATGGATGGGGAACATCTGAGAAGCTGTGTTACAGACCTGTTCCATTTTCCAGCCTGTTATGCCTGGCTCTTGAGGGAGGAGAAAGGCAACAATTGTGCTGTAAAGGTTTTTGATAGTGAAGGATTGTGGGAAGTCTAAAGGGAAACTTCATGAAGATGTTGGACCAAATCCCAAAAGGTGTTAAGCTGACTAGAACTATTGGGATTTGGATGCATTTAGTGCTTCTCAAGCTTTAGTCTTCTGCATTTGGGGCCCAAAACCCTGTAAGTTTATATTTCAAAAAATTTTGGAGAAAAAAGATGAGGTATTTTACTATGGATTTTATTGGAGACTAGAGAGTATAAAATTAAATATTTAAAAGAAAAAACCAAGCTAACCTAAATGTGCTAGTCTGACTGACCTGAGAAATACTTTAAAAATTACTTTGGCTTCAGATCTTGCAAAAGCAGTTGGCACAGTGGTTGGCAAACTGGCAGATGAAATTATGACTTCAATTTTTTGGTGTCAAGTTACACTCTTCTGTCATTCATTATTAATATCTCAAATTCAGATATCTGATATATTGAATTTTTATTTTGTTATTATATTAAGGCTTTAATCACTTCCACTTTGCATCTGATGGATGCAGCCTATATGAAAATTCAGGTGCTGCCAAGCTGCAGTCATATCATGTGATATGAAGTCTCCCTCTCTTTCTATTCCTCTATTCCTTTTTCCACATGGCGAGGGACAGTTAGGGAATATCCCTCCAGCAAACCTCATAATAAAGTGATGCAGCAACCAGGGCATAAGTGACATGTTGTATTCTTTGGCTGTAATTCCTCCTGCATGGAAATTGCCAGTGCAGTCAGGAGGTTCTGGCACATCAGTGAAGGACCAAATAAAAGCTTGTGGATAAGCTGCAATTCAAGTTGAAATGTTGGCTGGGCTAAAGATGTTTGAACGACACCATTAGCCCACACTCCACATTTTAAACTTTTCTTGATAGTCCTGTTTTTCACCAGGAGGTGCTTTGGAGGCAGATACTTTTCCATTATAACACTCTTCTCTGATCTATCAGGGTCTTTCCACTGCCTTCAAGTATTTTGAACTTTAAAGACAGTTACACTCCGAAGTAGTCTGAGACATATTTCCTAAGCAGCAGGATAGCTGGAACCATTTTTCTGTCTAGCACTTCCATCTTCTTCCTGGTATGTCTTGGTCATGTTTTATTCCCAGTTCTACAGAAAGTTAGAGTCCAGGCATCTTCTGAGCTATGCTTGTCTTTGCATGTGATAACAGCCACAACCACAGATCACTTAACCCTGAGTTTATAATATTTTCATTAGCTTCAGAGTCAAGGCCTTAAATTTTAGAAGCTAATAGTGAAACCTCAATAAATACCAAGAAATGACAATGACTTAACTGTTACCCCATTAAAAAGTCACAATGGCAATGCCTTAACGACAACAAATTTATTTGGCTTTGCACAATAACCATGTTGGCTATTTTTCAATGGAATGTTCATCTAAGTAGCTGAGTGGTTCAGAACCTTGGACAAACTCCTTCAGCAATATGTTATCCTGATTTCTGTGTCTTCATCAGTGCTTTGCCAGCTCCAACCACAGAAGAGGACATCATTCTCCAAGGAATACTAGAAAATTCAATTAAAATTACTGGTGAACCTCCTGCAAGGATGCTGGCTAATTTCCATGTGGTTTTGACCAGATAAAAGTAAGCTTTTTTTTCGCTTTTGTTTGCTTTAATTACTCTGTCCCCTGTGGAGACAACTGGTAACATTGATGACCATTCTGTGGGAGACCAGGGCTGGGGACCGTTGTGGTTCCAAATTAACCTGACAGCTGCAGGGTGCCAGCCCTCTGTGCCCTGCATCACCTCTGTGTTTCCCATCAGTGCCAGGCAGGAGAAAAGGTGTGGCAATAACACAAACATTTGTACTATTCAATACAGACATGCACAGATATGCATACAAAGACAGAAAGATCATTTATTGCACCAGCTGTAGCCAGTGGTGCACTTATGATAAAAACCTGTACATGCTCTAAAGCCAGAGCTCTTTCATTCAATGGTACTCACATATTTTGCTCTGCTCTAAATTTACCAAAATGCATGGTCATGAGCATTCTCCCACAGAGTGGATTTGCATACCTGGGTGTTCAGGCAATGGCTCAGTACCCTGTGTATGGGTTCCTGCAGTCAGGCATAAAGAAAGGAATTAAAGAGTAAGGGTTATGTGCTGTTTGTTTTGTCTTTTGCTCTTTCCCTGTGCAAGGTTCTGCTTGGTGGGTGGAAAGAAGAAGGAGGAGAAAGAAGACATGAGAATGTGGAGAACAAGCTCATCACAGATTGTGCGTAACCTCCTTCCCTGCAGATGCCTGGTTATCCCTGTCTGCTACTCCAGGAACTTGTAGAAAGATCTTCAGTTCCAGTGTGAGTCAGCTTCCCTGCAGCAGTGGCTGGAGCAGCCAGCTTGCTGTCACCAGCAAACAGACCACGATGGAGGCAGCTGGAACTGCACACTTTGGCCTCCCAGCAAGGTATTCACGTGCAGCTGCTTGAGCACAGCACACATGGGGGCAGAGCTGGGATGTGAAAAGGGTAAGAGCTCCTTTAGAAAGTAATACTAGCCAATGCCGGGGGGAAAATAAAATTTAAAAAAAAAAAAAGGAAAGAAAAAAAATTTAAAAGCTATGTCAGAGCTACAAATGGATTGATTTTGATGATATGGGATGATTTGGAAAGATATTTGTGAGAAAGGAAGAATATCTGAAGTTTTTTAGCTGAGCAGTTAACTATTAGTACAGCATTTTGTTCTATTTTCAATTTTTTTATAACTTACTATTAAAATACTTTCAATGGAAATCTGAAAAATTTAGACAGTTTTTAAGAAAGGTGGTTCATATACATTGTTTTCCTGGTTCAGTCTGTGTTTAATGAAAGAATATATATGTATATATTTGAATTAAGCAATTTCTAAGCTTCACACTTTAGAGATCTCTCTTTTCTCACCCACTATTCTGAGCCATGGGTGTTTGTGGCTTACCACAAACTCCTGTGCAGATACTGTCTTTAATATATTTCTGGTTAAGGTTTTTTTTTTTCTTTAGTTGCAATAAGAAAATCAAAGTATGCCTAATCTAGATGGAATACATTTCATGGGTTTGTGGTTTTATTCAGGATAGAAACTTGTGTTGTATTTTTTCATGGTTGAACTCAGCATTCTGATTTAAGGAGGTTTTTTTGTCAGACATAAAATCCTTCACCTTTGCCCAGATTCTGCTACATGTTGTTCAGCTCAGGATGATCTATTTCCTTTTGAAAGACAAGAGTTGATCCCTCTGATGTTCCCTATAAAAATCATTCTTTTCAAGGGTAACAAATTAATTTTTTATATTTATTACTTCTTAAACTAAAGGATAAAATACAGAAAAATATCAGAGACATAAGGATTAATTTCTGCAAATTTTACAGGCAAAATGCCAAATAATTTAAAAAACAGCTGAATGTCATTTTGCTGGAATTCCCTATTAACCCTATAAATAATGGAGGCAAAAAGAAAAATATTAAACTTCAGTTTCAAACATGACTCTTCAGGAAATGGTGTAAAATTTCAAGGAATTTGAAGGTTCTTAATAAATGTTAAAACTAGTAAATTTTCTACTTGGCATAAAGTCTATGGATGATTTAGTGGTTATCTGAGTAATATTTATAGATTTCTAGGTAAAGACACTGTTTTTGTTAGTTTCCGTAGCACAACAGTTTGTTCCTACGGGACGTTTGGGAATTAAAATGTCACTATCAACAATTTTGCATCTGGGAATTACTGGAAAAAATACTGCCCAATAGCCTCTGATTGTTTAGAAACCTGTTTCTCACTCTCCTTCCAGCTCCAGCCAAAGGGAGAACTCCAGGGTGAGTTCTCCCTTTGGCAGCTGAGGCTGGCACAGCTCTCAGCAACACTCCCTGTTGCCAGTGTGTAAGTTACTCCTTTTTTCTTTGACAGGGGACCCTTGAACTGCACGCCAGAGAAGGGGAATTTAAAAGCATCCTTTTCCCTCTGTGCCATTTTCACAGTTGCATTCCTGGGAGACTGAAGTTTGGCCCTTGGGGCTGGAATGGAAGGTACCAAATCCACACCTGAGATCTCCGTCTGCATCGCTGTCCTCAGCAACTGCTCAGAGGCCCACCAGAAGGTAGGAAGTGGTCAGGTAACCACACATCAAGGTCATTTCCACTCAATCACATATTTATACTGAATAAGGGGGACACAGTTCTTTCCCTGAAGCTGTTATTTAAGTAGCTGGCATTATGTGATGCTGTTGGTGAGTATGAAAATAAACCAGATCAAAGGGAGTGGGGGGTTGTGGCTGTTTTCTGGCAGTGGATGCTTGAACTTTGAAATATAGGCAAAACCGGTTCCACATCAGTAGCTAAGGGGAAAAAAAATGCCCTTCATTATGTTAACAAAAACAGGGGTTTACATGTGCATATATGCCAAATTCATTAGGCAGGTAATGAAGCATTTGCACAAATGTAATTACAAACAGCAATTCTGACAGTTCATAACACTGCATTAATAATCACTACAATTAGTTCTGATGATGGAAGCAATTTACAGCACGTCACATGTATAAATAATGGTGCATTTCCTGAATGTGTCATTATTATGTATTAAGGATGCCACCTTGTTGTGACTTTCTCAGTAATGTTCCCCTTGAGTCAAAGTTAAGGATAGGAGAGTGATTTTTTTCTGAGCTACAGAATATTTCATACTTGTATAATTTTAATACCGAGTTGAGGTCATCTGTGTAAGTTCTGCATGTGAAAATGTGAAATGTCTAAATAAAAGGCAGTAATTATTTATTACTGAATGATATAGGATATGATTGAATAGATTCTCCCATTTTAATAATTTAAATAAATTTCAGAGATATTTATAAAGAAATAAAAGAGACAGAAGTGTCACCCCTTGATGATATGGTTTTGTCCATATCTCCCAGCTTGTATTTGCTCTGAGAAATTAATTTTTTGTCTTCACAGCCCTGCTAGCCTTTATTTAGTTAGTAGGACATCAAGCTGTTTTCCCTTTTTGTGGTACTTGGTGTCATAGTGAAATAATTCCTTAATTTTATTATGATGATTTAATAATGCTTCCCATTTAGAAAACAAGTCTATGAAATCAGCTTATTCCAACCCTTAATTTTCTTTGCTAATAAATCTTGCTGCTTTAAGCTGTTCTTTTCAAACCACAATTCATAAGCTGGATAATTCATTTTGCTAATTAATGAGAGGGAGTATTCTGATGGCAGGGAGTACCAGGAAGGTCTGTAAGAGCAAGAATTATTTCTTCTCTCCTCTTGGTAATATTGCTTATTGGCCTTTCTCATTGTACTGCTTAGTGATTCATTACCCTGTGGTTTCATAAAGATTTTTTTAAATGTAGATATTGGAGAGAGAAATAAGAAAACTGGGGTTTTTTTTAATGTCAGTTCCTATGTATATATGCATGTCTATGACCTTGTGCATGTATAAAAATATCATATGTATATTATTTATTGTCCTTTGGGAAGAACTTCCTGAAGACAATTAAGCATTGACCAGAAAGCATAAACTGGGCAACTTGAGCTAGCTCATCAGCTAGTGGAAATTGCCATTACTTTGTTATAACTTCCACTAATTTATAGTGTTTTCCCAAGAATATTTAATCTTGTATGTCTGTTTTTCCTGCTGCTAAGACAAAATCCAGCACACCAATCTGCAATAGTTGAGGTGTCTTCATGTGAAGTACAGTGGTCCTTCCTCATTGTCCCACTCTTGCCTTGCACCTTCTGATCCCCACACATCTGTTCAAGGAGTTGTCACCAGATTGTTGTGGGGGGAAGTAGATTCTGTCCTCTCCATTATCCACCCACCCAGCAACAGCTCTGTGGGTTTTTTAGGTAGAACAGACCAGTTTTGTATAGAGTACAATGGCAATTATGTGAACCTGACAGCCCAAAATATTTCTAATGCAAACTCCGCAGCTTTCTCACACTCACAAAAATGTCCCTTTTATATCACCAGCTTTGATTATCCCAGTATAATCAATGTCCCAGAAGTGTGCAGCTGAATGAGCTTGTACTGCATTAGAATATTGATATACTCTTCCAAAAGACAAAGGAAAAAGCAATTCCTTGAGATAAATATATATGAAATAAGAAAAACATTAAATGAGATTTTGTTGCCGAGAAAGAGAAAAGCAGGTTTATTCTGACTGCAAGAACATTCCATTCTATATCCAAGTTGCTGGCATTTTTCACAGGGATTCTCTGTTCAGGCCTCTCCTCACAAGCATGCAGTCCTGCATATTATAGTCCAGTGGCTTTTTTTAAATTGGGTTGTTTTTTTTTTTTTCATTTTCTTTGAACCAGTTTAAAATAAAGATGGATTAGTATTTCACATAATCAAATTGCTGCATACAAGTGTATGTAGCAAGCAGGCTGGAATAGCTGCAGCTATTTTACTTGTTCAGTTCTGTCACATCATGTAATATTTAAAGCCTATAATTAAGTTTTTACTTGAATTGTTGGGAGGCAAATACTGCCCCCAAGGGCGTAAAGGTTCCTGTCTGCAAAGGTTTCATCACAAACTGGCATATTTTGCAAACCAAAGGGGAGCAAAAAGAAGTTTCAAATGCTGTGAAGCCAATTAAAAGAGAAAGACAGTGGTTCCTTGAATAAAATGTTTTGCCACTCTTAACCACATGCTTTCTCTGTGGCATTATGACTAGAATTCTACAATAAACTTAATGCTTATATGATGGGGCAGTAATGGGATTAATATTAATTCAATTTTTACCAAAGTTCTTGAATACTTCCCTATTTCAAATAATGTAGAATTTCAGTAAGTAAACGTTCCCTAGTGAGGAGATATAAAAGACTGCAATCAGATACAAGTTTTTTGTTTCCTCTCCAAGAAAGGCACAGTAGGTTACCTTCCTGTTACTCATGAGGGTTATGTTTTTAAAGATCTTGTTCACAAAGTTACGTTCTCATGTGGTGTTTTGAAAATTTGGTTTTCTCTAAAGTTTTTTTATAAGGGCTAAGGTATGAAATATAAAGCTTGGATAATGCATTTTACACCATTGCTGAATTCTAGTCACAGATTTGCTATTTTTGCTCATATACCTCTCACTGGATTGAAATAAAAGAAATCTGATTTTAATGTTATTTGCTGAAAAAATCCAAACCCAGCAGTGCAAATGTATAATCATGAAGCTTTCTGAGAGGAAGTAGTTGAATTTCTTTTTTGTCTCTTAACAATGTTTATTCAGAACAGCTTTGGTTTTTCCTTTAAGCAGCTGTCTTGTTTTATTCAATGATGCATTCTGTTCCTCAGGTGATTCCACAGGAGGAACCTCCTTGGTAAGATCATGTAAGGTGGCCACATCATGGGTGCCTGGTACTGCAGGCTCTGCTGAATCTGTCTGCAAGATTTCCTCAGCCCAGCCCTGGTGAGAACTTTCCTATGTGCCTAAAGCTCTGGAACACAGTATGTTTAACCTAAGGGAAAGAGAAGACCACACACTTTCTCATCCATCCTGTAGCAAGGTCTTGTCTGGCTGTGGGGGGAAAAAAATTGCTGATAATTTATCATGAGCAGATTTTGGCTGAAAGGGTTTCGGAGTTGGCATACTGCTTGTTTACTTTTGCAAGTACCATTAATTGGTAACTTGAATTCTGTACTTTGTAACACTGCTTGTATAGTGAGCTTAATGGTATCAGATACACTTAGGTCTCCATTTTCCTAGGAAAACTATTTTAAGGTGCTTCCATTTAGAAAGTTTTAGGTAGGCATGGGAAGGTATCTTTTATGGAACTGCTCTTTAACCAATGTAACTGATAGACTCACCAGTTTCAGCAGTCCAGAATGGCACCATCCTCAGAACTTACACTTACTCTTTGCACATTTTCTTCTTCAGAAAATAGTGGAAATGTTATACACTTCCTTGCACCTCATTCTTTTTAAAATAGAGAAAATAGCTTGTAAGACTGTTTTCAATTTTCCACTACCTTCTCACACATCGGTTTCTGTAGCTTTGTCAGGTTATCACCAGCTGACATATACTGAATTATTCAAATTTCATTGTTGAGTTTTCATCCTGGACAGCAGTGTATGTGGAACATCCATGACTCCAAAGGGCCAGATTGCCAAAGTGGCTTCTAATCAGCAGCAAATGCTAAAATTTTTGAGGCTACAAAAAGAAAATGTTGCTTTAACTTTAGTTCCAAGAAATTCTGCATGGGAACTGCAAACTCTCATATAACAAATGTGGATGTTTATACAGGGGCATGTGTATGTATTTACACACATATATAATATAGGTATATATGATATGTATCATATATATGTATTTTTTAATATGTATATAAATATTAAAAAACTGTGTCTGCTTCTCCTTAGCTGCTGAAGAAGCCACTTTAGAGAACTGACTCTATACAATTTGCTAAAAACAACCAAGAGATTTTTCAAGTGTCCTTTCCAAAATTGTTATTTTTCATTGTCCAAAGGTAAAAATGCTCATTTATGAGGAAAAAAATTAAAATTGCCGTGTTAGGTGTGAGCAGGCCATTTGTGGAGCCGGGCTAAGCTGGGAAAAGTGCCCCCTTCACCCCTGGCAGTGGGTGGAATCTTGCCTTTCGGCTGTGAACCAGAGGAGCGGCTGGTGTCTCCTTGGTCCCGAAGAAGCAGGATTTCATATGTCAAAGAGCCACACTCAGATGAAGGCAATTGGAAGTAACTGCTCAGAAGAAGATGCCCAAGAGTAAGTTGCCATGGAGATGGAAAGGCTAAACACCACTGTACTCCTGACCTCGAAAGAGGCTGATTTCTCCACATGACAGCTGAGGTCGTGGGGGCATGGTGGGAAGCTCACCCTGCTGGATCCAGCTCTGCCTCTAGCCTATGGATAAGTAAAGAATTACTTCTTTACTACTTTAGGTAGTCCATTAACCTTCACAAGGCTGAACTTTAATTCAAATAATTGCAAAATAAGTATAGGTGGTGAAACCTGAACAGAATCACTGCTATTTCTATGGCCTTTGGAAAGTTTAGGGACCCAACCCTTAGCGTGGATCCACTGGTATTTTAAACAGTGAGGTATCTTTCTTAGCTTCTTGCTGTAATTAAAAAAAGTTAAAGCCCAGAATTACCAGCAAAACCAGAAAATCATTCAGTGACTGGCAGCCAATGAATGGATGGTCCTTCATTGGTGGTGGGGCTTTGTGTTCCCTGGGGAGGTTACCTTCTCTTTTTAACTTCTTGCTTTATGATGAGTTCTTTTAGCTATAAATTCATTCCACAGGGTCCATTAGAATTACCCACCATGTGTCAGCTTTGATAGACCTCACCCAGGAACAATCATAAAGAGAGAAGTGTGGCAAGCTCCTGCTTCATATCCCAGTAACCCACAGCCTGCCTCTGTGCACATGACTCCCACAGACACAGTAAAACCTGATTTAAGTGCCAGCAGAGAGAGACTGGTAAGTACAGATTGTCTGACAGAATTGATCTTCCACTCGAGGTAAATAACAGGGCTTTTTTCAAAACCTCAGCACTACTTCAAAGTGGCTATATCTTAAGATACAGCTTATTGTGGGTGAGGTTAGTGGTGCAAGTTCAGGCACAGGTAAATGGCTGGTTGCAGAACCAAAATTACTTCAGAAATAAGTGCTTACTGGTGTTATTTTGAGCAGTAGCTTGTTGTAGACTGTTCTAAATGCCAGAAGCTGTTAAATGTTATTGTGATTTTGTGAAGTGGACCCTGCATTAGGAAGAAATAGCTTTTGTGAAAAGTACCACTTAGAGCTAGAAATATTTTTCAGCAAAAACAACTTCAAGCCTTTTTTAAATTGCAGACAGCTCTATGACAATAAGTTCAGAGAAATTATTTGAATTCAGTGAAGTTCTTACAGCACAGGAGATGGGGAAGTCTAGAAAAATAAATGTGATTGCTACAGCTTTCATTCTTATTTTATTTATTACTTTTTATTTTATTTAGGAGGTCAGCCCACTGTGAGTACATCTCATCAAAGTCCTGTCTACATAAATCTTGATCTGTTCCAAAGTCCCAAGTCTTATCTTAAATATCCTGACAGAGTTAGGGTCTTCCTGCTCTATAGGAACAGTGCAGTTAATAGTACTTGGCTCAATACTGAGCTGATTGAGACCTTAATTTTTAATCCTATTAAAATTATCAGCACAGTGTCTATCTCACTGAGGCCAAAGCAGCAGTAAAAAAAAAAACCCATACAATACTCCTGTACTTGGAGAGATGCAATGGAGTAGCAAAATGGCATAAGACTCCTTGCTTGGCTTCTGAGGTGATGCAGACTTGCAGTACTTAAAATACACTTGCCTCAGTAGTGACATTCCTTAAAATAAATGCAAAGCTTCCTCATGAAGTAAGAATCAACCCCACAGAAAATGGAAGTGTCTGGAAATTATGCAAATAGTAACTATGCTGGGAATACTTTGATAACCTTGCTCCATTGTATCAGAACATGCAGCTGTCATGTCTACAGATATCAAATTTCTGAAACTTTGTAGCTACAGGAGAATGTTTCCTGGTGTCAGCATTGCCAATAATATTTTTTTTTTTTTCCGACAGCTTGAAGCGGAACTTGGCACCATGTTTCTTGGCCTCTCCAAATCTGGATTACAATAGATACCATAAATACATAGATTAAATGCTTTCATCTGAAAGCCCTGATAAATGCACTGCACCATATGCTGAGATGGGATTCTTGACAACATCAGATAATCTCTTCAAAACTCCTTTGGAAAAGCAACCCATATATATATGGGAGAGGGACCAGGCTAGTCTGCAGTGAAAGAGGTGAAGTTCTTCATCCAGTGTGTTGTCAGTTCTTTTAACAACAGGTGGAATACACATCTTACTGTGTTATTTCAGCAATAGGCTGGGGGTGGGGAAAGGCATCAAATTAGAAAAGATCAGATGAGTGCTAATTATTATGATAATGCACCAGCCTGGCCCAGAGGTAATGCACTCGGAAGACATTTAGACAAATTTCTTTTTCACATTGAATTTATTGTGGGGTAGGAAACAAGGTATGGATCTATCTCACTTTTTTGTTGTTGTTGGTTGTTTTTTGTATTATTTTTATAAACAAGTACAGCAAAAAATACCTTACTGGAAAAAAGGTGTGGTTGGTTAAATTGGTCAGTCTAGTCTTGACCTCTGTCTTTTGTTCCCATCTCCTGCAAGATAAAACTCCTTAAGGTAGCTTTTTTCTGTTGCATTCACAGCACAGCCTGGCAGTGGTGTGCAGGTTTTCCATGCCAGGAAAAGCAGCCCAAGCACAGGCTCTCCCACTGCTTCCCTTCCTGGGAACTTGATCTGAGCAGGAGCCTTGTGGCTGCTCCAAGATTTCCTTTGCAAGCAGTAAAGGAAGAGGAGGTTTTTCAGGGACTTATAGTTTTTGGGTGGTCTGAAGAGGTGAACCCTGGCCAAGGAGGATGTCTGACCATTAGGATGCCTCAGCACCTCACCACAGAATCTGGAGTCTAGCAGAACAATAATATCTGATAAACTATCAGATGCTGAGTTAAATGGACCAACTCTAATACCAGGATAAGCACTGTCACTTAATATGGACTTGACTGGGATATTGAAGTTCTGTTCATAGCCAAGATATGTCAGACACACAGATACATTAGTATAGCCAAACTCCTCCCAGAACAATTTAAAAGGATGGTTTTTAAGCATGGAACATCACAGGTGCTTAAGAGATTAAATTAATAAAGGAGCAGGGAAGGCAAATATAATCACAAATCTCAGCTAGTTCTGTTTTCAGATTTTACCATCTTTTGCATCTTCCTTTCCAAGTGTAGATCTGAGAAACTATGTCCAGATGCCCCAAAGCCTGGTATATGATGAGACTGAGCCTTATCTGGTTCCTTATCCTTACCAAAGTTAATTAAAGTCCCTTGTGACTGTCACTCTAGTTCTGCATTTCTCCATCCCTTTTTTTCCTCTTATCACTATCAGATCATGGAGGTTTTGCAGGACGAAATGTGACAGCTCTGCATGCAAGTAGCCAAACACTGCTTCATCTCCTGGGGGGAGCTTGTGCTTTTCATGCTCAGTCCCCATCCACTTTGGGGAGTCTGGACTATAACATATGGCATTCATCATTAAGTCTGCCAAAGCTAGGGCTGAAACAGAGGCTGAGCTGCATTAATGCTGTAATTTCAATTCCTGCTCATTAGCACTGTTATGAATTGTTCTTCATTTATGTTCTGTCTCAGTTCCAGAGCAAGCCTGCAGGGAGAGAGGCTCTTTTTGGGGGTGAGGCATGTCTGTGCCTGTGCTATGTTTTGCCTAATGCCTGAGACAGCAAGGACTGTGGGTGGTGGAGGGGGTGATGGATAGTAAATCACTAGGTACTAGAGAAATACAAACTACTGATCACACTTAACTGAAAATCAAGACAATTCCAGGGTGTATCCTAGTAACAGCAGTCATCCCAAGTCCAGGACAATGCATTAGTAGGCTTCAAGGGTCAATGTTACCTGAAAATGTAAAGCTGAATAGAAGCTTCTAAGTGTTAATTGGCTTGCAGTCATTCCTCTCAATACTGTTGCCAAGAAGACAGTAAAGGTGATGGAGAGAGCATCTCTGCTTTTATCTAAGAAAATGAGATATTTGTGCTCTTCTGAAGAAATCAGACTTGAAAGTAGACGACTCAGAAAGATTTGATTTGCTGGGATTTCTATTGCTCTGTTGTATTGTCCTGAACAGGTTAAGAATGTCCTGAGTGATATTCTGGAAATGCTTCCTGAGAAGCTTAACATAGCAGAAATAATGCAGGAAGACTTTTGCCTGGAGACCCTATTCTCTTGGTTGCCTCAAAGTGTAAGGTGATGGACCTTTTCCTTTCAGAGATCTATAGGTCTTTAAAACAGCTAGACTGTAAAGCAAATTACTTATTTCATGGCTTTTTGTGGCTTTTTGGAAATGAAAGAATAGTTATTATGTACGCTTTTTATTTTTCTCCGAAGGGGGAGCTGATACTTTCTTCTCACGTGGAAGTGCTGCTATATACACTCTTCTGTGATGCTGTGCCAGACACATGGACTAAGCCAGCATATCCATCCACAGCTTTGTCCACTGGTAAGTACCCCACAGTGGCAGGGTTTAGCTACTATGCAGAGCTAGTCCAGTGATTTAAGCCCAGCAGCTTTGTTCCATTCATATTTCTTCCAAATTCTGTCCTAATGAAAGTCAGTTTTTCCCTTGAAGTGGGTTTTGTAGAAACATCAAGCACTTTGCTAAAGTGAAGGCTTTGTCCCAAGTACCAGGCGTGTTTAGCATCTTGTGGGATTCCATTCTGTTAGCCTGCCACCAGCAGTGGTTAGACAGGGATGAAACAGGCATTGTTTCTGGAAATTCTTCGGATACATTATGGCAATGTATGCTGCATTATGCCATTATTCAGAGCCTCTGTCAGAATCCTTCATGTTCCTGATTTGCACTTTGCTCTGGCTTATTGGAAGTTTAACTATGAAATTTAAATACCAATGAAGATGGTATCAGACAATTTGCATCCTTAAGAAGCCATTAGCTGTTAGCAAATTCTGGCAGCTTCTCACTGTGATGCTCATTTCTCCCCAAAACAGAAGATTTAACAGGACTGAGCATACTCACATTCTCTGCTGCCAGCAACCCATCCATCCCATGCTGCTCACCTTCTACAACTGATTTCAGACATACTTACATGAGGGAAACAAATTCCACTGAAACAATCACCTTAGATTTATGTAAGCTTATACTTTCTGGTGACTTCAGCAATATACTTTCTCTGTAGACAAAACTACTCTTTACAATTGAAATCTGTAGTTTATTTTGTCTAAAAAAGCAGTTCACATACAGTCAAGGCAGGAGCTAGCGATGCTTCTCTTTCAGGGCTACTGATTTTCTCATGAGGTGCTGAGAACTTGACATCTGGACACACTACGTTGTGCTGCCAGCAGTGGTGAGGCTTTCTGGCGTGTTCCATCCTCAGTGCTTTCTGACAGGTCAGCAGTGATGGATGTAGGCTACCAAGCATATGGTTTCAATGTCAGACTTTTCTCTTTAACTACTGGTGTTAGCTATGTTTGTGATGCTGTTTGGAGAGTTAATCACAGCTAAAATAAAAATATTAAAATCAGTGGAACATTAGAATAATCCTTTCCTGAATGCAGACGGAACAATCCAAACCTGTCTTCAGGCTACTCAGTAGTGTGAAGACAAAGTAGCTAAGGAAACAAGAGCTTGAATTTTATAGTTTAAGAAAGGTTTAAGAGGGCAAGTTTTTCTGCCATTGTTATTTAAATAATTCAGTGCATATATCACAGTACCATTCTGTTTTCTTCTCTAAAAGTTATGAGGCTAAGGAGAAAAATAAATCAAGTCTCCCAATCCTCTTTGTGTAGTTGTTGCCACAGTAGGGGATGGAAAACTTTCAGCAGTGTAGTGAGTAACTAGTACATCTCATTTCTTGTCACAATCACAGCACATTAGCTGTTGATTAGAGCATGGTGCTAGTAACACCAAGGCTTGTGAGTTCAATCTCCGTATGGATCACTCAATTAGGAGTTGGACTCAATGATTCTTGCTGGTCCCTTCCCTCAGAATATTCTGTGAATCTGTGAATGTGTGTTTGTATTTATTCTGAATAACACAGGAGTCCGTGGTAACAACATAGCTCAAATTCTGCATGGGTCACTAATGGCATTGAGCTAAATGCTTCACTTGGCTAGCAGAAAGGTCACCAGGAGCTCCTCACAGGACACTGGCTGGGCTGCCATCATTCTCTGGAGAAGGGCAGACCCCACAGTCTGAGGCTTGAGCATGATGGCCCAAGAGGATGGCAGTTCTGACATCAAAATTACTGTTGGATATAGAATTATTGAAAGCAGTTTTGTTTTGTTTTTTTTTTTTTTTTAAGACGTAATGTAGAACAGGAACTGGCCTTTGGATAAGGTGTGCTTGACTGCAGGCGTTACCAAAAATATCAAGGAGTATGACCACCCAGCAAGGGAAGGAGTCTGTATCTGTATGCCTTCCATGCAAGGTAAGAATAAACTTAAATTGCTTGATCTCCTAGTTCAGGGACTCTATTAGGCAGTGAAGCTGCATCAAGAGTTGGACTAAAGCGTTGTGACCCTAAGAACAGCACCAAGAAGCTTAGGCATGGTGCTAGATTGTTGACATTTGTCACTGTGGCTTTAAATTTCATACCAGCTTGGTGTTCTAATCATTAAACATACTTCCTGCATTTAAATAACTGTTAAGTATGTCTGAACAAGGTCTGCATTCTAGTAAAGCAGCAGCTGTAATTCAACTGAGGTTCAGAAGCTTAAGGACTATTCCAGAAACTATAGATTTCACGAAAATGAGCTTCTAGAAATTTTTTGCAGCTCTCAAGAGGTGCAGAGTAGGATTAGCAGTTAGCACATGTTGGCAACCTGGATCAAGTAATCTACACAACTCTAATTAAAAAAAAAATACAACCTCACCCCCACAAGAAACAACCAACCTACCCAACAAAACCCCTAAACCCACAAACAAACATAAAACCCCACAAAAATTGTCTGTGTCTTGTTCTTTTTCTCCTATTTTGACTGAAAGTTCTAAATAAACAGATATAGAGAATTATGAATGTTTTATTTGCTGGGTCATAATGCTTACAAAGCTTTTGGGGAGACATACCAAGAATAAAGGGAAGTACTTGAGAACATCTGTATTGTGGGCCCCTTCCAACTCAGAATACTCAGTGATTCTGTGATTAGCATGAGGTATAATTAGGTGGGCAAAGTGTAAGAATTAAAAGAGATTTTTTCATCTGGACTTTTAAGCAGTTATTGCAGTAGCTGTAATAGGGTTGCAGGCTGTCCCTGAATGCAAGCCATCTTCACCTTTTGAGATGCAACTCTTCTTTTAACGACCTTCACATGATAAACATCCTATTTTGTTCTTTTGAATCTGTATCTTCCTGAAACTGAAGCATCTAGTTCAGGAACAATTCAGGCCTGCTGGTAACATGAGATTTTAGTTTTAACTGAGAAAAGCTGTCAACAAAGCTACAGCTCATTAGAGAAAGGTGAGTGACTCCCAGTGGCAACTAGAGAAAGACCACTGTTATTCATATTCTTCACCGGACCCAAATTTAATAAAAAGAAAGCCACTCTTTTGGAAAGGAGGTGCTACTACAGCAAGTAACCCCCAAGAGGAAAGTTAGGGTGGGGGAATGGAGCAATGGCAAGAATGTCATTTGAATGTTGCTTTTTGAATTGGGGCATCAACATCTGTAAGTCCAAGGGCAGTACACTTCATTCCTCCTCTGGAGATGAGGAAAGTATCAAGAACCTTGTGTGTGCAGTTTGGGGTTGTGTTGGTGTTTATATAAATAAAATTTCCTATCACTGCAGTCTCTGCTTTTAGTAAAAGCACATGTTAATGAATCCACAAGTGCAGTCCAGACGGATGCTACAGACTCATCTCTGCATTCTAACAAAGAGATCATGCACAGGCCAACAGAATCTATATCTAAATCAACCAAATCTAAAGTCTACACTACATCTGTATGTTCATATATAGCCTTAACTATTTAGCAACTTTTTAAACACAAATTATTCTGGTCTTGCACTACAGAACATCATGTAAAGCAGGTGCTACTATTACTGCAGGCACCACACAGGACATCCAGTGGAGCAGAGAACAGAAGCATGGTTCAGGAACTGACTTCAGGAATGCCAGACATTTTTTAAAAAGGCTAATCCAGTGGATCAAAGGGAAACCAAGAATGTTTATGAATGTCCAGCTTATAAAAGCAAAAGGACAACCTGTGTTTTGACTTTCAAGCTAAAAATCAAGTCAGGTAAATGGGTTTTGGCAGGAATAGCTTCACTCTTGGCAGTTTCATACTAAGCTTTCAATAAAACATGCTGCTTTCTCAATCTACATGACTGTAAAAGCAGAGGTATTTTTCACAGTCAGCTGGAGCAGGATTTGTCTCACAAAAACACAATCCTTAATGTAACACTTATGTGGTCTATGTTGTTATTTCCTCATCCATCAATGTTGTGTTCATGTGTTTCTCCACATAATGATTATTGATCTCCAAGCACCATTACACCTGCTATAGGAAAGTAAATGGGAAACAACAGCATCAAGGTGTGTAGTTCGAATCACAAAATATTCTTCTTTAGATCAGTCTTTATTCTCTCTACATAAAATGAAATGTGTATATTACAGGATTTTAACAAACTTTAACATGCAATACAAATATCTTTCATTTAAACGAAGTAGTTTGAAAGCTTGATTGTACAAATGAAAAACTATCTAAGTATGAACTGCAAGTAAAAAAATTTAATCCTGAACTATAGACCAGTTATAACATCTGGGTAGATGCTTTAGGCAGCAGGTGCACTACACAAAAACTGCTGGTGAGAAGTTTTGTTGGATTTTTTTTTACTGGGTTATTTTTAAATTATTTTTAAACACTCTTCTACTTTCATGTCTTGGTGAATAATTGCACTTTGGAACAAAATTTTCAAAAACTATCCTCCCACTGGTCAATTGCATCACCTTTGGCTAGAATATAATGGCATTCAGATGAATGTTCTTTGCAAGAACAAGTTCTATAAGCTACAGGTGGTGAAACAGGTTCAGAAAGCAGAGCTGGAAAAATGGATCTTTATGGTCAAGCTGGTAGACAATGGTGTTTTGTTTCCTTGAAGATGGGATGCTTTGAAGGTAGTTGTTAAACACTCTTTCTGCAAACTTGCATAATTATATAAATAAAAGTATTTCTCATTTTGACCAAGCTCTCCATCATGTGGTTGTGTAGCTCTATTAAAAACTAACTACTCAAGTTTATATAGGTCTGTGCATGTAGATTTCTCTACCAAAACATTTTCCTGAGTGATCTTTTGCATAAGACTATGGATGTTCTCAGTTCAGTCAGAGAAAAGGAGATTCTGCCAGGCTGAGACTGGGAAAGAGTCCGAAAGGAATGTAAACAATTATTATCTCTCTCTCTTTTCATATTGTTTATAGATATGTTCTGCTACACTGACCTAAATCCAAGTGTACCAATGGTGTGAAAGGTTTTCACTTGAAGACCAATCCTCTTTCACTTTAGCGATCCTGGGTATAAAACAGGAACACTACTTGTTAGTAAAGTTCAGTTCTATTCTTGCCTTCTGACTTGGAGTCTTCATTATTCCCACCTCGACAGCAACATAAGACCATATCAATTAAAAAGTTCCCAATAGAAATGAATATGTTATACACTACAATTCTACTTTATGTAAAACATAGTAATAAACTTCTGAAGTCAAACTGTTAACATATGAACCAGTTTCAGGCACAGCTGGAATTCAGTGCTCTCAATTGTCATCCGCCAGTTGCTTTTGTAAACTAGAAGATATGAGAAAACAGTGTTAGTGATTTTTAGGAAACTCAGCTTCCCCACAAATTTCCATTGCTGAAGGTGATAACTTCCAAAACAGCACTTCTATACACTTCAGCCAACCAACCAATTTCAAAATAGGCAGAAGTCTTTCAATTTTTTAATCAAATTAATTGTTTACACACACAATATATCTCACTTCAAATAAGCTGATTTCAGTCAAGGAAAAAATCTGAAATCCAAGCAACTTCTTTTGCATAGATGCAGGATTTGCCCCAGGGCACAAGAAGTCAAATGTTATTTGAAGGGTTGTAACAGTTTAAAAAGGAATGACCAGAGGGCAGAGCTGTCACCTTTCCAGGTACTCCTTGACATTGTTGTAGCCGTAGAACTTGGCCAGGTGGATGAGCATGCCGGTGGCACAGCGCCCGTCCCGCCGGCGGCAGTAGCTGCAGTTGCACACCCCGCGACAAGGAGGACAGATCCAGGCCTGCAGGGGCGTGAACGTGGGAGGAGGGGAAAAGCAAGTTATGAAAAATGTTATACTGGCCTTCCTGTTGCTCAGAATATGGCTTCCCCACCACGTGATTGTTCAGGGCAAGGTTTTACAAGCCTCTATCAGCCAGCCAGCCAGCCAACCTTCTTAACACTTTCCAAATTCTGCAGGATTAGAGAAATTATTAAGTGCTTGAATACTTCTTACTCTGAAGCCTCAGGTTCTCTAATGTGCTGAGTATTGATTTTCAAATAGACTGAAGTCATCTGTAATGCCTAACATTCATTCCATGTTAGGCTGACTGTGGTCAACTCCCTAGAGAGATAGGTACCCACTACTACAAGTTCTTTTGATTCTCTCTGCCTGCTGGTACAGGACAGTTCCTGGGACTGAATTAACCAGCTGGTATATGAAGTCAGGCACCTCCACGCTACCCAGCAACTGCACATAAAAGCACAGGTGCTAATAGAGCAGCCACTGCCACACTGGGTTGCACATCAGAGCCATCAGTTAGTACTACAGATCTGCTCTTGGCAAAAAAAGTTTTAACACCGTTACTATGAGCATGCTCTTAACATGACAGATTAATAATTAAACTATTCCTTACACTTTCATTCCAGGTTCAAGAATGGTACTTACTGGATCAAGCAGAGCTGACTTCACATCTTCACCATACCGATTTCGAAGACATGGTCCACAGAACTGCCCCCTTACTCCTCCACAGCCCTGTTTGCGACAGATTGTCTTTGTATCGGTCGTCTTCTGTCGACACTGGTGGCAAGTACTACCCTAAGGTAAAATGGAAGAGAAGAACATTTATATGAAGGGCATCTTAAATGCCCATTGATGAGCTTTTCCAATAATAATAAGCACAAACTTCAAACCAAAGTCAAATTAAACAATGAAGAGCAAGTTCTGTTACTGTGATAAATCATATAACAATGCTAGGAATTTTACAGAGACAGTGCTAAGTTTCAGTTGCAATGGAATTCTTAAATTACATGAACCTTATAATTACAGCTCTTGTCCTTTCTTCTCGCTAGGAAAAACCTAAAACTATTGAGAAAATTATCTTGTGACTTATCCCTGCCATACCATGAAGCATGACATCATCGTAAGATGATCTTTATGATAATCAATAATACCCAAATCCAGTGAAAGCAAGGAAGGAGGAGTTCCATTAAGGACACTGGACACTACACAACCTGTACAGAAATCATTTCCAGAGGTACAAAGAACAGCAGGGATTACTATTATTTAGGGGTACAACACATTTTTATTAGTGAGAGAGACAAAAAGGATGCCAACACTTACCAGTGGCAAGTAACAGCTATAGCAAACTTGACTTAATAGCTCTGTGGCACAAAAACACTTTTCAGGGGCAAAAAGCCAGTGGAGAGTATCAACCACCACAGCCAAGCACAGAGAAGTCTGGCAAAGCTTTCAAAGCTGTACTTGTGTGACATAATAACGAGCTAAATTCCCCAGAGCCTCAGGAAAGGACACCTTTTAGCAAACACCAGTGAAATAGTGAGAGACTTTTCATTTCAAGCACACAGACACACTGAAGAATATGGCAACCACTTACAAGAACTTTGTCATAGACTTTGTCTCTAACAGTGATTGCAATGTTGTCCAAGTCCTCCTCAGTTATGTCTTCTACCGGGCGATGAGTCGAGTACTTTGATGATCTCCTTCTTTTGCGTACTCCACAATCCCCCTGCTAAATAAACTCATCTCAGTACCTTTTGTCTGATGTCATGAAGCCTCTGTCACCACACTTGGTGACAAATTCCTTCATTTACAATGAGTATGCAGTCCACAGCTGGCAAACTGGAAGAACAGGGAATAGTTTCCAAATCACCCCTTCCTTTCTTTCCCTCTCCTCCATAATCTTTTCCCTACTATGCTTTTTATTATTTAATTCCTTTTCATCATTACTACTTCTGTGTGCACAAATCCTTGACATGTTTTACTGCTAACTTTTCTTTACATTTCCCATCCTCTTCCACTGTAACTCTTCATACTCCATTTCTTCCCTCTCAAAATCAGGAACTGTGATCATCTGCCTTCCCTTGCTTTCCTCCTTCAATCTCCTTGTATGTTCTCTAGTTGCTTTCTCCAATGACAATCTCTAATGTCCTGCAAAAAAAAACTCTACTGAAGTTTCAGGTTAGTCCTGTCTTACCCAGCCCTTTCTTATTAACCTGTTATTTGGAAGAGAGTCATCCACTCACTATTAAGTGATTTTTTTTTCCTTCTAAGTCATCATTCTCTTTGACCCCTATTCATGAACAAATCTCATCACATTCTTAGCTTTCCCATACCTGTCTCTGAAGACCTCATTTGTCCTTCACTCTAGATCAGTTCTGTTCTGTCCAAAACATAATTTACCAGCCCAGGTTCTCATTTGGTGCTACTCCTCTTCTAATAGCCAAGTTCCCTCTATAATGCTTTAACTATGTCCAGCACTTGTTCCTACAAGCAGAACTGGGATCCAGCATGTAAGGATTCAAAATTAAAGGGTCTTCCTCATAAGGGCTAAGAAAATGTAAGCAAGACAAATGACCACCATAAGCTAGAGAAGGAAAAACTCCTATTTTTAAAAATAGGAAAAAGTAAAATCTGCAACTTTTCCACTACTAGCCTTACATTAGCAGTTTGCTGATGCAGATTCCCTTAATTCATTCTCAGTTCAGCCACATAACTCAAATCTTCCATCTGCTATTTCCAGGGAAGGATTTTTCCCTTTTTTATCCTGAGTCTGGTAACAGAGAAGATCTGCTTTGCCACCTTCAGCACCCCACTGCCTTGCCACTCCAAGGATTTATACATTAAGAGCTCTAGTAATTTTCAAATGAAGAATTAATAAAAGACCAGAAGTTAACTGCCTTGTTATGACTGAGTAACACCGGTCACAAACAGAGCCCATTTAACAGGTGAAATATGAGACAGAAAGGCCTGGAGATAACTTCTTCTGTAGCTAATCCCAACCAAAGACTTTCAATAACTTTGCGCAGGACATGGTGTCTGGTCTAAGTGCTGGCCAACAATTTAAACGTTTCTTAGCTCCTGACTACTGGGGATATCAAAATCTGGCAAATACCACACTGAGTCTCTTCAAGAGGTTTTGTTGTCTGTAGCTACGGATGTGTTCTGCAAATTTGACAGCTGACACAGTAAATTTTTCCAAGGCAAATTTTTCTGGTGGACGAGCAGTCCTGGTTGGGTTCATCCGGCGTGTTATCTGGCCTTCAGAGAATGTCCTCCTTGGGGTTTTCTTCGGTTTCTACAAAGAGAAGAAAATCCAAGTAACTGTCTTTTCAGTTATGTTTGTAGTGTTAAACACTAGAAACAACCTGAAAATATCTGCACCACACTTGTACTATCATGAATTGATCTACTGTTCTCCTACTCCTTATTTGTTCAGCCAAAATCCATCACCAAATATATTCCCTACACACTATACCTTTCTGCTACTTTAAAAATCACACCTTCTCATCAAATTCCTTTCCAATTAACATCACAGAACTATACCAAAATTTAACATGTGGCATATTAAGGTGGAAGCTAGTTATCACTGCTCTTTGGTAGCTAAATATTCAGATTTTTCCACAATCTGAATATACGATTGAGGAAAATTGAGGAATACAGTTTGAGGAACAAGCTGAATTCTCATTAATTTTCTTTTAAACTTTTTAAACTGAAAGGGTATTAAGAAGCTGCTTCATTTAGTTGAAGATTCCTAATTTTGGAGTCTTGGGATGTATTTCTTTATAAATTATCTTACAAAATTCCATTTCCTCACATAATCTCTGGCACTTCCCGACCAATAGTGAATCTATACAAATAAAGTAACCAAACCCAAAGAAAACCAGAACAAAGTTGCTGAAGTTTCTGATAAATTCATTAATCCGAAGTCTAACAAAAATTACTATCATCACCAACCAGTATTGGGAACTTACTGAAGGAGTTGAGGAGGGTGTTTTCACCGGGAACAGGTCCGGTATGGAATTCAGTTCTGCCAGCAGCTGGGCAAGCTGGAATCAAGTGATGTCAAATTGAAAACTCACTGAAACTTGCAAAAAAAGCAACACCACCTACCATCCATTCTTCACATGCACTTCAAATTACAGCTAAACATGTGCAGGGAATCTTTATGGAAGCACTTAAATAAAGCGGGGCTCATAAAAGGGGTTTATTTATTATGCCATAAGCAAAAACTCTGCCAACAATACTAACTTCATAGCTCCCACTAATTCTTACTGGGAGTTAGAACTAGACAGAGTTACATAGCATCTTGTCAAAACAGCACCAAAGGAGTGCATTACAACATGGTAATGATTGGTAACGAGAAATTAAGTTCATATGACAGGAGAGAGAAAAGACAGGGTACCAGAAGACAGTAAGATATTCCCAGTGAGCTTTTCCTCACTGCAGATACATCTGTGCTCTTTGCCAGAGCTCAGCATCCCCTCTATTAAAAATTCTTAGTTCTACTCTGTTTTTAAACTTGACCAGGCTAATCCCTACTTGAGGTTTTTTAGGGGTAAATGTCTGAGTGCTGAGGGTCCTCTAGGGTTTTCCCAGGTAGAAAAAAAACACCATAGAATGTTCCCAAAGTTCCAGCACAGCACTAGCAGGGACCCTAAAATTCAAGTATGCTAACTAAAGCTAAGTAACTGGATGTAAATGTCAGAGAACAAAACACTGCTCTTAAGTCTTACCATGGCTTTATTTTCTTTAATATTTATGGCTCTCTTAAGCAGTGCACTGGAACTTTCCTCCTGTGTTTCTTTGATGTCTTCTTCAGACTCTGAAGCAGAGCCTTCTACTTTGTCTGAGTGCTTGAGGCTTATTTCTTTTGAAAGAGGTGCAAGGGATTCACTGTCCTTTAGAGGTAAATCAGACAAAGCCTGATCAGGCACTTTTTTCTCAGATGACTTCCTGGTGGGAAATTGTAAAGCAACACGAAGGCCAAAGCTTCTTCTCCTGGGGGAAACCTTCTTCTTCATCTCCTCCTCTTCTTCTTTCTCATTACCCAACAAATTATCGCGTTCTCCATCACTCAAGTCTGATTCCACCATCTAGAGGCAGAAAAAAATCCCATGTTACATTATTGGCTCTGACACAAGAGAGGTAATTTTAAAATCACTAGTTCTAGACAGCAGTCTTTCCACCCAAAGGCATCACCATAAATTCACCTAAATTGAACCTATTTTTACCAGTTCACAGTATGCAACTTCTGCCCGTGCAGAGATCAACAAAACATATTAGTATTGTCTGGCATACAGATATGGCTGTCTCCAGAGGAACAATCTTGCCCAATACAATCTACAAGCAGTGAAAGTAGTTCTCATTTGTCATATGTGATGCTACAATAAAGCATTCTTTCTCTCTTTTAAGACAACACTTTTTAATTCACTATGAAAAAAGGCCATCACAGTATATCAGAAAAATTCCTACAAGAACATGAAATTTACACAGAAGAGACAGAAAAAAAAAAGAAGTCAACATATACATTCACATGTAGGTGTGACTGCCTTTACCAGAACTTCTTTCTTGCTCACATGCACCTCGTTTGAAGCAAAGCCCTCAAACACTTCTGTTTCAGAGTCAGTGTCCTCAGTGAAAATCCTCTGCAGCTCTTCAGTGAGGTATCTGGACTGAAACCGGAGCCCCTGCAGAAATACCATTCAGTAGCTGTGAGAGAAGTCAGATATAGGATATTCACACAGCCACAATAAACAGGCTTTGAGGGTTAAGACATGCCAACTAAATAGCACACTGTGAAAGCACTTTGCAGGCAAAGCCTGTCAGAAGAAACAAACAACAAGAAGACAATATTCAGTTTCAATATTGAGTTGTTTTAACTTTGCAAGATTTGGTTTTTTTAATTTTGAGGACAGGGCCTTAACAGAGGTACTTCTTGTGGGGGAAACCTTCTCCTTCACCTCTACCCTTCTTCATTACTACTCAATAAAAATATTTTCTTGTATGTAAATTATCATGTTGTTTTATGTATTTTCTTCTTGATGAAAACAACAGGCCTTGAATAAAGAAAATACAAATGAGAGATGGGGTCTGCTCCTCATGCTGTTACACCATCACTGAACTGACTGACACCAACACAAATTATGAGAGCTTTGAACAGCTTGATTAATATCCCTCCACCTTCTCAACTTGCTGTTTTTTTGGTGCAGTTTATTATTTACATGTGTTCTAGGGTAGACCGTGCCTCAATTTCAGCCTATAGACCAGGAAGTAAAAAGATCTCATTAAAACACTCTTCATTATATGTATATTACATTCCAATTAAACACAAGGCTTTTATTAAATAGAAATATATTTCCATACTTCCAACAAGAACTAGTAGAAAGCCATTTAGTCAACGTGTTCCTGCTAATCTCTTGAGAAACTTGTTCCTGGTAGGAACATAATCCATGCTTACATCACACCTGCCTCTTGAAAGTCAGCAACATCTGTTTCCCCAGTTTTCCTCTGTTACTTCTTCCTCCCACACAAGAAACAAAATTACATTTAATACAATGCATTTGCTAAATATCTTTATTCTTCCTTTCAATTCCCTCCCTTCCCTGACTTTAATTACACATTTCTTTATTTTAAGATATTATCTGGTGAAAAAAAGATACAATAGATGAGTGGAAAAACTTAGAGGGGAATGGGAGGGGGAAGCCATTGCATATGCTGTTTCTTTACACTTAAATATCTACAAATTATTATGGGTAATTGTAATGAGGTTTCTCTGAGGAAAATTACTTTATTCTTTTTTGATAGCTGCAGTGCAGCTGCTCGAGGACAGAACAAACACAATAGGGAAGTCACTTTAAAGTTAAATTGCATTTCTTGGAGGAAACTGAAATTTTTATGTATTCTGTGTTTTTATGAAATTCCACAATGAAGGCTGATGGGGGAAATATGCTATTTGTTAGCTAAAGTAACTAAAAATAACACACCTACAGCTATGCTGTTCCTTTATGAAGAACAGTCAACACCAGGTAAAATACACATCAGGGATACCTATTCTGAGAGAAATTGTGGGAACTTGGCAGAAGCGCAGAGATTATCAGAGCAGGACTGCAGAAAGCCCTGAGGAAAAGCACGCACACAGAGGTCACTGCTTGTTAACTCATTTGCCCCTCAGCATCCAAGGGAAAACCTGATGCACTAACAGCCCATTTGCCACCCCAGCAGGGCAGCTACCTTGCCTCCTTTCTCAAGAACTGCTGAATTTTTCTGAACTTCCCATCATGTTGCCCTTTGCACCAAAACTCTTTTGTTTCCTGCACAAGTACCAATGGCCTTTTGCAGCAATAGTGGTGTTTGGCATCATGAACACTAGATGATGCTCATCCTGATGCAGGGCCCTGATGTGCAAGGACTGCAGATTATGCTGCAGTTGGATGGAACTCAGGGTATTTTTATTGTACCATTTAGTGGTAAGGAAATTAAATTCAATACTGATCAAGATTTTAAATAATTCTCATCCCAAGGGAAATACAGGAATAGTAAGGAAGGTTGCAGTGCCAGCTGTAAATCTGGAACAAGTCTCACTGGGATTCTCAGGAATGCATGTTAAACTAACTGTATCTATCTCTTCCACAGCATTTTTCCTCAGAGGATTTTAAAATGCTTTGCAGAAGAGATCATTATCATAAACTCTATTTCACAAGTTGGGAAATCAAGGGAGAGAAAAGTAGTCAGGTGTCTGCAGCTCCCAAGTATGCAGAAGTAGAAGCTTCCACAAAAGGCTTCCCCTCCACCCACCACCACTACTTCTCCCCACTGACCCTTTTTGATGGTCCTCTCAAAAACACAAATGCAACAGCAAGCTACCTCCTGGTTTTCTGAAATTGCCAGTACCGCTGTCTAGCAACAAAATTACAAACCAATTTAAAGCCCAGTACACTTCATTACATTTTAGACACTATCTTTCTCCACAGCACAGACTGTGGCTCTACTCCAAAAAGGTTTCTGCACTCTCCTCGGGTCACTTTGCCTATAAAGGCTCAGAAACGGTACATACTTGTACTGTTTGGCTAACACTAACCATCTTCCTTGTCAGAAGCACCTCTTAACAAGGTGCTGACCTGATGGACTAGAAAAATAAAAGTAAAGAAATTCAATTATCTCATTAATGAAATAGAGGGACCTTTGCAAGATCACAGATGACAAAAGTGTCTTATAAGACATTAGCCCATGGCTATCAAGCATGTAATTATAAGTTTCTAAAAGACTAAACACTCAATGCTTTGCCACTTAAGACAGCACACCAGTTCTATTCCCTTCTTGTGAATTCAGCTGGTAACTCCAACTACCAAATCAGAAAAAAAAAATCAAATCATTGTGGTGATCCAAACCACTTCACCATCAAGAGAGCAAAGAACCAGCAGATTGCACTACTGCAGCAGGAGCTCCAGTTTCTCTGGATTACCACTATTAAAGCACAATTTTAGTGCAGAGACAGCACAGAAATATTTCTGGAAGAAATACTTTGAAGTCTACATACTCACAATTGCCCACCTAATATATACTTACCTATCTCATTTAAACTCATCTTCAAACGAAACACATTTACTTCTTTATATAATGAAGGAGTTTTCAAAAGCAACCACTAAACCCTAAATACTAAGTTTGTTTACATTTATGTTTAATATGGGCACTGCAAATTACAGGTTAAGGTGTGAGTTTTTACACAGTTTTTTTTTTTTTTACAGTTTTTACACAGGCTTAGAGTATTACTGCATCCCAAGAGCATAACTCGACTATGGCAACCTGTTCCTACCTCTTTTCCAGACTCCAGGGAATCAAAACTAGCAGACTTGTTCTCTGACAAGAAGCTCTGTTTGGAAACATCGTCCTGGAATCCTGGAAAGTCTTCACTGTCACTGGGGACATTAAAAATGCTGGCCACATCCTTGGGTACCTGTTTCTGATTCAAAACCAGACAGAAAATACGAGTCACACACACCAATTTAACAAGAAAATTCAAACTGGCAACAGTACAACTTGTTTTTATATTCCTATGCAAGCACAAGTCTGTAGCACAAAATATGCTATGTGTAAACTGTACCTTATTTAGCTAAACTGCAGGAAAATTCTGTATAGACTGTTTTAATCCCTGAATACAGACTCCGGATCTGGGATTAGGGAGGGGATGCAATACATAGGGTGTTCAACTCCATAGGAAAGTTCTTCAGAGACATAAAAATACATGAGTGCCTCATCTTTGTGAGAGCTCAGGGTACCTTTACCCATGGGGAAACCCACCACCCCTCCTGCTCCTTCAGAGAACTGTTGGCTCAGAGCTGAAGAACACAACTTCAAACATAACACAATGCTAAAGTACAAAGAAACCTGACCTTTAGATCCCACAGTACTATGATGGATTTTAGAAGACACTTAGCTAACTCCAAAAATAAAACCAATGCAACTCATTCTCCTTGGTCAGTACTGTCACAGTGCTTCTCCTGTGATACTTGATAAAAGAGTGAAAATGTGCTAACCAAGAACACTTCTGCTTTGCTAGAAACCCATTATGTGGCCCACCAGGAGAGGGGGGAGAGCACAGCCGTAGCCTTTCTGAGGTGACCATGGTCACAGCTTCAGAGTTCAAGAAGTCCAGTCCCAGCCTAGGAGACCCATAACACCACAACCATTCAAGTGGGCTTTATACTTGACAGCAAACACTTTGGAAAAGGCTCTGCACGCGCCAGGATAGCAAAGAAGCCTTCAGACAGCTCACGTGTGGGCTGCTTTAGGATCTGGTGTGTGTAAGAATGGGATTAACAGATTAAGCTTTAAAAACCAAGGAAGAAGGCATTTTGCCAAGTTTCAGAACACATTTTTACACATCCAAGTATCACCCGCAAAACCATTCTGCTAGTCACATAAATGCTCTGGGAGAAAAGTGTCTGCATTCCTCACCAGCATCCAGACACTCATCCCCTACATTCCCTGGACCACATATACACCTCACATAAACCACTCCAACTTGAAACAAGCCTCTCTGCTGTTTGCTAAAGTCACACTCTCATTAACTCTCAGGAACATGAGATCAGTGACTGCCTGGTCAGAGGCCAATCCTCATCTGAAAGTGCTGTTTTCCAGCCCTGAATATTCACCCATACATGTCAGAGATGAGGTTCAGAACTGAGAGCACACTGCCCTTTTACAATGTCACAGAAAACCAACGTTGATGTAGACTGATGCAAAACAAACTTAGTGTTGCTGGAGCAAGAGACCTCTGAACAACTGACCCTCTCAGGCCTATAATGGCATGATCCAAAGTACAGTTGCTAAAGTCATGCTGTCCATATCCAAACCTCTTTGGATATTCTCTCACTCCCACCTCCTACAGTGAACATCCAGAATCCACTTCCATTGCTGTGACAGAATTCACTCAGTACAAAGCAGTCTTAAAAATGAAGGATTGTGTATTTTAATGGAAAAACATGCAAGGAGCTGAGAGTCTCGCTGCTATGAATAAATTGCTTTCAGGAGCCACTGCATTAGTTCGTGTGTTAATGTACAGCTGAGTTAGCCACTGCTATAATTACTGTATGCCTGATTCCTTCTTCTTCATCTATTGCTTCTGCATCTGCACCAGAGGAGCCATTATGAGGCTGTAATTACTGATTTTGAACAACAAAAAAATTCTTTCCCAGTAGACTTAATTTTTTTGCATTCCCAAATTCTATGGTACTGGTGCTGATTTAAGTAACTTACTCCAGAGCTCCAAGGACTTTTAGTTTGTGACTTGCTTCCCATAGCCTTACTAGAAAGAATCTCAGTTTAGTCACTGATGAATCCCCATTTTACCAGAAGGGATTAATGTTAGTAACAGACAACAACTGACATGTACAAGGTAGACATACTCCAGAAGTTTAGAAAGGGAAGCCTCATGGTGAATCTTGATTAGCAACACTATTTCTGAATTTTACCTGAAACTGTAAGCCAAATTTATTTCCAAGAAAAGTTCTCTGACATAAAAGACAAGCTTGCAGCAAACATCTCTGTTATGATGGGTTCATTCACTGTCATTTATTGTGCATTTATTGTCCTGGAAGCCACAGATATTTCCATCTTCAACTTTCAATTAAAATACATTCTCAAACTGATTTACAATCAGCATCAGAGCCTAAGATTTCCACTCTTGTCAACAAATTATTATACACTAAGACAGAAAATATACATTTGTCTAAACAGAAATGTCAAAATGTTGATCTATTCAAAACACCTGTACAACACAAACACTTCAGGAGAGGATCTTTCTGCCACTGAACCCCTAAAAAAAGTCATGAAGACAGAGATGTGATGTACATTGCAAACTTGCTCAGGGAAAATATTTCAACATGAATAGACCACAATGGACTGCTGAAATGCTGCAGGTGTGAGAAATGCCATATTTTAAATATACCTGTTACAAAGGCTAAATACCAAAACTCTAGTAAAAGCTGGAAATAATTCACAGCTGCTGAAAAAGTCAGTCTTATTTCTGGTATGAAGTTTTATACCTACTGAACTCATTTATTTTTGCACATAAAACACACTTAGTTGTGTAAAACCCCTACAAGGTACTATTCAAAAGCATCAGCAAACCTTCCCTGCTACAGATGGCACACAATCCAACAACTGCCAGAATAACAAATCCTATCTTTCTGCAGAAGTAGTCCAAAGCTCAGACACCCACAGCACTCACAAGAACATTTTTCCAAGCACTACCCTCGTGAATTCCATCTTGTTAGGCAAGGAAAAAAAGATAAGCCGGAGGTGAGCTGTTTTGCTATCCACATCAACAGGAAGAATTTTCATGTTTCAATTGAAAAAGCAACTTTCCTGACACCAAAGCCAAAAAAGATGCAACCTGCTCAGTAGGCTCTTATAGAGAACACCTGCCTCCATGCAAACCAATGTATTTAGTAGGAAGCATGTTATTTCTACAGCTATTTCTAAACATGACTACCATGTTTAATTTTTTTAAGTCTTATTTGCACACATCACTTTCCCTGCCAATTTTCACACTAGCACATTCTTCTCCAACAGCAATGTATCAGGAGAACCTACAGCATGAGAAAGCAGGGCTAGATATAGTTCCCTATTTTTGCTCCTACCATGGGGAAAAAAGTCAATTGGGCTGTGTTCCCTTAATTCAATTTAAAACAATGTATGGGCATTCCTACTCAAAGCAGAGGACAGAAAAGTTCAGTCATGTTCAAACTCAGTCAGACTGAAATAACCAAAGATTAATCCCAAGCAGATACTCACACAAACCAAACCTGTGCAAAGCCACACCTTCACTACGTGCTGGAAAGCCTCTTGACTTTTTTTGTTGTTGTCCCAGGTTCAGTCCAGAAGCCAGCCTAAGGCACACCACCCAAGGGCACTGCATTTGGCTCATACCTCAAAGGAACAACCGAACAGGGAAGCACTCCAAGGCTGACAATTGTGGGCAGCACTACAAGAATAGAGGGGCCCAGACAGAACGTCAATAGTTGCCAGACCAATAAACCAGAACTACTCAGAAGTCAAGATCCTGATTTTTCCATTGGAGTCACAAAAGCAAACAGCATTCTAAAAGCTTAAAATTAAGCAACATACAAACATGTGAAAGACATGGAAAGCACAGAGATACAAAGCCCCATACTACAGTACAAAAGAATTACACAGATTGGATGCATGGTTGAAAAGACTGTCAACCACACAATCAGCCGGAGACTCATGGGCATCAACAAGATCTAGGAAGGCAAGGAAGATCGCAGATGACCTCCAAAATTTCTCAACATCATTAAAGCAAAAGAAGCTGAAACCCCCTGGACAGTGAATTGTATTCCTGGCATAAGTGGTAGGAGATGGAAAGGCAAGTGAGTGTTCTGAAAGAAGAAGGAACAACAGATAGAACAAGCAGTCATCACCTACTTTTATGATCTCTGCAGGAATAATTCCATTCTAAAGTAAAGATGGATTATGCCTGAGCCCTTAATCTGTCACAGCAACAACTCCTGGGACTTTGAGGGTACCCCCTCAAAAGATTCTGGTAATTTTCCAATTTTCACACCAGTAAACCTAGTGCTCCATGAAATTTTGGTAAATTCAGCTATTTTCAGAACAGCCAGCTGAATACAGTTTCTATATTGCCTTATTTAGACTGATAATAAGCTAATGTCCATAAAGCTGCTTTGTCCTAAAATAAGGAATTCCTAATTATCATAATCACATGGCAAGTAATTTAAAATGTCACCTTCCATAGGCAGTACCTTCCTGGAAACTATTTCCTACTCTTCAAAAATGCTGGTAGCACTGTATCAGCATGCCAGCATATGAACACAATCCGAACACTATCAACTGCTACTATTTCTTCCTTTGCACCATCTAATCTCTCACCAATCCTAACAGTTGTAACAACTATTTCTGAATTAATTCTGCATAATTCAAGAGTATCCCATGGTGATGCCTAATTACTGTCCCAGCCCCGGTGTTTCAAGGAAAACACTTTTGTACAATACCACAATGTACCCTCGCTTTGTGCCTGGACTGTTCAAATCTAGGACTTGAGTTCAGGCCTTGTGGGTGCAAACACAAAGTCACAGCCAGCACCCCTTTAACAAGCTCTGAGTATTGAAATTGCTGTGCCAGAACCTGGTAAATCAGACCCCGGGACAGGAAGTGGAACTGCAGGTCTTGCAATTCAAAACAGTTTTGTACTGCTGACATCTTCGGCAATTGTTTTTGAATGGGGGCATGTACTCACAAGCCAATCTGCCCGTCAGCAGTGACGGTCCGTGACTTCGGAGGCAAAGAAACCTTCGTACCACATCCTTCTGGCCCAGCCAGGATTGAACTCACTGCCCACTAATGTATCACAAAGACAAAGCGAAGCCAGCAGAAGGCTGTGCTCAGTCAAAAATAAACTCCCATGAGAAATAGGAAAGTACCAAGAACAGACCCTGTCCTTCTGCCCTTTGCTGAGCCTTTAAAGAAAGATGATGTGCAGCCTTTAGCTGTGTACCAGAAAGGGAACTAGTAGACAGTAAGAGTCTCGTGTTACAGCACGAGAGGTGAGAATCGAGTGCCATTTGTGTCTGTAGTCAAACAGGGTTATCCCAAACTGTTTTATAGTGGCCTTATCTTCACACTGCCAATGAAGGGGCTGAGGTCATACAGAGGTGGAAGGTCTCTGCAAGGACAGAGGTTCTGATAAATATTCCAGTGGCTCTATTACACTCCAGTTCCACAGAAACCCTTGTAAAACTCTAAATTTCCATTGGCAAGAGCTGAATGAGATGCTCAGCTTCTCCTCACTCCTTCACATCACCCGGGAAGTTCACCACGACTTAAACCGTCAATTTAGACTACGTATAAGAATGGTAAAACACTGGAACAAGCTGTCTGAAGAGTTGATAAGATGCTGCACCCCTGAAAACATTTAAGTCAGGTTGGATGGGGCTCTGAGCAACATGATCTAGTTTTAAGATGACAATGGTCATTCACGGAGGTTGACTAGATAAAGTCCCTTCCAATCCAAAGTATTCTACGATTCTACAGCCATACCACCTCCCAAGATCTGAACCACACAATCAGCCTGATGCACCCAAGCATGTGCTACCAGGCTTGGACCAGACCACAGCCGATGGAAGCATGCCCCTCAGGCGACTCAAGTATCTGCCAGCATTGGCATCGCGGCATTTCAAAAGAAAAAAAGGAAAAAAAGAAAAATAGGCTAGAATTAAATAAATGTATTAGCCGTTTCTAAAGTGGTATCCCCAGGCTCACAACTAATTAATTCTCAGTGATCCACTCCAGCCGTTATTAGAGCCGCTACAAGTCCCAGCACAGCTGCAGCTGCCCCACGCCGCTGCGGAGTGCCTGAGGGCCGCCCCGAGGGCGGCTCCCACCCCGTTCCCGGCCTTTTACAAGCGCGGAGTCGCCGCGCCACGTGGATGGCTCCCGGCGGGAGCGCGGGCCGCCCGGTGTCCCGGCCAGCGCGCTGCGGCGGCGGCGCTGCGGGCGCGCCGGGGAGCCGCCCCGCCGCTGGCGGTCACTCGCCGGCGCTGCCGGGCAGCTCCTCCGACCCCTCACGCCGCGGGCAGCGGACAAAGGCCGCCGCTGCCCCGGGCAGGCGGGAAGCTGCGGGCCGGCTCGCTGTCCCCGCCGCCCGGCCCCGCTCCGCCAGCCCGCGGGCCCCTCACCTTGCCGCGGGTCCCCGCCGCCGCTGCCCCCCGCCGCCGCCGCCGGCCGCGCCGCGCCATGGCCGCCCCGCCGCCGCGGGCCGAGGAGGAGGAGGAGGAAGGAGCAGGGAGGAGGGGCGCGGGGCGGTGGCGGGGTGGAGCCGCCCGGCAGCGGCGGGAAAGCGGGTGGAGGGACGGGGCACTCCGCGTGGCCTGCCTCGGGATGGGCAGTGCTGTTCGGATGCTGCTGCGGGTCCCGTGGGCACTCCGCATCGTCCGTTCTTTCCTGCACGCTTTTCGCTGGGCGGCAGCTGTTCGTCTGAAAGAGGCAGGCTTTGGAAGGAAATAGGCTTTCATCCTCCAAATAACTGAAAATGTTTATTTACGCAATACAGGCGGGAAGTGTAAGCCTCTTGAAATCCTCTGGGAAAAAAAATGGAGGGGAGGGCGCAGAGGGGGAATGATGTCACTTTCGAATCAAAATAGTAAAGTCCAATCATTAGTTCAGCACTGCACATTCACCACTAAGCCATGTCCCCAAGAGCCACATCCAAATGATTTCTAAACACTTTGAGGGATAATGATTACACCACTTCTAGGGGAAGCCTGTTCCAATGCCTGACCACTCTTTAAGTGAAGAAACCTTCCCTGGCAGAATCTCAGGCCATTTCTTCTTGTCCTATTACTTGAGACCATCCCCTATCTCCTTACACCTTCCTTTCAGGCATTTGTAGAGAATAATAAGGTGTCCTCCTGAGCCATCTTTTCTCTGGAATAAACAACACCAACTTCCTCAGCTGCTCCTGATCAGACTTGTGCACCAGATCTTTTACCAGACCCTTCTCCAGCTCAACTGCCCTTCTCTGGACACTCTCCATGCCTTTCTTGTAATGAGGAGCCCAAAACTGAAAACAGGCTTAGAGGTGTGACCTCACCAGTGCCAAGTACAGGTGGACTTTCAATGCATTCCCCAGGTTCCCAATTCAACAGCCTTTAACTTTACTGTGAAAGTGAAATCTGAAGTTGAAAGGAATGGCTAGCAGAACTGGTTCCTTGAAACAGCAAATCAACAGTTCAAATTTCAAAATATCACAAATCCTGGAAAATAAATCTAATCAGAAAAATGTAATTGGGAAAAAAAACCCTAATATATCAAATTTTAAAGCACTTTTCCTCCACACAAGTTCCTATATCATTATTTTTTCCACTGTGCAGCTAGCAGAAAGATGAATACAAAACCAGGCAAACTATTTTTTCTAGTTTCTTCTGAATAACCTCTATTCCTCAATTAAGAGGTTTAATTTTTATTAAAAACTTAACAATGTTTTATGTGTCCCTTTTTAATCAAGGGGATTGTTACTAGATTAGGTACTTTGTATTATGATTACCCAATAATTCAGTGAGAAAATCTACCCTTTGAGGAGAGAGTTGCTCCCAAAGTTGTCTGGTTGGGTGGGGTGGAGATCTGTACTCGGCTTCCCCCTGTCCCACTGGCACTGTGAATATTCCCTTGCCCAATGGAATGTGAAGCAGGTCCAGCAGAAAACTGTTGAGACAGTGTTTTCCTGATGCAACTTTGATAATAGAAGGATACACTTTCCACTACAGTTGCAAGTCCCCTCATCAGGACACATTTTATGAAGTTCTCTTCCCTTTTCGCACCCTTGCAGCTGCGTATTTCTCCCTTGAAGGGACATTCTCTATCTTGTCAGCATGGCACCCTCACCATGTTCTCTGATGGGGCTATTGCCAGCTGTTCATCATCCATCTCAAAAGGATGGACTCTGTAGGTGGCTCAGAGGGAAAGAGCTCTCTTGGGATCAGCAGTGAAGTATCTCAGTGTTTGCAGTACTATAAAAGGAAAGTGTGTGTGCCATTCTCCTTATGGGATTTGAGAAAACAGGGGAAGAATTGATGACTATGTCTGAACTGGAGGAATCTCAGTATCAGGTCTCAGGGTATGTTTCACACCCAGGTTTCTGTCTGGTGTCTTCCACAAGCCCTCTAGTCTGGATAGTGGAATAGAACAGCAAGAAATTCACTTGCCCATGCAATCTGGCTGAAATAAACCCATAAAAACTACCTTTATAGTTTTTGAATTGGTAAAAGCAAATCAGAGGAACCAAGTGTGTTATTCTGTAGCTTACCTTCAAACACAACTGTGAGTTGCCATGCTAAAAATAAATTTAGATTGTTTCAACTATTTCAGTACCTTCTGGATGACAGAGACTTAAAAGCATTATGTCTTCTTTAATTTAGGGGAGCACTTCAAAATGCACAGTGCAGTCTGCCTACTCTGATGAGTTCCCCAATCTGACTAGGTATTTTAAACACTCCACTGTAAATATTGACTTAAAATAAAAGTTAGAGGAAAGTAACATTTTTCTGGAAAGTGAAGGATGGATGAGCTCTTCCCAGAGCCTCTCCATGTACCATTGCATATGATCCTCAGTGTAACACATGGTGGGCTACCCATTTAAGTATTTCCAAACCTTTATATTCCAGCCATATGGAAGGTATTTGTTAAGAATGTGAAGGAAGTTGTTACAAGCAAACAAAGAAGCATTTAGCCAAAGCAGGCCATTTAAACACTGGTTTGCATTGCAATATCCACTACTGAAGCACCTGCTGCTACCACTCAGGGCGCAGAAATAAGAAGGTTTGGGCATGAGGTGGGGAGAAGGGAATTCAGTAGAAGACAAAATGTGGGAATTATGTATAATATCAGTAAAATTGAAATGCAGACTTCTTAAAAGACAAAATAATAAAGATCTCTTGTGCAATACATTCCTGAAAAGCTTGTATATTATGTCCTCCACTGCTGATCCTGGGCTTGGTTCTTTCCCTAGTCCCCAGCAGTCTACATTATGAAGCACTTTGTTTGTTAAAAGCTGTCAACATGCTGTCTTGGATTGCGAACAACAGATTTGAAATGGCTGTATTGACTGTCCTGTACTAAATTAGAGTGAATAAAATTGAATTCTCTTACAATAGAGATGTACAGCTATTATGCTGTTACAAATACATTATGAACTGTCTGATATTTTCAGCTGTTTTATGCAATTTGTTGTTTTGGCTTTGTTTCTCTTTTTCTCCCCTAACTTTCCATTTCATTTTGTACTTTCACATTCATTCTCCTTCTCAGCATTTCAAGTCCTTCTTGTCAGTTATTGTTCTTTATGCTGCCTTATTAGAAGTGTGGGGGGGTTTAAAATTTTGTTAGTTTAATTTTTCTGTGGCTGTAGCTCAAATACTTCTCAGTGTGAATTTTCCATCACTGAATTCCTGTCCATTTTCTTTGCCTCTTGTCATATTATTTCCAAGTTCTTTTTTCTAACCCACAACAGTTTTTGTGTTATTGCCTTGTCAGTAGGATCTCATCATCTGCTCAGATGAGGTTTAGCTGAATTCCTGATACTTTTCAACTTCAGCTTTATATATTAAGCCTGAATTATTTTGCAATGACTGGACCCAGAATAGTGAGAGCATTGCTGATAATGTCTCAGTCCAACTCTTCGTGCTCAAAACTATACAATGAAACTCATAACAATGAGCTCTGTCTTGGGCTCAGTATGACTATTATAATCAGACTGAAATTTCCAAAGAGAACAAATGTGTACTGAAGGAATTATGAGCTAGTCAAAATATGCATCAGGTATAGCAGATCCATTAATTTATGGGATACTCAGTAACAACATGATGCACTGCAAAATTACACGACAGCACCAACACCTCTCTAAAGTGGCCATGTAAACAGAAAATTTGTTTCCTGTGAGTTTCAAATTAACAATACCACTCTAGTTTATCATTTTGGACTTTACTGCCATGAATTTACCAAGCTGGTTGAACATCAAAATCAATCCTTGCTGCTGAACTCTGCTTTCACTGCTCGCTCTAACAGTCTACAATTTGGGGGCCATTGTAATCACAACTGGGAGCTTTACTCCTATCTTCCTGCCACCACACTTCTCTAAGACCTGTCAAGCATTTTAAATAGCATGCACTTTCCCACACTTCTCAATGAATGCTGACATACCTAACTTAAAAGGATTACTTTCTGCTGAGAGGAATTGTAATCTTCTTTTCCTGCTCTGCAAATCCTCTAGTAAGTGAAAAAGAAAGGCCAAGATCTGTTCTGCTGTGCAGGGCAAATCACCATCGCAGAAGGCATAGAATAAAACAACAACTCTAAGATTTACTTGTGGTCACGCTTGTCCAGGAGCTGTGTCCCTGACTATTAACTCATTGGCATCTTCCATCACTATTTCTGGTGCTTTGATATTTTCTGGGTTAGTTTCTAACAGCTGTATGAATACACACACAATTGCTACCATGAATGGTGTTCATGACAAAACACTCTTCTCAAAGATGTCTACAAAAAGGTAGAGACACAGAATTGCCTTAACTTGAACCCAATTTTTAATATTATGTATTCCATTACCAAAACCCAGAAACATACTTTACCTTATATACAAAAAACTACTGTTCTTTCAACCTGGCTAAGGTAAATTTTCAGAGTATTTTCAAAAGCTGGCATGGAGGACTATGTTGGTGGTGAAGGTTTGTGCTCCAACAGTGGGTTGTGGGTGGTATTTGACAGAACAACAAAAGCACAAATGTTCCTGCTACCTTGATTTCCACCCACTCATCTCAAAACCTTTCCTTACACATGGTGATTGTTGCAACAAATTGGCTTGTGGGTGAGGTTGAGGGCTTGGGTGATCTTACACTGCCAACTGAAAATGAAGCCACAGGTTATTCTTTTGCAGTAGTCACCTGAATGCTGTCTAAGACAGCTTTCCCCATGCTCTCCCATCATTCCCTTAAAATTCCTGCAAAAAGGGGGGGGGGGGGCAGTGTGCCAATAAAGCTTGTATTGCTGAAAATTCATTTTTGACGTTTTATATTGAAAACAGTATTTTGTTGCTAGTCAGTCACAAAGGAGATGAGCCAGGATTAGAGTCCACTTCCCTTTTCCATTCTCTAATTTGGCAGCCAGCTATACTCACAAGGTAGATGAACATCAGCTTCAGGCTTCCTCCCATGCATTTTCCTTTCCATCACTATACTGCTGCAGCAAAAAATTCAGACTCTAAATTTATGAGATCTTCAACATACTTTTCTTGATCTAATCCTGAAAATCATTGGTCCACGTGAACAGACATGTCCTTTGCTAATTCATCCTAAAATTCTTCGTTGATATTTGGAGAAGTCTGTCATGTGTTTTTATTAAATCTTAGTTATATTTCAGCCCACTCTGATGGATGGCTGCTTCCAAACTGCCAGTGAGGGTGCTGTGTCAGTTGTAGCTTATTTCTCCTTGGGTAAATTCTGCAGCGTCAGCAGGGCTGGAACATTTCAGTTGGACATGGGAAATGCCCTGCTCTCCCCTACATTCCCAGCCATTTACATGGGACAAATTAGTCTTATTGTTTCAGAGAAATGAGCTTTAGATTTTTCCTTCAGAGGAAATGGGGTTTTTTGTATCCTGTGAGCTAGGATTATCTGACCTTTCTCCTCTTGCTTTTTATGCTTTAAAAAAAGGCTAGGAACATATGACAAAGCCCCATTTAATCCACATTCTCTAGTTATTAGCTTCCCAATTTTTTCTCCCTGGTCATCCTTTTAATTTCTTTCTGATGCTTATTTGTCAGTTCCATAACCCTGTTGAAGATCACCATCATTAAGAAATTCCAGTCTCACTGAAGTTTGCCTAGCATAAAATTCCTCAAAAAATTATCCAAATGCCAATTCATTCTGATATCACAGGCTGGGAGAGCAATCTACTCTGACTTCTCACACCCAACAAAGTCTTTGCATCAAAGCTATTCTTTTGCATGAAAGGCCATTCTTTATTGCTTTATTGCTGCTATTTTCATTGCCTCTGCAAAGTTCAGTTTCAATTTCAAATATATTAGTCAGTATTTTAGTACTGACTCAATATATTGAGTCAGTATTAATATTGAATTTTGCAAGTATTGCTATCACCTTATGTGTTGCCCTGATTCTTAAGATTTTCTAAAGCCTTCTGAGTTTACATTCTTGTAGAGAGCTTTCTCACACAGCTTTCTGTAAACAATCTATTGTTTTGCATTCCTCCACTGAGGTGGAGAAACTTGATGTACTAGTAGTTTGTCCAATGTCATTGGAGAGATGGCACATTCACCCTCCAATCCACAGTCACCTTTGGAAATGTATAAATGCTAGAGTCAGAAAATAAACTTCCTCTTTTTCACCTTTGCACTAGCAGCAGCTCGCGTCGTGCCTTCATGTGTCCTATAGCGACACTTACGTAAGAATTTCTTCAAATTAGGTACATCCTGACTCAATGGGTTTTTCTCCTGGACTTCTGGATCTCCCTTAGAAGTCACCTGCATGGTTCAAAATGTGAGTTGAAAGCACATAAAAATACAGCTTGGATAATTTAGAAGCATAAAATGCAAATAGTGGGCTATGCATTTCTTTGGTTCAGTCCAGTTTACTCACAATGCACTTAAACACCCTTTTCTGCAATAAAACAGGAAAAAGAGAAACCAGACTATTTGATTCTGTGTGGTTGCTCTTCATACACTCCATCTATTTCTTTATCAGAGTTCACTTTCTTTTAGCTTGCATTCAGGCCATGTGTCCTCACTGCCTCCTGCCTATGAAACCACTCAAGTCCTATGTTTGTGTTCAAATTCCTGGGAAAGCCTTCCCTTTTTTCCTCTAAGATAATTTTTGCACTGGTGTTTCATATGGCAAACACTTTGGCAGGTGGCCTCTATTGTGTTAGCTCATTTAATCCATAAAAGGCTTAATCAATTATTTTGCATAGCATGCCCAGAATCTTGCTAGTGCACCCAGCAGCTTCAACCTGTATTAGACACACTTCTTAGCAGCAAACAGTGTGTTTCAGCATCACATATGGTGTCACTTGCCATGTGACTATGAATACCCCATCTCTACTCTAGTACTGAAAATATAGTGAAAGGAGAAAGGAAGAATTTATTTGCTGTCTATGTAGTTTCAATTTCAGGTGAAGGGAGAGGTGTCTCCATTCTGTAATCTACCCCTTTCTTTCGCTTGAGAGCTCACAGGAAAAATATATAAAGTTTGGAAGGAGTAATGTACTATTATTAATGGCACTGCACATTAAATAACATCATGAACAGGTGTATCATTCATGTGTGGAGCCATAACAGTAGAGGATGTGAAATAAAGCATAATGAGGTAAAAGTATCAGGATTTGCCTTTCTGTGACCCAGAGTGTTGTGTCACCTGGGCTCCCCCCATCAAATTCTGTGTCTTCTTTCCACAGCTATTAAACTGAAAGTGGAATTAACTTATGACCAGGACTTGCTAAAAGTACAAAATCTTTACAATGGAATGAGAAGGAGCCAAGACATGCCAGAATGGACTGGATAAAATGCAAACAGAAGCCAGCAACTGAACCAAAGCAAAATGGATCTGAAGGTGGGGAGACCAGGAAGACAAAAACACAGAATCAGAGAAAAAGCTCCTTCTGCTTTTGCCTGTTTTCCTCTCTGGTAGCCAAAACAAAACATCTCTTGGGATAGCTAAATAGGATTCAAGCCTAGTCCTGACCATGCTACCACCATTCTGCCTTGCCTTGCAGAAACTCACATTAGAGGCTGCGCTACCCTGTCCCAGAAAGAGGTTCCCAGGACCCACAGCTCCCCTGCCAGTGGGAGAAAAGTGACCCTACTGACAGCCTGCAAAATGCAGGCTCTACTGTCACAGGTCTCTAATGCACACTCTACTGTCTCAGGTCTCAGATGATTTAGGTTTTGCATTTGCTCTTGCCCATTTCCCTGTGCTTTATTTTCTGGTAGCTGGGCTATGCCTCGACAAATGCCTCTGTGTGTGTCTCTTAGAGAAATTGTTTTATTTCTGGCTCACATTCAATTCTAGTATCTGAGAATAAGATGGCTATCCTTAGTATTAAGGACTTCTGTCCCTCACCCCACTTTTCTAAAAGCTCCTGAATTAATTTACACAGAACACAAAGTGGTACTTATGCTGAAGCACCTTCTCCTCGCAGCTCAGTCTTGTGGTAACAGCCTCGTTTCTCCAGTTCTTTTGGACACAGTCTAATATCTTGAGGTGCACTCACAGCCTGCTGGCATTGGTCTAGAAGAAAGTAATATCACTAACACTTTCCCCTTTTTGCCTTATAGATTGGACAGAATTGCCAAATGATAATCTGCCATCACCCTACAACTGCTGAGGGCCTCATAAAACCTTCAGCCATATGTGGCTTCACTTCCAAACTGAATAGCCAAGGACCTGTAGCAATCAGTCTAGGCATCTTTTATTTCTGTCCCTTTCCAGCTGAGTCTGTTAGAACTGTGTGTGCCAGAACAACCTCCTCACACAGCTCCAGCAGTCCCACATATTTATGCAAAATGCCTAAGGTCATTGCCAGGCATCCTGTGTCTAGCTAAGGGTGCAGGTTTGTGACTATGGTGTGATGGGTTTTCCCATCAATAAGGAGTGTTCCAGTGTTCCCAATGTCTCCAGCTCAGCAAGAAACTGTACACCCTTCCTCAGAAGAGCTATCTGGAGCCACACCCCTGAAAAAGTATTTGCCACCATCTCTTGTGTTTTATCACTGGACAGAATAAGACTTGTGCCACTGTTCAGTGGCTGGTAGACAGGACTGCCTGTGTTGGATCTGTCTATGTTTTGTCACCTGTTGGAGCACAGATTGCAAATACAGACATTGCCCCAGTGGAGTTAGGTTATTTGAATTAATTTTTTCTCCTGGGCTAAAGATCTGTCCTTCATCTTCTAAAGGAGCAGATAACCCTTCTCACAATGGATGGGAGAAGTTATCAAGAAATAGTGTATTTCATTAGAAATGCAGTGTTTGGGAAGTAGGTGTTCTGTTCCCTGTTTTATAGTCAACTGTGTCATACTCCTTCTTGTATTATGCTGAATGAACTCTACCATAAAAGGATTTTCAACATTGTCTTCCCAGAATAGTTTTAAAATCTCATAGCTTTCTTGAGAAGGACTGTCTGCCTCCCAGAAGCATGCTAGAGAATTTTATCCTTTGCACAAGTTAAGTTGTGCAGAAGTTGCACAAATTAAGAGAATTTATATTCTACTACAAAAAACATGGAAAATATTGTCTATTTTGCAAATTAATTTAAATGCAGCTTAAATGCAGTTCACAGGACTGCTGATGGTTCCAGTGATCACTTCAAATCTATTTAAAGTGAAATCAAAAAGTTCTTTTAAAAACACATCAAAGTTTTTGTGATTCTAACAATGTTTCAGGATTAAGTTTTAAAAGGTACTAACAGCACTGAGTGCAGTAAGCTCAAACCCTTGCAAAAACCCACCTGGTGCTGGATTCCAGGGGAATATGTATATGCAATACGCACTAAGTGGGAAACCTAGAAAGAGTCACAGTTTCAAGAGATGTCCTGATTGCATCTGTGCTCCCAAACCACCATGATTTCCTTTTTGGGGCAAGGAGAGGATATGTGACACAAAGGGAATAATTTGACTAGTCCATCATGCTGCATCTGACTTTCAGTCTTGAGCCCTAGGTACCTAACCTGAGACACAGCTGCTGTTCATGCTATTTACTGTCAGCCAGAAACACTGAAAAATTTGTGCATGCATTCTTTGACCAAATCAACAGAGCACAGTAGAACTCTCCACCTGATCTCACAAAGCACAAAACTGAACCCACTGTAATTAGTTCTGTTGTAAAAACATTTTCCTAGTCAGTTGTGTTGCACTGTGGCTCGAGGAAGTCAAGAATGTAAAACTAGAGTCTAGTGTAGGAATAGTCCCTCTTCTTTCCTTCTATTTTTTGGTATTGATAACTAGAGCTATCCTCTTCATTGTATCAGTACAAAGACTCTCCAGAGCAGACCCTACCTTTAATAAAGGTAATCTATTACGCCAAAGACTTATGGGCATTTCCATAAGAGAGAGTTAGGTTTATGCTACCATACAATTAGGAAAGTACTCTATATTTAAGGTCCTTCTGTCAATTGTTAAGATAGATCTCCTTTTTTTCTGTTGCTGTTGTTGTTGCAAGAGTGAACTCATTACAAATAAAGCTTGCTTGATGCTTCCAAGGAGGGCAGGGTAGTAATTAAGTAGATTGCACACACCTCTGCCTGCCCTTACCAAAAGTAGAGCTCTAAAGAATTGGTAAGGGAAAGACCATATTTCCCACAAACATACAGAAGCTTCTGCATACTCCTGAGGAACAAAATCTCAGTGCTAGGATTCCCTTTGCATGTTCTAGCCTCCTTCCTTGTAGCTCCTGCTAAGTAGCTGTCACTCAGTTTTCAAAAAGAACACATTCCCTTCTCCAGAACTGATGCAGTAAGAGCTGCAATCTGCAAGATTTGCAGGTTCATGACAGGTCATGACCTCTGTTACACTCCTAAAGTTGCCCCCCATAGGAACAAAGGCTGGTTGGTCAGAACAGGAAAAGCCTTTTGATCCTGCCTATCCTTTTGCAACATTAATAATGCTCAGCTGTCCCCAGTAATCACTCTCCTGTATGCACACACTTTAAACTGACTGTATTTCTGAGCAAATCATAAGGCAGCAGGTACTGGTGGAATCTGGTATAGAGAGGAAGGACTGGAAGTTCAAATGGTCAGTTTGAGAGAGGTTAAAACACAAGAAAAAACCTGAAGAGAACAGTTATGTACCCTTGGTGGATGGTATGTTCTACCATTACATATTTCAGATTAGTTACAGAGCTTTGCCTGATGGTGACAAAACCTCCTACATGTTTAAACAGAGATTCACAAAACAAGGCCTCAGGGCAACTGGCAACACTGTTAAAAGCCATATATCCAGGTTAAATGACAGAACGTGGAGAGATGGATCACTGTGCTTGGATTTCTTTCGGGAAGCTCCTGTTACGAAGTGGCAAGTCAGTCACCAAATCCACTAAATCCCTCAAGACGGCAGAGGAGCCCTTTGTTCACATGCCACAGCAAACAGCAAGGAGAGCCTGAAATTTTTCCATGGGGAAACATGCCACAGAAAAGGTGGTAATGCCTAGCTTGGCTGATCTCCAGGACAGGCTCTGTACCTACTCTGCTCCAAGAAAGCAAGGACCCAGACTGAGGAATAAACTCTTAACTGCCTCTGCGGTACTCAAACTCTTGGCTGATATTAAATATTTATTCTCAAATACTACTTCCCTTGGAAACAGGCAGGAACATAAAGAAAGACAATTTCCCTGTAGCCACATAGAGAATGCAATTATAGGGACAGGTCTGCATGGGCACTAGCTCTTTGCCTTCCCCTTCTTTCCTTAGTTTTGGTCTGATTCCAGATTGGCTTGCTTTCTTTGCACAGCTGGCAGGACACTAACTCTCCCTTGGTAGAATGTGAAGGAAGTGGTGGCTGGCTGTTTTTACCTTCCTCTCTTCACTGATCACCTTCTTTCCTGCAGTAACTCATCAGCCCAGTGCCCCTTTCCCTCCTCCCATGGGTTCTTGGCAGCAATTCTCCTTCCATCATCTGAAATGTAACAGCTGGACTGGAAGGTAGGACTTTGTGAGATGTGTTCTCACATCCCAGCAAAGACAAGGTGGTGACAGCCATAGCAGAAGTCCTATATCTCCTCAAAATGCATTGGCATCAGCAAAACTGTGATTTGAGGTTGTCAGTGCTCACAGGAGAGCCAGTCAGAAAGGAAGATTTCTTCAAGATAACTCAGGTGCTGGAGCAACATCACTACTGCATACATTTCCCCTCTGGCCTTTGCAGAGCTAAGGTTTACTGCTACTAAACCTGCTAATTTTTTACAGCAAAACTTGTTGAGCAGTGAGGGCACAAGGTGGTCTAAAATGGCAAAGAATATAATGGCTGTCTAAGATGTCTGGCACAGTCCAAAGTAGCATGGGTTCCAGCTCTGCCAGAGCAGAGAAACTGGGCTGTGTCGTGCACCTGGCAAATGAAGAGAAGCAAAATATTATTTGTAGCAGGATGTTGAACAGACTAGGAGGAATTAAGATTTGAATTGGCCTAAACAAACCTGTGTTGCCAAAAGTGAAGTTTCACATGTATTTTGACAGAGACCCTTCAAAAGGCTGACTCACTGTCTCTTGAGTTTCTACATTCTAGCCACTATCTTCCTCCTCCTGCACATTTCTCACTAAGTTTCACTAGTTTGTTGAAGAGTACAACTTCATTCCAGGAATCATGATTTTTTATATGGTTCTGAGACCCAGAAGCAGGGATGGTGCATTGCAGTCACAGCCACCAGTTGTTTTTTGTCTCAAGAGTTAAACATTTTGTAAGCTGCTTCCCTGACTGGAGGCTAGGTAGGAAGAATACCTTCAGGGCACTTATTAGCATGCTGTATCTCCAGCACTATTAACCACACAAATGTTGTACTGTGAAAAAAACAGACCAGTCCTGTACCTGCACCTTAATGCCTGTACTTTGTACGGAAACAGGCCTTATAGAGAAATATGAATAAAATGTATTTGCTTGTTCAGTCTAGCAGGCAACCTTCAGCCAAGCCAATAAACTACGTTTTTTAAAAAAGCCTTTTGCTTCCTGTAGAATGCTGCTTTGTTTGCCATCATTGTTTGGCAAATAGGAAAGGGCTTATCGCTTCTTCCCAGAAACTAGTGTGGCTATAGAAGAGCTCCAGAAACTTGTCAGTTTTACTACGAAAAAAAAATTGGTTTAACAGCCCTTGTCAGGAAATTATCTGAACCTGTGGAAAGAGAGAAGGTGTAAAAATTAGCTCACTGGGCTATGCCATTCTTTTTTGATTATTAGTTCAATTCCAATTCAAGGCTCTTATCAGGTATAGTTTCAAAGGCAAAGTACAGTAACCTTTAACATTACAGCCTTCCAATATTAGATATTTCATGGTTAGCTGCAAAATTAGCATTTAACCCTCCACTGCAAAATGTACCATATTTTTGTTTTATTAATTTGTAATTAAAATTTAAGCAACCATGCCTGGTTTCTAGGAGATGGAGGCAAAGGCATAGCTTTGACCCTAGTTACAGTTTTGTTTAACCCCCTCCAGAGAAACATAGTTACTGTGCATTAATATACAGCCTTTCACCACCAGACCTGTTAGTGTACATTATGGACTAATAATAATAATTATATTGTCAAACAATTCAAACTGTGTAACAATACAAGCTCCTCTGAAATGTGAAGCGCTATAGGTAACGAAACCTACTTTTCTTTATACAGTCAGCTCAAACCTCTTTTTGAGCAATCTGGTGTTAAATAAATAATGGGCCTCGTTGCCCCCTCCTCCAGGAGGAACCATAGGAGGGAGCAGAGTGGGAGGAAATCTCCAGGAGATTTTGCCTTGTGCATAAGCTTTTGTTGAGGATGGAGTTGCTCATGCCCTCTCCTCCCACGCATTTGAATGGGGGTTTAAAAAGATAACTTCACCTGGAGGAGATTTTGGTGAGCATCTCAGGCTGGCCTGGACCTCACCTCTTTTTGGCATGCCAAGTTTGTGGTTCACTGGGTGTCCAAAAAGGACAGTCCTGTAGCAGAGCATCAGTACCACAGCAATATCTGTTCCTCTTTAGGGGGGCTATGGAGATTGATGGCTGTACAGTACATTCTTTTGAGCCATGGCCAAAGCTCTGCGGTAGGACAAGGACCTATTTTGACTTCACTGTTATTAACTGCCCATTCCTAGAGCATAGTTTTGCAGTTCTGTATGCCACTGATTGACTAAGTGCATCTAGGTGACTTTTCCTGACGAGCACCTTTTGTTTTGTAAACTAGAGCTGTGAGAGCATTTAAAGCTCAAAGTCTCCTGCAATTCCAGTGTGGTAGAAACGGAAGGAATCTGGCAGACGTTTTCCTAAATCCAACCACATGCTTGTGCAGAGGTAGTGCTAGGAGCAGAAGCCACACGGTGCAGTGCAGCACTGGCATGCAGGTGGGTGCTTTGAGAGGCTTTGTTGGTGGCTCCTCATGTCCCACCTTTGGCCCAGAAGTTGTCTCCCCACAGAGACGCTGCAGTAAGTACAGCTCCTTACAGCTGCTGTGAGTCACCAGAGCCGATGGGACGGGCCTGCCCTGGCCCTGGGCAGAATCACTCAGGCTCTGTGGCAGTGGCAGAGGGATGACAACCCCAGCAGCGAAGCCGCTCCACGCAGGCAGGGACAGCTCAGCAGCAGCTGCTGCCTCGGCCACCACCACGGGATTCAGGATGCTGCGGAAAGTTGGCACCGGCAGCAGATAGAGCTGGGGAGTATCTGGAAGATATAACAGAGCTGCAGATAATCCTCCTCACACCTTTTCAAGTGGCCTATATCAGAGGCAAACCCGCTCTTTCATTTGTGCCACGTGGCACAAATCTCAACTATTTTTTCTTATAAACTCTCCTCTCCGGTACACCCAAATAGTGTCCTCACCCATTTCTTGGCTCCTGCCGCTGGTTTATGCTTCACCGCTTGTGTCCTCAGCCTCACCTGGACAAAGCGTCCCGGGAGCAGAGACGAGCCCAGGCGGCTCCGGCCCTCAGCCGCGGCGGCCGGGCCGGGCCGGGCCGGGGCAATGGCGCCACCTGATGGAGGCGGCGCGCCGCAGGAGCGCCATGGCCGCGCCCGGCCTGCCGCACCGGCCCGCCAGGGGCCCGGCCGCGGCCCCGCCCGGGGCACGGGGCGAGCGTCGGCCGCGGCGGATCCTCGGGGTGGGAACCCAGCCCGGATCGTCACTGGGATTTCCACGGGGCAGTCCGAGGTGCCCAGGTGAAAGGCACACGGACCGGGACGCCCGTGCAGCGTGCTGGTGCAGCTCCCTGCGCTCTGCTGGAGCGGGTGTGTGAGGCCGAGGGCACAGCGAGCCGCTGGAGCCCGGCTCGTCACCTGGAAACCTGGCCGAACCACCCCGTGGGACCGAGCGCTGGGGCTCCCGGCAGGAGAGGCCCTTGTACCTGGGCTCCGGCCTCTGAACCGCTTCTCCCCCGTCTCCGAGTTACCTGCTGCCATAGCAATGCTGCTCGGAAGGGATGGGAAACCTTCCCGGGGTGCTCAAACTAGGCAAACTTTCACTCTGCTCTTCCTTGCGCTAACCAGATGGAACAATGATTAATGCCAAGGCAAGAAAATAACCGCGATCGAAAACATTCCTCAAGAAAAAAAAAAAAAAAAAAAAAAAAAACAAACAAAAAAAACAACCTGAAGAGGCCAATTAGTTCATTCTTTTTGCCCCCCAGCAGTCAGAAAAACAACAGTGAAAAACAATTTGTCCTGTAGCACACTGCACTGTACTGTGTGCATCCAGATTCTCCTCCTACTTAGACTGACATAAAACAAGAAGCCGGTGGAGTTACACAGGTATAAAAGTGGCATTATCAGTTCCTGGGTCTCTTTAAATATTACCGAACCCTACTGCTGAGTCTTTTTTGTTTCTCTGTTAGAAATGATTGTTTAAAAGGCACATGCATTTATCCATAGCGCACTGTATCATGCAAAGGGGTTCTTTTATTGGTTCTGATCTTTCTTTTTACTTTTATTATTTCTTTGAAGAAAAGGTGGGATTATTACCTCAATCTAGGCAGCTGGCCTGCTGAGGCTCCCTTTGCTACATCAGGGGTTTCTCATTTTACTAATCCTCTCTTTATGGATAATCTTTCTCTACCTTCTAATGACTCTCAGCTAAGGAATGTATTTTGTTATTACTACCTGTTGTTTAGAAATTCCTTTTATTTGGTGTGGGTGTTGATAATTGTTTGCTAATGAAAACCTTACTGCAATCAATATGGTCAGGATTGTGCTAGTCTTCATGTCAATTAACCCTTTCTTCCTATCTGTTCTGATTTAGATTTTCCTCATGCACTTTTCAGATTTTAAATATCAAGATTGATTTTATTTTTTGAGGTCCAAGTGCACAGCTCTGTGCACTGATAGGTAGCACAGGATACTTTTATTTCCCATGAGAGATTTTTAAAAGCCAGATGTCACTTTGTAATTTGCGAAAAGTTTGTACATGCAAATGCAGGGATGTCTAAGGTGAATGCGGGAAAAAAATGTGTAGTACAGTTCAAGACAAGGAATGGAGATCATCCTGTTTTACATAAATGTGGATAATGTCAAGACTGTACACTCTTAAAGACTCTTCATGTTCCTCTATCATACATGCTATTTAGATATGATATGTATCCCTTTTGCACACAGAGAATGACAAGAAATTCTGCCTATTAAAGAATCTACCATTTAAAAAGATCAACAGCATTAGGAAGACAAAGAGAACAGCTATGTAACACAACAAAAATATAAAGCTTGTTGGTTACCATTCCCTGCTTTCCTTTCATTTTATTCTGTCAGCCTGATCTTTCTTTTATCTCACTACATGCCTTACAGCCATCTTATCAAGAGGAATAATGGATTCAGGGAGGTAATGTCCCATCCAATACACTGCCAAAACCATAAGGTCTCTGAATCTAAGGTGTATATCAAGACTGGGGCCTTTAGGAAGAAAGTGCAGTGCAGGATTTATCTCCTTGGGCAGAGGTGCCAGAGAAGTTCACACCCACACACACACCCATACACGCTTGGGGAAAAAGATTAAATTTGAGTGGCATAAAGTTAAACCCACCAGTGTCACCATCCTTCTCTTCCCTAGGAAGGGAGAAGTGAGGTAACCAACAGCTAACATGGGTTCAGATGCAAAGCAGTGTCCTGTTTGGGGAAAACAGCAGCTGAAGTTCCAACTCTTCAGCCTGGAAAATCCAGGGGACTCTTTCTGATGAGAGATTCATAAATCTGACTCTTGACTCTGCTGAGGGTAGTTGCAGCTCATCTGAGACTACACATCATTCCACTCCAACAAGCCTTGGAGTGGCTTTTTGAATTAATTTTACCTAAAATGAGAATTTAAAAAAAAAAAAAATTCAGAATGCTCTGAATGCCTCCAGTTAGAATACCATGGCTCAGAACAGTCCTTAGCTTTGTGCTTTGTGTGTCATATACTGCATTAGATATTGGAATGTGATGAATAATTCAGCACTGTAAGTGACCAAAGGAAAACCATGAACACTACTCCATTGCTGCAGGTAGCATCTGGGACAAGAAAGAAATATTGAAAAAGGAGAGGGAGAGAAAGAGCCATATCATAAAGGTATAGACAGTTTCTGTTTCCTTGCTTCAGTATATGTGCTTTAATTATTTTTCATCAGAGTCTAGACCTTTCTGAGTTTCTCTGACAGTCAAGGCATTGTGTTATATCACCAGGATGTTATTAAGCTGATCTTTCCTTAATAAAAATATAAATGTCTTTATTATTTTTTCCAGTCACCATTGCCAGTTCTGCAGGGTGCCAGAGAATCATGCTGCTGTGTGTGACTAATGGCACCCAGCCAGTCTTAAGTAATTATATTATACATTTGTTCATTAATGCTCAAAGCAAAAACAGGTTGGCACTAACTTTTCAAACCTGGCTTCAGCAAAGACTCAGTTGTTTGAGCAACCAATGAGCAGAAGGACGAAAAAGAATAGTAGAGGGACTGGGGCTAATCAGGAATCAGTCTAAGCATCCCAGAGAGCAGCATGTCAGCTTGCTTGGGTATAGATACTGCTGCCTCTTTGGAAAAGTGTGGCAGCTTGGGTGATGCCATCCTTTCCTATACAGCTCATGCTTTTTGACTCAGGTAGAGGTACAGCATGAGCTCTCCAGGACCTGCTGAGGTGCATACCTCTGCACTGACCCCAGGCTTAAGGCCCTTCTCAGAAGCAGGACTGAAGAGTGGTGACAAACATGGGGCTTCAGCCCAACTGGTGTTGAGGTTGCATTGAGCTGCCCTGCCAGGCTCAGGCACTGCCAAAGCTTCTTACTGTGGGCTTGATGCCACACAGCTGCAGGTGACTACTGGCTTCAGCAGTAGCACCGTGGCATTTGCACAGCAGTTTCAGACATAAGATGATGGGTCTGTTTGGATCTAGGCTGGATTTCCCTAAAGTTATCATAAGCATTTCTGCACCCATGAGTAAGCTATTGTCAACTAAAAGGAATAAAAAGTGTAGATCAGGCCTGCACTAGTTAGCTTGAATAAAAATAATTTGGAGTCAGAAGGGCTTTTCAAGTCAGGGTAGAACTTTTCTTTCATCCTTCTCTCCTCAGCATGGAAAGCATATCTCTCACTTCTCTGCCATTTAGCTCTTCATTACTGGGGACAGTCTTCTACTGCCTTTGGCTCAGCATATCAGCACAGTTTTAGGGTATACTTTGAAAACCAGACAGCAATCAGTACTCCTGGCATGCTCTGAGACCAGACATCCTGTTTCAGTTGAACTGATTCTAAGAGCAGAGGGCTTCAAAGGACTCCTGGGGTTTTTTTTTTCGTAAGCTTGGGCCTCTTTACTCTGCTCAGCTGCAGCAGAGCATGTCTGACAGACACCTGGAGCTACGAAAACTCAGTGAAGGGTAATCAGCTCATCTTTCTGATGCATAGTGGTGTTGTGGTACAAGGGAAAGGCAGCTCAGGGTAATGGCAGGAGAAAACAGTAGTGTAGAGAGCCAGAGGCAAAAGGCCAGCTAAAGGTTTGGGGTTTGGCTTTGTCCAGCAAAATCATTAGTTCAGTTAGTTCAGGATTGGCTTGCACATACTCATGTATTACCAAAACTGCTCGGATGGGAATTCTGGCATGTAAAACTTTTCTCCTTACACCAGAAAAGCTGTGGACATTTATGGTTACCTCACCTCACCAGCTATAGTTATGTGCATACATCAGTGTTCTTGCGTTAGAAATGAGTCGTTAATTTTTACCAAGGCAGGATATTTCTGGCAAAATTTACCTAGTTTATAGGTATGGTATATTCTCCTCAAATCACATTATATTATATATATTACCACAAATTGCATAACTTCTCAAACACAGACTCCTCAGATCACATCACATTACCACAAATTTTCTTTTAGCTTAAGACAGTTCTGCTTTAGCAGAAGATGGTTTGATATCCTTCTAGCTCAGAGAATATGACCAAAGTATTTTCTTTGGATGCTCTCACAGCGCAGTCGCCTGGATTTAACTTACATTCTTTTTCTTGACTGATGGTGCAGAGCAGATTGTACCATACTGAACCTTATTTTACCAGGCCTGAATTCTCATCTGAAGTTTCTACAAGTCAACAAATGACCAGAAAGTATAATCCATTTCTCTAAGTATGAATTACATGAGACATGTGATCAGTGAACTTCATGATGCTTTAACCAATGCAAGAGCCCAAAGTCTGTGCTTTGCAGGATACATTTACCCCTTACTCAAGGACATTTCTATGAAGTTTGAAAATTCAGTGAGACAAATGACTGTTATATGCCTTTACTTGTTATTTTTAAACTTCACTCAACAACTTTACAGTCCAACATTTTGTATTGGTCCTTAGGAGGTCTATACATGGTTTTACACCTGTGACTGAGAAAGATTTATCACACTCACTATTCTGCAAACCTCACCCTTATAGAAAAACTGTCATTTGGCTCTCAAGAGTTGCCAAGGAGAGCCCTGAACTTTGGAGTGACATCAGAGATCCAGCCTTAGAAGTAGGAGGTGTGGTTTAAGCTCCAGTTTTACCTAATGGAAATCAGTCCTGATATTGAAAACAGGGACCATGTTACTACCCCCCTGCCTTGTCTATTAAACCTGAAAACACTATAGGGCAAGTCCTGCTGTACTGGGCATCTCTGTGTCCCAAGGCTAGCTGGAACAGCAAGCACCGTTGTGGAAGTAATAGTCAGCCTAAGCAACCATTTCAGTAAACCTGTTAGAAGATTGATACACACAGCATTAAGCTTTTATATGCATCCACAACAAAAAGGTGACATTAGCTACAGATCTCAGTGTATTTTTCAAGCAGTAACGGAATGAAGGTGGAAATACATCCATAAAATGGGATTTCTAGCAACTTTGGCTACATATATGGAGACAAAAAAGCTGACATTGGAGGTGCAGAAGATAACATGTATCTAATTTAAAATATCTTTTTAATAGCATTGCTGGCTCTCATACATTAACACAAGGGCATCTGAATGAGAAAATTGTGTTTCCCATAATAGTATTTTTTCTGTCATAAAATGCTGGTTTTATCCTTCTCCACTCCTGGAATAAATGAGTGATGTGGAGACACATGACTGGCTGGTTGAAATCAGCCACTTAGCAATACTAGGACCAGATGCCCATGCAATAGAGTGCCAAAGCAGAGTGCTGGCGTCCTTCACAGCTTGGACAAATGTCCAGGTGTAATAACTCCATGGCAGCCCTGTCTGCAGAGAGTTCAGAGGCACAGTCATAGTAGACAGAGAGTAGACAGAGAGCTGCACCCAGCAGTAAAGTCTCGGGTGGCAAATTTGTGTGGCTGGTCTATATCATGCAACCATTTTTCTGGTAAAAGTGTTGGAAACTTTGCAAGCATCCTGGCAAAAAGCAGAATTTGGGTGTGCTTAACCCTTTCATTAATGGTGAAAATTACCCTGCAAAAGGAAAAAAAATCTAAAGTAGCCGTATGCCTGCAGTTGTAGTGGTGACAGCAAAGAAGTTATAATATGTGACTTGTGCATGTTCCATTAATTTGTATGTTGTCTTTGGGGCATTTCAGTGTTAACTCCATAACAGAAAACTGCTTCATATGGTATCGCAATAGCTTGATGTTACTGCACTGCAAAACACTTATTCAAACAAAAAAGTAAACCTTCTGCCTTACTTTCTGTGTAGAAAAGATTGAAGCTGTAAATTAAACACACCTTTTTCAATAAGAAAGAAAATACAAAAGCTCAAAAGATACTTTGTTTCTAAATCCATGGCTTTTAAGACAAGTACATTATGTTTGGTAGCTGAGAAGTATTTTTTGAAAATTTGATGACAAAACTTGTATTCTGAGTCAAGAAGAGACAAAGTTTAAAATATGTGTTGATAAGAGGAAAACTGCCAGCAAACCCTCAGCTCTGGACATGAGGAGAGCTGACTTCAGATTGCTCAGGGAATTAGTAAGTTCCCCTGGAGGTGCTGGGGTCCATCAGTGCTGGTCATTTTATAAACATTACCTCCTAAAGGTACAAAAGCAGGCAATTCCAAATGTCAGAAGTCAACCAGGTGAGACAAAGGGCTGGCTGGGCTGAACAGGAATCTTCTCTTGGAAGAAGGTAAGAAAGGAAGGTGTATGCCCAGTGGAAGCAAGGTCAGGTGACATGAAAAGAATAGAGAAATGCTGCTTGCCATTGTATGTAGAAAATTCATACGGCCAAAGTTCAACTGGAGTTGAAGTTGGACAGAATTGTGTGGGACAATAAAATTTATTTTCAAATATATTAATGGCAATAGGCAGTATAAATATAGCAGGACAGGATGAGGATGGTTACCTCACAAACAGGGACAAGGCAGAGATGCTTAACGCATTCTGTGCCTCTGTCTTCAACATTCTTGGTTTCTCAACTCTATGAGAAGATATACCTGGGTGGCTAAACTGTGGAGGACCATAGCGGCTAAGGAAAACAAGGACTCGGTTGCAGCAGGCAGAAAAAAACAGGGAAAGATGTGAAAGCAGCAACTCCATCTTTCTAATGTATTGAAAAGACCTGTATGCTGAAGGTCAGGACTCAGACAGGTAGGAAAGGCTATGAAGATGAACATTGTTGGAAGGCCTCTTTGGCACAAACACTTGTCGGTCACCTATACATCGTGAGAAGAAAGCTAAATTGCAGCTCATATCAGTTACAATGACTGATTATAATACAGAGCAAACTATTTCTAGCAACAAAAGCCCTAGGCATATTAATTCATTCAGCTCATTGCATTGTGTGTAATTCTTGCTTATACTTGCTGTCATGAAATAGAGTTAAAATTTACAATCTTATTGATGTGAGAAGATGTTTTTATATATGCTATTTTGTTAGCCATTTTACTTCCTAATAATTAATCAACTCCCCAAAGAAGTATGATGTTGGGGAGTGTGGATTTATTTGTGTTATTAAGCTATTCTAGCCGAGTATTTCTGTGTGGTAGCAGCTCTGTTATAATATGGCCCACTTGTTTTATGACAAGTTACAATTTTCTTGTAATGTTAGCTGCAATTCATCTCAATAATTATGCCAAATTAAGTACTCATGCACATATAGAAATAAACATTAAATACATTAAAATAAAGTGAGAAACATAATTAAATCTCTCTCAAGTTAGAGTGGGGATTGATTAGCAGTTCTTAACTCAGCCATCTAGACTTGGCTGAAGAGTCCCAGGGCTTTTAGCATTCTGGGATGGGATATGGGAGGGGGTACATTCTGAGGGTCACTGACTTGGTGGTCACTGATTTCTGCCACCTTCTAGCAAACCTGCAGCCCTTCTGGCTTTTGGTGGGTTCAAGCTCTGCCCTTATCCAGGCCTGGCTGTGCAGCACCACAGCCCCTCCAGGGGCAGCCCTGGAGCATCACTGCTCACATGGCTGAAGGTCTCCTTGATCTTCAAATCCAGAAGTCAGGAGGTGTTATGATCGTGCTTCTGCCTGGGGATGCTGCCTCTCCATTGCTGATGAGGCAGGTCTGGGAAGAGCCTTGTGCTGAAGCCCAGGATTTGCTACAATTCCTGTCCTGCTGAGCTGAGCACTTGAACTAGAACTTGTGAAAAATAGTCAGAAAAGTAGTGGCATTGCTAGGGACTGACCTCGGATTCTTTGTGGACTCCACTTTCTCGGCCACAAGTCCATCCTCATCTACTGTTTACTGTAGCAAAAGCTCCTAAGGAAGGCTGCTGGTAGCATGTGGACAGGAGGAAATGTTACAGGGAAATGTTACATTTATTTGCCCCACATATAAGCTACATCACTGCTACAAAAAAATGATTGCAGAGGGAAGACAATGCTCTGCTTACTTAGAGCCAGCAGAGTTTTGGACAGTTTGCCTTCCCTTGATGACAGTGATGCACATGAAAGCTATTTGACTGGGGAAAAGGGTGGTGATTAACCTGGGAAGGAAGCAGGAGGGAAAAATGTTGTCCTATTGCTTTGAAAAGTTGCTCTCCCTTCCAAATAAGAACTAATAAAAAAGTCTGGAGTTAGTCATTGAATCTACTGTCAAAAGCTTTGTAAATGGGGTGCATATGCTATCTGGTTTTCTCACTATTTCATAACTGCTGAAAAGAACTGCATTTAAAAAAAACTTTCAGAGAGAATTATGTTCATGATGGCATCTCTTTAAACATCCATCACAAAGCTTGACTCTGCTGAGGGTTAGATCCTCAAACCATGCATAGTCTTTGGAAAGACTTCCTCTTACCCCCAGGTGGAGGAAGCTGGTAAGGGAAATGCACAGGAGACCCTCACCTTCTGCAGGTATACTGTGAACCTTTCTAATGAGCTGCATGTTTTTCTTCTCTCCTTTGAACAGACATTTCCCTAGAAACCATTTTTCTAGTCATTAAAGTCACTGATCATAGGTAGATTTACCTAGTACTGCTGAAAATGCTTTAATGGCCTCAAAACATAATGACAGGTTGTGTGCCTCTGACTGTTACTGGAACTCTGTTCTGTTACTGGAACGAAAACTGTGACAGAAAGGAAATAAGATAAAGACCACTGGAAAAGCAAACTACTTGGAGATAGAGATTTTCAAAGATGTCTTGCTTTATGCAGGCCTCCATTGTAAGAATTATCTAGCTGGCCAGTGCTGCTACTGTCCCCAGCATTAGCTGGAGTCACAAAGCCAAGTGTACACATGGTCACCAGTCACAGCAAAGCTGCACTGTTCCATAGGTATGACTGGGACCACACCATTGTCTCAAAAACTGCAGAGCAGAGTGCATGGCACAATGCTCTTTCTATGATACAACAGTTTCTTTCACCTGTAACTGCAAACTATCATTCCAAATAAAGTAGGGACTTCAGGATAAAAAGTAATATTTTATAGTCACTCACTTTTCCAGAAAAAAAAAAATCTAGCCAAGTGTTTTTCTGCAGTATCTTTTTGTCATTGCCCACCCAGTTAAACAAGTGTTGGCTTCCTCTATTTCCTTGCTTGGAAACCAAACCACCTGCTCAGATACAAAGTAGCCTATACTGCACCATTAATTATATAAAAATATTTGCTTGCTCATGTACTAGGTATTTTCTTTTTTTTTTTTTTTCCCTGTTGTGGAAGAGCTGAGGCTATAAAACACCTATCCTCTTTTTCTTTTTAAGCAATCATATAATTTGGATATATTTTATCATTTAAGAACACAAACACCATTCAAGATAAAGCCTTGGTTGACTTTAGTGCCATGAACGAGTGTGGCATTTGAGATTGCTCTGGTTTGTCAGTCCAAATCTCTACTTGATTTACTTGATTTGCTTTACTTGATTTATTCATTTTCACCTACCAGGAAGAGATCAGCAGGTATGTTCAATGTCTGTGAATTCTTCTTCACTGCCTGATTTTTTTTCTGTAAATCCATTTTCTGTATGATCTGAAAAATGAGTAGTAGCATCTTTAAGAAATAGCCAATTGCTTGGAGTGACACTTGGTCATAAGACATGGAGAGGTCCATGCACTCACACCTTTGCCTACCCATGCTCTGTTGTCATGACCATTAGTTTAATTAAGCTGAGAGTCAGACTGATTCAACACTATAGCCAGAGGAAACTCCTACTAAATTCAATTATCTATCACTGCCATTCAAAAGTTTTAGATGCACAGGGGAGTTTGACTGATACTAATTGAAGCAATGGCTTCATGTACTTCATTACTTATTTATTCCACCCACCCTTCTCAACTTTTTTGGCTGTTTACTCAGATAAAGGCATAATCTTAATTAAGACTGAATTAGGAGCAGAATTAATTCCTGCGGGCTATTACACAGTGTGTGATATAAAGCAGCAAATAAACAAGCTTTTTGCACACCATGTCTGTAATTACTGTGCTCAGCTGTACAGTGTAGGTGAATTGGCGCTGACTTCCCCATGTCTGTTCTTTGCAGCATCCTGACTTCCTCTGCTGCCCTGTAGGATCTGGAAATCCTTCCTGAGATGAGTGACTCATTTCAGGGGACTTTGGTGAACATCACTTCAGCTGAAAGATCTTTCTCCCTCATGACTACAGGGTGAGAGCTGGGCAATGTGTTGGAGCCAACCACCAGCCAGCTGGGAGGACAGCCTGGCCTGGCCAGCAGGGACAGCAGTTGACAGGAGAACTGTGGCACTGGTACATCTCTGAACCCCGTATCAGTGCTCAGGGTGTCTCTTAGGAGCGCAGGTTCACCTGCAGAGGCTACTGGTGTAACTGGTTTTGTTCCTGACAGATGGCAACTGCTTCACTTCTGTAGTTTGTGCATTCATCCAGAAATGCTGTGAGACCAATAACACCCTCCTGGGAGAGAATATTTTTCCATTTCACATTACTGTAGGAAGCAATGCAATTGCTCATTTGGTTTTGACCTGTATTCGGTGCAGCACGTGCAGCACACATTTCAGTTGTAGAAGTTTCTTGTGTCAAATTTCATATACTGCATAGGTGAAAGGAACTTGGGGATGTGTTGCTATACAAATACTGAAATACGTAATTATAGCACCTTGTTGTCTTTGAGCAAGTAGTCAAGTAGTTTAGGGCCCTGAATTCTATTTTCAAGATTAACCCTATTAACTGCTGTATCTCCAAATTTAAGAATTCCTAACCAAGTTCTCAGATCCCTCATTTTTATTACTGAATTTGATAATTTTGTTTGCCAAACTGAATTTGACTTAAAATTGAACATATCTATATCTTGTAGGTGTTCAGTAGAAAGGAGCTCCAAAATGTTTTTAATTAATTGTATTTAGATTTGCAAAAAGATAGATTATTCGCTTTCAAAAATAATTAAATATATTGCAAAAGCTGAGTTAAAGAATCTACTATAGTTTGAATTTTTTCTTTAATGATAGCACTGTCCTGAAATATTCTGTGCTTCTTAAATGCAGTTGGGTATTGGAAAGTACATCTGTACCCAGAAATTCATCGTTCCTCAAGAAATTCAGAATGTGCTTCAAATGCAAACCAAATTAAACAAAACCATTAGGTCACAAGCCTTTGCCATGAGTCAGTTGTGAATTATTCTGGTTGTTGAAGGCCATGTGCAAACTCTCCTTCTCCAAACAATAGATAACAAATCAAGCTGCCCACCAGTAGCTAAAGAGCTATATATTGTTACGCTTCACCAATCAGAATAAATTGATTATTTCCAACATATTTGGAAATTGTGATTGCTCAGTGCTCATGAGATATTGAAGTTTACTGGTTTTGTTGCAATTTTATAATTTTTTCAAGCTTTGCTCAATTATTTCCATGCTTGGTGCCCATCATATTAAAATATCAAAAAATGGGTGTACAAATGCTTTTGCAAATACTGTAATTAACCCTACATTCACATCAAATACAGTTGGCGAGCCATCTGTTACAAGACATAGAGGGTTTGATGTAACAATATCAATTTCAAATTATCACTTGCACTATTATTTCACAGGCATTTTCTTCCTTTGCTGTCCTCAGAAGTTTTAGCAGCTTTACTAATCCTTCTTTCAGTTCAGTACAATTTTCAGGTGTTCCCATCTAGTCAAATGGAAGACAACTCACTTTTTTCAGGGATTTAATTCATCAGTCACGTCTCATTCTTTATGTTTCTGCTGTATTTGTTTTTGAAACCAAAGTCTCTGGGTAAGGACTCTGCACATTATTTCTTTCATGTAATTATTGTCAGATTTGTTTTTCCATAGTAAGCCACACAGGCTGCCTGTTGACAGCAAGCTGAAACAGCACTGATTTTTGCAGAGCTCCACCAGGTAGTATAGTGGTAGGTATATAAGTACAGTATAGATAGATAGATGATAGACAGATAGATAGATAGATAGATAGATAGATAGATAGATAGATAGATAGATAGACAGACAGACTCACCAACAGATAAAATAATATGGTTATAAGGGATAGATATGTAATTATAACTAAACAAGGAGGTAATTTGTTTTTTTTTTTCCACTTTGGCATCTGATGTGAAAGTCAAAAACAGAGAAAATCAGAATTTACACTGAATTTCTCACTAACAAAATTTACATTATCCACCTAATTTCAAATATTTTAGCACCACCTGCATAATATGCTTTCTGAATCAATATCAGTATTGACATTGCACAAGCCAGCTACATGACAGCAGAATAAAAGTTTTTTCTCTGATATTTGGTGACTTTAAAATGATCTTGGTGAGGAAGAGGGAGAAACATTTTCTTTCAATAAAGTCTTAAAGGTGAGAATTTAGACAGCTACAGAAAAAAGTCTTGTTAAATCAAAATAGTTCTGAATTATGAGTGAGAGTTAAGGAGTTTAATGACTGCTTGCCTCCTTGCAAGGCTTGCTTTCCTGCTAGGCTGACTCACAACAGCAATCCACCAGGAAGACTGCTGCCTTGGGGATGACTACAATGAAACCATGGGACTCCTACAAACAATTTACTCGGTTGGAAAATCCCCTCTTGGAACTACTATTCTTTCCTGGAGACTCGCTTGACTTTTCATTGCCACAGCAGGAGCAACCCTTTTCCTCTCAATTCCTTCCCTGAAAATCTGCCTGTGAAAATGGAGAGGCTGGCTGCAGAAGAGGCTGTGGATGCTCTCACTCCCTAGCACAGAGAGGATTGCCATCCTTACTTTCCTGCCACTATGCCAGTTTAGTTTGCACCATGGTGGATATATAGAGGAATTCCTGGAGACATTGTAGAGAGAAGAAAGGGAAACTAATTCAGCTGAAAAAATGCAGGATTTGTACTGTGAAAATAGATTACGTTTGCTTGGATCAAACATTTTATTTTCCTCTCATTTAAATAAACTAAAAATTCGCCTGACTGTAAACATTCTTTTTAGCTCTTAACAAAATTCCTTGTGTGCTCCTAAAAGAAAAGAAAGACTGGATTCACAAAAGAAATGAGTGAGTGACCTCTACACTGATGTGATCAAAGGAAAAACATCAATGATGAGTGTTTTATCAGACTCAGAGAGCTTCCTTCAAGTATCTGAAGGAGTATTCCAGTGTCCCAGACAAATCTGGCATTTCTTCCTGTTTTGGTTCCAGCCATATGGAACCATAGCTTCCTGAGATAGTAAGAGACACAATTAATGGCCACTATGGCCTTGTTGACCACCTCAGTCCCCTGGATAGTACCGGATGGACATCTGGGCTCCAAGAGCAGGGTCACTCTGTTGCCTCCCAGCATCTTGATCACAAACAGTTTGTGCCGTGCAAATTCTCTAGTGATCTGCTGACTGCACCATTCTACAGAATCATAGAATTGTTTGGGTTGGGAGAGATCTTAAGGATCATTTGTCCCAATCCCTTGCCCCCTTCCACTAGACCAGGTTGCTCAGAGCCCCATCCAGCCTGGCCTGGTACTCTGCCAGGAATGGGGCCCCCTAAACTTCTCTGGGCAATCTTATGGAATTGTGGAGGGAATAGCTTTGGTGATGCTAACATTCATCCAGTGTCTGGTGGACTCCCCAAGTTACCCACAATAGGACATATCCATGTAGCTATAAAATTGTGCTAGGTATAGAAATAATGTCTGTAATGATTTTATATTGTATAGTACTTTCAATGGTCAAGAGGTTTATTAAAATACATTATTTTTTTCAAAATATTTGAATTACAAGAGTACAGAATATGGAATAGCAGCAAAGTACTCTAATGATTTTAGCTGAAGGCAAAAGTGGCTTATAAAAAATCAAAATGTGGCAGGAAGCACTGACAGCCTTGCAATTTGAGCATTATATAGGAATGCCAGCAGCAGCATAATTGCTTTTTTTCTAGTTTTTTTTGGTCCCCATGCTGGCTCATAGTGTTAATCTCCATATGACTTTTCTGTTTCTGAAATCAAGTAAACAAAAGAAAAACAAGGTTCTGAAGGTACATACTGGTTTTACTTGTATAAATGCAAGAGGGGATGGATTATGGAGTGATATGTAATATACTTAAATTTGGTCTGAAGCTATTTTGCTTCTATTTGGTGTTACGGGGAAGTAATGTCATTCATAGTTCCTTGGTTAGAAAAATAAGTTAAACAGAAATATTTTGAAATTTGTCGAGAATTTAATACCATTAGACTTGAAAGATGGGGATGGGGCACTGACTTATTTTGAATTAAATTCAGATTTTTTTGTGAATAAAGTTTATAAAAATAGTTTTCTTTGAACTTTTTTTTTCTCCATGCCTTCTTTCTCCCCCACTTTTTTTTTTCCCCTAAAGGGTGATTTGCAGGTATATTTGGTTGATTCCTATATGAATTTTGGTGACCAGAAAAAGGGATGGAGCAAGCCAGACAGATCTCTCATGAGGATTTAAATGATTCTCTGTAAATTCTCTAATGTTTCTTTTGCTTTACTTTTTAAAATAAACTTTTCTTTTTAAAGGAACTCTGATACTAAAGATATTCTCATTTCAATGAGTAAATAAATCAACTATGAACACATTTCTTAAATATGAGTCATTATACACAGGCAGCTGTCAATGTGAGGCTGTTGCCATCAATTAGGATGCAGAGACTACGCTTCACCATCTGAATGCATGGAACTCACAAACTCAATATGAGCCAGCATCTATCAAATATTTTATAACTTCCACAATTTTAACATTTGGGTTAAACAACTGTTCAGTTACCCAGACTTTATTATAGAGTTCACCTTGCAGTACATATGAATGACTGTCTCACAGATAGCCTTTCAGCACTATTGTAAATTCTTCATTAAAATTGGATAGCTGAACTTTTCTTGTCTCAGTGCTGTTCTGGTGAGATGCTGCTCCACTGCCATTTGGAGACCAAACCAATCATGAGCACATGTGAAAGGTTATACAGAAATTCTTAAAGCAACAAGCTGAAATTGTCCAGGCCTCAATTACCCACATCCTTAATGTTCTCCAAATCCAAATGCACAGATGAGAACAAAAGAATCTCCTTTTTCACTAATATTCATGTTTTGAATTCCACAGCAACTACTGCAGAGGAATTCCATGTGCCAGGTGAAAACGTACTCTTACCTTTTATTTGTTTCAAAAGTGCTGTCTGACATTGCTCCTGTATGGTGAGAAATTTAGAGTGATTGGAGTTTATGCTCATATATGACTTTCTTGTTTTCCACCCTGGTGTTGCTTTTCCATTTGGAAATCCTAGTCTCTGGTATTTCTACTGCCCTTCTTTACACCTCCTGTTGCCCAGTTTATAGTGTACCAATTAGAAAGGAAAAGGGTGCCCAAGGTATGATCACATCTAAAGTTTAAAGAGGAGCAAAATGATGGTTTCTGTCTTGTTTATATCTCCTTTCCTAATTGCCAACTTTCTGTTTACCTTCTGAGTGCTCAGCTGTTGAGAGATACGTGATCTCTTTTCAGCTTCAGCAAGTCTTTTGATATTGTCTCTCACAGGATCCTTCTGGACAGAATGTCCAGCACACAGCTGGATAAACACATCAGGAGATGGGTGAGCAACTGTCTCATGGGTAAGGCAGAAAGGACTGGGGTGACATCAGACAGGGGACCTGTCACTAGTGGGGTTCCACAGGGCTCCACCCTCAGCTCTCAGCTTTTCAACATCTTCATAAGTGACTTGGACACAGAACTGGAAGGTGTACTCAGCAAGCTCACAGCTGATACAAAAAATAGAGGAGCTGTTCACTCCCTTGAAGGCAGCGAGGCCCTGCAGAGAGACCTCAACAAATGAGAGGCCTGGGCAGTCACCAACCACATTAAGTTCAACAAGGGAAGTTCCAGATTCTGCACCTGGGATGAGGCAACCCTGGATGTATGTATAGACTGGAGAATGATAGGCTGGAGAGCAGTGTCATGGAGAGGGACCTGGGAGACTTAGGCAATGGCAAGGGGAACATGACTCAGCAGTGCCCTGGCAGCCAGGAGGGCCAGCCCCGTCCTGGGGAGAGTCAGAATCCTCTCTCTTGCCACCAGCCAGGCAAGGGAGGGGATTGTCCTGCTCTGCTCTGAATTGTGGTTGCCTCACCTCAAGTTCTGTCTGCAGTTTTGAGTACCACAATATAAAAAAGACATGACGCTGTTAGAGAGCATCCAAAGGAGGATCCACAAGGATAGTGAAGGGTCTGGAGGCTTTTGTGAGGTGTAGCTGAGGGCACTTGGTCTGTTCAGTCTGGAGCAGACTGAGAGGAGACCTCACTGCAGTTAAAACTTTCTTGTTGGGTGAAGCAGAGGGGCAAGTACTGATATCTGCACTTTGTGACCAGTGAAGGACTGAAGGAAATTATATGAAGCTGAGTCAGAAGAGGTTTAGGTTGGATATCAGGAAAAGGAGGGAGGGAGGGCAATAGAACAGACTCCACAGGGAAGTGGTCACAGCACCAAGCTCGACAGAGTTCAAGAAGTGTTTGGACAACACTCTCAGGTACATACTGCGACTCTTGGGGATGTTGCTGTGCAGAGCCAGGAGTTGATCTTGATGATCCTTGTGGGTCCTTTCCAACTCAGCTAATTCCATGATTCTGTGTTTCTGCGAACTAGTGACTGTAGCCATCTTTCACATGAGGTCACTTGGCTTCAGGCTGCAGCACCTTCCCACTGAAGATCAGACTGGTGGATTGCCAGAAAACAGAGCAATTCAGAGCATATAGGCCTAGTGAATTTGAACTGACTAGAACAGAGAAATACTTTAAGTCTTCAAACAGGGGTTATACAATACCCAGTGAAAATTTTTCACTCGGAGTTGATAATGCCATTATCAATTGCTGTGAAATTAACTGTCTTAGATATAAAGGTTTTCACTTTAGGGTGAACAGAGTCCTACTAGAAAAACAGTTCAGCCTCATCTCCTTCCATGTAAGTACAACATAGCAAATCCTGCAGCTCTGGTACTCTGGCGTTAGTGAACTTGGACCATTTCTACCCCAACATCATAAAGAATTCTTCATTTCTGAGAAACCAGAGGATATGCTTAATGAAGTAGAGGACACAAACTGACAAGAATGTTGGAAATGGGTGGAGAGGAATCAGCAGATCGCAAGCAGAGTTGGCAGGCAAGGTGGCTGGCCAATAGCCAGAGGGAAATAGAGTGGAGCTGAATGTTGACTGTGGCCAGCTGGTAAAAACAAAAATGGAGCACAAGGAAGTACTAAAATCACAAGCTCAGGCAAGACAGAATTTGATGTAGAAACTCAAGTTACTCTTGAAGCAATAAACCTTAAAAAAATAATCAACCCTGCCAGCACCATACGTTATGGTAAGTGGGTGAGACATAGAAAATCCCTTGGCCTCTGAGATCTGTAAGCAGCTCCAGAGAAGTGAAAGGTTTTCCAGGAACAAAGACCTGCCATAAAATAGGTCAGGAAAAACAAAATGCTTTTACAGAAGGACTCAGGGCCTGAATTTTCCCTGGTTTGCCTTTCATCATCAATTAGAAAAAGTAAATTTTAAGTTCTTCTCAACAAATAGCACTGTACATTGGTATAAACAGCCATGCATTTAAGAAATTATTGCATTTTCTTTTTTAATTCCAAGTTCCAGTCCCTCCCACCCTACAATGTTTTCTCTCAGTAGCCTACTACCAAAATCACTAAAAATGGCATACATAAAAATTTGAGATTTTTCCAGTATTTTTGTGCAATGTGAAGCTCTGCTAATCCTGGCAGAAGCCTTGCCTAGCTAAGAATGAGAATATTTCAGATCCATGAATACTTCCGTAGTTTTCCTTTGGAGATCTTATTCTCCTGACTAGTAGAAATCCATTATTTAACTTTATAAAAACTCGCCTCTTGTTGATTCCTGATATTTCCACATGCTCCAATCATGCTTTTTTACTGGTTTGCAGAAAGGGGACGGCAGGGTGTGTGTATGTGTCTGTGTGTGCATGTGTATATGCATGAAACAAAATGGATTATGAATTTTAAAATTGCCAATTATGTTGCATCACACAGCTCAGAGCACTGGCACAATGATGAACCCAAATCCAGATTTTTCAGCTTAAATGGCTTTACATTCAAGCAAGCAAATTAAGCATAAAATAAAGGGGGGGTTTTACAAAATATCCCAAGAAAGAATAAACTGCAGATAATAAGCACCAATCTGGTGTTGAATGCTGCCCAAGATACCAATTGTTTTAAGTCACGACAAAGACAGCTGAATGCTCATCTTGTGGGTATAGAGCATGGATGATTGCTTGCCATGAGTATCTTCTCTCACAAATAACAGTTTTTTCGCTCTTAATTTTCTGCTAAATTGGAAGCTAACTGCTTCCCACATTGTCGTCAGAGCACCTGCAGCTGTGCTGGATTTCTGCACACCATTTCTTTTAGGTAAAACAGCACTCCACTTCCTTGAGCTCATCATTATGTTTATGTCTTCCTTTCATTGCACTGCCGCACTAATGATTCAGGCAGGCTGGTCAGTCATTAAGTGACAAGCAAATGATACCATATGCAACGTGTGACTAATCGGTCTGAACAAATGAAATCACAGACTTGCTTTTCCCATCATTCATTTCACAAACAGTAGCAATGTGGTGCACAGCAGGTAGTTCTGTTAAAACCAGCCTTGTAAAACAAATTTCCCGCAGCCGTTTAAGTGCACAGTGATGGATTCAATGCTTTAGCAACCAGATGATGCCCAGGGGAACGAGGGATGGTTTGGGCGAAGGGAAGTAGGGAGGAGGAGACATGCTCGGTACATACATTACAGTAATTGAAGGTTTAGTTACCTTATTGGTTTGGGTACTTTGTTTGTATGGATCACAGAAATGACTACTGGATTACCAAACCCAAAACATACATAATATACCCAGTGCTTATCAAGACAGAATACACAGCTCTTTAACTAAAAGTTCCCTAAAGACACATATTTTATGCAGATCTAAGCAAAATTATCTCTGTTATATATACTAGGAAGACATACATATGCAAAAGTAGAACTTACATATTTTTCCTCTGTGCCCAAAATGCCTTTCACTAATTTTAATGAGATATTTTTTCCAGCAACATCACCATTAAAATATTTAATATTGAATGTATTTAATACTTACAGTAAAAATAAAATATAAAAATTAACCCCAGTAAGGTCAAAGGTACACAAATAATGCCATCTGCTATCATTAAAATTTTGCTAATATTAAATTAAGGCCCTGAGTAGCTGGTGGTTTTTTTTTTTTGTTGTTGGTGGTGGTTTTGTTTTTTTTTTTTTTTGTGGTTATATGCTAGTTCAGAGTTACATGCTGTCCATATTGCACTAAGAAGATAACGAAAAATAATTTTGAGCTTAATATATTAACATCTTCCACATGAACATGACGAGCTGTCTGTTCTAAGTATGCTCCTCCCATCCTTTACTCAGAACTACTTTTCAGATCTGAAAAACTCCCAAGAATAAAAATAACTCAAACCAATCTCTTTTTTTAAGGTAAATACACTGAGAAAATCCAAGAACACAATAAAAGGTAGAATATAGATACATTCACTTAACCTAAATCAAGGCTTTGAGAGATGACAATCATAGTTAATGAGAGGACACAAGACTAATTTCTTAAGTTGCTCGTGTACCATTGACAGGAGCCTAGATAAGAAAGAACAGGACTCATTCATCTTCCAGCATATATGTCAGTCCACAGGTATTTCTCAAACCTCGTGGAAATATTTGCATAATTAGAATGCAAAGCCAATTCTTAAAGAGGATCGAACAGTCAAAGGGTATCCCCTTTTTGACCTTCTTTGTCAAAACAGTTTTGTGGGTTTCTGAGTCACTGACAGTTCAGAGGCTGAAGAGGAGGAAGGCTCACAGATCCATCCTCCAACAGTAAAAACACACAGTGGGAGCAGGTGGCAGATTTGCACTTCACAGTGGATGACCACCTTCCACAATGTTGTTCTGAGACAAAAAAAAGTATGAAGTTGAGCTCATGGAGACAGAGCACTTTGAGTGATTTGCAAAACAGGGACAAGCAAGGAATATAGGCATTGGTATTTATAAATCTGGAAATTAAATATGTTGCCTGTCTTTATGAATAAGGATGTGGTCCAGCAAAACACTAACTTATAGTAAAACCCTGGAGTTCTGGTGGATAGTGAATATGTACATGTCTTTGCAGCACACTACCATTGGCAAAAGGCTAATGTGACCTGTGCATATTCCAAGAAAGAGCTGTCACATAGCTGTAGAGAAGTAAGATTTTTTTTTTCTTACTGACACACTACCTACAACTCTTTTACAATTTAAAATCCGGGTAGATGAAATGATCAAACAAGTGCCCTACAGTCGAATCTGCCAGAGAGCACAATTCATATATTCACAGAGCAGAAAAAACCCAAGGTGTTACTTAATAAACTGTGTACATATCTATAGGAGAACTATAAGAACAGCCAGAACAGATGAAAACAAACATCAGTTCAGAAAAATATCACCTCTCCAAAAGTAACAGACATGAACAAGAGGTTATGAGGACAGAGCAAATTTATACTTCTTTTATACTTCTCTCTATAGTCTCCTACTCCAAACCCATTTTTAGTTCAGGGATTTTTTTAGTGCCTCATGTTTCTGTGCATTTAACAATCAGACACGGATTTCTTTCTCATGAATATATTCAATATCCTGTAGAGTAGTAGCAAAAAAGTAGCAAAGACAATAATAGATCTAAAAACTGGAAATGGAAGCTCAACATATTTAGGGTATGGATTTTGCAGTTGGAATAAATAAAAATTGCAATGTTTTAATGAGCTTTGTGGACCACTAATGAATCTTAAATAAATTTGACAAATACCTGCAAACCTTACTCTACTTTAAAGGGCTGTTTTGGCAACCAGCCTTTATAACCTCAGAAATCTACATATAAGCCTTGTTTTTATTTATTGATGTCACTCTAGTTCTACAGTTTTCACATGGTATCTAGTTAGTGCTACAGTTTGTAAAGATGCCTTTCAGGAATCAAACATTTCTGCAATAGTTGTTTATGGGTTTTGTTTGTTTGTTTTCCCAGAGTTGCTGTTCATTGTTTAAGTCATTGCAAGAGGGAGGAATAATACCTATTGCCTCTTTCTAATGCATTTTTTCTTTATCATGCCCAGAAGCTTCTGACACAGTATGTCTCATTCAGATCCTTTTTCTTCAGAGAAAATAAAGGCATGATGAAAATAATTGCATGATGCATGCAATTGGCATCCCAGTTGCAACAAATATGAGATTTCATAAAGGTCCACATGCCATTCAGTATAATCTAGTGCTTATCTGCATATATGTTTATCCACTTATTTATTTTTATCTAGTACAGATTGAAAGTTGTAGGACACAATTATGTACCTTTTACACATCCTGCATCTCTGAAGAACCCTTAAAATCTTTTATAGAATAGAGAATGATGAAGTGGGACAACACAAGGTAAAAATAATTTTAAAAAACCTTTAAAAACAGCATTGCAAACTACAAATCAATGCTCAGATATTTCCTAGTGACTTTTGTTTCTTTCTCTATTTTCTCTTAAATACCACCATTAAAAATAACAATTACAATGGAAGATGCCCCCCATGGCTTTCTGTCAGATGCTGTCCTATTTGTAAATACTTTTTGTGGTTTAATTATTCCCTTTGTTGTTATTATTTCCCTTGGTTAAAGAACAAGCCTCCAAATTGTTCTGTGATCTTTGTATCTATGCAGATGAGATTTGAAAATTAAGGAAACTTGCATTAACTACGTAATTAAGTGCATAAAGAGGTCTGCCACATTTTTCTGGATGTTTTTATTACTTCAAAACATATATAATATGAAACATTTGGGGGGTTTAGGATTTAAAGAAATATTTTTAGCAAAAGCCCTACTAACATCAAGTTGTGTAAGCAAGTGATAAATTGCTGCTTTAATAGAAAAGCTTTTAGCTTTTCAGTCCCACTGCTCCTGTCCATTTGCCATTACACCTTCAGCCCTTTCATCTACTTTAATGAAATATACAGCTGCCTTTACTTATGGCTGGTTTTGTACAAGCATCCCTGGAGTGGGCTGTACAGAACTGAGGTTGTGAGCAAGAAGACTGTAAAAGGAACAAATCAGACTGTACACCCAGGACTGGGAATGTCACATTGCTTGTTCCTAACTGTTATGAAACCTTTCAGTCCCCACAGAGGTTTTTAGGAGTGTTTGAATGCAGAGCTGCTATGGTACAGTTTGTCACAGAGTTACTAGTGCACTAATCCTGTAAACAGATAAGAGAGGAAGTAAGAGGTTATTCGATTCTCCTCTCAGGGTGTGCTGTCTACATGTGTCTCAAGGTTCAAGGATGAAAGTTAGCCCATTAACACAGAGGATATCCTCCTCTTAGAGTGTGTCCTCAGAGTGTGAACAGGGCGTGTTCTTCCTCCAGATAGCCAAAAAATCGCTGGATGAAAAGGTGTCTTCCCCAAAATCTTTAGAGACAGGACTTGTAAGCATTGCTAAGAAGGCTTTTACAAAAATGCCCTCAAATTGTCAGTGGAAACAGAGATGAAAACCTAATTTATTTTTACCTGATTGCCCACTTTGATCACAGGCTGCATAGGAAACAGCCTGGGTTCCTACAAAGAAAACTGGTTTCAAGGCAAGTGGCACTTCATGCGTCTGTCAATATCTAACACAGCCCATCTTCATTTATTTACTTTTCCCACCATGAAAGCACCATGAATTCTGCTCTGCTCACACATTTGGGGCTGTATCACCAAAAAAATACAGAAATTATGCAGAAACATTTTTATATCCCAGAACTCAGAAGGGCCAGATGTTCGTTTGAACATAGCTCAGCCAGTCATCATGACCCAAATTCCCAACCAAGGAGTGTCCCCTGAGCTCAAGTACTTCACAGGGGAGAAAACAAAAAGGAAAGTAGAAATGAGACCCTGTCCCTATTTGATGTGCAGCACACACAATTTTTCCACTCTCTTGCTGTGCCAGGTGTCATATTTTCAAACTACTAGCAAAATGTTCAATGCTATCCCCAGAGAAATGCTTTCATCAGGGCTGCCATTTGAGGAGTATAATACAGCTCCCAAAATGCACATGCAGAATCATAGAATTCTATGACTGTTTGGGTTGGAAGAGACCTTATAATGATTGTCTAGTTCCAAACCCCCAGGCTGCTCTAAGTTCCATCCAGCCTGGCCTTGAACATTGCCAGGGATGGGCCATACACAATGTCTCTGAGCAATCTGTGTCAGTGCCCCCACCACCCTCATGGTGAAGAACTTCTTCCTAATATCTAAACCTTCCCTGTTTCACTTTGAAGCCATTACCCCTTGTATGATCATTCCACACCCTTGTAAAAAATCTCTCTCCGCCTTTCTATGGGTAATGAAAAACTTCTATAAAGTCTCACCAGACCTTCTTTTCTTCAGACTTACTACTCCAACTTCCCTGAAGGTTATGTGGAGTTATATCAATTCAGTTTGCTTGCACAGGACTACATGAAAATTGAAAGGTTCCAAAAGCTTTTAGAAATGTGCAAAAATTAATTTGCAAATACCTGTGTATTTATTAGCTCTCCTAGAAACTGCCTCCTTGTTTGTACTACCATTGGGAAAGTACTAAAACTTAAAGTGTGTGTGGGGTCATTTCAATCTTAAACACAATTTCAAATGCATATAGAAAAGATGTGCATTTCTGGACAGATGAATGTAGACTTTCTCTCCCATTCCTTATGATGCTACTTTACATTCTTCTCTGACTTTTTTTAGGAAACTTGTTTTCCTTAAGTTTTCCTTATTACCAATGTCTTATATTGGCAACCCCTCCCAGCTTACTCATCTATTTTCTTCAGTCATTATGGCACCAGCAGATCTCAAAATGCTCTTCTTGTGCTCAGGTATCTGTGGGGCTCAGGTTTCTGAAGTCATTTTAGCCTAGTTTTCTAAAGAAGGAAGACTGATGCAATTGAAACATTCAGTTACTGCTCAATTCCCCAATTTTATCTCAGGAGTTCTACAGCCAACAGCAATTAAATTTGAAAAATATATACATATATTAAAAAATTATCATACATTTTCTGAAAAGTTGCAGCTGGAGAGAAGGAACAATCCCAGGTTATCATCTCTTTCCCTGAAAATCTGTTGAGTGAAATCTGCCTGTTTTCCTTTGGGCTTTTCCTAGCCAGAGTCAAACCAGACAACCTGGCCAGCCTGTGCCCACCTAGGGATGAGCCATGATGGACACAGCCTGATGATCTGAGGGTGCTGAGCCCTGGGAAAAGCTGGCATGGGGAAAATCAGGGCCAAGGACAGAGGAGAGGGTAGTTAAGAATAAAATGGGACATGGGGGAAAGATGCAGTCTCTGTTGTAGTGGACATGAAAGGATTGAAGATAGAGAAATTAACATGGAAATTGCCAATTTAATTAACTGAAAACCAGCTTTCAGTAATTTCACTGTTCACAGAACAAAATGTTTAACAAAGAAATTAGTATTCAGCAACTCAGTGGCTTTATAATGGTAGTCTGAGGAGAAATGGAAAAAGGGAAATTTACTTTAAAAACTTGAATTTTTCTAATAGAAACCTAACCTTAGTTGTATTGGTATCACTGGCATTTGCAGCCACATTTATTAAGGAAACCATGTCTTTATGCAGAAACTGCAGGCAAAAAAAGGCAAAAAGAAACCTTCTCTCTAGCTGTAACCCCAGCAGTCAGCACTGCAGGCCTTTTGTTAAAATGAACATCTTGGAAGCAGGAACAAGAAACTAATCTGAAAAGTTTTGAAAAGAATGCAGAACTGGTTGTGATCCTGATGCGCTCCCACAGAACATCTTGAAATCACTTTGCAAAAACCTGCTGCTTCAGGGAGGTGTGAGAGGCACAAAGATGGGGAAGGAAAAGAATAACCTCTAAGAGGAAAACAAGCCTTCACTGCTACCCTCCTTCCCCAAATGCAGGGGAAGGGCATCCAGAGGGCTGCCCTTACAGCTTCCTCAGATGAGATGAGCACAGCCCCAATTAAGTAATTTTGTGCAGTGAGCGCTTGTATTTGTCACTGTTCAGAGGGGTCATTAATCCCAGTAGTTTTGACTTTCTGATTTACTAGTAGATAATCTAATTTACAGAATTGACAGTAGTCTTTAGCAAACTTGCTGTGCTGTGCAGTTCCTGGCCTTTCACAAAAAGAAAGCACTTGTTTAGTTTGATTCTTTTTTTTTCTCCTAAATGTGCATATATATAGCACATTTATACAGGTCTTGCATTATAGTATCTAATTAATAAAAATCCATTAATTTTACTGAAAACTGACATAATTTTACCTAAATACTGCAGAATTTCCTTACTGCTGATGTGTGACATTTTTAGAGAGCAGCAGGTTGGATCTGAAAGCACATAGCAGGGTTTGTGCTGCATTAAGTACGGAAAATAAATCAAAAGAAGCAGTTCAATTTCCAGTGTTGTCTGCAAACATTGCCCTGCCAAATTACATGGAAATGAGCAGAAGGTTTGATATGCAATACCAGAAGGAAAATTCCCTCCAAAAATTAGAGATGGCAATAATATATCTCTTTACTTTTGCCTCTTTAAAGAAATTATATTGTTCTTGCTTTCCTCCTCCCCACAAAAATACCCTTTCTTTTTCTCCTCTATTGACACCCTTTAATTAATGCTCTTTTTTAGGTGACATAGTGCTCTGTGGTTTTGTGGCTGAGTGGATGCCTACCCTGGTGAGGGATGAGGCACCCTGTGGAGCAGCAACAAAAAGCCCCAGCACCCACCCACCCACGGAGCTGGGCTCCTCTGAATAGCTCAGCCTTCCTCTGTAAGAGATGTGTGAGTGCCTCTGTGTGTGCCAGATTAGGAGAGGGAGGAGATATTCATGTCTAGATGTAAATGCAGTGCATCTCCAGCAAAATTCAGAATGTTATAGGTGTTGCTAACCCCAAATGGGATGTTAGCCTTGCCAGCAAACTGCCATGCAAATATTGTCAAGGTTTCTCAACCACACCAAAACAAAATGAACAAACAGATGTGGGACCTGCTGCCCAGGCCCTTGCCTATCCTTAGGGCTGGCTGGACATCCACCACCCACTGTGGGAGACCAGTAACCTTGGAGGAGGGGATGGGCCAGCATGGTGTGGGCTGTGTAGCCAGGGAGTGGGAAGAGTCTTGAGTTTCGAAAACTAAATTTCAGCAGTGAAAGCATGAAATCCAAAAGGCACTGAAATACAGATGTGTCACTGATGCCAACTCACACAAATTTATACAGATTGGTACTTAAAGCTAACACCATATAAAATTTCAGGGAGCAGCCACAGCAGTAACTTGCTCCTGACACTGCATCTGATACATTAACGTGAAAAATACCTTTCAAACAATGCTTTCTTGTCAGCTTTCTTTCAGCTGAATTCTCATCATACTCAAGAAGGTGCAGGTCACTGAAACAGAGGTAAAACCCAACTAATGCTGCTTGATGTGCAAGGGGACACCTGTTTACCTGGGGCATAATGGTGCAAAGCCTTCAGAATTCTAATACATATGAATAAAATTGTGACATAATCTACATTTTAATTGTGCAGTCTGACACTTGCAGGAGTATTATCTGAAAAATAAACACAAAAAAAGATCTGAACTAACACTGCTGTAGTCAGTCAAATTACACAGGGAAAAAGTATTCCTGAGGATATATTATATGAAGCAGAGCCCAAGTTCTTTGTTTTGTTCTCTTAAAAATAAGGAAGCACTTACTTATTGAGGCAGTGTGACCTCCCAGTGTGGGGAATAACATGCTCTGACTCCATGTTGCAGAAGGCTGAATAAATTGCTTTTATTAAGCTGAATTATATTACACTAATATTATACTATACTAGAACTATATCATACTAAAAAGATACTAAAGAAAAATCTGTGGCTGACTCCAGACAGCTTTGACCCAATTGGCCAATCAATCCAAACAACCTTTGCTGGTGTCCAATTAACAAATCACTCTTTGGTAACCAATCTCCATAACACATTCCACATGTGCCAAACAACAGGAACAGTGAATAGAGATAAGAATTGTTTACTTCTTTCTCTGAGCTTTCTCACTGCATCTCACAGCTTCCCAGGAAAAATCCTGGGAGAGAAAATCATGTATCTCTCTGTTCAGAGAACGTGAATACCACATTTACTGACTGGCAAGAAGTTTTAGGGGCTCTAATCTAAATCTTTTGACAAGTTTCAGATAGAAGAAATTGTGCTACCAGAGCAGAGCTGCCCTTGATGACAGCTGCCCTTGCACTCTGATGCCTTTGTGCTGAAAGAGCTGCATGATAGGGGTTGTGTTCACTGAATTATACAGGCCATATTCCCATCATACCCTGTACTGTATTCTGGTGGGTGTTCACCCTGTAACAACCTGTATGTAGCTGTTCCAACATTGAAACCTTGGGTTAACCTCATGATATCTGATAATTATTGCACCAAACGTGAAGGAATCTGAATGACTTTCCACTCTTAAACAGAGTTTAAACAGAGCTCCATGCCATTTTCAGTAACCCAGCAAAATGGTAGATAAAGATTTTGCATTATGCCTCTACAGAAAGCAGAAATGCAGAGAATTATTTCAGGATGTATGTGGCAATTGAAGGGCTGATCTGTGCTAAAGACCCTGATCTGAGGTTCAGGGGGCAGAAATTAAGCTCCCAACTCCGCCAGACCCTGCAAGAGTGATTTTCAGCTAAAATCAGAGCCAGCAAAAGTCCCAGATGCTTTAAAGTTAGGGCTTGCTTCCAAAGTCAGTGCTGCAGACACTGGGGAGGGCATCTCCTGAGCAGTGGGTGCTGAGCACGCATGCTGACAGAAAGCTGAGGGCTCAGGCTCCTGCCTGCCATGCCCTGCAGCAGCTGCTCTCAGGCAGCCTGCTGAAGAGCGAGTGCCACTGCCCCCACTGCCCCCCACTGCCCCCCACTGCCCCCACTGCCCCCCACTGCCCCCACTGCCCCCACTGCCCCCCACTGCCCCCCACTGCCCCCCACTGCCCCCCACTGCCGCCCACTGCCCCCCACTGCCCCCACTGCCCCCCACTGCCCCCCACTGCCCCCACTGCCCCCCTCTGCCCCCACTGCCCCCCACTGCCCCCACTGTGCCCACTGCACCCACTGCCCCCACTGCCCCCACTGCCCCCCACTGCCCCCCACTGCCCCCACTGCCCCCCACTGCCCCCCACTGCGCCCACTGCCCCCCACTGCCCCCCACTGACCCCACTGCCCCCACTGCGCCCACTGCCCCCACTGCCCCCCACTGCGCCCACTGCCCCCCACTGCCCCCCACTGACCCCACTGCCCCCACTGCGCCCACTGCCCCCACTGCCCCCCACTGCCCCCACTGCCCCCCACTGCCCCCCACTGACCCCACTGCCCCCCACTGCCCCCACTGCTGCTCCAAGCACACCCCACACGCCCCACAGCAGCTGTGCCCCTGTAGAGTCACCAAACCTGCTCCAGCAGTGCCAGTGCTCTTCACCCAGCACCTGCACCATGAGAATGTAGCAGCGGGAGAGATGAAACAGGAGGTTTGTGTTGTGTTTCCGCCTCACTGGAAAGGAAATCAAAACCATATCTTACACCTCTTCACATCCTGCCTGGCCTCAATGGGCTCTTCTACTTCCTTTGATGTCAGAGGGAAAGACATGATTTGACTTTGTGGTCCAAGTCCTTGGACATCACCTGGGGAGTCCTGCAAGTTTGACCTGGTGTCCACAGGACCAAGTACAAGAGCCACTGAACAAATATGGACAGAACTCGGAGCACAGGGACCAAGCTCCAGGCTCCCCTTACTGCTTCCCAACACACAGCCAAAAGCCTTTAGCAGGATGCAGAGTCTGGCTCCCTCTTGTGCTCTCTCCTTTTAACAAATTCATTTAGGAAATACAATGCAGTGGAATATTTTTAATATGTGGCGTAGAGATACTTAAAACCTTGGGCTGGGCTCCCCATTCATGCTGCCATGATCTCAAAGACATTCAGGTGAGGAATATAACTTCTCACTCATTTGGGCAAGCATGCATTTGGACAGGAAAACAACCCCAAACAAACATGGAATAGGATTGCCAAAATGGTTTTCACAGCTTGAGACATGACAGTCCGGGATGCATGTGCACAGCCTGGTAGGGAAAGGACTTCTCTGTAGAGATGCCAGTTTCAGCCCTCTGCCAGGTGTAGGTTAGGAATTTCCAAGGGAAGAAGCTGAAGCACTAACACATGACATTTCTACAGTTTTACAGAAGGTGTCATTGTTGTGCTGTTCCATTTGACAAATTTCTCTCTAGTGTCCAGGATGCTGCAAGTCACTGCAGAAGATTAATCTTTCTCATTTTCTTTCAGCTACAATCTATCCCATATTAAGCTCAAGGTTAAATATTTCCTGAAAGAGAATTTAACTACACATATAGGCAAATATCACAGGCTAGTCCTCCACTTCTTTTCCTTTTAAGGAAAATGTGTGTGTGTAATCTCACAGAGTCTAACCTTAAATCACTGGCAATAAAGGAAAATCTCTGGTTTAACCAAGTGTCAATAAACAGCAGGTTGGAGAGGGTGTGACAGTGCTTATAGAATGTTACCTGCACTCTTTTGCCACATCCAACATGCCTGTGCTTGGTAATGCTTTGGTTATGACACAGGCACTGGGACCAAACGTGGTCCCAGGAAGGGGCCCAGCAGCCATCAGGAACCTGCTGGTTGCACCCATTCAGCAGTGCCACAGGGGTTATCACTAATTACCCAGGTACTGTGCCTTTCTGAAGGCTGCTTGACAACTTACTGACAGAATTAAAGCAGAGGAAGTCACTACTGGATAAAAATAAAGAAAGTCTAAAATAGCTTCAGCTATGGGTGCTGAGGAATGACCCAGGATGCCAAATGCCTGTGTCTTACTGTGATGCTACTCACTTGTAGCTTAACCACCACAACCCACATCATCCCTGATACTAGTACTGCTGAGGCTGTATTTGATAATTTTGGTCCAGCACTTTTGCTTCATTTTGCTTCAATTTTCCCAAAGCAAATTCTGCCAAAGATAGTTAGCTTGCTCACAAAGGATTTTTCACTCCACACAGGCTTTCAGCGAAACAAATGTGAAGCCATACCATAGAAAAAAAGAGTAGAATGAGGTCAAGACCACCTTTACTGGAGAGAAATGGGTCACTCAAGACTCTGCTACTGAGTGAAGTAAAAAAAGTCTCATCCAGTCCCCTGCCAGATCTAAAATAAGTCTTTCCTTGTCTGCAGCCAAATTTTTGAAATAGTGAATATTGATCCGTGTGGTTTTCAAATGCAGGATTTACCTGACATCTCCCACAAATTGGACATAAGTGCTAAAAACTTATGACAGCATATCTTCATAATACTGTAAGGTTCTCTCCCATATTAGATATCATCTATATTTGGAACTGCTCTTGCCCAGGTAAGAGCAGTTGAAATGCATTGCCAGCTCCCAGCTAGTGGGACTTAAGCAAAAGTTGTCCTCTCTCAAGCAAAGGAGCCCCTAGATGGCATTGTGAGACTCCTCTTCCACTCAGCAACACTGAGCTGGGATATTTCCTGCCCTTTTGTTCCTTTTAATAAAAAAAAAAAATCCCCTAAACCCCCCCCCCCCCAACACTAAAACACCCAACTAAACAGAACAAAATAATTAACAACAACAAACAAATTAAAAACCCTACAACAAACTCCACTTTATATTACTTAAGCTCACTTGCATGTTATATATTTGAAATCACGACAGGAAACTTGATCTGATGCCTTCCCAGCTTGCTCCAGCTAGAAATATCTCTTTGTAGATTAAAAGACAAGCCAATATGTTTTCATTATAAAGTAAACTTGTACTACTTTCTGCTTTGTGCAGCTGCAGTTCTGCCTCAGGCTGGTGCCATTATGGCATATTCAAATTGTCTTGCTTGGCCAAACAACATCTAGGACCACCACAGCTCCTTTTTCCTAAAGCACTTTGTTACACTCCTTAAGTGAGCTCTAAAAGAGATGCTGTAAGGTAGTCAAAGATTAGTCTTTCCACCACAAAATATTTAGGATAGGAATAGGACTGATACTCAGTTTATGTTGCCCTGAACTACTCTCTTCTCCATACTGGGGCTGAGTACTTAAAAAACATAGGAAAAGAAAGCAAAAATTACTCCTGCTCTCTTTTAAATATATATAAAAAAAATAATAGTGCTGTTTTAGTGGTAGTAATCAGTTAAGAATTGGGTAGCAGGAACATTAGGACATTATTGTTATATACAGAGATCACAAATGGTCACTCCTGCCTGAGACGCTTCACCCTCTTTGCAGGGTGTACAAAAAGGCAGGACTGGAGAAAAAAGCAGGAGGAAAGGACAATGATGTGAACCAAAAGAACATCAGAAGACTTGCCTAGAGTGGTAAAAGCAGGAACTGGATTATGGCCTTGGATAAGTGCTTGCTAGCACCTCCAGACACTAAACTTCCAGGGCTGAAAAACAAGGTTCACCAATGGTACCTTGCTCAAATGTACTCACACATTGATTCCTATGACCAGCAAAATTTCCATTGGGCAAGAACTGACATCAATCAGGGAAGAGTTGGCTTCTTGCTGGCCACAGAGCACCACAGGGATGAGGAGCAGTGCTGCCCCTGTTTTACCTCCCCTCATCTCCTCCAGCTGTGTTTCGAGTTCCCTCACAGACATACATTGATTTCTGAGCTTTTCCTGACTCTTCCAGATTTGGTCAAATATGTCCCAAATACCTAGAAATCTGTAAGGGATAAGAAAGGGCAAAAAAAAAAAATCCATAATTTTTCTTTACAAACTAGGTTAAGACCAGTTCTTTCCCCTCAGTTGTATCACTTGTAAGTTCTTTGTTCCACAAGTACTCTATGACTCCAGAAGTGACTGCTGGTGTAAAAGAGAACACAGCTCAAAAGCAAAATTTAGTTACATAGTTCCCTAATCTGTCAATCAACTAATGGTGCAGCCTGTGCACAAGACAGGACACAATTTTCTAGGTCAAGTTACCTGATTTTTGGCCATGCATTTGTTGGCATTCAGTCTAAGATTCTACAAACTAGGAATAAAAAGTAGCCCCCGCTTCTTTTAATTAAGTTATTAATAGACAAACTAAACCAACAAACTAAATGCTACTAGAGCCCGAACTATTAAGAGTTGGTTGGTATTTTGGCAAAATAAAAGACAGGGGATAAACCATTGTCAATGGCAAGCCATTTGAGGAAGATGCAAAGGATCAGATTGGAAATGTGCCTGCCTGTGGCCAGTGAGGAGGCCCCACAGTGGGAACAGCCTCCAGGAAGAGGAGGGTCTGTGGCTACTGAAGTAGGTTGCTCCAAGGAGCCTAGGAAAGGTGCAGCACCTTTCTCCAGCTTCTGAAATGCCTCCTCCACACTTGCAGTTGTGGACTGCATTATCTATCTCCAAGCAAGTCACCTTCCCTACCCAAAAAACCACCTCATTTCCCCAGAGTAGGCTTATCCAGCCAGTCAGCCAGCACAGGGAACAGACAAGGCAGCAGAGGAGAAGTAGCTGTAGAAAGTTCACCATCTGGGATGGGGACCCTGCTAAAGAAGAGGAAGATTTTGGAAGTCACACTGATTTCCTCAAAACAAAGTAGTAAATGCCTCAAAGTCCATAGAACAGAGAGGCTGCGTAAGCAACAGCACGGCTGCTCCACCAAGCAGAAAATTGTGCAGTTGTGTGGAGACAGAGAGGCTGTGGGCAGCCATCCAGGAGGAGGCTGTGCCCTGCCACCCTTCAGCTTCTCCATCAGGCCCTTGCCTCTTTCATCTTCACAGGCTCTTTGACAGTGTCCAGCTGGTTTACTGAGCAGCTGCAGGGGAACCACCAGTGGTTTGGAAATGCCCAAGGAGGGGTGAGGCTCAGTCTGGATGGTGCTCTAGTTCCATTTGACCTTGGCCATGTCTTTCTTGCCTCTCTCTTTGTGAAGTTTCTTCTCCTTAAAAGAGCAACTCCTCTCTGTGTCCTAGTGCCTTAAAATGGTTACCATTTTCTATTTGCCTTCAAAGCCCTCTGAATTATTGTAAATGCAGGTGAACCCAATGGGAAGAAATTATGATATCTGACTCAATTCAGAAGGCTGAATTATTTATTTATTATAACTACGCTAAAATACATTCATATACTATATAAAATGAGGATACTAAAACTACATCCTACTTTCTCTAACACTTGTGACCCTCTCCCAAGAGTCCAGGCACAGGTGGATTGGATTGGCCATCAGGCTCAAACAATCCTCACCCGAATCCAATCAAGCACTCACTCCAGGTAAACAATTCTCCAAACACATTCCACATAGGAAAAACAAGGAGCAGAAATAGAAATTATTTTCTCTTTAATTTCTCTCTGTGCACCTCTGTGAAAAATCCTGAGAGGGAGAGAAATATGCTTACACAGACTGAGTCACACTAAATGAGTAAGTCCTATTAACAGTACTTTTTGCTGCTGTCCAGGAGCACTCTTCTTCCCCAGTCCACAAAAGAACAAGTGTCAGCAATCCCTGTTATGGACCCCAGGCTGTCACTGTGCCATTGCTGCAGTATCACAGCAGGTCTGGGGAAACCCTCAGTGAGCTGCACCAATGGTAGGGTAAAACACAAATACACATGCTGCATGTGTAGCTGAAAATATGAGGTTTTCTATGCAAAGGAGGCTTGCCTTGTATATGACAACAAAACGCTCCTGTCTTATCTTTTTACAGCTTCCCTGTGACACCAAGTGGCAGCTGCAGTTGGGCTCCTTGGGGGTACCACTGATACAGAGAAAATAGCCACACTCTATCACCAGCCTGCCAGGAGCACCTGTACAACAGCACCTTCAGAAGAAAACCCACTCTTTGGGCTCACAAAACCCATCCTTTGGCTAAACGCTGAATTCAGCATCACACCATTAACCCAGCCAGATGGGGATTTGCTTGCTTTTGTCAAACACACTCAGACAACTTTGCAGCATGTTTGGAGAAGCTGCCCCAGACCAAATGCTCTCACTACAGCCAACAGCTTTGGATGAGATGCTAACTCCAGGGACTACTGATACATGAGAAGGCAGCAGTCTTTATTCCCATTAGCATCTGTCCTTACTGAATGTGCATGCTCATCATAAAGCCTGACAGTTAAATCCAGGGTAGAACATGCACAAAAAAAACTGAGCAGATAATCCCATCAGTCCACTTAAACGAGAATCTGAGTCAACAAATCTAATAAAATGGGGTCAGAGGACCACAGAGATGACAGAGGAGCCTCTCACTGCTGCATTATGTCCTGCAGTCCCTCAAGGTCATGCCAGCAGTTTTGATGCAATAAACTGACTCTCTGGGCTCAGGATTTCACCACTAGATGTCAATGGTATTCTGAGTTTTTGAAAGGGAAGATCCTGTTCAAAGAAGGTTAACTGCAGGAAAAGTTTGTTCTGGCTGACACCAGCCAACCACAAGTCAACCAAACTCTTTGCATGGTCAGGATGCTGATGTACTCCTTTCAGAGATGCCTCCAATAAGAGCCCTGTCTGTCTTACAGTAACATGTGGCTCCAGTAGTTTCTAGTTTCTTGTCTGGTTACTTCTGGGAAATTATACCAGCCTTCACCACACTACTATCTCTCAATGTCCTCCAAAAATCTTAACATTAAGCTGAAGTCTTTCCTCATATGCATGTGTACAAAGCTGGACCAAGTTCCCTGGAGTCACATAAATTGCTCTGAGGAATCAATCAAGTTTGCAAAATGCACAGAATTAAATTTGATTGACTAAACTACTTTATACTCTTCAGCAGAAACTCCAATTTAAAAGCAAAGTGAATTACATTACTTAAAATGAGGTAAACCTTATCAACTAAGCAGCAAACAAGGGTCTAAATGAATTTCAGACATGTGTGAGTTTTCTTGAGATTTGCATGTTATTTTCCCTTAACAATACTCCCCTCTTCTACCTCTGTTGTGCTGGACTTGTTCAGTTCCTCTACATCCTGTCTCATGCCCCTCTTCTAGTTCCTACTATTACACCATCACTTATTTGGACTTAAAAAGTGGCCTCCAACCAACAGTGTGCCCTGAAGCTGGAGCATGTAGCTGTAGACTTGAGCCAAATTCAGTGCTGGCAGCTGGTGTCAGCCACAACAATTTTCATCACTGTGAGTGTGACAGGGCACCCAGCAGCCCTGCCTGGTCCTCTTCTGGCACTGCACCATGATGAGGGGGATTGGCCGTGTATGAAGCTCAGCATCAGTAGCAGATAAAGTTGTTCAGGGTTATTTGCTACTTTAAAGTATTTCAGATTGGATAGAGACCATGTTCTATTTTGTAGTGTTGTCAGAGACTCCATCTGACAGCAGACATTTGGGTATCCTGAGTTTTTAAAAGCCAGTAGAAATGAATAGAAGTTCAACTTGATTTCACACAGTCTTTCTGAATGAGAGGGAGATAGACAGTAGCTAGCTTTGTTTTGATTAAAGTTTTGCCAAGTTGCTTGACATAACTTGAAGACTTTAAACTTTTGAGGGCTTTGTGGCCTCAGCATTGTCACCTGGAGCTGCCAAGCTGACTTTCTCAGCAGACACTTGAGTGTACCACAGTCACCCCCACCAACAGCCACGCTTGGCTGGGGGCAAGCCCAGTGGCCTCAGTAACAGCTTCATTGCTCATGAAGCAACAAAACCTCTGACTAGCGTTCCAGAGAGCTCTCACAAACATTTGACAGGAGTCTCCAGAACTTACCAAAGAGGTGCTTGATTTGGGGCTTGATCCTCATATTCCTTTCTCATTTCTAGGTCTGAAAGATCCCTGTTTACATTTGCTAGTAAATTCCCTTCCAGCAATCTGCAGCCCTTGGCTTTCAAGACATCTGTCACAGCTGGCAGTACCTGTCTCAAGGGACACTTCACCACTTAGGTTAAACAGACAAGTTCTGCCAGTGCCATTTTTCCCTGCTAAGTAGCACTCACGTTATTTCCTACAGAGGTAGCCCCACACTCAGCTGGGACAAAGGCAAGCCTTCTCTTTTCCTTTATTTTTCTTCATAATCTTATCTCAAGCAATAGCAGTCACTCTATCTCTGCTGCAGACAGGAAAGGTCTTGAATTTGTGTTAGCAACAGCAGAAGAACAGAAAAAAAATGCTGCAAGTTTTAGAAGACCTGACAACTTTCTGCAAGAAAATCTATTTGAAAGGCCAAGAAATTTATAGCCCATCTCCTTGCACAAACCATCTTTTAAGACCTATCTACTCAAGACAGGCTGCCCACCCCAGTTACTGCCCTTCAGTGTGGTTTAGCTCGTATGATTCTGCTTAAAGGCACGTCTTGCCTGTGTACATCTATAAACTTATACAACTGAATCACATTTTCAGCTTAAAGGGTAAAGATTGGTTTTCCAATCAAATTTTATTCTCAACTATGTTGATTCACTATTCCTTAGCGCCCCCAGGTCTACTCTGACTCCTCACCACAGTGATGAAAGATGAAACCTTAGGCATAGGAACTAGTGGTACTAGGATGGCAAAGAGCACTGAAGGCAGTCCACACAAGACCTCTTATTAGGAATCAGCTCTGCTTGCAAGCAAACCCAGCACTATCCACCTCTCCCTGCAAAGTAATAACTTCACCAGCCAAAAATCCCAGAGCAATCAATCAGACCCATGCAGAGAATAAAAACAGATTTTTTTTTATTATTATTTCCTTCTCATCTGCTGCATCTGGGTGACTTCCCAAATGGCTCTGCTCTTTCCTAACCCTAAAATGAGTTTTTCCCTTGGTTTTGGCTGCCTGTGTTCTCTAGGATGGTTGTGTTTCTCTTAATGGGGAGGGTTGCCTCAACCCTGATATTTCCCCTGGTGAAACTGAACTTGGAAAAGGTCAGCAGCAGTGTTCAGCATAAAGGAAGTTCTCCAAGGTTTTCCAGATCATGCTGAGAGGAGAGGTAATGTCTTTACAAACAATTTGAGGGGTGAAGGTGTGGGTGTTGGCGTCTTTGAAAAGGGTCTTAATGTCTCTACTAACTTAGGGCAGCAGGTCTATGGGAGAGCCCAGAAGGCACAAGGGTCTGCACAAGCCCGAGTTTCTGAACTTAGGGGTAAAATAGATTCAAGGGAGGATATGTGGTAGGTGGTTTGGGAAGGCTGTACCTTCCTGGTAGCTCAGCCAGTGGAGAAAGGAAGAGGGCAATGTGTGGTCAGGAGTTTAGGATAAAAGGAGGCTGTGCCCTCCAAAACCCTGAAAAAAAGCCCCGTAGTCATGTGCCTCACTGGACTCCCTCCCTTTATTCGAATAAAGCTGCAGGACTCCTCTGTCTCCTTTTTGGACATAAACCTCTGGTGTTGTGGATTTTCCTGCCAATGCCACTTTCCCTCCCTGGCATAAGAAACACATGAAAAAGCCATGCTGAAGTCCAGACAGCTCCCTAAATGCATGGATTTGCATCTCTGTGCGTAAGTGGTAGCACAAACCTCCTGGAGAGACCACCAGCTGCAACTGCTTACCACTGCAATGGGCAGTGAAAATTAAAATTATGCAGACTGTAATGCTGTCATACTTTTCTGCGGCAGATGCTGCTCAAAGGTGTTAACTTGGGTCTTATGAAATCACAGAATATTCCGAGCTAAAAGGGATCCAGAAGGATGATCAAAGTTTAACTCTTAGGTGAATGGCCCCTACTGGGATCAAACCCACAGCCTCAGCATTGTTAGCACCATGCTCTAACTAACTTAGGTCATCTCAGGGCCATCAGCAGACCTTCTTCCAGACAAGAGGGAATGCAGAACCCTTCTCTTTCAACAATTTTTTGTTTGGCCCATCTTTACAGGCTTCCTCAGTCCTCCAGACTTTAACTACACTGCTCAATTCTTTTAACTCTGATACAACTACAAGCATTTCACAGTATTACTGTACCCATGAGTGTAAGGTGCCATCCCACAAGTCTCCAGTGTGAAATGGTGGACATTGTAGAGCTGGAAGACTTACCTTCTTTGAGTTTTGCTGTTGTATCTCAGTTGCCATCCCACGGCAGAAGACAGCAGGACTCCAGGGCAGAGGCTCTGGTTGGCATGAAAGTCTGCTGGGATGTGAAACAGCAAATATTCCTACAGCTCCTGTAGGAATGGCTCTTCACAGACCCCTCTGATTACTCCAGTTAACATTCACAGAGTCCCTTAAGCAGCTTAAACTGCAGGCTTTCACCAGTCAAGCTCTTTTTGTTGGAGAGGGATAGAAAAGCCCTTATTTGAACAGTTTAGCAAGATGTTCTCAAGAGGCCATGTCTGCAGCCCAGCAGCCTCTTCTCGCGGCTCTTCCAGCACAACTGGAGCTGTAAGGCAGCTGTCCTCAGCTCCACACCCTGCCATTTGCAAATCATCTAAAAGATATCATCACTCTTCTTGTGAAAGTCTCCCAGCAATGGAGTGGAGGGAAGGAAAGCCCTTTCTGCAAAGTCAGCTGCTTGTATGCAGCCAGTGTGGCTTAATTACTGCAACAAGTTTGGAGGTTCTCTGCCAGTCTTCTGGGCTACACCGTGGAGAGCAGTGATATCCAATGAAGGGACAGTGATAAACCACTGAGACCACAAATTCTTCAAACTGCAACTGGATCTGGAAAAGTTTGTCTGTCTGTAATGTATCTTTAAACATTATTATGGCATAGTATCAACAATTCAGGCTTATTTTAAATATTAAGGTTAGAATTCACCCTATCTGTATACTAACAGTAGCACAAACACTTTCAAGGTCAGGCTTAAGATTACTTAAGGTGCAGACACTCAGAGTCTTACGTATTAATTAATTAAGTATTGCCTATTTGTAAAGCACTCTGAACAGACATCATGTTGTAAGTACCAAGTGTTATTTCTGCCTGAAATAGCCAGGTTTGGCTTGCTGGTTCCCGAGGTTTGCAAGTGGAAAGCCTCAGCTGCTTTACAGGGCACTTGCAGCTCATCCTGAGCTCTGCCTTCCTGCTGCAGACCAGCCCAGAGGAAGGAAACAGCAGCATCAGGGATGATTGATGACAGGGAAAAGCATTTGCTGTCCTCAGTAAGAGGATCAAGTGCCAATAAGTAGACTCCAGAGGATATGAAGATAGATTTACTCCTCCCCTCTCCCACAGGGACTTCTCATGGTGGCTCGAGGCCCCTCTTTGACTGTGCTGTGATGACAGGGCACAGCTGAGACCCCATTAACATCATTCCTGCTTTGAAACATTGCTACCAGCAAGTACCACTGACCAGAAGATGAACAGCTCTGAAAGGGGTCAGGCTCCCAAGCCTCTGTGCGAGTCTGCATCCATGTCATAAATGCAGTGAGGGTTTGTGGAACTGAAGGACTGGAAGTAAAATATTCCACATAGGAACAAGAAGTATGTATGGCGGGCATAAAGGCACAGACTCCAGACTTCATTAAGGTAGTTTTTATATTTTGAAAAGCAATATTAAAAAACACTGGAAAATGCAAGATAAACATAACAGTTGCTTCTACAAGTTTTAACCTTGTATTGCTTGGCCATTTTGACATATAAATTATTGCTTACTAGCGCTCATAAATACACGACACACAAATATATACAGAGGCAAACAAGCATGAAATATGCAAAGGAAAACATTGGCAACATTGATTCTGGTAAATCAGATTATCTCATACATACCAGGTCTCATGATGGTGGATAACTACTAGCTGTAGTCCCTGAGAAGTTAGGTAAATACCTTGATTTGGGGGTTTCTATTTTATTACTTTTAATGCAAGCTGACACTGTTATGGCACTCAAGAGAGAACAGGCAGGTGTTCTTACCTCAGCTCACTGACTTCATCCCAGTGTTTAACAGCGTATAAGATGACAATAAATAGGCTAGGCAAATAAATATTACTCTGCTAAAATGTTTAGTATTTACATCTTTCTTTGTAATTTTACAGCAGCACAGGTCTTATTTCTGATAATACCCTTTCTATTGCCACTGCTGTGCGAAAGAAATTTATTGCTATTCAAGATGATGTTGGAATCAAAAAGCTGTGTTAGAGAAACATCAAAATTTGTTGCCATAAAATCCCACATCAAAGAGGCTAAAGTGACACAGCTCTTTCCTTTCTTCTATTTTACACCTCTTAGGTACTAAAAAAAGTATGCAGAGTATTTAACCCCAGATGTGATTGTGATAAATGGAATTTACAAAATTTATAGATTTTATACCACATAACCTAATTGCACTATTGAAGGATGTAAAAAATCACACAATATCACCAGTGCTGGCTCTGGGAGAGGCTGTATAGTATTGCCCTTCCCTAATACAGGGTTCACTTCTAGTTTTCTCCTAACTTCCACATCTTCAAACTGCTTGCCAGTCTGCAGTAAAGCTCTGCAATTCCTACCTGTGGAATGAAGACATAGAAGGGCCTTTTTAAAATTGGGCATTTTAACTACAGGTTTGGGCTATTTACTTTTCCTTTATAGTAACAGTTCTAAGGCCCAGTTCTCAAGATTAAATTGATGCAGCTGTGTTGGATCCTCACACCTGAAACTTAAATCCAAGTTATACAGGCCACTATAAAAACTAGTTTGCAAAGCTGTGACTAGTTGTCTAATTAGTCACAGCACAGATAACAAGGTTAATACTGGCTGTGTGCCTTCAGACTGATTTTATGCCAGCTGCGAGTGGTAGGCAACACCTGATTTAATGTGAAATTACAGAGGTGCAGGAAGCCAACACCTCTGCTGGCTCAAAGTCTATTGGTATGAGTTAACCCATCACTTGACTTCATTTTGAGTTGGCAGTGAGGAGTGTTCCAGGTAGGTCTATCAGGCTTTCAAATCAAACCCTGGGCACACAGTAATCTTTCTTCTTTTTCTTTTTTTTTTTTTTCCCTTTCCATGTCCTTTATTCTTCCCCAACACAGCTGCTGCTTCAACCACGGTAGCCACCAAAACTATCAGAGTTAAATGCAGTGAACTGAGAAACAGCCCCACCTTCTCACCCTGAATACCTCTGAATGCTCCCTCTCCCACAGATTTCCAGAACAACTTTGTGGACTAGAGTGTTACACCACACAAGCTGAAGCATGCAGGCTGATCTACATACAGGTTCCTAAAAATAATGCCACAGTAAAAAAAGAATAATTCACAAGAGGGAGCTCAAAACCCAGGAAAGCATCCAGGTAATGCAGCTATGTTGAGAATTCTAAGTGCTGTAGCCCTAGGAAGAACTGCAAAAACACAAGCAACAAATTGCATCTGGTTTTTGTTCTTACACTGCAGAAAGGAGTCCACCACAGCTAGTATATTCATTTGAACAGTTTTGGTCTGTTTGCACAAAAGAGTTATTTACAATATGTGCAGTCACATCTACAGAAGAACATAGGAAATTTTTACTCCATGGCCAGCAAGAGTTTATTTTTTTCTTTTTACTGGGTAAAAAGAATTTTTTTTCATAAAAAAAATCATATAGTATTTAATAATAACAAAGTACAAGCAAATACATTTCCGAAACATCTGTTTCCTTTACAATAGAGCTATACAATATTTCACAGATGGGAAAACTGAATGCATTCTACAGATTCCCCCACAGACTACTTGTTAAAGCTGTTTTTTTTTTTTAATCCCTTTAGACCAGAGATAACACAATTATGAAGAGCATGCTACTTCAGTATTCCCATATTTTAGTAAAGAAGCATTTTCTTGGAAGTCTTCCTCACATGGAAAACATACAACAGAGATGGCCAAGCAATGCAATGTATCCTCCCTGCTCTGTGAAAGGACCATCACTGTGAGTCAGTGCACAAACACATGCCAAGAGCACCCTCTGCACATCACCTGTGGCATTCACTAGATCATCTCAGGGCAACTTAGCACTGGAAACCAGCTGATGGTGGTGCTCAAGATGCAGGTCAGCTGTAGACATTACTTTAGAAATGCTGCCTCAGCACAGGCCTAGATGCAGTACTTTTAACTACATGAGAATCGTCATGGGGAGGGCTGTGAAGGGGACAAAAGCAGTAAAGGGACCCTGATGCCGAGAGCCTGGTGTGTATGCAGGTAATTAATTACACTGGAACCCTGTAAGGGGCACCTTTCTGCTCTTTAAAAACTAGAAGCATGTGCAAGTTAGGTGAAGTTTTACTTCTTGAAATGGTATTTCCAGTGAAGGGAATTAGAAATGTAGATGGATCTAGGCATTTGCCTCTGAATAGATACCAGAGGCAGTTATTCAAGCAGAAAACAAAGTTCCTGCTATAATAATTTATAACACATTAACTGCAGGAGCCAGTGCTAAATCTGAGATAACTGAAAAGGAAGAAAACAACATGTTTTCAGTATATAAACAATTGTGTCCATAAATTGCAGCAGAAGTGGACTGGCTCTTAGAGTGTGTTTTATAAAGCATATTCTTAAAGGAGCCATAACAGAGTGAACTGTTTACTGCTGACCTTCACATCACAACACACTCTTGAGCTTCATCTGGTTGCACTGCCTTGTTATATTCCTCTTCTAGGTTGCTCACACATTTCAAATACTGTGCTCCAGTGGACTCATGGGAGCTGCACAGATTGCACTTTATTTTTGGCAACAATACTTTGGCAGCCTTGAATTAGTGAGGTACATACTGTGGTGAACTGGGAATCAACCCCCTTGCGGCATGTTGCTTGCTGAAATGTTTTGCTGCTGTGACATGATGATTCCTTTCTTTCTAATACTGGCAGAATCTGCATTGAAAGCTACACTGGACCAAACAATATTTTCACAGAAACCAAGCTTCTGAGCTCAAAGGACACTGCTCCACTGTCTCAGGTCTCAGGAACAGTGGGAACGGTGCCAAGCTTGCCCTGCAGATCTGCGAGCAGCTCCTTTGCTGGCTCTTGCCTGATTTTCCTGCGCATGTTGTGTGAGCTACTGATAAAACTCAGTAAACCGTTCTCATACAGGGAAGCAACATGCTTGGCATAAACATTCACTTAATTCAAAGTGCTGCAGTTACAAGGTGATAGGAAGCTGTGGACGCTCACACTCGCGGCTCTATCCTGTGAGAGAGCTCAAACAGAGCCTGCTGGTTGTCGATGACATGCAGGTGGTGCACGTATGGCTTCAGCTCGTGATGCTCTTTCGAAGGAACTTCATTGCCTGCAAGACAGGAGAAAGGGGATGGATCAGGTAGCTGTGCCTTGCCTGCTGCTTCTCGGTCCTGTGTCACAAAGTCACTGCTGTGCCACCTGCCAGGTGCTAGACAGCCACGGGAAAGACAGCCAGTAATCCAAAGGACTTGCTGTTTGAGTGCAATGAATGAGGTAGCAGCTAGATAGAGAAAAGGGGAGAAGAAAAAAAGAAATAGGCAATTCCGGGCAGCCAGCATGCATAAACGAGGGGGACATGAGGACGGCAAGCAGCTGACTCTTCCCAAGAGGAAGATTTAGTTCTGCTGGCAGTACAGGCAGTCCATCTCCTGTAAGGGTGGCTCAAGGTTTCCTTTGTGCTGCTCTGGCAGCACAATGGGACCTTGAGCAGGGGTGGGCAACCCAGCCTGCAACTTTTTAAAAATTTTAACACAGTCCACAAGACAGCAGGCCCTGGATTATTTTCTTCAGAGCTGGTGAAAGGTGACAGCAGAGCATATGGATACAAAAGCTCTTCAAAGCTGCTCTGACAGACCCCTGTGTTTTGATCTGTTAGGCTTTTGATTTCTGATCTAGTAACAGAGACAAAAGTCATGCTGTCATTTCATGGGAGTTTATGCAGCAAGAGGAATTATATGTGTAACAGGCAAACTGAAGGGTGGCCTGAATAGCAGTTGTTCTCTGTTACAAGCTTTATGCTCAGAATTGGCTTGTGGAACTCCCTGCCCGTGAAACCATCCAGCATGACTGGTACTAGCAGAGACAGAAAAAATAAAGAAGCCAAGCCCAAGATCCATCAAGACAGGCAGAGAAAGCAACATTGCTGACTTCTGAGAGACAAGCAAAGTTGGAAAGCTCCATTCATGTCCATGTCCTTGATATTACCATAAACTGAAAAAAAAACCCCTTCAAAATTCCCTGAACCTATCAGCTTAACTCACACACTTCTTCCTCTCCTTTGTTTCATTATCATCCTTTTCTGCCCACTCTCCAGCTGTATGAGCAAGTTTCCACTAATCACCAATCCCACTTGTTTCTGAAGACATCTCTGTGATGCTGAGTGGGTAACACGGGATGTGAATGCAGCCAGTTCTGCATGGGGCTGCTAATGTGACTCCTGGGCAGCTGTTTCAAAGAGCTCTTGCAGAGCAGCTATCTAACTTGAGCAGCGTTGGAGAGAACAGGATAATGTGATAAATTTGTGTCAGGATACAGAGCTGACCTTTTTGTTCTGAGGGAACAGGATCCCAGCAGCTGTGCTGAGCATAATGAAAAACATTTGTATTTCTCATTAACACCTCAAATGACAAAAGCTTGAATTATGTTGTTTTCTCAGGCTGCTCTTCCTCATTTTGGAAATGCCATTATTTGTTTTCAAGATTTAGGATATAAATGTTATTTCCTTTAAAAACGCACTTCAGTTTTACTTGGAACCTAACCAGTTTCTAATCCAGAAACACTTTGGCTTGCAAGCTTAATATACATTATACAGTTCATAAACAATAATAATATTTCTTGCTTAGTTTTGTTTGAATTTCTTCCTACAGTGAGATGCCTGCTGCTCTTAGGCCAATCTGGGAATTGATGCAGTAGAAAGATTCACATTCCTGAGAGCAAAATAAGCCCACTAGAAAATGAAACTGTCCATAAAGTCTCAATAAATATTCAGTGAATTCATTTCATGCCTAAACGAATTTTAGGGGAAAAAAAAGTGCCTACAGGGATGTCTGTATAAGCTGCTTTTTAACTGCTACCTTCACAATAAATCAAGTCTGTGCTAAAATGAAATAACAATTGCCTACTTCAAACTACCAGATTATATGTTAAATCTCAGAACTAAATATGTTAAATTATATGTTGGATTTATGCTGCAAGACTTACAAAATCACTTGGAAAAATAAAAAGGGCAAAAACGAGATGAAAGATATGCAGGGAAAGTGCAAAAACCCCTCACATCACTGAAAGGAAACAATGTTACTTTTCATAATGCCAAATAGGAGACATTTTAGTTTACAGAGGAGAGGTGTGGTTTGGATTAATCAATATTTCCTTCAGCATCTGAATTAAAAGAAGGCACATCTTGCTCCTTCCCCCCCACCCCTTCTTCTCTTACATATGTTTATATATATATATATATATATATATATATATATATATATATATTTTTTTTTTTTTTTTTTTTTTTTTTTTAGAAAAATTACTCAAGAGCCGTAATACTGAGCAGCCTTTGTTTAAAGGTAATGCTGTATATATATATGGTAATCCTATGGAGGAAATGTTTAACAAAACTCTTAAAAGTACCTATTATTCCCCAAGGTAACGTATTTATAATTAAAATTATGATTGTTATTCTTTTTGTTGGAGTCAAGGCTGACAGCTGCTGAAAAGTCAATGGAAAAAAGTTATTATTCAACTCTATTTTCCCCAAGGCTGCAGCACAGGTCTGAACTTCTCTCTGAAAAAGAGGTTTGTGTGGCCTCAATAAATGACATGTTTAGTGGGTTTGGCTTAAAAACTAACTGCTTCCTAAAGTAGTTCTTCTGTCCCCTTCCTGTATTTAACATCTTTGCAGAGAATAAGAACACTGAGAAGGAGAAAAGCAAGGTTTCTCCTCTGTAAGCAGCAGAACAAAGAGAGCTGAAGTTTTCTGGCATGGTCCCTTAGGGTTGGATTCTCTAGTGGCTAATAAGGCGGAAATAACAACAAAAAAATTTTTAAAAAAGCAAGCAAAAACAAGTCCTCTGTGCAGCTGAGGCACTCGCAATCCTTGCCTCCAGCATAGATCCTCCAGTGTCTAAAGCAGGCACAGCTATATTTGCAGCTTCCCCTAGAAGAGGAAACGACCCCCTCATTTCTCCCTACTCAACCATTTTCAGGAAACCCACAGGATCCTCATACCTTCAAGATTTCTACAGTTTTGTGAAATGTCCTTAGGAAGCCCAGATAAACAAACAATTGCTCTTGGTGAAGAGCTGAGTGAAAAGCTGCGGGGATGAGCACCATCTTTCAGCTGCTGGAAGCCAAGGCAGCTGTGAATTCCTTACCAAAACACTCAGACTGGCAGGAGACTGAGCTAACTCATTTATAGCTGGGAAAGGCAGAAACAGCAGCATACACCAGAGGCCTCCATTACTAAGTGTAGCTGGCACAGATCTTACACAAGGTTTTGAAGAAATGGCAATTTTTGCAGGAAAGTAATTTACTACAATTTGGAAGCTGTTCCTAGAAACATTTTGTAAACTAACGCTTCCTTCAACTGTGGTTTTTGCTGTGTTGATCTTTCAAAAATGATGCCTTCTCTTGCCCATTAGTTGAACAGTTTTTGACCACATTCTGTAGTAAATCTGAGCAATTGGAAAGAAAATGGGTGGGAAAAAAACCAAACCAAAAACTCAACAAACCCTCGAAGATGTACAAAGGCAAAATAAGTAGGAAATTTTGTCTACTCACCAAACTGGTTATTTCTGCAATGTCTCAATGACCGAACAGTATCTGCAATCATGTGCTGCAAAGACAAAATAATAATCAGTGCAAAGACCTGGGACAGATTCTGTCATTAGAAAAGCCTGGAAAATCTCCTTGTCCTACACTGAACAACAACAAGCAAATGTGCTAAGGTAGAAAATGAAGACAGCAGGAGAAACTTTGCTCTTTATCTTAGTGATACCATTTGATGAAACAGGATTAGTCTAATGTTGTGGTGCGTTTGGGTAAAATTCAACACCACAGTCTATATGTTTTATTGATATCACACAGATTAAATGAGAACAACTCCCTAAGAACCCATGGAAAGTGAAAAATAACCAAACAATTGCTCATTTTTCTTCCAGTGACTTTAATTAAACTGAAAGCCTATAGCAAGGAAGGCCCTGTGGACTGGGTGAGTGCTTTGGGGTTCAACCCCAGCTTTAGTGCATTATCTAAGGTACTGTGTAGCCTGCAGCCTCTCCTTCTGTCTCCACATTTGCATAATTGGACTGTAAGCCTCTCTGTGGCACAGACTACACCCCTAAGTGCACACTTGTGTAATGCCTCCCACACTCAGGCACCACTATCATGATGCCAGGCAGCTCTCTGCAGCCTAACCAGCACAAAACAAAAGAGCCCATAGCCCAGATGCTGCAGAGCAAGCACCCTGACATCTCCACACGTAGGTACCAAGTAAAGCTCTCCTGTAGGTATCCTTACAGAGATATTGGGTGTTCACTTCCATTAAGCGAAGGAAACAAAAGGTTTAAATTCAGTTTCTCATTCAGGCTCAGGTCATCAATTTATACAACAACTGGGATTATTCACTACAAATCAGTAGAGGGAGCTTATTTTCACTAGATACTACACATAAAGTTCTTAAGCCATTACTTTTAAAAAATTTTACTCTTTCTGAGGCAATTTCTCACCAAATCTAGTAAGTAAAAGAAGCAAACTGCAGCTAGCAGGAATGATCTGAAAGCTCATGAAAACAGCTGATGCTCATTTTATATCTCCCTCAAAAATTATTAGAGGTGGAAAGGATTAGCTGTCTTGAGCAGAGTATGTTTAAGACCAGAATGATACAGAAAAGCTCATCTCTCAACATCCTGGGAGTGGCTTACAAGGCTCCTCCACAGAAAAGCTTATCACGAGAGCACATTTAATGGAAACTTCATATTTCTTTCATCAGTAAATCAAAATAATTTTTCTTGTTACCCGCTGTGCTTCATTTGCCATGAAATTACACAATCTCTTGTGCTGATGTCCTTGCACTGATTAAAATGAAGTTCTAATGAGATGATCTAGATTTCACGATCAATAATGTGAGTACTGGCAGTACTAAAACTTCCACCAGTGCTGCTACTGTGATGTTTCCCAGCCAACACTCTCTGCATTTGGATTTTAGAAGTCAGAGAGCCATACATTATACACTGTAACTCTTTGCTGTCTCTCCTTTGCAGTCAGTCACTGTGAGGGTTCATCCCAAGACTGACTTCCCTAGGTGATGCTCTGGTAAGGTAAGAACCTCTTTGTGCAACATTTAAAGCAGAATTGCAAATCCTCTGGCTTTAGTATCCCAATTACTAATTGCTCTCTGGTTTCAATTCTCTGGGACCCAAAAGCAATGCAAAAAGTCAGCAAATGTATCTGCAAAGCAAATGCTATCTTCCCACTTCTTAAAGCAAGTGCTTGCATACTTGTTAGTCTGATAAGTAACACACATTTCTTGTGGCTTTTCAGCCTACCAACTACCCAGGATCATTAGTACTCCTTTCACTGAGGACAGCAGAGCCTCAGGCTTGGGGTTGTACAGATATTTGGGGATGTAGGTTAACCCACAGCTGCACGTACACAGTCCTCAAAGCTGAAGGCTCTAGGTAAGCAGGTGTTATTGGAAATGGAAATGGCCATTGACCTGTAATAGCGTTTGCTGGAGTGTGGCTAAGACATATCATTGCTAGGACATAGCTGAAGGCTGGAGAGAAAAAACTGAAGTAGCCACATTTTAGTGAAATAGCTAAGAAAATACCACAGAAATTCTTTGAGATGAGACCATGTAAGGCTGTATTTCCATTTATTCCTTCAGATTCAATTGAAAAAGTGGGTATGATACTAAATATTGCTCTAACACTATAATAGACTAGATTTTACCAAAAATGCAGTTAAATAAACCACTGCAACCCCTTCACCTTTGGTAAAGCTAGGTAAAATTCCTGAGACAAAAGATCACTTATTTTACTTCTCTTTGCAAATTTCTTTCTTTACATTTTGAATTAACTTTGTATCCACTGCTATAATTTCATGTCAAATCAAATCCAGTCATGGTAGGATTGCTGAGTTCTAAGAATATAAAAGAATCATGGATTGTATGGAGAAAGATCTTAAATAAAAGAAACTAATATAGTTGGGAAAAATAATGGTTCAGACTGACAAGTCCTCCTTCAGGTGAGATGTTTAATGCAGAAATGAAATATTTCCAAATAGCGATCCAAATGGAGACACAAGAAACCATCTTTGCTTTGAAATTCATAAGTGGAAATCCTAGTCATTTATGACAGTAAGTTCCTTCCCCAAAGCAGTAATCTGCTATGGTAGAATAATTCTTTTCTTCTTTTTCTGCAACAGCAAATTTGCAGGTGAGGTTCAGTGGCTTGATCCAAATCGAGCAGGAGTCAATGTCAATCCTAATTTTCCTCAGCAAAGGCCAGAAAGTGCTCAGCACTTCAGCGTTCAGCTCAGAACACCAAGGAGGACATTGCTATTCAGGACAAAGCCCTTATAATTAGAAAAGAAACAGGGACTGATGAATACGTGATCATGTGTAATGCATCTTGTGAGTTCATGGCCATTGACTAAATCCAACTGAGCCAGGGTAATACCAGTGTGCAGCCTGAGTTTCCACTACAGTGATATTTAAATCTCTCTTAAGCTCCCACTTCCTAAGCTTGCACTATTGCCTGCATTCATATGCACAGGGCTGCATGAGACAGCATGTTTCCGAGAGCTGTGATCTGAATGATAATTTGGAGGAAGTGTCAATCTGAACAACCCTCACCCCACAAACATCACCTCAGCCTCTCCCCCCTTGCCATTTAAAATGCCCATTATCCATTTGAATGGAAAAGGTGAGATCCTGGCTCACTGAAGTCAATTAGTAAAGCTCCCACTGTCTCTGGAGACACAATGGAGACAGAAGAAAGGGATTCTTACCCAGGAAGCCCAGCATGCATTAAGCATTTACACGATTACACAACAAACAAACAAATGAACACAGCCTGCTAAGACTGGACAAGACTTAGATCCTACATATTCACTAAATAAATATATGGGCCAGAGGAGGGATTTTAATAACAATTATGGTGCATCGAGGGCTAGTTTAATTTACATGTTAATTGGATGTACTTCCAAGATGCAATGAAGAAGAACATGCTAATGAGTTTTATGAAAACACCTAAAGGTCAAACAGTTAATGGACTTGGAACAAGAAAACCTTTCATTACATGCAAATCAGTATTCTTGCAAACTCTGCAACAAGAAAAGGTACAGAAATCAAATAGAAAACACAAAAAAAAGGAGCTCAGGTTCAAAAGTCAGTGTCTACATCTGCTTGCAAGTTAAAAGACAACGTGTATTATGATAGATTGTGAAAATAAGTTCAACATCTGGTTCATTAATAACTCCACGATTGTGCATTCATTTCCAAACAATTGTATACACATGGAGAAAATAGTTGGGCACAATTCACCAACCACAGCCATGTGGAACAAGAGTTCCATGGCACACCTGGACAATGGACAATTGCAAAGAACATTTTGGTTTCTTGGTCAAATACTACAGGCCAACAAAAAACAAATATTCAAGCTTCTCTACTCCACCATAGACTTTGGCTTTTAGTGCCATAGAATCACAGAATAATTGGAAGGAATCCACACGGATCACTGAGTCCAGTTCCTGACCCTGCACAGCACCATCCCCGTGAATCACACCACATGCCTGAGAGCATTGTCCAAACTCTTCTTGAACTCTGTCAGGCTTAGTGCTGTGACCACTTCTGTGTGGGAACCCATCCCAGTGCCCAACCACCCAGTCACCCACTGGGTGAAGAACCTTTCCCTGATATCCAACCTAAACCTCTCCTGACACAACTTCAGGCTGTTCCCTCGAGTCCCGTCACTGATCACCACAGAGAAGACATCAGAGCCTGCCCCTCCTCTTCCCCTCACAAGGAGGTTTTAGACTGCAATGAGCTCTTCTCTAGGTTGAACAGACCAAGTGACCTCATGAAAATGTTACCAAAGAAAACCCCCCAAACTGAACAAAACCAACCAAAAAGCAACAACAAAAACCAAACAAACCACCAAAAACCAACACAAATTAGGCAACTCAAACCTCTCTCAGTAATACCGTGCCAGAGTAGATGTCATATGATGCCTAGAGTGAATGTGACCAAAAACACATCATCAAGTGCCCTTATGCATAAAAGCTACAATAGTGATATTTACAGTCAGTTTAATTCATATTTCAGGCATTATTTTCTTCCTTATTTAACATAGATCAAAAAGTTGAACTTTCATTTAAGATCACTAAAATTACAGTACTATTGCCAGGTGATAAACAAGAGAAATCTTTCCTTAAGTGAAAACCTAAATAAAACTTGAGAAAAAAAAAAAAAAAAAGGAAACATAATTCAGAGAAGGCTAAAGCAGGAGAACTTTACTCATACAAGCAGCCCATGAGGTGGTGCAAAGCGACTGATCTCACTGAGTATAACTGAAGAGTGGACTGTGTAGCAGTGATGATGGTCGTTATTGGTTTAGCCATTTAACACAGAAGTAGAGGAGGAAGGAATGAGAAAAGAGAGAAGCAGAGGAAAAGGATAAAATTAGCTTACCAGCTTTTCAAAATTAACAAGGTTATCCAGAAACGTTTTATTTCCTTCATGGATGAATGTTACATCTGGAAAAAAAACCCAAAAACAATTATTATTAACAACCTCTTTGTTAATGTAAATAAATAATATTAGTAAACACCAACAAAAACTACAAACAAAAAAAACCCAGAAAAACAAGGGAAATATCCCATTACGGATTGACACAATATCTTTTAACAGTGAAATAAAAGCCTGGCCTAATGATGGCATGCAGAGATTATTAGATAACAACATTTACATTTACACATTGTTAAGGAGAGTATTTTTAAGTGGGGACAAGGATTTCTTATTAAACCTGATCTTCTGGGATACACAATATAGAGAAGATGGCTGGGAGCAAAGGAGGGCATCCAGAGGGGTGGCCCTGCATGGCCCAGGCTGGGACAGGTCTGTCCCTGAGCCCAGAGATACCAGATGCTGGAGCTGGCTCTGACACCCCTTCATCTCCCTGTGTGGGACAAAGGACAAAGTCCTCCCCAAAGACAAGGGCTACAGCCCTCTCTGGACAACCAGAGACACCAAAGTACAAAGCCTTGAAATAAGCATCATGTCTAGGGAAAAACATTTTTATGTAGTGCTGTTGAAGGGAATTTGCAAAGGCAACAAAAAGGTCAGAGGAAAAGGAAAAGGTCTATATTTGGCTCCAGGAAGAGAGCTGAACATAGTGTAATGAACTGGAGGGAGGGAATCTCAAGCAAAATAAATGTTGCCAAGTTAAGATTACAATTAAAATTGTAGCTCAAGGCCATTTTCTCTGTTTTTCTAATATGTATTAGGTCAGAAGTGAGACCTATCTTGAACATAAAGTACTAAGAATATGAATAGATTCCCTGTGGGAGTGCACTTCAACAGTGCACCCTCCAGGGTACAGAATGCACTGGCAGGAGCACCACAGCCATGGCCTCTTCAGCTCTCTCCCGCATGTGAGGGGACCCAGGAGATCCACGAGGAGAAAATACTGAAGGAGATGGCACTCTAATACCATTACTGCTGAAAAGTCACAGCTGCGTGTGCCCGTGGGAGAACAGCACACAGTAAATGGGACAAGTGTCCCTCTCAGCAGAGGGGTCAGCCTGCAGCCCAGCAGCCCATCTGTGCCCCTCAGCATTTCTCCTGTCCTCACCTCTAGGACTCCCTCTGATACCCACATGGACCCCATAGTTTTGGGGGATTTTAGGAGTGGAAACCTGCAGAGAAGCTTTGTCACACACCACTCCCCACCCATCTCTACCTTCACCCCCCCTGGAAACAGCCAACCTGATTTATTTCCTTGGGTTTCAATGGCTCACTCTGTGCCTGAGGGGCATTCTGTAATTGCTTGGAATTGAAATGCTAAACGGCTTCAAATGCTGCTGGAAACCCGGGGCTGGGACTCTCGTGGGGGTGATGGAGAGCTCCTGTGCCCCTAGGGTGGCTGGGCTGGGACAGGCAGGATGCCAGCATGGACGTGCAGAAAGCACAGCACATGCTGCCAAAACCTCCAGCACCTCTCCTGCCTCTGGGCTGCATCCTAAAAATCAGAGGGAAAGGAAGGAGCACGACCCTCTGCACCTCCTCTGCTGGGCTGCTTGGGGCGCCCAGGGAAAGGGACTCAGAAAGGACACGACTTCAGGACACAGGCAGTACTTGTGTCTGTATCAATGCAGTTAAAAACTGTCCATCACTTCTAATGAAAAACCTATACTGGAAGCACAAATTTCCACACAGCTTTTTAAGTCATTGACAGCAATGTGTGTATCTCTGAGGGCAGAAGGAACAGAAATTTGCTTTGCAGTCAACAACTAAGAGTCTAGATAAATTCAGTGGAGCAGAAAATTGCATCTGAACTAGGTTATAAGGGTATATCACAGTATTTTATTACACATTTGAAAAATCTGCCTGATTTTCAAAAGCTGTGTCTGTGCACCGGGAGAGCTCTGCATTTAAATTTAATTAACTTTTAACAGGACACTCTGAAGTTATTTTTCATAATTTAAGATTTTTCGTTTTTTTAATTGAAACTACTTTTGTTCCTACTGTGATGAAATACAGCAATTTGCTGAGTTATTAATGATTTCTATGTTACCCATTCCTATTTTTTCCTGTCTTGGAAATGACCTTAATACAAATATGCTTGATATGCAATAAATTCCATTGCACTGTGCAATACTTTGGGAATTACCAACCTTGGCAACATCTCCTTATGGACCACTTTATTGAAGGACGTTACTGCATTAATTTCAAAGTCTTCTTGCTATCTCCAACACAAGTTAAAGATACAAATGCTGTCTAGGTACATGTTCTTATACACCATATTGTAATGCAGTGCAAACAACATTGCTACAAGTGACTTATGTCTGCTGCCTTTGTTTACAGGAAGACATACTCCAGAACACGTTAATTTTGAAGCTTTGATAATTGTATCCATCTGAATTAATGCAAACTCCTTTGATGTGTGCAAAGAGGGGAAATGTGTCTGGTGGCTCCCAAACTATCACCAACTATTCTGGAGAACTGCTTTCAAACATTTCACAGCAGCAGGTTGGAATAAACAGCCTAAAGAGAACACTTTCAGAATAGAGGAATAAACAAATGAATTTGCCATGTTCAAAGACCAGGCAATGAATAATTAATGACCCCAAGACAATAGAATATTTTAAATACTTGCCACTTTATTAGCTGCCCAGCTCACTGCATTAGCAAGTACATGTACTTTATTTTACGATGCTTTTTTAAAAAATTATTTTAGATAGTAAGATTTTATTTATCTCTTTCAGACCTATAAGAGACTTGGAAATCCCCTCCTCTAAGGACAGACAGACAGGGCAGGTTCTGCTTTCAGGTGGCACCAGGGCAGGCTCATCCCAGCAGAGCAGGGAGGCATCTCCCCCAGGCATCTCAGAGCAGCAGTGTGACCATGGCCACTGGTTCAGGGCCCTGCAGGGTCACACTTCTCTGCTGAAGAGGATGTGGCCAAAGCAAAAGCACACAGCTCTATCAACACTTAACAGGACAGTATGCAGTTTTAAGACCTGTGTGAAAATTGGGATCTTCCCACTGTCTTAAAAGAAGTTGTTTATTAACCAGACCAAGTGCTATGTTGGCAATACCACTATATCTGTCAAATACACATCTTAAGAGCATCTGAAGGAAAAATCACCTTACGCTTATTTTAATTAACAGTGAAGAGCAGCCAAGATTTAACATTACCTTTCAGAAGTAAGGGCATGAAGGGGATTTTTGGAGATTTCATTTTCTTGAATGCATCTCTGTAAGCTTTGTGATTCAGAGAAGGATCCTACAAAACCATTTGAGTAATAGACAGAAAAATCAATAGGCTATAAAAAGAGCAATTCTAAATCCATTACAGGCATATGATCTGAACATGGTTTAGATATAAAAGGTTTCTTTGGGATGCAAGGTAGCTAAAGGTTTTCTAAGCTAGCTGACATGCTAAACTGAACAGGAACATAAACAGTGAAAGGAACAAAAGCAATTATGTTCCTTTAGATGAAGCAGTGCTAAATTGAGAGGAAACTGCAGAATAGATTCACTTGGACTGCTCTATAATTTCCCCACAAATTTCTATTAGCAAAATCTCTTACTATACAGCACAAAACATATCCTGAATGTATTGCTGATCAACTTCTTTAAAAAAAATCAAAACAAACATCACCAAACAGCAACAAAAAATCCCAACAAAAACTGCTTTAAGATCCATGGAGCACGCTGGAGACTTTCAAAGAAAATAAAGCAGTATGTTTCAGTGGCATTATGTAGGCAGTTCAAAAAGTCATCTCAATTTCCAAGGTAAACCAGCTCACACAGAATCTTTAAAACACATCCATTTATAAAGAACCCCAAGTACAGAAGCATGACAGCTGGTAAAGGCTGTATCTCCTGTTCCCTGTGCCAGGCACTGATGTTACCATGCACCCACTTCCATGACAGCAAGAGGAAGCATTTGTTTATTCTACTTTGATAATGCTGACAAAGATCCTCAAGCCTCAGATTTTGACATTTGTTTTTTTACAATTTGAGCTGGTCTTTTTTAATCCTGATCTGTAGCATATTGCTTCAGATAAAGGTTGATTAGCTACCAGGAAAAAAGAACAGCTCCCAGACTGATGCTGGTGAAACTACATTTGCCTCTCTCTGTCCTTCCTCCCTCTGTAAGGAGCAGAGCCTCTTTCCATTTCATGTTTGCAGACCACCTCAGAGCTCTGGAGAGCCACGTGGCCTTCAGCAAATCATGGATTTAACATGAATCGTCCAACCCCAGACAATAACAGGCCGACTCCAAATAAATAAGGAAGAAGGAATGCAGGTAAAGCTAGCAATGTTCTTCTGCTGTCAACACCATACTTACCGTCAAACTTTCAAGTTCAGTGAAAAGTTTCTTGAACTTCCCAGGAATTTTCTGAAGCGTGGAAAACAGAGAGGGAAAGAAAAAAAAAAAAGAGAATTTGATTTAGGCAGAAAAATGCTGAAGAATTTCTTTCCTCGAGACTGCTCTGGGTGAAGTGCTGAAAGCACCAACACACACACTTAACCCCGGCTCCTCAGCTCCCAGGGCTCTAATTACAGACCACGTTCAGTGCAGTGCCAGCAAGGAACTGGCCCTGCAGCCTCCTCTTGGGGACCTGCATCCTTCTTTTATGGAAACTGCTTGTCAGCAGCTGGTTTTACTTTCTTCCCCAGCTTCTATGACTAAACATCCATATCAAGCTAGACGCAGTAACACAGGCTGAGAATTCAGGAACTGATTATATCCATGTTAAATCATTTGTTGTAATCAATCTGCCCCAGGATAGGGGTTCTAGAAATTAACAGATGTCCCACTCAGTGCTGTTTTATACATGATGCCAGTGCTGATAACGTTAACACTGCCACATACTGGCGCCAAAGTGAGACATTTCCTTAATAAACTGATTCCTCTGTCTCTGGTATCTGCTCCTAGCCACAGAGAGGTGCATAAAACACTTTCTAATGGAGCCCAGGCACAAACTACTGTCTTGCCCCTCCTGTCAACACCCCAAGCATCCACTTTCTTTGTCTCTAAAATGCTTTACTGGATTCACATCACTATACTCAAAGCAATGGTTTGCAATTTAAATTTTCATGCTGGTATTTCAGACTTGAAGAATGCTGTGTGGACCTTAAAGCCTGCCTATTTTTTCCAGCTATAGTGGCTAGTCTAGTAAAAGAGATCCCCTCTTAGCACAAATCCGGTCTTGTCTTTGTCCTTAGAACCTGACAGCCAGTGACATCACCAAGAGAAAAGAGATTTAGAACAATTAGATTAAGTGGATGTGCATTATTAAAATGCTAAAATGATTGAACATGGAACTGCAATTGCATGTTTTTTTCTATCTTAAATCAGGGAAAGTGAGGCTCATTAAAACACGGGATACTGTAGGAAAAAAATGTAGAATATGCTTGAGAGCATACTACTTGTTTAAGAAATCAAGTGCAGAGCCAATATGATTTAGTCTAAAGGGCTGCTTAAATTCAGGTTGTTTCATTTACATGTGTAAGTAATTATAATTAATTTAAAAACATTGCTCTACTTTCTAGAAGTCACATTGCTAATGCAAATAACCTTCTGCTTTTGAACCTTCCAGTGCAATAATGTTTTACAAAAAAAAAAAAAAAAAAAAAAGAAAGTATGTGACTTGATAAATATTTTACACACAGAAACGTGACATATTTACAGTGGTACATATGCAGATGCACTCTTTGTTCCGACAAGCAACATATTCTGCTCTTCCTGAGAGAAGTCCACCAGCAGCACATGATCTCCAGAGGCCTCAGCACAGAGCAGAGTCCTCTGTGTCTCTGTGCAGGAGAGATCTGTATCATTGCCTTTGAGACCACACTTTGTCTCTTCCACTCTGCTACCAAAGCCCAGAGAAATGGAATGAAAGCAGCTTAGGAAGAGGCCACAGCAAATGTTCCCCAGAGAGGTGTTTTAGAGAGATCAGAGGCAAGGGGTTTCTGTATCATCATCCTCAGGTATGTAGTTTCTCTAAAACTTTATATCTTATTTAAGTCAGCTCTTCCTTGCCTGAGTCCCTGTAAACAGTCACTGTCCTTGTTCCTCTGTGTGTCAAAGCCCCAGACGTACAAGTGATGTTTCCATATGCATGGCTTTCAGCAAAGGGGGGAGACTTTGCTCTGGACAGTGTCAGACAGGTTTGTAAGTCTCTAATGGCCCTTTGGTCCCAGCTGCTGGTGCTCGAGCATATCTCCAAGGCAGGAGATCACAGCCCTTCTCTGTCACTCTGTATTACAGATTGGTATTTCTGGAGTACTGCACACCTGTGGTGTTGATGGCGTGAAGGAGGGAGAAAGCTTCAACCCACCCTACTCAATTACTCCTTCCCCAGTATTTGGTTCATCAGGAGATACAACAGTAAACTTGCAGATACTGTAACTCAATATGGATGAGCTTTGGATGGGAACAAAAAATGCACAACATAAATACAGATCCCAGTGGGACCCTCCTTTAAATGCACTCATGCTCTATGTAGCAACCAGTAGCTTTTTAAGCAAATAATCTCTGTTCTCCAGTATCTTCCTTATTCATGGCTCATTTCCTATCTTTGTTGTTAAAGATGAGCAGCTGCAAAAAAAAAAACCCGATGAAAGACAACTAGAGAAGGTTTATTTCTACTTTGTTGTTTTGGCCTTTTAATTAAATTATTCCATAATAAGGTATTGCTTGTTTGGAGCCACCTTTGTAAGACTTTCCATTTTGACATCTACTTAAAATGCTAGAACAATTTATTTTGTTTTAAGGGGATAAGATCTCCATGCTTTGTTCTTATTTAAAACTCTGGAAGGACACATTAGGGTTTTTTTTTTAATACCTGCATATCTAAGGTTTCAGGTAACAAAGAATTTTCTTCACCAGCACTCCCTCCATGTTTGATTTGAGCATGAAAAAATAATAATCAAAAAGAAAAAAGTAATTCACCAGTACACAGCCTTTGTGCAAAACAGTTTTGACAGTGTGTGAAAGATATAAAGATGTGTCTTACCTCCCAGGTCTGAGACAGCCGGCTGACAGATGCAGTGTTGAGACCCATAACAATTGCAAAGAATGAATTCAGATTTCTTTGGGCTTTACAGCTGAGGAATAAAAATATGATTTTTTTGTACTCAGAATCAGTGATAAATGGAATGCACACGTATCCTAGGTTACTGAGTCTCATTTCAACCCTCAGCACTAACATACAATCATCTTCCACATAATGAACTCATTAAATGTCCCCTCATAACCACCTGCAGTCTAGGTGATGGGGTCTCTAAGAAGTTTTTTAGAAAACGTTCTACTGTCTCATCAACCCTGTTGTTGGCAGGTTAATTTTTTCCCTTTGCTGTCAAAAGTAATTTTCCCTTTTCAATGTTCAAGTTACTCCCAGCTGTCCTTTACCACACAGAATAATTCCTTGACCTCTATTCTGTTGTATAATAAATATTTTCATCCTCTTTTTCATCTTTTCTATATATTGTACGACATAGGTTACTTCAATTTCTCTTTGTAGCTGAGGCCTGCAATTTGCTTTTCCATACTGTTATTGTTTTTCATTGAATTCTTTGTAATTTATTTTAACTCATATTTAACTCTTATTTCCTTCACTACTTTCTCATGTAGTGAGACAGTGGGGAGGGAAGAAGAAATATAATTACTGTTCTATGTTCTTATGCAAGCATAAAACAAACAGCAAATTATTTATTTGGAACAACATCACATTTTGTCCTTTCTTTTAATTTGTCATCTATTATCACCCAAGGACCTCTGTCACAGTGCTGTTCTTTACAATCATGCATTTATTTCTTCAGCTCAGTATTAGTATTCTGTAGCTGAATTACTTGGCATCTATCTAAATTAAATCTTATCCTACTGTTGTTTGCACATGCCACTAGACTCCTTAGATAATTTTTTTTCCTATCTATCCTCCAATGCATTGGCAATCCCTCATCATTTTTGTTGTCTGTAAATCTGGCTAGTGTTCAATTTACATATGCCTATAAACCAGTTGCAGCTTTCCAGTACAGGTTCCAATGGAATTTGCTCGATACCTCTATTTTTTGACATTTTACTGTATACAATCAGACGATGCTTATTTCTAATCCATTTTCTAATTCATTAGGAAACTTGAAATCCTGAAATACTGAGTCATTTTAAAACAAAAATATTGCCCTGTCTCTTACAGATTTTTGCAGACCATACAAATACATGGGTGCATTTGTGTGCCAGAGTGTGAATCCTCTTTTAAGGCAATTTAAAGTATGAATGAATCCACTGGGTTCACTGGGATTTATCATCAGGGAAAAGTACATGCCAAGGCCTTAGCCTGGAAAATGGCCAGAACTTGTTACAAGTTTTATAAAGCCTGCCTTTATCACTGTGTACTATCTTGAGACTGGGTATTTCTCACTTCACTTCAGCTGTCTTCAAGTTAATCCTAACTTTGTTGCTTAGATTCTTTTTATCATTAAAGCCAGGCAGCTCCCAAAGGAAGGTGTCCAGTGCAGCCTGCAGAAGTGGTCTGTTGGGTGAGCCCACTCCTCACAGCAAGCTGTGGAGAGAAGGGATGTCTCTCACAGCCAGCCTCTGCTTGCCTGGGGAGCCAAAAGGCTGCTGTTGTAATCTGTTTCTTCTAACCTTACATTGACTTGTCTCTTTAGCTCCCCAGGATGTTTTTTTCTAATAACATACCAATTAATTTTGTTTATTGAACCACTTGTCTTCTCTTTTAGACTACACATCAACAGAAGCTTATGGATTTGTTTTTCAAAAACTCCCTTTTTTGTATTGACACACTTGCATAAAATGTGTTCCTCAGCACCAAAGCACACAGATGATGAACATGAAAACTGAGTCCTGGTGGCTTCCTGACCAGACAGATTCCTGGCTGAATCTGTGAGCAGAAAACAGGGAGCAGCAGAGCTGTTCATAGTTCCCTACCTCTCTGCCTAAGTCATAAACAAAAGAGGAGGGCTGCTTGGCTTGTCTCATGATGTGTTTAGCACACCACCCTTCCACCCTAATTGTTCTTCTCTCATCACCTCTTCCAGAACTGATGAGATAACAGTGGTTGTTCATTTAGAAAGCAGCTTTTATGATGAAAATAAAAATGTCATGAAAGCTACACACTCTCTTATTTAATCACCTACATTCTCCAGTAATGGATGCTTCTGCAATACACGGGGAAAGCCTATCTACTGTTTACTGACAGCTGTATTTAGTCTCCATAACTTTGGCTTTTCACTTAACAGAATGGGATCAATGAAAATAGAGCAAAACTTTAGTCTGGTAACGAATATATTCTTATTCATGTAGGACTGACAGAAAACTTTTCTGGGATGCAAATTAATGCGGCAATGGTGCACAAGGCACATGGAACTAAACATTTTTTGGTCATTGATATGGCAGAAAATGAACATATTACTGGATACCACACAACTTGCAAACTAAATTGGATCACATTTATGAGTTACACTAGATTAGATTAGAAGAATTAATTTCTCTAAAGGCACTGCTTCAGCAAAGAACAGTCCTTTGTATGTAAGTGCCTTGCAAATTAAATCAGCCCAGCCGATGAAGGGAACAATTTATACATTTTCCACAAACATGCATATTCAAATATTGCAGAAGACCAACAAGTGGAGAGAGAGTGAGGAGCATGACTGCACATATTTAAATTGCTCCATTTCCTTGGTTACTAAGAGAAAGAGTGATTACAGAGAAAAGAAATCTCTGTGTATAGTATATATTTGTATTCTGTTGCAAGACATAGAATAAATGCCAGTAATGTTTTGACCAGGCTCTGCTGTTTTTATCTATGGACTGTTTTATTTAGGTACACTTACTACACTATCAAAGCACAGGATAACAAATTCATTTTCTTTCCTTGCTTCTCTACATATTTCTTGCCAAACAAACCATGTGAATTCAAGGATTTCTGTTGTAATGCCAGCAACTTACTGGGCAGCAATCTTGATGAACTTTTTCACTAGCTGCACACGTTTGCAGAGCTGGCTACAGAGGAGTATCTCGGTGGCAACCCAAAGCTGGACCTCATTGCATCTCTGAAGCAGAAGACTGAGATTCTCAGTATTTTCAGCACTTCCCTGTCTGCTGAACGTGAAGTATATCAGCTCTTGCTGGAAGACATTGACAACACCATTACGGATATAAAAACAATTTAAATATAAATGAACTGTAAATTATTTAAAACTATGTTTTTGAAACAAGGTCTGGTCACAAATGGTTATTTTTTCATTATCCATGAGCCAATCACAATTGGTTCAGGTTAAGCTTAGCAAAATCCAGAGACTTATTACAGAAGGCAGGTGGACTGGAAATCCTGCAAGATATGGTCTTCTTATTAGAATTCCCAAGGTTCCATTTCTGGCTATAGCCAGGTATGAGACATAAACAATCTATTTCTGCATTTTATCACTTCTGTTCCAGTATGAAAAATCAACCATATCAAACTACTGCAGAATCTGAAAAATTTCTATTCAAATTTGTTTCTGTATTAGCCAATTTTTAACCAATAGACATATGGGTCTTGATTTCTGTTAAAAAAAATCCCAAATGTGGCCAGTTTCAAATGTAAAGTGTCTAAACTGAATAAAACAACCAAAAATGAAAGAAAATGAAAGTATCTGGTGAAAAGCAAGGTAATTTTGCATTCATTTTCTCAAAAAGCCAAGATACTTTTCAGTAAATGGTATTTTCAAGAGAGCTTTTCTACTGTTATCTGTGTGTTTTACTGAGCAACCCAAACCAGAATCTATCAAAGTCATTGAAACAACCCAATGGGCCTTGAAGTGCACCATTATCTCATTTAATAAAGCCTGACCAGTACTTTTTATCTCACTGAAGCCTAACAAGAACAGTAATGTGACCATCTAAATTGCTGAAGCTGTGAATTTTTTAGTGGCTAAAGTGATATGAAAGACAACTGTTTCTGGAATCCCATATTTACTGGGATGCTATCAAGTGCATAGGACATTTTGCATATGTAATACATTCACAGAGAGGGTTTTTAGAATACAATCATGGTCTTTTACTCTTTTGAGGCTAATCTCAATAAACACATCAGGTATACAGGGAACATATGAGATGCCTGAACAAAGGAAAGTTACAGACCTTTGACAATTCTTTTCAGTCTCAAAGATTTATCGCAAGATAACTCTTGGACCTGTGACCACTACTGGGGAGCTGCCAAATCATGTTGTTATGCAAGTGAAGCAAGCACCCAGGAATACCAACGCTCCAAAATGCATCATGATGATTCAATGCTGCATGACGGTAATATACCTGGAAGTGGATGTGGTGCTTCTTACCTCGTGAATTGCATTGAAAAGGCTCCAGTCAAAGTTTGTTAGCTCTAAGGCAAGATCCCAGGTGTTAATTCCCAGAATCCTCACAGATCTCTGCTGCAATTCTTCATTTTCAGAAAATGGGCTCTAAATGAATAGACGAGCAAAACAATTCCTCAAGAAATGCCAAAGGTTTTGCAATGAAACAGTTACTGGACTAAGGTACCAAACAGAGCTGAGTGGGTAATCTTCTCTAAGTGCACTCTGAGGGCTTTTTTCCCCACTAATCAAAATGAAGGAGCTATAACCTATTTAATAAATCACTTGAAATGGGAAACGGGTCAATAGGATCAATGATTTGCTTTGGAGAGTAAAGCCTTCTCCCTTTTTCCTTCTCTCTCCCTCTCCCAACCTGGAATATAAAACACTGGCCAAGCAGACAGCATAAGGAAAATAAAATCCCTCAAACTATCAGAAAATAAAATCTAAATTAATACATCAGTAAATTTTCTGATATAAAACAATCATTCTGAAAACACATTGGATTAAGAATAAATACACATAACTTGATCTTCAGTCCACTTTTACAAATAACATAAACCCATATATTTTATGATTAATCTACCCCAAATGTAATCAACGAAGAGTAAAACGCTGTGGGTTCTGATTCATAAAAGTTATTTAGTATATTGCTGTGGAGTGTGGTGGTACTGCTGGTATTCAGAGTCATTTGACATTTCCATTATTAGCTGGGATTTTCAAAGTTTTGCACTTCTTTTGGCTTTTTTAACCTCATCAGTCTGAAACTTGGCGCATGAACCATCTGCCAAGATGAAAGATTATTCTTACCAGTTAAACCATTACTTTGATGCTATATTTCAGACAGTTACAGCAAGTTTTGCAATTTTTATTATGTAACTAATGAAACTAGGCTGGCTGTCACCTGTCTACACTGGAAACCTTCCCTTAATATTCACATTTTTAGAAATGGCTGGAACGCCAGAGATAATGGGGATGACAGATTACAATCATGGCATGTCAGCTCTTCAGGCACATTGATCCAACAAAATGCAAATAGACATTTCTCATCCTGAGGATGGATGCACAGATCCTAGAGATACTGACAACATGTAGAAGTCAGCTGCAATGCAACCCCTACTCTTTCCTGGAAACATCTGCATAATTAGGAGAAAACTAATGGAACACCAAAGTGCCTGAGTGTGCCTGCCTCACTGAGGTTTTGGGAAAGTGTGGAGGGAAGGAGGCTGCAATCCTGGTTTCTGGAGACAGAGGGAAGGATGAGAGAGATCTGCTGCCTCTCGATGCACTGACCTTCCCAGCGCCAGCGAGAGGATGGAGAGACAGACAGGCAGAAGGAAAGGAGGAAGACACACCCCCAGTGGTACACACCAGCTGGCCTCAACACAGGGGTAACACTGATGGGTCTTCTGGACATCTATTTCAACATGGAAATTCCAGGGAATTCATCCATCACTTTGTATGATTATGCACCAGCCAAAATGCTACCGAGTCACAAGGCAGGGCAGGGAGGAAAGAGTCACAAGAGCCCTGAATAATCCTTATCCCATCCATTCTGGTACAAACACAAGTCAGCTTTTCCAGGCTGAAGTAGATTGCAAGATTTAAACTGCACAGAAGCTTTGGTTTATTTAAAACTGACAAACAAATTCCATTACTGTTCAGTCAAATAACTGCTGTTAATGAAAGATTTTTTTTCTTTTAAGGAATAGAGCAGCTCAGTAAGCTTTATTAAGGAAGCAAAAAAAAATTCTGCATTGGAAAAGCCCTCTGAGAGGAATACTAAGATTTTGATTTGGAGTCAGACAAACAAAAAATGGGAAATATACAATACCAATCCTTACCAAAGAATCAGTCAGATCTTTTCGGTATACAAACATACGACTGGATGACTCCAAAGATTTTGAGATAGCCAAATCATTTGGTTGTAGCTCGTGTTTTTCTGTAAAAACAGCAAAAAAACAGAAGTTTCAGAACAGGAGTATAAGCTGTATATGAGAAATAAAGGCACAATTGTATTTGTGAAGCCACATCAACTTCTTAGAAGGTAATTAAGCATCAAATTCAGTCTCCTTGGAGACCAATCATCTCCACCCTGCTCAGGCAAGATAAAGACAAGACATCTCTGATGGACTAGAGCACAAAAGTTTCCTGCTTCTGCTTTCAAACTGCACTTCACATAGAACAGAAAGAAACCCTGAAATATTCTGGTCTAGCCTCCTCTGCCTTACAGAACACTTAATTTCAACCCAGTATATCTAGTATAAATGTAGTGAATTTTGTTAGAGCAGAGTGTCTCAGCCTCCAGAGACTGAGCTGTTGTGTGTCACTGGAGACAAACCCAGGGGTGAAGATTAAATCAGTAGCCACAGCCACTGAACAGGAAAAGAAGTTTTAAGGATCCCATCACCATGAAATTCACCCCACAGAGCAGTAACACAGTATTTATGGTAATTCTTCTAGACTTAGAGCAAACTTAAGAAATATCTGAGTAAATGAGCAGGACACTGGTAGCAAAGGACTGTTTTTCCTTCAGTCCAGAGTACTGGTTCAGCTCTGCAGAATCTTGAATGAACTAGAGAAAGGTGGGGACAAAAATAAAGCAAAACTCCAAACACAGCTTAAAAACTGCCATGCAAAAACTGTCACTTCTTGTGGGCTCCAAGTAATCCTCTGGAGACCTGATACATAGTAGACCCAAAACTGCCAAGAACACTGACAGCTACCCTGTACTCTGCATTGCCCATGAGGAGTAGGACCAGGAGGAGCCTGAGAACCAAACATAATTTCAGACAGTTTTCCCTTTTATCCATGCTCACTTATCTATTGATACACAGATACATTATTTAAAACTGAACTAAAATTATGTTTTTTCAAGGTCATTTTGAATAAAGAGCTTGCTTATCCATTATTGGAATACAATAAAAACAGGTTCTCTAATGCTCATACTGGTGCCCTCCAAGTGGATTAAAGACAAGAGTTTTAAGTCACAAAAATAGCAAAAACACAAAGCAGAAAAAAAAGCATAGCTGTTTGGTGTTTATTACTTGCAGTACAGGATGCATAAGAAAAAAGCTACTGAGATTGTTGTATTTCAAATTAACTCAGGCAATGTAACTAAATAGCATTTTAGGGGTTATAAAGGTCATGTACAAAAGGCTTTCCTACTATACCTGCATTTTATTTACTATTTCTCATTGAACAACCGAGTGGCAACCACACTTCCATTTTGTGGCTTTATTGGGAACCAATATAGTATATTTCATTATTTATGAATGGTTGGTTTTCTTTAGCTAAACAGGCAGTTAGAACCAGATTTATTGCTATCAGAGCAAAACTTGACCTGCTCTTGAACAGGAGAGAAAGATCTGAAAAACAACAGCAGTAGAGTGATTTTGCAGTGCTGTAAAATGCACTGGAGGTCAGTTTGGGCACACACAGGGGTAAAAAGAGTATGCCTGAAGATGATGTAGCCTGGATGGCCAGGACACCCATGTGTAATTCTCCTAACGGCTGCTCTGTGCCCAGGCTCTCAACAACCAGAGCAGGGCACCATCTCCGTGACACCCACACCAGTGCACTCAAAACCACGTTTATTAAATTGAGCTTAGCATGGAGGAAAAAAGATGTGACCCTCCAGGTCTGAATCAAAGATATAAACAGAACAAACCACCACTTGTTTGTATTTAATTTAACTAGACTGACAAAGAAGTAGCAATGAGTGCTGTAACTTAAGACTGATCCTTTGTCTTAGGGGGTCAACACCAACTAATGCTATCTGAGAATATTGCCAAGATAGTCCACACTCTTAGTCCTTTTGTAGATACAGCTTCACGGTTCTATGCACCTACTTAAATTGCTTCCAAAAAACACCACAACGATCAAAACAATCTGACCAAGGAGCTTGAGATCTGCCAAAGACCAAAGATCATCTTGGGACTTCGGCTGGTCCCTAGTAACACTCCATGATCACTCTAGTCTTTCTTAAAAAAGAAAAGAAGCCGTTCTATTTAATGACTAACACTAAAGCAATAGGAAAAAGATGTCAGTTGCTGCTTACAAAATACTGCTGACATTGCTCCTAGTATCTCAATTGTGCAAATACATCTTCCTCCTTTCAGCTCAAGAATATTTGTTACCTATGCCATAAATGAGGAAACAGCTATGCATATTTTATTTGCTATTCCCGTCTCTATTTTCAAGGCAAACCACGCCTCATTGCCTTCAAAATTAATTTAAATTCTAAAATAGGAGATTCATCTGTGAAAAAGAAATAAAACCTTGCAATACTGCTGGAGACTGAGAGTTCTTTACACTCCCTTCCCAGCCAGGAGATGCTACATCCCACAGTACCCAAGAAAGAGCTGTTGCCATGGAAACAAGTCTCTGGGAAGCAGCTCCTCATTGTTCCCCTGGTCATCCAGCTGTGGGCCCACAGAGGAACAGCTGTATCCTTGCATCAGAAAATGCCAGCCCTCCTTTACCTGATGTACTAAAAGTTACTTACCACCAGAGAATGACACTGTCACCAGTGCCAGCTCCTCCTCTGGGTACTGGATCTTTTCAGCCACAATCTTCAGAATCTCCTGAGCTGAAGTCGACACTTGAGCTTTCACACTGACATAGGAGTGCTCTGTTATATACACACGGCAGAAAACTGCACAAAGGAACAAAGACATGCTCAGCTGTGGGCAGAGATACCTGAACAGAGCAAAGAACAAACTTGCAGACCCTACCACAGCAATGCCTCAGCTGCCTGGCTGCTGCAGGAAGGGCAGTCACTGTGCCCTGACACAAAGGACATGAAACTAAGCATAAATATCACCGTTTTTCCCCTCCCCACCTCCTGTCCCTGGGAAATGAGAGAGGCAAGCAAATGGAAACAGACTCCCATGCAATATCTATTTAAGACTTCCTACCCTGAGAATTTGTCACAGACACCTTCCTTCACAGCCTATCTTTTCTGAAACTCAGCTGTTGCCATCTTTTCTCCCTTCATTTTAGGTTCAGAAAAATCACTGCCCTTTCGGTATACTTAATGTCTGCTGCAGAAGTTATTTTGGACCTCCATTTCTACCTGGAACAGGAAAATTTGCAGGAACAGTGCTCCCAGGTTTTCAGCCACTCCTGATAGCTTACCTATCTAGACATCTAAACTACTTGCATTGCCAGAGTATTTCAGCACCAGCAGAGACTGCCCAAACTGCCACACAATCAGTTCTGACAACTCATTTCCTGAATCACAAGCAGCACATATAAATGGAACTGGTTTGGAGAAACTCCCCAGGCTCACTACTTCCACTGACGTCCATGAGTTGGTTCAGCTCTGGGAATGCTGCGGTCAGCTCAGCGATTACTTTTTTCTGCTACAAAAAGGGATGCACACTCTTTCTGCCTGCCAGAATTTTAGGTTTACATCTTTTGCAGAGTTTGCCCTAGCTAGTTCTTTGAAATATGGCTGCCACACTTAAGCAGAAGAAACTGAGCTGCAGACTTGCATAAATATTTTGAAAATTACATCTGCTAATCACAATTGTCACAGCTCTTAGTTTCACACTCACTTCAGTGCTCAATTAAACTTTCAATTTCCTTCTCCTCTAGCACTTCTTACTCTAGACAGGCTGCTACCATGCCAACACAGGACAACTCTTCTTCTCCAGAACTGCTGTATTTTTTTAATTCTCTTTATTGACAGATGTATGTAGCAATAGCTCTTTGCTTGTCCTACAGATTTCATGGCTTTAGGGCACTTTCATTAGCGAAGACTATGCCAGAAGCAGTTAAGAACTCTATCAAGAAAAGGGATTTTTTCCTGCCGTAGTAAAGAAAAAAAACTGAATATGAGAATGAAGGGGGAACTTAACTGAGTATTGGGGAAAAAAAAGCCATTTTATTTTTAATTCCTTTTTAACCTGTCTCTGCTGACAGAGAGTAAATGAGATGCTCATTCTATGACAGAATCTTTTATCAGAATTGATACACATCATGAAGATAGAGACATCCAACTGCACTTTAAATTGCAAGGTAGAAAAATATCTTTCAAAAAATCTGACAGGAATATTTGGACTCCATATGCAGATTGACACACCTTGCTTACAGCAGATTTGTTTGAAATGTCCTCTCTGTCATTTACAAATGGACAAGGACAGTGATGTCATTTTATAAATGGGCTATTGATTTATCCTTCTTTTAGCACTAAACTAAATCAACCCACAGGTCAGATGCTCATGCACAACCACCATAGTGATTCTCCCCCTCACACCTTTCCAACGTTCTATCTGTGGTATCTCTTGGGATGGACCACATCATCTCTTCCAGGAGCCTGTGCTGCTCCTCTGTCAGAAGGAGGAAGTGGCCATGGGCTGAAAGCTGCCCTGGTGATGATTGCAATAGAGGAGCTGCCCTGGTGATGATTGCAATAGAGGATAAAACACCTCTGGTCAAGTGGCATAGTGCAGCTTGGACAGACCCAATCTCCACAAGCACCATCAGTCAGACAGCATTCCACCACACAGGGTTAGATGTCCACCCTCTGCATCTGTCTCTCTCCTCCCCAGCTTCACTCTGGCTATTTCGTTACTTCAACCCCATCATAGTCCATGTCTCCTACTCTCAAGGAGTGAGACAAAAGCAATTTAACTCAGTCAGGAGTGGTTTTGCTGGTCCTGTCCTATCACAGTCTGTTCCCACTCTTGCACCAGGACACTGTCCTTTCCAGTCACCCACAATCTGTGTCCAGCTTTGAAAGAATAATGAATGTGGGGGGTCTCATCCACAAATAACATTTTTAGAAGCCTTAGTAACATAAACCCAAAACCCCCTACATTTGAAGCACAAAAAGAGGATTATCTATCAGCAGCACATACTGTGCAAGCCTTTCGGCTTGCTGTAGAACAAGCTCAATTTTTATTCTGTCACAAATGAACACTAAAAATACACTGACTTCCAGTTTTGCTCTCAGTAAGAAATGAAGATCTACTGTCAAAGAGCAAGACTGCCAGGCAGGAGTTCCTTCTTCCGTTTCCTCCTTGTGTACACAGTGTTCTCCTCTCTGCCTCCTTCCTTGCTCAGGCATTGCAGGAGGGTGACAGCCTTACAGTGCTAGCAGTGATGGAGGGAAATTGCCTTTTGAAATGACTGGCATTAAAGTGAAGTGGCACCTCGCACTCCATGCAGAGATGATTTAGAGCAGAGAAGGAACTAAGGCACATTCCCAGAGTTAGCAGATCCTGGCCCATTTCATGTGACAGGCTTATTCATTCACCTTTCACAACTGAGATGTAGGTCAAGAGACCAAGAGCATGAACTGGAGCAGAAGTAAAGCACGGTGGATGGGCTGCCAGCACACCTGGGATGTGACAGGACTGTGAAAGGGGTGTTGGAGGAACTGGACAGGGCAAAAAACCCTTGAGATACCATGGCACTATCGAGCCCTGCAAACCAGGAGCAAGGAAGGTAAACTTGCCAAATTTTCTTCTTTTGTGCCCCTAAGGTCTTGTTCAAAAGTTATATGTCAGTTAAAGAATATTTACATTGAAGTCCTTGAGAAACAATTGTATAGCTTTTAGGTTTTTCCTCTACTCTTTCATTTATACTCACTTTCTTCTGTTTCATTCACAGTTCCTCTGTGTTGCAGCCAGTTCTCCTTTACACTGAACTGCTGGAAAAAGGTTTTGTTCTGTGAAAAAGTGGAAAAGAAACAAAGGGAAAAAAAAACACTGAGTTTTCATATCCTTGCTGTTTACAAAGCAGTAATTCACAGAATACAGCATTCAACCCATATGTCTGGCCAAAAGGTTTCTGTATAGGAAGTACACCCACCCATTCTTGGAGCAGTAAACTGGGAGTTGCCTTACTAAATAATGGCCAAGGTGGGGATTTTGGAGGAAGCAAGACATGCCAAGGCTAAGCAGACTGCACAATTCAAGGTTTTCAGTATTCATGTTCAGAGCCCATTTCTTACACACTTCTTAGATACATTTCCTATGTACCAATCAGCCTATTTAGTAATTTCACTACAATCTCATGTTCTGCCTTCCACATTTTGCAGGAACATTTTAAGCTTATTACACACTTCAGCTTCAGCCCAGTAAAACTGACAAGCACAGCAATTCACCTCTGAGGAGTTTGTACACCAACTTTCTCTGGCTGCAACTTCTCCCTCCAGTGAAACAGATAGATTCATGATCCTCTCTTTTTGTCTGTCACTGTCACAACAAATCCGCCCTATGCTCTGTTTACTTGCCATCCATGTCAATGCCTGTGTTCAGCCCAGTTTGCCCAGCTTGCTACATCCCTCTAGCTCGGTGAGGACACCCTCCCAGGCCTCTCCTGAATTTTGACATCTCAAAGCATCTTGTTAACATGCTAATACTGTCATAACCACTGCAGGTTAGCTCATATTGTCAACCTGCAGGATGCACTCAAAGAAAAAAAAATTATTCCTTAAGCAGCACTGCAGGTCTAACCTCACTGATGTGTCTTGTCATGTTTTTGGTCACTAGTCATGTTCAGTTAAGGAGCCAAGAAAAGAGAGAGAAGTGGGCAGAGAGGGAAAAAAAAAGTGAGGTGGTATGTTATCTAGCTGCCAGCAACAATCAAGTTTGCATTACCTTTCGATGAGGTGAATACTCATCTACAGTGCTGAAACAAAAAGGAAAATCACAATTATTCTTCCCAGCCAAAGCTTAGGAAAAGGAAGTTTTAGCTATAACAAACTTTACAACATCAGAAGGTTTTTAACAGCAAATGGTCACTGAAGAAAGGCTGCAGAGGTTCTTCAGGAAAAACTAAAGGCATCTGACTCAGCCAGAGAACTTTCCTTGGACTTGCATAATCAAGGTAGTAAAAAGCAATGCTGCCAGCTGTTGGAGTAGGCAAACACAGCATTCAGTGTCACCCTCAAGGGCACAGCTCCTTCCATTTCCCCAGTGGCCAAACCATGGAAACAACCTCCATTTGTTGGAAAAACATGCCAATTAAATATCTTTTATAGATGATATAATTATTAGTAACATAATAACTCTGAGATGACTATGCCAAGTTATTTGCTTTTCAGTACTACAGAGAGAATGAAGGTACCATCTGAAGTCACAGACTGTAGCTTCTGAGGAAATTTTTGCCAGCTTCTCCACAAACCATTGCTTTGTCTGTAAGTAATTCCAAATGAAACTGATGGGAGCCAATGTTGAATCACAAACATATCCCAACAAGCATCAAAAAAACCTGAATAATCTAGCTTTAGTTTTAAGATGAGATGATTTGTAAAACTGAATATGCCACTTGTATCACTTATCACTGTACTGAATTATAGAGAGATAGCAACAAAAACAAATTACACTCTGAATAAAAGACTTGATCACTAACATAATCAATACTTACTGACGGCGATGCATCCCAAGTATCTTCTGAAATTCTTTCAGGTCCTTCTCAAGAACAGGATACTCATACACATCATCTAACACATTTCTGTATATTGTCTACAAAACAAAGCAGTATCTTAGAACACCTGACAACTCAAACATTAATCTAAGGCATCACATCAGTCTAAGTCAATTCAGGCACTATCCTACTAAAACAGGATATCATTATACTTATGCAAAAACTCTAAGGAGAGAATGTGCCTGTTCAAATTTCCAGACAGGTCAATACTTAATATTCTTTGGAGAAACACTCTTACTTAGTACTGTGTACCAAGTGAAAAGGCAAAATGCTTGTACTATTTTGTCTGTAAACAGGAAAATTTAAAACACCACTTGAAGCTATTGCATGAAACCTGGGTTAGGTCAGCATAACACATTCTGAAGCATAACAGCACATCACACCATCACCACGTATCCAAAATGATAACAGACCATCAGATAAGGACTTTTAAAATTGCAAATATTCTACTTTACCTTTCCTCACATTTGCATGTATTTTAAACTGAGTTGATATCTCCCACAAACTCTCCCTAGCTGCAAACTACTACATAAATAAACCTTACTTTTAATTTTGGAGGAAGACATTGTCATGACTGAAATTCTAGGAAATATTTTCTCTACACTTTTTCTACATCTGCACGTAGATCCTTCCCTTTCTCTTCTAAGGAAATGAGGATCACATGCATGAGCTGAGTCACCAAGTTTGCTTTAGCCCCCACATTCAAAGATTTCTGCATGAATGTTTTCAGCCTATGACCCTGTATGCTGGTTTTGCACATGTAACTACAACCATCATTAACATTATTATTGTTTAATACTGCACACAAGCTTCCAGAAGAGGAATTGTGAGACAGTGAACAGTCACATGCCTCCATGGCCAGAAAGCCCTGCATCCAGACAGGTGCAACTCAGTGTGACATCACTGATGCCTGAAATGATGTCCCCTTTCCAATACAGCAATACACATCTAGTACCAAAAAGCAAAAATTCTAAGGTTTCTGCTTCCCTATGCAGTGTGTCCTACCTAAAAAACAAAACAGAACAAACAAAAAAAAAAAGGAATCTCCAGATTTTCACTCTGTGAGTGTTTTTTCTTTTGAATTATTAAATGTTTGTTTTTTTTTCTTTTCCTAATAAATTTCCTAATGTATTTCTGACTTGGAGTATCTCACTGGTTTTGCTTTCTAACCAGAACAGGCATTTAAAGGAAACACATATAAATCATTTTATATTATAGATTTCATGGAGAAAATCTAAGTATTAAAAAATATGTTTTATAGATTTTGCTGTGGGGGCTTTTTAAACACAATATATAATTAAGCAGTGCTGAAACACATCACAGAAATTGTTTCAATACCTTTAAAAATTGTTTTAAATGCTCATCTTCATGTAACCAGTCTTTGTAGAGAGAAGTCCACTGAGACACCAAATGCAAGACTTTTCTTTTCCTACAGGACACATCAGAGTCGTCTTCTTTGCCTTGGTGGTTCTTAGCACAATAGGTGCAGTAGGTTAAGGAACATATAATAAGATCTCAAAAAAACTTTAAAATTAACTGCTGGCAAAGACTTTTCAATATTCTCATTTGCTAATGAAAGGATTTTTTTCACTGCATTGCTCCGTTTTAAATGTTTTATCCTGTCTGGAGCTTTAGGAGTTTCATAACTTTGGGAATGAAACTCTCAGTAATAGGAATTTCAATTCATCCTCTGTGGCAACAGGATTTTTTTCCTCTTACAGATTAGAGAGATGAGTCTATAAAAATAAAATCAATTCCAAAGAAATTACATAATGTTCAGTCATATCTTTTCTGCAGAACTGAGAATGAATCTTTGCCCTGCACACCGATACCAATATGAATGTCTATGGGAAGAATGGAAAAGCATAACAGTAATACAAAAAACAGGCAAAGGAAGTCAGTTTCTTTTTGTCTGCACAAATTGTACTATCTACAGAAGTGACTCTATCAATTTTTTTAAAAAATTTAAAAAATTTTTTAGAAGCGCATTTTATTTCTACCATTGCTTTCTATTAATGAGGCAGAAGAACCAAATGTCAGATGATACCCACTTTAGACACTTGCTCCAAGGGAAAAAAATTTATGGTTTCACCACAAAATTTAAAAATGGGGAAAAGATTTTAAAAAAATAAGCAAACAAAAAAACCAGAAGGTTCATTTTATAGCCCCAAGTTTATTCAAACATTGATCCATAGCTTCATAGCTTATCCAAGTCATTAGAAATACATGAAAATAATTATTTTATCTCAGAATGAGTTAAGACTTACATCCTGTACCACATGATAAAAGGAGTGGAGACTGTAAAATTGTTTACATTTTCTGCTTGTGTATTCTGTAATATATTATGCACATACAGTATTCTATGAATTAACATAATCTGGGGAGGTTTTAAATTCTACCTTGTTACAGTTATAGAAGTTTATTTATCTTCAAACAAAGCTGACATAAAATTGCATTGTTGCTATGAGTTAGACACCTGTCTCAAAACCAGGCATGTAGCTTTGATATAAGGCACAACAATAGATAAAAGTATGAATAAATGTGTGACCCCCATGAATACAACCTTCAGTAAAAGGATATTGCCTTAGAAGGGCCTGGCACAAGTCATCAGTCGTCATGAAAACCGTGTATGTGAGAAGGAAATCATCCAGGAGAGTTTCTGCAGAGGAAGACAAAAAGCCCCAGGTACAATACATTAGCAAGAGCAAGAAGAAAGTATCTACTCCTGTTACTGTGCATGGCAGGAACAGGACACTTGCCCTTAAAAAAACAGCCCAAAGAATACAGAATACATAAACTTTTAAGTTTCAAAAAGTTCACAATATGTTGCTGCTGCAGAGATCAGTCCCTTTACTTATCAAGTACATTCTCAGCTCTCAAAGCACCAACAGGCACAAGTATGCACAAAATAATTCATCATAGTTCAGAAACCAGCCAGAAAGAGTCCTTATAACAAACACTGCCATCCTAGTTAGCTCAGCTGCACACAAAGCAGCCTTTCCACACATTCATTTGTTCTGGAAATTCAGAAGAATAGCATTTAGTAATAAAAGAAAAAAACTAGGATTGCCATAAACTGTGATTAACATCTATGCACAGTCACTGAGAACCATGAAATAAATATATTCAAATCTTTAGATGGTTGGTTAGTCTTTTCGGCGTCACTGTAAATGCTGAGAAGTTTTCTCTAAGGTTTGTTCAATTGTATTAATGAAGGTTTTTTCTCCTCCTGGTTTCTATCAGTGTTAGAAAACCAGGCTGAAGGTATTTGCTAACAGACTATCCCTATGCACAGAAGATGTAGCACCTCAGGTTGTCAGGACAAACCGACAGATTAGGATTTCAGTGTAGCTTTTTCATTCCTCATTCCTCTGTCACACTTATTTTTAGGATTTCCCCAAACCTTTACTGCACAGATCACTGGGGTGAAAGCACTGGATTTTCTCTTGTGTGATAGGGCTCAAGGAAATCTCATGGTGGTCTTCACAAACCCAGTGGCAAAATAGAGGTAAGACCAAGCCAGACTTTTCCTGGAGGTGTGCTACAAAATTATATGGGGCAACCATCAGAGATAGCAACAAAATAAATATTTTCTAGATTAAAGTACTTATTTTTTCCTCCTGTGAGGAGGCCCAACATGACAGGTTACCTGCACAGTGTCCAACATCACTATATTCAGGGCTTGCCTGTGCAAACCTCTGAGCATCCTGGTCTAAGTGAAGCTGCTTCCAGCATGAGTTGGACCCAGTGGATTCACAGCTCCCTTCCAAATCAAATTATTATAAAATTTTTAAACAAAATGGATTCCAATTTTACTAAACTATTCATGCACGATGCACGATCTAGAGTATTTGGTTCACATTCCATCTTTATTTCAAACAGACAATGTAATTGGTCTTTGTAACCACAAAATAAAAATGTTTCTTTTTCCTTCTCTGGTTTTGGGGTGCTTTTTTTTTCCCAAAAAGTAAGATTCTCCTCAAGGTTTGAAGGATTCCTTTTCACTGTATTTCTTTTAATTTCAGAAAATACGCTGTGTTTCCTTTAACAAGAGAACAGCTCTGGTTTTTTTCAGATAAGAACAGAAACATAGGCAGAGGCTGAACAATAAACTAAGTGATTTCAATTATATTGTAGAGCAAAACATATTTTACCAGTGTTACTAGCTGATATTAGTTAGCACCAATTATACTAAGTTGTGATTTAAGTGGTAGATTTACAACTGGATTTACACTAAGGGCCAAACCACACCTTATGTAAGAAAGACAAGGCTGAGCCTTGATTTCCATATCCTGAATTTCTCCCTAATTTTTTGTGATCTGTTCCAGTCCAAGCTAGTGCTTTTGTACAAGTGTTCAACTGAGAGCATCCCAGCAGCTTTCCACAGCAAAACTGCAATTTCACAATAATTTAGACCAATTTCTATTACAGCTGCTTTGGACCTTTTCAGTAAATTATTGATCCCGTAGCTGTGGTGCACAACAGCAATGAGAATTCATCCATGTATCTTTCAAAGATAGATGTCACATGGCTAAACATGGATGGATAGCTAATGACATCCCACCCTATGAGCATGGGACTCAAAATACCTCCAGTGTCTTTTAAAAAAAATTAAATAAGTCTATCTCACTCAATGCATTTAACAGTGCTGGTCCAGAAAGAGTCCTGATCTAAGGAGGCATAGGTTAAACCCCTTGCACTCAGAAGAAAAACAATTAAACTCTTTCTTTTACCCAACATTGTTCAAAATGGTGGAAAGTATTATCTTTGCATAAAAAGAGTATTTTGTCTCAGTAAATGAAAAGACATGGTGAACAGCTTGTTCTCTATCTGAAAGGTCATCTATTCATCCTCTTGCACGTCTTTTGGATGGTACAATGAGGCTATTAAAGTCGGAGGTTTCACAAACATTTGTTTGGAAACAGCTGAGCTTGGAGTCAACAAACACATTTTAGTTCTTTATTGAACTATGTGACTGCAGTGATCTTCACAAAGTCAAAGAGATGTTTACATCAGATTATTTCCCTAATTTCTTACTCTGTGTAGGTAATACCTGAGTTTCAGCAAAACGCAGCCATGTGTTCGGAAAAGAAATTAACTCCTTGTTGAAGCAAAACTGCGATATTATCAGTTAACTTCTCTAATTGTTCAAAGGAGTGTGACTTTATCATAAAAATTGGTGTTTAGCAAACGACTTTTATGTTTATTTTTATTACCTGATAATCTGCTTTCCAGATGTCTATTATTCCAGCATACCAAAGTGTTGGGATGGAGAGCAAGACTGCTTTGACTATAATGTCAGTTTCTTGCTTTTTTGTTTTATTTTCTCCCAAGAACTATGTTACAGACATTACTCATGCAATTCTCTCTCAAAAAAAAAACCCAAAAAAACAAAAAAAAAACCACACCAAAAAAACCCCCAAAAAACTACAACAAACCAAACAGTGATGGAAAGTCTGAAACTACGTTTGCTCAGGTAACTTACAATTAGTTTTAAGCCCTCTGTTCATGTCCTTCAAATCACAGTTTGGTTGCTAACAACCCCATCAAAACAAGGTATATCACTCAGCCCACTCAAAGCTGCATGTATGTATACATAGTGATTTCTTTTATCCTCTAAATGCAGAAGAAATGCTAAGAAGAAAAGTTAATAAATTATGTTTCCTACAGCTTGTGTATAGGCTAAATTTCTTCAAATTGCTTCTGAACATGTTTAGAAATTTAAACCCTAGAGGAATGTCTTGAACAAAAAAAATCTGGATTATACATGTGGTCCATTAATAGCACCACTCATCCATTAAATTACTTTAACAAGTAAGCAATGAAAGTGCTTTTGCAAGATTAAATATCTATTACCAGACGTCACCTAAAGACTTTACAGTAATATTCATATTTTAAAATGCCTGAACTAGCTTGTAGGTATTTCCCTGAAGTCCTACTGTTCACTGTAACTATCTTCTATATTTTCTTCCTAAATACCCTGTAATTTAAACTCATTCCAGAATAATTTTTCATGTCATAGCAGGAACACAAAACCTGAGGGTGTACTGATACCTCAAAAACAATTTGCTCAAAACAAACAACTGCACATTTGTCAGACACTTTTGGACATTAATATGTGTCCACAAATGATGATTTGCTGGTCTTAATCTACAAATGGAGAGAAAGGGTAACCGTGAGAGGATTTATTCATAGCATATTATTCATTCTGTTACTAATGGCCACTAAGAGCAGTAAATTTGAATGAGGAAGGGCTGTAAATGTACAAGTTGGGCAGACAATTATGAACAAAAGTCTTTCTGAGATTTTTCTGTTTAGTCACATTTGATTTAAGAGTTACAAGAGGCAATTCCAGTCAATTCATTTATAAATTACAGTTCCCCATATCCCCACTCAGAATGGCAGTGAAATGTATATCCCTTTTAAAATTTTACTCCGTGTACCAGTTTCTGCCTAAATTTGTGACAATTTTTCCTATCATTCCTCTAGAAAAAGTTTTTCTAATGTTTGTAGCAAACAGGGAGAATAAAATTCACACTAATAGCTGGAAGAGAAAAGACATTGGAAAGGAAATCCTGGCGCAAAAGCCTGTGATGCTACGATTTTTTTTTTCTCTTCTTCATGAATTTTTTGTTTAAACTTTTTTTTCTAGCCATCAACCTAACTTTTCTTTGTTCCCCACAAATTTCCTTTTTTTGGCTAAGCAACTATTACTAAGTCTGGAGTTATATTGCAGCTATGGAATATTTCATTTCAAAGACAATGTCAAGCATTTTAAAGCTTCATTGAGACATGCAACAGAACCAGCATGAGTCCCTTGGCCTCCTGTTCTTGCAGCTTTTTGGGGGCAGCCTTAGGCAGTAATCTCAGCACACCAATTCTGTGCAAGTTCCATAGGCATAAAAATAATAAAAAAGCAGGTACTGTGCTTGTTTGTTATTAAACAATCAATTTGCACCAGCTTCTGCTGGGACAGCTTCTCCCAGGCTATGAGCCCCTCCTTCTCCCAAGTGAAATAAAGCACAGCTTTACCAGGAGCAGATAGTACTGCTTCTCCCATTCCTCTGCCATGGACAAGTCCTTCTGCAAGGCACATTCAGGGTGGCTGAGGGGTAGAAAGAGCAGTACAGAGACACTCTCACCCATGTGAAACACACACAGAACATTTGCTTTCAGCTGGTTCCTGAAGGACACAGCAATACATCTTCATGAGAAGTTGCAACTATATTGTATAGATAGGGTGATGGCAGCCGACAACAACCATGGTGAATTTGGTGGGGAAGGGGAACCTAGGATGCCAGTAGCAGAAAATGATAAAATATTTAGATGAAGAACACATCATATATTCCCAGCTACTAAAAAAATAGGCAAGATTCCCTGCTGCTTTCTGTGTGCCTACCTACCTCTCTAACAGGAGAAACCCTTTCTCTCTGAGAAGACAGCTTGACAAATACCAACTCAAGGTGATAGTACAATTAAAAATGACAGGAGGAAAGAATGGGTTCGAACACCAAATCTGATTTTCCAACGGTTTCTTTTTTCTTTTCTCCACCCTGTTCTCTAGGCAGACTATCAATTACTAAGGCTTATGACAGAAATTAATACAGATCTGGAAAGAAAAATAATCTGTGACACATATTTAACAAATCAGGACAGGCAGTACACTTCTTGGTGTTGCCACATCAAACATCTGTACCTTCTTCTCAAACTGGAGCATTTTCCCAAACTACTACAGTGGCATGAGGCACCAGTGGGGCAGCCTCACTTTAATAACTTGTAACATAAAACATTCAAAGAGACTTAATCTAAACAAAATGCCTTTGTCACACTGAGTAAAAGGTTTTATTAATTTTATTAAAGTTTTTTTTAAATTTTATTAAATTAAATATATTTGAGGACAGCACTAGAAAGCAAATATTAAAAAAGCTATCTCATAGAATGTGCAAAGAAAAAAGTATGGAAACATTCAAGTATTACAGATTGCTACATGTGTCTAACAACCCACCTAGCAATCTATACGTTCACCTATTATTTACTAGCCTGCATATGCATCAACCAGCATCTTTAGACCACCACAGCTAAACCAATAGTGCATATACATCTACATTACAAACATGTCCAATAGCTCAAGCTGCATTTAGAATACACCTATTGCCCTACTGCTAATATAAGACATACTGTCCAGCTAAGCCAGATACAATTATTCCTAATGCCTGAGTCATTAATCCCTTTATACCCACAAGAAGAGATAACTTGATGACAAATTCCAGTTTGTCCTGGTTTTCAGATCACACTACTACATCCTGAATAGATTTTGGTTTGTTACTTCTCAATGGTTACCATAAAAAAAATCAAAAATGAAAAAACAAACAAAAGCAGAAAAATAAGCCAAATAAGTCCTTCCACTTTCAGTGACAAACTGACTGCTAAGATGACAAAAACCATTCTCGTGTTCATATCAGACTTTACAAAGCAACTTTTCAGATTCTGTTCCTTTTACTCTCTGTAGTATTTCTTTTTCCATGTTCTATCCTTTCCATTATATACTTATTTAAATACTATGAAAAAATAAAGCTATGCAAAACAAGACAACAACAGGATTTAAACTGATTTAAAATCAGTGCATCAAGGTTTTTTTTTTTATGACATGGCTTACAGAAGGCAAATTCCTCTATACAGAAGAGTATAAGCATATAGACTTCATGCACATTGACTCTATATTCCTTTCTCTGCAGATTGTTTATGCCATGTACTCTTAGTTGGGGGAGGGTACTGACAGTGAAATCTGTTAAACTGCAAAGAAAAACAAGTAATCAGTTATTTTGGGGGGAGTTGTTTTTTTTAAACTTATCACTATTCTGAACCCAAATCTCTTTGACTTTGCACTGTACAAATCCATTGTGAATGGTTGTGCAAGAATTACAGAAAGATTTAAAGGTTTTCAGGCTTGTATTCCACACTAAATCGGATTATAAGAAAATATAGATAAAGCACTGGAATGCAAGTCTTTATGCAAAGCAGTGATTCAGCTTTCTCCAAGGATTTGCTGGTGGAGGTGAAACCTGTATGGAGACTGAAGGAAAAACCAAATACCAACAACAAAAAAGAGAAAAAAAAAAAAAAAACCAGCCTAAATGAACAAACCACTGGAATTCAGTAACTCATATGTGAAAACTACTCCTGCCACTGTAGTGGCAAGCCTTAGTCATGCTACAGAGCACTTGTGGTTGTCACTATGTGTATGAATTTAACTCTGAGAATGAAAATCATGCACTGAATTTAAAATATAACACTCTAAACCCTCTGCTTGGAAAGCAGAGGAAATCACTGAGTGTCCTTCCTTCCGCTCAACATTTCTTTCAGAAATGTAACAAATAAAAAGAGGTCATAATAACTTCTTCATCCTCATCATGTAAGAACTTTAGTATAATATATTGGTTGTCAGTCTCTAGGAACTCCAGCAGCATGAAATACAAGTGGGGCTACACATGCATTCTTCAATCATCATTGCAAATTCTTAGGGACTTTTGTGTGATAATGAAATCCCTTTGATGCTTGGTTGGGGATGGGGGGAAATCTTTGAGAAAGACAGATGAAGAGAAAAATAAATGTATTTTAGACAACACAGAATTCTAAAACCTTTTAGCTATGCCATTTCCCATTTGTGACTATGGCAAAGATGGTAAGTTGACCATATGGTCAGCTCCTGACACCCCCTTATGTTAATACACTTACCAGTATTAGCCAGAATTACAAATTAAATAATCATCAACAACTCTGCTCTCATTTACATTCAGTGCATAATCCCTGCCTCGCAGGACCAGACACTTTTCTCTAACATTTTGTGAGGCTCATCCCCCAGAATATACTTGGGGAAAACAGGGTCAACTGATAGACCAGCTGAATCCTCTGGAATTTTTATCCTGCTATGCCTGAAAACCTGGGATCAATAAAACTAATGCTCCTTCTGACCTCATAGCTCATATTGGAAATATTTTTTTAGAAAGAAAATATTCACTGATGGGGTTAGCAGCACCATACTGATCAGAAACAGTTACAACATGCATCTCTCACAGTCATCAAGAAAAGCAGCCCTATGAGATGGGGTTACAGCTGGGCAAACAGACAGACGAGCCCTGTGCCTGAGTAAAATGGATGCTGATTACTTACTATACAATAGGGAATAAACAGCTTTTTTCTATATTAAATAATTAGTCACTTAGTTCAAATTAAACAAAATGAGGGCTACAGCAAAGCATTCCCAAGTTTTGCAGCCTCTGAGTGCTGAAAGCTCATAGCCTTGATAAATTCTTGTCACACCTCTTCCTCCCTTCTGCAAAATGAGAAAAATTCTAACACACCTCAAGGCAGGCAATGCTACATGTAGATTTTTTTGTGTGGTTTATAATGCTATGCAATGCTTTGAAACCTTTCAGCAATGCAAACACAGGTCCTGGGTTTGAGAGTTGAGCTGCAATCAGAAAATTGCTTGTTCTGCAGAAACAGAAAAACGGTTTGACAGCAGCAACTCTTTTCAAAGGTAGAAGTTTCTCATTAATCTATAATTCCACAGCAATTTACTAAAAATGTCAGGTTGTCTCTGAGCACAAACAATAAATGCAAATTGCTATCTGATCTAGCAAGATATTGCTCATGTCTGAGAGGTCCCAGACCTCCCTTGCATTCAGCAGATGGCAACGGTGCTCAGGACCTGGCAGGATTAGCCCTTAATACAAAATCAAATCCTCTAATAGTGCTATGCCACCATGGACACAGCATGAAGCAAAAAAAAAAAAAAAAAAAAAAGAAAATGATGTTGAGAAAGAAAGGTCAATGAAAAAAAAGAACATCAATATATAATTTTCTGCTAATGTATTAAAACAATTATAGTAGTTATGTCACCTAACCACTAAGGCACTAAGAAATCAATGCACAAAGGAATAAAGAGCAAGACATTTATTTATGGCATTAGGTTAGAAAACTAAAATACATAAGGGCAAGATACTTAACTTGTACAACCACATTTTTTATTAGAGCACAAAAGTCAGAACTAGGAATCATTTCTAAGGTCATCTCCCAGAAATTTCTGGCGGTATTTTAACATCTGCAGAATGAATCAAACACATTCTGTCTGGTAAGGTCAAAGATGCTCCTAAAGTTGCATTCCAGTTGCTGCTAACACATGTATTGAAGCAGCTTCTAATTTTGTTGGAGAGACGAAAAGCCCTGAAACCACAGGGAGAGAGCAAATGTCAAACTTGTCCAGCTTTAATGAGACACTAATTTTTCCACATAGAAATCTGAAGCTCTCTTTTTCCCCCAGGTGGGAGGGAGCCCTGGTGATTCATGTGCAGCTATAATGGTCAGTGTTACTTGAAATTATTGGACAAATCCTCTACGCCTTACACATTTTGAAGCATTAGAAATGTTGCTTATAGCAGCCACTCTAAGCTATTGATATTTTTTGATTAAAAAGTGCCTTTGACTGCTGCAACTAAAACACTAAGCTTTCCATGCAATGAAACTTGACAGTGAAAGGAGGTATTCTAATGCACATGTTAAATGTGAAATCCTCACACAAGCAGAATGCAGATACTCCCTGTTCACATCAGGCATCTCCCAAAGTACTTGAGGAGAAAAATCCATCCTCTCTTTCCATCGATTGATTATAATAAGCCAGCCAGGCCAGGATTGCCTGGAGCAGCAGGACAGAGGATGAAAGATTTAATGGTTCCCTTTCATATTTCCGCCTACAGACCAGCTGCCTGAGCACAGCCTGCTGTGATGTGCCCTCCTGGGTTTGCACCTCCAGCTTGCACATTTCCTGGCACCCCAGGCACTGGAGTGGCTCACTGGAAGTTGTATGAGCAAGTACAAGGCAAGGTTCTACTTTTCTGTTTCTGTCTTGTGCAGGAATTTCTTTGTGTCAATGCCCATCACCCTCCTCCTCAGGCAGCCAAGGAGGTGCAATGTCTCCTGTTCAGAACCCCCAGTGACACAAGTTCCAGGTGCCACTGAGAGCTGCCACTGCCTCAGTGGTGCCAGCAGGACAGGACTTTTTGTTACCTGGTGGCAGCACAGCACACAGCCATCCTCCAGCAGCTGCCAGCAGTGCACAGAAAGGGCACACAGGGCACCTTCTTTCCCCTCTGCCACTGGAAGCCTGGTCCTACAACTGGGTGCTCTAAGGTGCCTTAAGGCTGCTCAAGCCTTTTGCCTGGTCCATGAGTCCAGCACACATTCCAGTCTAAAGGGAACTTGAAAATCAGACATTCAGCTTTCAGAAGGTTAACACAAAGGAAGATGCACTTAATCTTTATTCTTTTCATCTTTGCTGTCCAACACTTCTGTGGCATTGAAGAAGAACAAAGTTTCAAGTTCAGCATTTCTTTGTCATTGCTGAATTGGAAAATCTACTCCCAAGAAATAGTAATCTTCAAATCTAATATTATATATAAGCATAAAAATCATCACATCTTCAAAAACTGCTTGGGAGTTCCTAATTTCTAGTTCATGAGATGCTTTAAAAAAGTCTGCTTCTCAGTGACATTTCTCAGAACATGAACCCAAATTCTCTGCTTACAACCCAAAAATACATATATATTTGGATACATATATTTAAAGTCTCTTAATTGGCATTATTTTCAAGTTGAGACTCTTAGCCCCAAAAGGCTTTACTTCCAAATCCACTTGGACAACATCCAGTCCAGCAGATTATGACAACTACAGCATAGTGCCCAGAATACATTCCATGCTGGTACATGACATGGATAAAGAACAGGTCAAATTACTCATGGCAGCACCCCACCTAAAGCTCTGCAGGTCAGGTACAATGCCTAGACTCCAGAGTGCAGTGTTATCCCATCACCTGCTGCTAATACAACTGCTTTCCATACAACCAGAGGGACAGATCCCTTAGGGGAACAGAATTGTACAGATCCGCACTGTGTATTTTTAAAAGTGTTTAGCAAGAAGCTTTGATCTATTATTTTCCCCCCTACAAAGCAGCAAGGGGAAAATTCTTTGTGCTTCAGTCCAAGGAAGGAAGGAGAAGGACTATCTTGTTTGCCCCTGGGAGCCAAATTATCATAAATATGCTAAGCAGTGCAAACTCCCCAACATGTGGTACTGGAGCATGTGCAGAAAACATCACAGCATCTCTTCAGGGAAGCCTAGCACGACAAAGCCTCCACTGGCAAATCGCTCCTGGCTTCTGTAGATTTGACAGAATTGCCTACAAAGGGAATGATGGCATTTTCAGCTGAGCAAGAGCTGTTTAATTTGGTCCAAATCTCTATACAAGATGGGTAGAGCACGCAGTAGACTAATGAGCAGACCACACATTTCTTCCAGCCCAGGAAAGGTCAAGTGGTGGGATATTTTTGGTGTATCAGGTCACGCACACTAGGTTAGGGTCTTGCATACACAGCTGTGGCCCACTGTCATGTAACCTCAAAAGCAGAGACTCACTTAACATCTTCTGACATATGGAGGCAAAAGGCCCAGCAAAGGTGCTGGCTGTGATGTGTTACAGGCTCTGCTGGGGAGGGGGCAGAGGGGAGGGAGGAATACATCTTGCAAACCCCACTGGAGACCCAAACAGACACTGGCACACTGGAATGTCACTGCAGTGGTGAAGGATGCCACTTCCAGCATTTTGCCCAGGGTGTACAATACTTCAGGCTGATGGACAAACAATTCTCAGATAGCTCAGAAATAACTTATTCAATATTTAACAACACACCTATGATGCACAGCAGAGGTGGGTGGCATGAGGGATGTGACATCCAAGAGAACCCAAAAACCAAACAGGGCCATCTTTGAATCTTGCATTTCCACACCTGTCTTCCTCCCCATTCCCCAGGCAGTGAATCACAGCTTCACAGTATAAAACCAGAACAATGGGCACCAGAGCACTCATAACATAGCTGCATTTTGCTTCCCCATGTGGTGAATGGGTGCCAAAAAAATCTGATGAGTTTCATAATGGTGGTGTTAAAATGCATTGTTACACTAAGTGTAGACTTATTTATAAGATATAGGTCCTTAAATTATGCCCTGAAAATGTACTTGCTGAATTGAGACACCCAAATCATTCCAGTGACATGGTAATGTGTAATTAAAGACAGCTTTTATGCTTATTATCATTACAATTTAATGGAAGATAGCAATAAAAAATGCCTTGCACATAGTCTGCATATGTATTAGGACTATCTAAAAACTTCAAACAAGTGTGTTTGTCAGTACAACCCTGTGCTGACAGCTGAATGAAAGCGATCACAAAGGTTCTTGCTTGCACTGTTTAAAGATCATACAGGGTAAGACATGAGGAACAGATATTATCCAGAGTTCAGCTGCTTGTAAGCATTAAAACACCTGCATGGGCATATTTTTCTGTGGCAGCTGAATTGTGTTTGTGTGCAATTTGGCTGCTTGCAATACAGAGCATCTCAGCACTACACTTTTAAGATACAAGATCCTTATTTTGATACTTTTCAAACTATTTACATTCATTAATGTAAAGCATTCAGCATTAGATCCTTGGTTCAACTGTACAATAATTACTCAGGTTTTTTTACTTGACGGCCTTGCTTATTTCAGTTAAATAAAGGGGAAATACTAAGCAATTATAGATGAAAGCACAGTGGGGTAATTTTCTAAAGGTTTATATTAATTTTTGCCATTATTTCAGATTTTTAGTGCTATTTATTGATTCCTTCACAAAGAAAGAAAGAGATTCAAAACACAGCTTTCAGGCAGAACTTTGGACTGCTAAAGTCCAGCTTTCTTCCTTTGTGTCTTTTTTTTCCAAGTCTTATGAGATGCTGTGTTTTTCATACACCCTGAAAAGCATCTAATGCAGGAGATGCATTCTGTATTCATGGAAAGTGTTCAATTTTTAGCCCTTCATCAAGACACCCAGCTGTCTCCTGGACTTCACAGGGCACAGAGGAATCTCCTTGGCTACCATGTAAACCCCACCTTTCTGCACAAGCATACACAAATCTGATGCAATGTTAAGGACAAAGGTAAAAATCACAACCTGCAATAACAGATAAGCCACTGTATTAAACAGTGCCTCCTGGATCATCTGCTCTATGACCATGGAGCACCTGGCTGTGACTCGTGCTCACTGCCATCCTTCATTTCTATAGCTCTTTTTAGGCTCTAAGTGCCAGCACAGTCTTCATAGAATGTGCTGTATTTTGCCAGTGTATAGAGGAAAGGAGGCAGATATGGGCTCAGGTAAATCCACCATCCCATGCAAACACCAATGCTGCTGGCCTTCAAATGTGAGTCAGATGGTGATCCCACTGCAAAATGCCTTTGCCTATCAGTTTTCCAAACCCTCTTCAAATTAAATAGGCTAACAGCATAATTTCTTGGGATTTTTTTTATTAAACTGATTTGCTTATTCAATTAGTCATTAAAGGCTATTACAAAAAATAATTTTTTCTTACTATGAAGCAGTATGCTTTCTATATCACCACTGCTTAGCCCATGGGAAATCATCAATTATGTGATGACAGTCTCAGACTGCAATCACTTTACCATGGCTGCAGCCTGGTAAACATTTCTGCTAGGTGCAACACTTCCTACAGCCTCTTTCAGGTTACAAAATAGTGAGCATGTATTTATTGTTCCTAAAGAGCCTGTCAAACAAGGTAGCAAAGCATCTTAAAGGAAGACTCTGAGGATTACATACCACCCTTCAGCTAAATGAATACTTCATATATAAGAACTTCATATATAAGAACTTCATATATATTTAAAAGAGATTTTCCACGTCAGTTTTTAGAAACACATCACCGATTACAGTAAGCATACAGGAGCTGAAATTGATTCCATTAGGAGCTGCTGTTCTGAAGAGTAGCCCACATCCCAGAAGGACAATGAAATATAATATGCAGGCTCATTTAATCACTGTATCCAATTACAAGGAGGAATAAATCAGCACACACATGCCTATGTCTGAATTTTAAAAGGTAAATAGATCGTGAATAGTCAAGCCAAATGCAGAGGAAGTGCTGCATTTGCTTCCCATTTGAAATTTTTTGTTCCATTAGGAGCTTGATTGTACAGAGCTGACATTCTCTGCAGTAAGGGGACACAAAACTCTGACATTCACCTCAGTGGAGTTTGTGTATGGTCTAACAAGACTTTCCTGGTCTGTCTGCCCTGATGCATACCCAGGACTCCCCTAAGTCACAGGGGGTCAGAAGAGGAGCTGCCTTTCTTTCAAACACTACAAATAGCAGCACTCTGAGCACTTGCTTCTACCGTTTGCTGTAAACTCCCTCATCCCAGACCTACACGACCATAAGCTCCAGGAAGATCAGAATCCTCTCCATTTGTCAAGAAAACATAGTACAGCAGTTTCTTGCAAAGCTGATGGCATTTTCTTGTTTTCCAGATGCTTTTAGAAAACTGTTATCAAATATTTATTGTTCTTTGTAATCAAGAACATAGTTGTAACTTCCCAAATTACATCTTACTAACCTTGGCTCCCTGAACAAATTTCCTATCAATTAAACTATGATGTAACATCAAATGTCCCATTTGCATGTCAAAACCCTCACTCCAGAAGGGAGATTAGATTCTCATTAATAATAACATGATCTGTACTCACACATCAAAGAAAAAAAACTGTTCAAAGTATTTACATAAGCTGCACAAGGTCAGGTCATGACATATTTGCCTGGAGAGATGGGCCATCATGCTGGAAACAAAATTTCCGTAAGCCAGTAATACTACATACAGCTCAGGAAAATGCCTTCCTGGCAATGGGAGAAGCCCAGTTTCAGCTGGCAGAGACCTCCCCCAGCCTACAGCTTTAGACTTTGCTTGTCCAACATGCCCAGGTTTCCCAACTGATCACATCCCAAAATCTCCTTGTGTGCTTTGGGGCTTCTGCCCACAGCAAACCTCAGAGGTCCCACGATGGCAATGGCTCCCCAGGTGTCACTGCCCTGGGGAAGGGCTCTGTGCTCATCAGCAGCCCAGCACTGATGGAGCCTCCAAGGCATCCACAAGCTACTGTGGCCTAGGAGCCCTACCGTGTGCAAGGAGAGCAAGGAGGGAATAGACAGTGTCCCTTTGCTTCCCTGGCTACATGGCCACTGCTGCTTTAAGGGGTTCAATGAAAACCCTTTGACAGTGGGGATCTGACAAATGCTATTTGTTTGTGGTTGTTTTTCACTGTCGTTTGTTTGCTTCCAGCTTGTGGCTGTGCATCTCCCATGATGTTACTAACAGTATCAACAAACAAAATCCCATGGACAAGGCTCCTATGGGGCAGGGAATGAAATCCAACAAGGGTTTCTTTATTGTATTTATGCTGGGGCTCTGAATTCGTGGCTGGGAAAGAACAAAACCAAGATCTGGCTTTCTGGTTTTAACTGCAGTGGTTCCTAGAGAGAGGTCAACTAGCCCTAAATTCCAAGATATGGATTTGAAGAGGGTTAAAGAAAGGCTGCTTGTGGAATTGGCGGAGCATTATGGGCAATGAGAGGAAGAGGAGGGATAATGGCAGGAGGAGGATGCAGTGTGTAGAAAAAGGAAAAAAGGAAAGAAACTGAAAAGCAATAAAACGTGAAGTATAAAAGCCTCCAGCAGTCACAAGTCAGACAGCATGATTTCTCCATGATTATATCTCTCATTCTGACATTTATATCTCCATCAAAACTCAAGTTCAAGCAAAGGAATAAAATTACAATTCATGCCAAATGCCATAGCAAGAAAACCAAAATTTTTTATTATTAGCTTCCATCAAAATTAGACTCATCAATGCTGCCACTTTTTTTTACATTCATCTATTTTCCCCAAAATGTTTTTGCACTCAGTGTCCTAGTAGCCATCACATTTTCATGTCAGAGTATTTCATGTCAGTATGATCTTGATTTTAGAAGGATCTCATAAGTTTTTCTGAACTAAGACAAGGTCATCTCATGATCTCAGCCTGGCTTGGGAGATAGTGGTGTGAGCTGCTGCCACAGCTACAGCTCACATCCATATTTTTCACCTTGCCTACAAGACGGGACAAGTAATGGATTTTATTGCAGTAACCGATGCTATTCTGAAAAGCTCTTTCTGTCAGTGCCAGCTATACTCCATGAGGGTAACTGACATCTCATGAAAAACCTTTGACTGTCAAAGTGCTGTAATTCTGCTCCTATTTCAATCTTTGAAAGCATCAAAATTTACTCTAAAAAAACAAGCAGGACTGTCTCCAATGCCAACAACATAGACTCTCATAAAAGATGTTATACATCCTAAGTAATACCAAATCTTTCCCTCTAAAAAAAGCAACAGCAATTTAAAACCTGCATTATGAGCTTACCAATTGCAGTTAAAGCACAGAGCTTCTGAATTTATGCTCAATGCATTCTGCTCCATTATCTCCTTTTTAGATAGGCCCCTCCTCTCTCACAAAAGTATTCCTACTACAACCATCTATTTCTATATCCAACAGCCAATCTTCTCCCTTGCCCACTAAAATCAAAACCTAGCAAAACCACAGAAGAACACCCAGCCAATCCCTTCCAGCACACAGCAAATGTGGCCTTTAGCAGCTGCTGTCTCATCTGCTCTTTTTCTCCCTTGCCCTTGAACATGCAAAAAAAGGCAGCAGCCACTGTCAGGGCAGGGCAGAGCCTGGCTCTGCTGCACCTGGTAATCCAGAGTGTGCTGGCAGCAGCTTGCCAAGGCCCCAGACCTTCTCAAGCAATTGTGTTTATTCAGTAACACAGCAAGCAGAGGCACTCTGTGCTGTAATGTAGCCCAGGGTTCCCAGCTATTAAGGGAGGTCTTAAGAGCCCACAAAAAGCCAATTGGGAAATAGGCAGAAATCTATACCAATTAAAGGTTCACAAATAGGTCTTGGGTTGTGGCTTTTTGTTCTTAATCTCCCCGGGTGACCTCTGAGCCTAGGGATTTACAGAAAGCAGTAAAGTGGGAAAGAAAAGGACTGCATCAGTACACTGCACAACCAAGCATCACCTAACAGCAGTAACAGGGAGCATGACAGGGAGCCTAGTAAAGTAACAATCACTGTAGTTTGGCTATAGCCAAAACCAGTCCCACTCTTGCTCACAAAAAGACCAAGGCTGCTACTTCCATAGCACTGTGAAACGGTTTGAACTCAGGGCATGTTAAGAAGGATTGCGGGGGAAGGAGGAATTAACAGCATGAGAGTAAATTTAGTTCACAAGAGGGAAAAAAGCCGCTTTGAAGAACAGATTTCTTTCAGATTTTTAATACACAACCTCAAAGCACAGGTCTGCAGTGAATCCATCCTTCCACCCTGTGGGCGGGCAATGAAGGCGCTCTTTATATTCCTCAGAAAATGCTAATCTCACAAGCAAATCATTGTATTATAGCAACTTGGAGCACTGGAAACACTGGAATTCAAACTCTGAAGACAGCGCGTGAACTGTATTCTTGGACTCAGAGATACAGCAAGCACGTCAAGATACAGTTTTATCTTTTCAGCATTCTTACAAAAAAATTCCCCCATTCCATAAAAGCCTTATTCAAAAAAAGAAAAATACATTTAAAAATCAGAATTTCAGAGCACCATCTCTGAGTTTTATATCATTACAGATCCTGCTTTCAGGAAGGAATGCTTTGCTGTATCCTGAGAACAAGGCTCCAACTCAACAACCATCACAGTAAGTGCTAATGGCAACACGGGAGTCACTAATGTACAAACGCCTACTGAGGTCAGCAGCTGGGGAATCTTGGTGTGACCAAAGAAGAGTACCTGGATGACAGTGCACAGCTTTTCAACAGCTTTCAGACCAGGGTTGGATAGTAAAAGGCCTTAAGGAAGAAAAGGAGTGCAACACTAAGCAGTGAGAACAATAAGTGGGGGACCTGTGGTGAAGGGCCCCATGTTTGGGGTTCCTGAAGGACAAGGTGGTCTCGGGCTCCCGCTGAAGGAACAGAATGTGTGGACACTTTATAAGAAGCAGCAACATTGATATTTCATTTTTACAGTTCCAGTTCCTACTCTCACAGCTAACTGACCTGCCAGCCCACACACCATCTGTTGCTATTCCTCTTATGCTACTCTCTTAAAAATCAGGTCCCACTTTTCATCTACTAGAAACAGCACTTTTTAGATAACTGTACATGTTTTACAGTCAGCTTCAGTGAGCCACATTCTGGGAAAATACGAAGCAGGGCTGTATCTGGAGGCTGAGAAGATCTAGAAAGCTGTGTCACCTCTGCAGCAGAGGTTATCATGTTCTTGGTGGTTTGATCAAATTTCTGCAGGGGAATGGATCTCTAGTAGACAGAAGTCAGCAAGAGCTACCACAGTTTAGATTCATTTCAGAATTTGGCTATGATATTTTGCTAAGCGGCTGTTGACTTCTTTGGTGTTCTCATGGCTCACTAGAGGCAGTATGACTTTAGTTGCAACAGAAGGTACCTGGCCTGCTTCATCTCCAGACCTGCAGCTGTGGAACTGACCTAACCTCCTGTGTATTATTTGAGCCAGACAGGGAATCAACACAAGTTGTTGGCGTATATCTAAGATGACAGGTCTCTTGATGAGAGACATTTCTTTGGCATGACCCCTGTTCAGTGATTCAGTTTTCCCCTTTGACTTTGTGGACCTCAGTCTAAATCTTCTGACCAGGGAAACACAAGTTATTTCTGCTACATTCGACACTGACCGGTCACACTTGCGTGATCAGAAAATGATCCAGATTAAGACAGAAACTAAGAAGCAACATTTGCTATTCTTTTTACCACTAAAATGAAAGAATTTTTATAAAGTCTTCTAATAATTTTTTATCCCTTCCATTTACTTCTTGGCTTAGTACCACCAGACAACTAGGAATTATCAAAAGCACCATTCTGAAAAATATTCTACAGAAATGCTTTTCAAATATACAAACATGTCTCTCAGCTACTTAATGCATCTGGTTATTTATAAATATACATATGACAATATATATAATTTCACGTATCTGAAATACTTTCTCCATTGATTTGGAAGTTACAGCACCTAGATTGCCAATGTTATGAGAGCAAAAGGGATGTTACAAATAACTGATTAAATGTCTTCAGCGTTACACTTCCAACAACCTTACCAAATTCACAGTGTCATAACACCTTATCTTCCAGGTACCTCATCAAATTGCTTCTATCACCCAAGTTTATTTTGCAGTACAACAAATGAACATTTTCTGCATTTTCTGAATTAGAAGCCTTTCCCACTGTCAAAATAAAATTACTTTTACCCTTAAAAATATTCTTCTGATAGACCTACACTTCCAAAATCTTTTCTGCTTAAACAACTAAGTTCATCAAAGACCCTGATATTGTCTACAATGCACATCTTCATAATAAATGGTTTCACACTAGGCTTTCATGACAGCTCCTTATCACTTTCTCACATAGCAAAAGGTGACAACAGGCAATAATGAATCACTGAATTACAGGGAAAAGACTGAGAAAACTAAGAAAACTAGGACAATTGGCTGTCATATAGAATGGTAGCTTTTTCTTCTGCAAATTTGGCTCAAACAAAGAACATTAAACACTTGGGGCTCTAGTAGGTATTCTTGCATTGAGTACCAAAACAATGTATTTAGGTGCCTGCAGTGCACAAAGTGCCTCTTCGCTCCCTGGCACACTGAAACCATGTGTTTTTTGATTGCTACCTCAGTTACTTTCTCTCTCAGAAAGGCTCCAACTTGATAAGTGTACTCACAGCATAAAGTACTTGCAGCGATGAACTGAAAAAATACCATCTGTATCTACAAAGAGTCCTGATCATGCATAAGAGTGTTTATCATTCCCCATGTTGACTCTAGTTTCCCAGTTATTGGCTACAACAGCGGGACAATCAGGAGCAGCATTCCCAGACTCTGCCTTTACAAAAGTTTGCCCAAACAAGTTTTAGTGCCCAAGTGCAAATAAACCCTTTTCAGCTTCCGTGTCCTCATTTCTCAGAAAAAACTGTCTGAGCTCCTGACACAAGAGAGCATCTTAGACATATTCCCCTTGTTGGCTGCATTATCTCTGGCACTGCAGCATGTCTGTCTGTCTGTAGTGAGCCCCAGACATGATGCTCCTTCTGCAAGCTGATTCAGCTCACTACTGTGACAGAAAGTAATCCTATCAAAGAGGAAAAAAAAATTCCTATTAAGTTACCTAAATCTACTTGGCACAAGATCAAGCCAAGCATAGAAGAGGAGATGGGCTAGCACGGCAAAGTGCAGTTAGAGAATGCCATACCTTCCCATTTGAGAAGCCAGTGTCACTGCTGGCAGCCTTGGTGCTTATTTCATGCTACCCAGAGCTCCAGCTTCTCTTGTCCCAGCTTCAGGTTCCACCATGCCATTCAGCAGAAAATGCAGCTGCCACTCTGCTGCAAACTGAACCAACAACTTGATCAGTTATCCCACCTATCTTACTATAATCTTAGATTCTGATTAATTCTTTCCAAACTGCAATATGCTGCATGCAATACTCTGGGTCAGAGCAAAGATCCTCATAAAAAGAACTAGGTCTTTGATAGAGGATGCCCAACAGAAGAAAAATAACTCAAAAAAAAAAAAAAAAACCAAACCAAACCAAAACAAAACAAAAAAATAAAAATTAAAAAAAAAAAAAAACAGAGTTATCTTCCTCAGACACAACCTCCTATCTTACAGCAACAGGCAGGGTAGATTTTCCAAATGGGAAAACATATTGATACCACTGCAGTGATGGAGTTTTTGCCAGGATTTTGCCTAGTTTGTGTTTAAACCTTTCAAATTTTGGCTTCCACAGAATACTCACAACAAGGAATTCCACAGTTTAGCTGTGCTTTATACTGTAAAACCATTTCTCTTTGTCAGTTATAAACCAAATTCACTGTGTTACAAAACACTTGCCTCATCATAAGAAACAATGAACAATTTTTACGTCTCACCTTCCCCACACAATTAATAGTCTTGTAGGTCACCACGTATCTCTTTTACCAAAAGCTGCCTTCCTACGATGACCAGACCTAGACCATTCTTAGATGTATTTAATCTATAATTCTAATCACCCTTGCTGATCGTTACTTTATTTTCAACCTGAGCTGGGAGAGAAGAAGAAATCATATTATACATTCCATATTTAACAGTTACACAATGGTATAACTGCAGCTCTTGCTTGGCTTTTTTTCCTGATTACCCTAAATACTACTTGCCTTTTTAACCAATGCTGATCAAAAATTTCCAAGAACTATCCACACTACCTCCATAGACCTATTTTCTACATGATAATAGTCAAGTCAGCACCCTGCTGAATGTATAATAAGAATTTCCAATTCTTCATGGTAGAAAAACACATTACTTTGCATTTTTCAAACTTGGCTCCCATCTGCAATTTTAACCTGCAGTCACACAGATTTTTATTCCTTTCATCTTTCAGCAGCCATAGGGCTGGCTTGAGGGCCTGCTCCCAATTTATTTTCCCAGTTCTACACTGCCCCATTCTTACTATTTTCATGAGACTAATTTTGAGTTGGATCAGCTTCCTGATATAGCACAACAGCTCAAACAGGCAGTCAGATATAGGGATAACAGGGCATACAAGAACATCTTACATGGCCACCAAAGGTGAAACTATGGCTTTGTTTATCAGGAGACTCAACCATTTAATAATACAAGCACGTGCTGTTACCTCAGATTTCATCACACTCAGCAGCACCCAGTCTTCAATGGAGAATTCCCTCCATTTTAAACACAGACAATTTACTCCTCATTCATTTTCTCTTTTAAGTAATTATCAGTCCTGAAAAGCATATCATTCCTGATGAAAATGATCCTTAAATATCTTTCAGGATTTTTGGCCAGGGACTTTATCAAAAGCATTTTGAAAATATGAGTATAACATATAGGCACACCAGATCATGTATATCCTCATGCTCTTTCAAACATTTAACAGCCCTACAGGATACACAAGATCTGAAAGGTCTGCAAAAAATAATCCCCACATTTCCTTCTTCTCAGTATGTTTCTGTATACATTTCTTCCTTCTGCATCTACTGTACTGAGACCCAATTTTCCAGCACAAATTCATAACTTCATGATGAAATTTTGCATCTGATCATACTCCTGCAATCAAGTCCAGCTGCTGTCCTCACCTGCACTCTTCTCACTCCCTGCCACCCTCCCTGTGTCAGGGGAGCAAATTTTATGTCACTGACAGATCAAGTGGATCTTAAAACCAATAATTTAATATCTTCTAGGTTAGTATCAATAGGACCAGCTTTGGATCTGCTACAGAATCACACGACAGACTGTAGAAGCACAGAAGTACAAGTGGCAAGAGTGGCTGGGAAAGGCTGAGCTGCTTCTTTCAACTCCAGCAACAATTTAGGCTAGAATAATGTATTGATAAAATGACAACCTTATTACTTAGACACTCCTCAAATAGTACCACTTCTTTTAATTGGTATCACATTTTCCACCTTCCTCTGTCACTCAAGCTGCTTTATATGATAGATTACACACCACTGTTAGGAGTTCAGCAATTTCATATCAGAGTTCCTTTAGAAATCTGCACGGAATAACATCTGATCCCGGTGATTTGTTACTATTCATTTTATTGATTTATTCTAAACCTACTTCTACTGACAGCCTAATTTAGAGATAGCTTAGACTCACACTGCATAAAGCAATGGTCCTCTGCAAGAGCCTCCCCAGGTTCTCTCATATTGAACACTGATATATATATATATTAATATTTTTTATCTTTTCTGTTATTCTTACATTGATGTGCTCAGCTAAATCTTATTCCCCTCCTATAAGCATGGCAGTAATATGCATTTAGCCCACTTATTTTACCAAATCTTCCTAAAACTTCAAGGAAAGGTTTACAAAATCCTTCAAAAATATGACATTTCATTATGAAGGACTGTTAAGAGGAAGGTTAGCAAGCATTTATTCTCTCCATGCTAAAACCTGGAAGGTAAGATCACAATGTGTTGGATAGGCAAGTATTTATTCTTGTTGACATCAGTCCACATGCATCAGATACACATACACTGACTGAGTGGCAGTCACAGGAGTACATTTTTCAACACCTTTTAATCATCAGTGAAAAGACAGTGAGCAAAAAACCTAATAACATCCTTCATAACGAAGAAAAAAATTATCAAAAGCAACCAGACCTTTTTTTCTTGGAATATCAAACAAAAGACAATCTAGAATAGGCAGAGCTTTTTCTCCCTTTTTCACAACTTCATTCAGCAGCTGACTACAGTCAGCTCATGCAGGATAGTACCATTCCCCTCCAAGGTCATGTACAGTTCCACAGAGGGTGCCACTGCCCAACAGCACAGCAGTGTCATTGGTGCAGTGCAGAAACAGAATGTGTTAAACAAAAGTAACTCTTACTACACAGGACTTCTAGGACAAATAGACATGGTCTGAAGGCCACTCCAAGGTGGTATGTTAAAATCCTAAAGGTAAAACTCTTTCTGTATGACAGGGGAGAGTTCCCACTAATCCAAGGATCATGCACATTCCCAGATAAGGTGACATAGCAAGGTATGGAAGTCATTACTCCTTTCTTTTCCTAGTCTAAAGAAATCCTGTCCATACTTATACTTTTCTGCCATTCTTTTAGCTATGTCATGAGGATTTGTCCTCTTTTTCTGTCCCTTTAATCTTTCTCCAGGCCCTCCATCATTTGCCACCCCAACATCTGCAATAGCCTAACAAAACTGTCATGCCTCCCCCTTGTCACAATCCCCTTCACCCAGTCCACTACAAAGATACATCAGTTAATACCGACACCACCATGTTGTTCCAGTGGTACCATTCCATGTTTATTTCCTTTCTCCAGATCACACTTTCCCTCTGCCTCTTGCTCTCAAAGACCTTCACAAATTAATCTCTTCTCTATTCATTCCCTGAAATGAATCCTGTAGTATGGAGGTAAAAGACACGTGGTATCAGCAGATGCAGTGGGGGAGATTATGTTCTACTTAGCAATGTTCTACTTAAGCTGCCTGAGAGAGAGGGGTGACCCAATGGACTGAAGGAAATGGTCTGAGAGATCCAGGCAGGCCTGGAGCAGCAGCAGTGGATGTGATGATCACTACATCTGCAAATGTTGAATGTAAGCGCCACAAAGCAGGACAGCATGTTTGAACAGAGACCAGCTGGAGGAAACTCCAAATATGACATTGGGATAATATCTAGAGAAGGAAATGCTGCTAACATCCAAAAAATAAAGATTTTACATAAAAGAGCAATGATTCTGAAATAAATGGTGTTGTCAATGAGAAGGGATTAGAGAACCCGAGATGCTAAGATTTGGTCTCTTGAAGATTAGTTGTTCAAATCCCCACTCTTGATGAGGATTAGCCCAGGAGGTGTGTTTTGCATCTTCCACCTAGATACTGATGTATCTGAAGTGTTTCTCTATTCAGTTCTTAAAACCCCAAATTGCACTCTAAAATGCACACTCAGCAGACATTCCCCAGTGATTCCCGCCACCTTAGAGATGACTCAGAAAAGTTGTTTGTTACAGAAATTAAAAATTTCCATCCATGCCATAGCAGGAAACAAGAACAGTCTTCTTGGGGGTTGGTATTTAACATGTTGAAGTACCTCAGTGAAATGAAAACCTCCTCCCTTTGAGATGGAATGCTGGCAGGCCTCTGTTAGTGGCAAGCTCAAATTTAAGGTGATATCCCAAGAACTCACATATACTCCCTGTCACCGTCATCACAAAAATCCCTCAGTCATTAAACAATGACTAAATAAGTTAAGCCTAAAGAGTCTTGCATACCTCAGGCTTTGTAGATGTCCTGCCTCTGGAAGTCACCAGAGCAATAGACTAGTCTAGCTTTGCAGATTGCAGTGTCCTTTTCAGGTGTCCTCAGTTGCTAAAACAGTGCTCTGCTATGTCACTGGCACTGGGATAACTCTTCAGGCTGGGTCCCCACCTCTTTATTATAGCAGAGTTTATTAAACTGAGCGCCTAAAGTGTCTTGTTGCAGGTTTAGCAGCAGCTGAAGGAAGCCTTGCAGACTGTGTTGGACACCAGTAAAATTTTCTCCAGATGAGCCCCAAAACCTGCTTTACACTCTCAGGTGCAAGTGGTGTCTGCTGACTTGGGCTAGAAAATGGAGGCTGGCTGGAGCAATCCATGGCTCAGCCATGTCGGTGTTTGGAAAAGGCAGTGTTCCATGACCACGCCAGCCCCAGGAGAGCAGATTTTCTGTGAACAACCTTTGAGGGCTGCAGTTATGATTTGGCATACAAAGGGTGGGAATGAAAACATGCAGAGCATCCCTCCTTGGGAAGGGGTCAAAAAGAACAACAACCCCCTGTGCACCTTCGAATGTAAGAACAGCCCTTTTTCTTGCTCTTTACAGACACAAATAAGGAAACTGCATTGGGGCTTGAGGGAAAGCAACAGGCCATGGAAGTCATCCTGGAACTGGCAAACAGACAGCAGGAGCAGAAGCTGGGTACAACAACATTGTCCTTTCATGTTCTGTGAAGCTATGCCTGCTAAAACACAAGCCTGAGGGGCTCTGCAACTCGATCATTCTCTGAGACGTGCCAGATTGGCACTAGAAAAAAATACAAAACGCAGCAAATCCAAGTACCCAAATGGCAGAAGGATGCCTTCAGGTACACGCAAAAAGCTGTACATATGCACAATCAACATCCCATACTTCCTCATGCTAACGGCAACTGAGTCTGCAAAAGAAGCTGGTAAAAACCATTACAGGGCATCCCTCTCATAAACCACTGGGAAACATTAACTCCTAAAGTCTTTCATTTTGATGAAGTTCTGTATTACCAGATTGATCAAGTCAGAAGAAAATGGTATCTGAGGAACTACCCTCGAGGGAATGGAAGGCTGCTGGGCAAGTTTAGCACACATCTTTGTGATGGCAAAAAAAACCAAAGGCACAGCTACTTTGTTCTGCTCCTGGGATCCAGTTAACCGTGGCTACAGGGCAGAGCCTAATTGTTTCTTTCCAAAGGAGCTAGGATAAGGCAGAGGTGAGGGGAAGCTTATCAACCTTTAAATACTTTACCATCTGCTAAGAACCAAGCAAGTAATGGTTTTAACATTTGGTTTGAGGACAATTTACCGACCTCCGTATACAACAAAAAGACCAGCTTAGGAACAGCCTCTCTGTGATGTGAGGGAGAGAGAGTAAAGAGATAAAAAAAAAAAAGGTTGTACATGGGAGGATATATACAGCATCTAACACTTTACACAAGGCGTGCTTTGCTTTTACAAACACCAAAATATAACGTATATCACTACTGAAAGTATCATTGTTTTCCAGCAAGATTGTGAGTTTATAAAATAAGATGAAGCAGACTATAAAGACTGGCAGTTGATGTTCCCCAATATATGTGTGATAAATATTAATGAAAAAAACTTATTCTATTCCAATATTTGACCTTAAAAGACCAAGGAAGCATCCTCATCACACTGCCTACAAGCTGGTTCAAGTAAATTACACCTATAACTAGCCTGCTTCATCTGTGGAAGGAAAACAACCACAGCCTCTCTCTGCACTAAATATTAATGTCTAGGCAGACAAAAGCAGCACTAGGAACACTGTAATAATATCACTGGCAGACACTATGTGTTTCTTTGGGGCACTCACACATCAGCACTAGGAATATATATGCCTGTTGTCCCACCTTAAACTAATGACTTGTTCTGAGACATTCCTCTGGGAATCACAGTTGTTATTTATATTTTCAGACATTTAAAGGATTAAAGTGTGCTTATTCTCGGTAATCTCATTTGTAGAGAAAGATATATACAGGCATCAGGAGTATGCATTTTAAGCCTATTGGGAATGACCAAATACAGAGTGCCGTTGGCGGCCACCTACCCTCTCTCCTCTTCAGTATTCAGGACCTCCAAAAGTCTCACCAGCCTGGCTGCTTCCATTAAAAGTATCTATGAATTGCAGGTTACAGGCACTTCTAATAAACTACTCCATGAGCTCTTGGTGACAAGAAGATGTGCATATAGCCAAGAGATCCAGCTGGAAATTAAACTTCATGCATGTCAAGTAGCCCCATTCATATAAAATTGCTCTAGGCTGGAATGAAATATCACTGGTTGAAGAAAAATAACTAGAGCACTGGGCGATACGGTGTTCCCCGGGCTATGAGGAAATGTATAAACCGCTTTAATGAAACAGATGTGCCGAAGTACTGGGGTGGTGGCAAAACGAGTGGCTGGTCAGGAGGTGAGGCGCGCTGCAAGCATCCGGATACAGGATGGATACAGGAACAGCTGCAGGCTGCGAGGGATGGCAGCCCTGTCTGCAGAGAGACGGTGCTGTACAAAGCCCGCCGCAGCCGGCGCTGCCCCGGCGGCAGCCAAAGCCGAAGGCAAAGCGGTTCAAGTTGCTGCCGAGCGGCTCCGCTACCGCCGGCGCTCCTGCCCCGGGGCCGGTGCCGCTCCGCCACCGCCCGGCTGCCGCGCCACACTCGGGGATTCCTCCCCGCCTCGCCCCCGCTGCACGCCCGGCTGGCAGCGGCTTTCGGCCAGGCGTGCCCGAGCGATCCCCGCGCCGCTCTGCCGGCACCGGGACCGGCGCCTCTCCCCCATCCCCGGCCGCCGCCGCCTCCCCGCCGGGCTCGCTCCTTACCCGTCTCTTTGTCCTGGGCGGCTTCCAGGTGCAGGTCGCTGAGGAGATGCTCCAAAATCTTCTCCGGCGTCCCCGACACCACCACGTATCTGTCGGAAAGCAGAGAGTCCCCGGAGTCATCCTCGGTGGAGGACTGCGAGCGGCTGCTCCACTCATCCTCCTCGTCCTCCTCGTCGATGTACTTGAAGTAAGGCACGTCGAAGGTGGGCAGCGGCCGCTCCCCGCCGCGGCCCGCCAGCGCCTCGGGCACCCGCGCCCTGCCGCTGCCCATGGCGCCCGCTCCCTGCGCGCCGCCGCCCGGCCCTAAGCTCCCCCCGCCGGGGCCATCGCCCTGCCGGGGCCGCGGGCCGCGCCCCGCCCGCCGCCGAGCCCGGCCCGGCCGGCCCAGCGCCGCACGCCCGGAGCCGCGGAAGCCTTACCTCCCGCGCCGCTCGGGGGCCGGGCTGCGTGACCACACCTTCCGCAGCACCAGCGCCGCGCCGGCCGCCTCCCGCGCCCGCTCGCCGCCGCCTCCATCGTCCACCTTCCGTGCACAGAGGGACAGAGAGAGCGCGGTCACTGCCCAGCGCGCTCGGGGCTGGGGCTGCCATCCCGCCGCCCGCGGGAGCCGCCGCCGGAGGCTTAAACTGGGGAGGGGGCTCTTTGCACCCCGGGACAGGGAGGCGGAACGGGCTCCCTTTGTGAGAGGCGCTGGGCTCCGCGTGCTGGATTTTAATTCACAGAACCCAGTGAGAGGGGGGCTTTCAATATGTGGGTTTCCGGGTCCCCAAGGTGATGGTTTGTTTAATTCCCAGACAGTCAAACAAAGCAGGGGACAGGTAACAATAGTCTGAAAGCGGCAAGTGCTCCCGAGCGTGACAGTAATAGAGAGGCAGAATACACCTTCTCTGAACCTTCTCCCCTGTACTTCAGTAAAGGCAATACAAACAGTGGAGCAGGCATGTAATGTGTACCTCTGAGCATCTCCTAAAATACTCCGTGTACGGATCTCCCTTCTTTTCAACAACTTTTTAACTTGGGAAACAAACACCCCCACAGAAAGTTCAGCCCAGTGACCGCTGCATGTGTGAATCCTGGCTAAGCTGCGCTTTGTACCCCGAGTTTCTCCCTCCCCGCTCCCTGAAACGGAAGGGAGGTGAGCCCCGATCCATTTGTGCACACGCAGCCCGCATCCCCAGCGAGCCGGAGCCAGCTGACTGAGCAGTGCGGAGATGAGGGCTGGCTGCTGACCGAGCAGGGCGCAGTGAAACGCGGCGGCTGCCGGAGAGCGGCGCGCAGCCCCCTGCGAGATCCTCCTGGCACGTTCAGTCACCGCAGAGTGAGCGACACAAAAGAGGCAGCTGTTTCAATGCAAGTACATCCCAGTAGGTGCTGTTCCTCTAATTCTGACCTGGTTTAGTTATATGGTTCAGTATGCCAAACACACATATGAAGGCCATACATGTAGTACTCAAAGAAGAGAAAATAGCATTTATGCATGAAGTGTACAGTATCCAGCAGTGAAAAAGACTTCTAATGGGTTAGAAATTGTTAAGGAGCAGAGCTACCTTGGCATAATAAGGGAGAGAAACCACTTTATGATTCCTCTATTATTTTATTTTTTATTCCGAGACCCAGTGAATCTGACTGCTACTTCTGGTTGTCACTGTGGTGCAGACATGCCCAAAGATGCAGCCCCTGCCCTGAAGAAGTTTTCTTTATCAGTAAAGAACATGTAGAATTGATCTATTAAATTTCTGCAAGGTCAGAAATACAGGTACTGAGCCAATTAATATAAGATATTCATTGTAACACTCCCAGGAGACATTACTGAGCAGCCACGTTACAAGAATACTGATGCATAATTGTAATCTTCCATTTCACTGGCCATGTTTTTTTGTTGCCTACATATTTGAAAAACTGCAATGAAATAAGCAGCAAAAGAGAAGGAGAGGAAGAACAGGCACATCATTAAAGCAATTCAGTAAAAGGGAGGTTTATCCAAACAAATAAATTGCTCCATTTCTCTGTCTCTTCTCTGGCATTTCCATCCTCTAAAATAGCCCTGATCCTCATTTCCCTGTGTTCACTGACATTCCAAACTGCAGCACATGGAGAACGTATGTGATGTATGGTGCTGTATTTGTACAAGCCATCTATTTCCTCATATATGGGAATGGATTTTAAGCACACCCATATACATTACATACATGAGCAGCTGGCAGCAAATCAACAGGGAGCACTGGGAGGGTGAAAGCTCTTTCATACTGAAAGGACATTAACAATGGTTGGTGTAGAAGACAGTGTTTCCCCTTCAGCATCTCACTAGGCAGAAATATTTTCAAAAAACCTTTGGAGTAGGTGTTAGAAAATTTAGAGCATAAAGTGCCCCAAAACTAAGATTTTCATAAGGCTCTTCCTCTTGTTCTTCCCTCTTTTAGTAATTTCAAGGAAGAGAAAAATCAATATATTTTATCAGAAATTGGGCAAAACTAAGGCCAATTGGGTTCAAGTTGGATTTTCATTACCTATAATAAATATTTCCGTGAAAAAATGAGAGGAATAGAGAATTTCTTTATTTTGCTATCTTATATCCAAAAAAAATTTTCACTTTAAGGGAAGAATTACTATTTCATTAAATCTCCACTTATACATGACATATTTTTGTGTTCAGTCAGGCCCTTTAATCATACAACAAGCCACAACAATTAACCTGAACAAAGCAAAGCACATAGGCAAGTCCTACATATTTTCACAAGGTCCGATTTCAATACAGATATTACTCTAAAATGACATCAAGGCACGCTTCATTTACCAGAACCTGGAATGGTCCGTGAAATAATTCTTGCTGGAAGAAAACCACACTGTTCTCAGCGTGCTCCGTCTAAATCCAGTGACGGATGAGGAGGATGCAAGGGGCCCCCAAGTGACAGCGGCGTGTACTGAAGGGCAAGGCAGCACCCTGGCCGAGTCCCTGAAAGTCAGCAGACTGACTCAAGAGACGTTCTCATCACGCTTCCAATTAACAACGAAGCCTTCCAGCAGTTTTCCAGACCTTCACACAGCCCTTGCAACCTTCGCCGGCCGTGCAGGGGAACAGAGGCACAGCATCACCATCTCTCATTTTATGGCTGGGCAGAAGGATCAGGGCAGAGAGACCACCACAGAATCCCAGTTCGCCTGGGTGATGCTCTGCTGGCACCTGGACTTTGAGTCCCCCACGCTGACTATCTGATATTTATTTTGCTCCAGGGCAGCAGGTAGGAAATTACTCCCAGTAGCCTTGATCAGAAGACATTTGGACTTGAGGTGGGACAGAAAGAGGTAGAGCACCAAAATTCTGCAGAGGTAAACTGCCATCTCACTTTACATGTGGCCTTATGAACACTCTCTCTGTCTCATCAAGCACCATTCACATCCTGTAAGGATGTTATAATCAATCCATGGTGCACATTACCCATCACAATGAAATTTAGCTAGCTCTGCATCTGTCAGCCACTATATTTCACATTTATTACAGCTTTTAATTAATCATCTCTTGATAGCTAAACACAGCACTATCAACCTCGATGTCAGTTCCCAGCAGGAGTTTCAAGTAAACAGCAAGGTTCTCTGGACTCAGTGGATCTTCCAACCAATATTATAGCAAATTTTCCACTCCTCTCATCCATCTTTCTAATACTGAGGTAAGCCATTTATCTCCTGGGTAATATATTTTAACAGCAGACAAGTGCTACCTTTATTTTCAGCATGAAAGGAGCCCTGGGGTGGTATAAATATTTATATGCTTATAGGAATGAAACAGCTGGAAGTCATTGCTTAGTGGGCCTCAACTTGTGACTTACACTTTGCATGAGCAGGAATATGACCCCTGAATTAGCACAGAGGAAGAAGGAAGCAGAAGGAACCCATGGCATTGTTGAAAACAGCCACAGTGGGCTGGCTTCCTTATGGAAGCCATTAGGTTTCTAGGTTATTTGCAATTGGCAGGGAAATACACAATCCGTGGCCAAAGCAACTGATAACTTTGGTATCAGGGATATTTCTGAGTTCCTTGCATTCCTGAGTTTGGCCTTTTAATTAATTAAAAAAGGATCCAACACCCAGAATGCACTGCCTCCTCCCTTCCTGTGAGAAATCTCCACTACTAGAAATAGCTTTTAAAAGCTGCTCTGCTTTCCACCAGCTTTCTAACAGAAAAAAACCATTATGCTCTGCAACAGACAGTATATTCAGAAGCCTGCTTCACTGAAAAGAAAATCCATGCTCACATAATTACTCCAGGACAGGAGTGCAAAGATTAATTTCTGTATCTGTGTAGATTAATTTCTGTATCTGTGTTAGCCATTACCAAAGTGCCTGTTATGCTGGAACATCCTTAACCAGCAATGCAAACTATGCACTTCCCAAAGACAGAACTTTTGTTCAACATCTCTTCACCTGCTTTTTTAAAAAAGGAGTCAGACCCAGAGCTGTCCCAGTCAATACCAGAGCCAGACAGAGTCACACAGTGCCAGTTTCAGTGGGTAAAAAAGTAATACAGGAACTAAGAGTTAACCTATAAGGCACCTATAAACTTAATGAAGCATGGAAAATCCAGTGCACAGACAGATTTTCCTGCTGCCAAACAGCTAAGCAAAGGCAAAGAGAATCTTCTTTGGGCAACACGCAACAAAGCAAACTTTACATAGCCTATCTGCTTCAAAATCACATTAAAGGACAAAGAAATTGCCTCTTCTAAAAGTTATGGAGGGCAGGAACATTTTGTTTTCCTAGCATAATTTGGTAAAACTGACTCAACACAATCAGATAATGTCAATCACTTCTGCCTCTATGTCTTTTGATGCTGGTGCCAGGTCATGCCCTTGAGAGGTACGGGAAAAGATGTACGAAGAGGATTCCCAGGGCTGTTTGTGTTCTGAAGAGGAGACCGCTCCCCTCAAGGAATTTAAGGAGCTTCCCTGTGCACACAGGAACATATCCAAGCAGTGTGAAACACAAGAGCAGACTCAGGAAGTGGGGTCAGAAGAACAAGTGTAGAGAAGCTTTGACTGCCCATGCAGGGAAAGTTCTCAAATTGGTGACAGAGCCTGACAAAAGCCACAAAATAACAAGATCCTCATTTCCAAAGACTAACTGTTTTGCTGGGCAGGTGTCTTTTTGCTTGGATATTATAATGTCTCTTGTATATGTTATCCATGCAAAAGAAGAACATGAAAAAGACAGAAAAGTAAAAAAACTGAGAAACATTGACTGTAATCTTTGTATTATCTAATGTAGTTCCTTTGAATAAAACACTTTTTTTTAAATCTGTCCTGCTCCATCCCTACACCTCTTCCGTGTTCAGCGTATGTTGAGACTTACCTTGGAGACTGGGTCCAGGCTAAGACAAAAGGCCTTTGCAGTGTGGCATTGAGGTCCCCAAACCTGCCCACTGAGGACTAGGTTGGACACACCAAAAGTGAGAGAGCTAAATCTCCATCCTGGCTCATTGCATCCTACAAGCATGTTCTGGTTTTAACAGCCAGGAGCTGCAGCTGTACAGAAAGCCCTTCAAGCTCTGGCTGAAGCATGCTTGGAGCTTCCAAAGCCTTCAAGTATTAACCTCCAGAGCTCTAGAAACGCTTTACAGAGGTGGTAGAAACTGCGTTTTTTGCCCTCTAACTTGGGTCATATTTAGGCAAATATTTATGAAGATGGCAAAAAAACTGCAAAGGAATTTCAGATCCCACCTCAGAATAATAAGGGTATATGAGCTTTTTTTTTTTTTTTAATAAGAACTACTGCCAATTTTTCTTTTTTTTTTTTTTTGATACAAAAAACAGGATTTACCCCTAACTTCACTCAGCTGCTTCTGAACAATGTTGACTGCATTCTTCATATAGAATTACATAGGCTGATGCAGACACCTTTCAGAACAAACAGAAAATATACAACTCCTGAAGCAATGGAAAATGATATCTTGCAATGTGAGACATTTGCTAGTGCTAATAATAGATAATGAGGTGAGTCCTGGCTATAAAATATAGGCACACTTATACTGCAAACATAAAAGAAAGGGAAAGGAAAAAAAAGAAAACACATTCTATTAACAGATCTAAGATACTTTCAGACAGCTTCTATGAAGGCTAAAGGTGATCGCATTCTTACTTCTGTGTGTTTCTCCCTAGAACCTGTTATTATGGAAACTGCAAAATTAGATCTAAAGTCAGCAAAACACAAACATGTACAAAATTATTCTTTGCAGACTATTCTCCTTCATTTGACAAAAAAATGGAAGTGAACAGATCACAATTCATACGAGGGTGGATGACAATATCTCTGATCTCTGTGGGGATATGTTACTGCATTTCACAGAGTTTCAAGAGAGATCAAAATCTGTATTAAGATGTTTGATTCACTTTCAACTACCACAGAAGGAAAGCTTTCAAACTCACCAGTACAATTCAACCCCACTATGTAAGGAGGAGACCAGTATTTTTTCTGCAGTGGTTACCCTCTCTTAATTTTAGAAAGATGAAAATTAAAAAAAACAGTTACTACTCTACCTCAACTTAAAATATGAAAACATGAAAGTTTTTCAATGGGACTGCTTGTTTTGAAGTTGCAAGATCACTTTTTCCAAGTATCAAGGGAAAAATTACTTTAGAGGACTGCAGGACCATCAACGTTTGTCATAGATTTTTTTTACTGACTCCTTTCTTAAAAGAAGTTTGTCATACGGCAATTCTTAAGCATAAAAAAAAAATTGTTACCTAAGGCTGTGTTGTTTCATTTCACTACAAAATACAGCTCATAGGATATATATATATTGCATTTTTTATTATTTTTTCTGATGTCATGATCTTTTCCCCAGTTCTCTGTACTCTTTAATGTTTTTGTTTTCGCCTGCAGTTGTTTATCCCTTAATGAAAGTGGGTTAACGACAGTATACTGGTAGAAATCAACTAATGACATTAACATGCCTCACACAGTGATTTTGTTTTGAGTCTCAGGGACTTCTGACTGGTCTGTAAAACCATAAAACACTCTAAATTTTCGACCACAGGAAAAAACACCCAGGCATTGTACCAAAACTTCCTAGTGGTCTCACACTGAGCTATCAGTCTGACAGATGCACAACAGCAACAACCTCCTCTGAAATTTATCAGCTACACAAATGGCGATAAAATGAGCACAAGCCACAGCACAGGAAAAAAAAATCAAAATCCTTTGTTGCTGAAGCCAGTTTTGAATCCTATGTCTGATAATGCACAGAACAAGCCCTTTTAGAAAAACTGTTGGTGCTGTCATCTGCATACTGAGCATCCACAGCAAAGGCGACGTTCATAACAAGTTATCCTTGTAGAGGGGTCAAAAGGACAGTGCTGGTAAGACAGAGATGACAGACAACAGGCATCAGGGAAAAGATTAATATCCCTACACAGTCATACATCAAGGAACACAATTTTTGCCTGTAATCCCAAAACTGCTGAGAGTAGGATTATTTCTGCTTTCTCTATTACTAAGAAGAAAGAAACCGCTCATGGGAATAGGGCACTGCTAAATGTGAGTCCTTATGTGAGCTGAAGGGTTGCAGTCAGGTCCTAAGGGAAAAAAAAACCCAAAAGCTCAGTTGCATGATGTTCCCAAGCAGTGGTCCAGCTACAAGCTGGGCGGGGGGACGGTTCATTGTGCAAGCCACTTAAAAATATGAAAAAAGTTTGTGTAGTTAAAGAAAGGCAAAAGAAGTGAAAAAAGAGGAACCTCATGAAGTTTTCACAGAATCATAGAATTGTTTATGTTGGAAAAGACCTTTGAGATGAAGTCCAGCCACCAGAAGGTTCACAGTTAAAAAGGAAAAAAAATCTTAATATTCTTTGGAAAATAACAGAAGCATAAAATCCATGACTGAAAGCAGGAATCTTGGTGTACACTTCCTGTGGCACACTTCGATGGTGCTGAGCTGCAGTACAGTTGCAGATACAATTGCACTGTTTGGACAGGCAAGAAGTGTCCTAAATAGAGACCAAATTGTTTGTACCCCTGACTGGCCCCAAATTTCCTCTAAATATATTTAAGATGAGAACACTTTAAGGATTGGGCTTTAATGAAAGGAAGCAATGCCTCTAACACAGGAAAAAGAGCACACTTTCTAAAATAAGATGAAAAAACCATTACTGATGTCACAACCACCAAAGTAATGTTATCATAACCTTAACACTCCACAACTCTTTGTTGGTTAATGAGAAATATCTTCTCACAACAACTGAAGGCTATGCATTTCAGTTTTCCCTTTCTTGGAGCACATGCTCTTCATAGCTATTAGTGGGTAAATCTGACAGCCAGACAGAGAGCTACCCCCTTGGCAAGAACAACTGAGAAAGGAGATCTTCTCTCTGCAACTGTACAAAAACAGGGGAAAAAAGAAAGGGGAAGGGAGTGAAGCAAGGCAGAAGATGGGATGATAGTATTAATATTGCTGTCATTCTCTCACAGCTGGCAGGACTGCATTTACTTGAAAAAATGTCAGTATGCAGAAGAATTGCAGGCTTAGAGCATCTGTATTTATAGAAAAACCTGCACCACACCAGGGTAAATTAACATGACTGTAGAACAAAAGGGGCAGATGTCAACCATCCTCTTTAGTGGCCTTGCAAGTAATGTGGTGGGGTATGGAGCTGGTTGGAAATTTCCCAATAAAACCTTTTCTTTTCACTGAAAAAATATGAATTCAGTACAGCTGAAACTGTGCCAGAACGTGTCAGTTTGGACAGAAAGGAGCCAGCCAGGCTTCCCCCACTGCCTGCACATACTGCCCACCCGACGCTGGCAGGGCTTCTGCATCCCCTGCCACACAGGAGCTCAACAGGCCTGGAGGTCCAGGTCCCAAGGTAAGTGTCAGGAAAATTCAATTTGTATTTCTGCCCTAAAAGAGTCTTGCAATTGTATCATTTTCACCAGAACCAGAATTGTTTTCCTCCCCAGAATGTAAAGTTTCCTTCAGGACAAAATCTCAAAGACCAGATGCAAATACCTCCTTTTGTGAATAGAATAGAAGAGAATAGAACAGAACAGAATAGAGTAGAATACAGCATAATACAATACAATAGGAGTATGTAGATGAAACAGTTCAATCCACCAGCTCTCTGGAGAAGACTCTGGAAGACACTGGAACAGTATCTTCAATGATGTTAGTGGCAGTGGTTCAAGCCTTAGCTGCAGTGAAGAGCATGAGGGATATGCTCTCAGGGCTGCAGATTTAACCTGGATACCCTAGGACTGATGACACATACTACTATTACCATATGACTCAGGGAAAGAAAAATAGATATATGTAGATAAATGTGTGGATATACAGAAATTATACTTGAGAGAAAAATCCTAACATCAGATGGGCGAAGTTCTAGAAATTACTGGCATATGAGAGGAAATAGATAGCAACTGGATTAACATCTAACAGGGCTGGAACGTGACTTCTCTGGCAGCCCCCATATAGCTTTCACTCAAGAATGAGAACTGCAGAACACAGCTCACTAATGTTAGTGGATTTAATTTATTAATGTAGACTAATATTCACCTTGGTAAGGACAAATGTACAAAGGCCTTACAACCTTTATAATGGAAGTAGTGATAAATAAAGTCTCCTGAAAGAATGGAAGAGAGATGGCAGTAAATATATGACACTGTCAGCCTTATATTGCTCTAATTACCAGTTCTGAACATATACAACTTCAAAGTCAAGCGGCTAAGACCAATGATGCCTTTGTCTTTCACTCCAATTTATACGAGGTGTGTAGCAAAATATTATTTTTAAAAACTCACTTACCCCCTTACTGTCTTTGAGAGAAAACTTTGTCTCTTGGCTTATGTCTATAATACCTCTTAAGGCTGACAATGCCATCACTCCAAAAAAAATAAAATAAAATCTGTACATTATTCCCATTATAAGCCACAGTTGCAAACTAGGAAGGTTAAAACTTGCCTATTGCTGCTCATTACACTTATAACTGTGAGGCACATATCTTTTTGTTGAAGTGTTATGCTCAAGAAAGGGTGCAGATAATTTTTCCAAAAAGAGTACTCAGCAAAGGTCAGGAGCTGGATCTGACCTCATAAAAGGCTTAAGGAAAAGGTTCTCTAGAACTGAGTATACTATATAAAGCTCAAGCTCATTCTCAAGAACTCCAAATTCAAACTCTCTCAAATGCACTGACATTTAACTGCAATGCACTGAGTAAAGGAGTAAAAAAAAAATAGAAAAACAATCCAAAGCTAATGTTTAAAATCAAAACAATTTATTTAACTTCTAGAACAATAGAAATCCCACAAAATAGAATTTATATCCTGTGGTTTGGTGGTTTTTTTCAACTAAGTTAGACATAATGATTTCTTTTGAAGAAAGCATGAATCACAATGGCTACAATTTTCTTGGGTTTGGATGACAGTTCTAATTCTCTCCAAAATAGCCTAAAATCACCAGCCCTTTTACTAATGCTTTTTAATGGTTCTTTTCGTGTTAATTAATTCATGAATCTAAATCATTCAAACATATATAAGCCACTAATCACTCACAGACTTGATAACAGATCCTAAGTAGACAGAAATGTGTAGAGCATGTAATAAAACTGCCAAAAAAAAAAAAAAGGAAAAAGGACTTAGAAGGAAAAATAAAATTCACTCCTTCCACCTAATAGCAGGAGATGTGATTCTGCACTTATTATGCAGGATAAAATATTCACTGATGTCAATAGCAGCTATAAAAATAAGAAAAATCAGGCTGCTTCTGTGTAGAAATCTTTTTTCTAATATTACATGCACAGAAGCAAATTAAAAGTTGCTTTTTTTTTTGTTTTGGCACAATGTTTGTTGTCAACATTTAGCAAAAGGAAAACATAAAAGAATAAGGGAGGTGGGGAAAAGCAGGTTAACAATCAACTCTTGTCAGCAATAATTAATACAGAACTGGAGGTTATAGCCCCCAAGAAATAAAGAAATTTTATTGCAGGATTACAACAAGGAAAAAGAAGAAAAGTGCTTTCTTGCATACTGATATAAAGAAAATTAAATAAAATTATTAAATAAGTTTTCATGTATTGAAGAAAAGCAAAGTGTCACAAGCTATACAAATTACAGAAAAATGTATGATATCACATTATGAAGCAACATTTTGTATTTCTTTATATTTTATGATTTTAAATAATCAGATATTAATTTACTCTTTATTTTTTGCCTGATGTAATTACGTACCTGCTTGTTGAGTGCCTATATGCTCTAAATTTATTTCAGTAGGAATGTTGGGAGAATCCTCTCTGCTTTCCTTAGATAATACAATTGTGCCCAACTTTAGAAGGGAGCTAAGTTAGTTATACCAAGGGCAACCTCAACATTTATTCAAGTTATGGAATGAAAAATGCACTGTTACCATGGCAACTGGTAAATCACATTGTATCTGCAATGAGATGCAAGGAATCTTGAGTAAACACTCATTTGCCTCCTTGTGTGACCTCCTCTGCAGGGAATGGTTCCTCTGTGGGAGAACATGTGCAGAACTGTGGCATAGTCCAGATTTCACTGTCTCTTCTGCAAAAAGTTGACAGAAGTAATCCCAAGTGCTATTTTTATGTGGGGAGATTTAACTAGCTCTATCATTAGAACAGGAAGAAAAAAGATCAGGGAACAGGGAAAAAAAAGATCAAATAATGAATGTTTTGCTGGGATTTGCCCCAGGCAAGACCACGAAACCTTACAATGACAGAGTACCTCAAACTCATGTTGCACCCCCTGCACCAGAAGACCATTCACAAGAGCACTGGAAAGAAAAGCCTTGCTGCCATGGAGGCTGCCAGACATGCAGCAGCAAATCATGCTGGAGCTGGAGCTGTTGCTGCCTACAGCCATCTGCTCCACCCTTCTAAGGGATATTGCCACCTCCAAAACAAGGACATCTGATCTACCCTCAGCCAGGCTGCTGCATGTTTTGCTGGGCTCTGATACTATCAGCACATAACACACCAGCTCTGCCTGACATATCCTTCCCTTCTCCACGTGGTAGGGGACAGCGTCTTCAGAACAACTTGTCAAACCATGTTCCTCTACTGACAGTCCCATCCATAAAGTCTCAGCCCATCCATCAGCTACTGGGCTTTCACTGTACTTCCCTGCTGCCCTTTTCTAGCTCTTCTTCAGCCACTATCATGCCTACATAAGGCTCCTCTCTTCAGTTAAATTCACCATGAGAAGCAGCACTGACACCAGACTCCCAAACAATCTCCCTTGGGTCACTCCTCTTCTCCTTCCTTGAAGCATCTCCTCCTAAGCAAGCTGGTGTTATCTATAGGGAGAGAGTGACACTCCATGATGCCACTTATCAGCTTCTGATATCATACTGTATGCACAGGGATTTCTTCAGCCAACAAAGGCTTCACTGCGGGCTGCAATTTTCCGCTGATGTATCTTCTGATCCCATTCTTCTTCCCTCATCACATCCCATAACTACAGACTACTTAGACACTGCCAACACCTATTATGCCACCCAAGGAATACTGAAACTCTCATGTATCTCTGATCCTGCCTCCCCTTCCCCGTTTCTAGCTTTGGTTCTTTTCTGACCATGATAGCTTCAAACAATTTTTATAGCTTTCTACAGCTACATCCTTTTCATGTATAACTGTGAGATCTCATCCTAGCCAACTTCTTTCTCCCTGCTCAGAATTTTTTTTTATGTCATAAATCTCATAAATTCACCTTCTCTTATAAGTTCTTCCAAAAATTACTTCTTAGACCTGTTTACTTTGTCATTACGGGATTCTTCCTTCCCACATGGTTGGCCATTAACTATTTGACCTGAACTTTGATAGATGAGGAGATGCTGCAGGTGAAGAAGACACACAGTCTGGAGTTCACCATCTATCACAGAGCATTTGAGTAACAGAAACATAAAATGAGATGTATGGACAGATGTCCAGGTCTTAACTCCCTAACAGAACCCTGTGGAGAGGGTTACAATATCCAAGTACTCCAGGGAAATAACTAATGATCCTTTCTTCAGTGCAGTCATGTTTCAAGAAACAATTGTATGAGTTACTAAGTGCTTGCAACTGCCTCAGTAATTGCAATGATTTATTTTATGCATCATCATAACTACAGCACTAGGTCAGGAGGACATGTGCCTTATGGATACCTTGAATTTTAACACATGCATTGGAGGCAATCAGAAACACAGAGACCACAGTGGTGGGCAGGGGGGTAGGGGAAAGACAAAGTCTAAAATCCAATCTAAAACACTAGGTTTCTGTTAAATTTTTAATAAAATTTACTATATTTTCAGATGATCCTAAGCAGAGGTTGCTTACGCTTTCTTCTGCTCCCCTAAAATGGAAGTGATCACTATCTAATGCTCCTGAAATATGTTAGGATTTTTTCCCAGGTTAAGTAATGAATGTGCAGTTAACAGTGTAACTATCCATTCAGTAAAGACAAAAAATGAAAACACAAGCCTGTTGTCTCTGTTTTATACCTCTGTTTATTCCAGACAAAACTCTCCCTGTGCAAAGCATCTTTCTTCACCTACCCTTCATCTGTACTGGTGCTCTGGCTGCCTGTTAGCAACCAGCAAACAGGGGGATGAGACTTGTGCTCGTGAGCATTTACTTGACATGGGAAGTATGATCTCGACACATAGCTACTCACCTGACCTACCAAAATGAGGCTGCACCAAGGATATTTTGTGAGGACTCACACCCCTGGTGCAGGAAGATATGTTTCTGCAGCTTCAGAAGAGATTTGTTAGCAGCTTCCTGGGCATGCCCATCCTCCTGACATTACTTAAACTCCATTCTGCAGTCACTTTTCCTTTTAGCTGTGTAAAAGCTCAGAAGGACATTTTTAGGATAATGATAAGTTAAAGTGCTGTCATCACCAAAACTTTCATGCTATTTGAAGATCTTGAAGACAATTTCTCTCCACCTCCATAAACTTCAAACCATTCCCCTATGATAACTCAAGAAAAAGCCCTGCTAACCTTCAGCACTGTTTTTCCATTTACTGTGTTCAAGGTCAGAAGTGTAAAAACACTAAACCAACACAGTTCTCAAGGTCAAAATACAAAATGCAGCAATGATATTCCACAGGAACTTTAATTCATTTGGTATTCAGGACACATTCTTTCTGAATATCAAATCACAAAATCATTGCCAATTCATCAGATTTTCAGCTTTAGCTTATTAAATATTAGACTATGCTAAAAATAAAATGCAGGTTTTAATTTATCTTATTAAAATGCTTCTGTACAGCATGATCTAAGTTTCTAATTATCTAGATCTCTATATTATCTCAATTGTTATTTCAATATAAGCAAATTCCTAACAACACATTTTAATGGAAAATATTCATATACTAAAAAGTTGTAAAGCATTAGAAGTCAAAAAGTTGAATGTCAAGATGCTAAAAATGAAAATGTTTCTCTACATTGTGTCTGCCAGGAGAGCAAGAGCTTACGCGACATTTGGCAGTGATTTCCCATGATGAAGCAACTCTTTGGTGCTTTCATTTCCATAAAAGCTCTAGTCTATTTAGAGGTAGTTCCTAGCACCTTGCCCTTAACAAGGCAATACAGATAAAGTTCATTAAATATATTGTCTAAGGTAGGAAAGTGAAGAAGTTTTGCTGTAACAAGCACTTAACCTTGGGGAAAAAAAAAAGTAAAATAATTGGAACAAATTATTTCTTATAAAAGCAAAGATGAATATATTGTTATTGCATGTTCTGCTGTGTTCACAAAATTGTCTAAATGAAGACTCTCTGGATGGGGTGTATTATTAGACCTCAATCAATAGGAATTTTTTCAAGCAGGCTGGGCATCCAACTATTTGACGCAGATCTTTTCCACACACAAGAGCACTGGAACACTGGAAACTGCAGCATTAATGAATTACAAGGAAGATTGCAAATGCCTTTGATTTTAGAGCTAATTCGGACAAGATAATGGTCAAGCAACTTTTACAGCTTTTTGATACTTCTGCTGGAATGCTGAATTTTTGTTTCTTCTTATAGCAGGTAAGACGTGAATTTCTACCATACTAAAATGAGTAAATTTATATTTGTTTTACTGGTTTTATTCTTAAAGCATCCTTAATACATATTGAACATCACACAGTTTAAAAACTAATAGCATTCTAAAACAATAGTTATTGAATGATTTACTGTATAGCTTTTGTCTAATGCAAATATTTACTATTTACATGTCACTGCAATGAAAACAGTATGTGTCAATTGATTAACCAGTAAAAATATTAGACAGAATTGGAGAGCATTGCTACAGCAGCTGCAAAGGAAAGTGGTGTGGTGAAACTGTAGTCCTTTTGCCTACTGGGTACAGAACTAAGTTTTGCTCTAGGGAAGAGGCAATCATAACTGCACATATACATATGTGTATGTCTGTGTGACAGCTGGGGGTGGGAGAGTGAGAACAGACGAGTTACAGGGAGCATACTGGGCACCCAGTCCAAGAGCAGAGCAGCCCTGCTCTACACATGGCTGCGGATCCCACACAAACCAGCACACGTACCCACAGCTCTGCTGGAAAATTGGAACATGTTCCCCCAGTTCCTGCATACATTCCTACAAAGAAGTGTCTAAAATGAAGTAAGGGAGGCACATTTTTAGGCATCCTTGGAAATGAAAGCTATGGCTCACACACTGAAAAAAAAAAAAAAAGAATTTATAGCGGTCATTTTTAAGTAAGTACCTGATTTGAGTGTCCCACATTAAGAATCTGCCACGAGCAAGTTTCACGTGGTTCAGGTGTTCAGACTTAAAAAAGGTATCTGCTTCAACCTATCTATAGTATCTCTCACCCAGCCAGTGCACCCTAACTACTCAAACACCCCTTCTGATGACCAAGACTCAGGTTTTAATATGAAGAACTGAAAGGGAAATTGCAACTTTTCAGAATATGCTAGACAAAACACCAATGCAATCTGAAAAGAGAAAGAGAATGAGAGGACTGTCAGAACAGATGGGTCACCAGGAGAAAGCATCTTCTTTATGTTAACAACTGAAATGATGTGTTTAAATAACTGGTTCATTCTACAATGTGAAAAGGGGTTCCATAAGTAGTCTTTGTAGGAGATTGTCTTTGCTTTTAGCAAGGTATGCAGTTTGCTTAATGAATAAATATGTACAGCACATGCACATGTAGGCAGGTGTCTCTACAGAAGGAGAACTGGGGGACCATAAACACTGCAAATTCCTTGGCGGAGAAGAATTCTGACCATCCTTGGTAAAATCCTGAGAAAGACCTCAGATGCAGGAGACCATCATCTGCAATATGCAGGATTTGATAGCTTCCCAGTGCAGCACTGGGCACTGCTCAAACTCTGTTGGAAAAGTCTTGCGATGCCAATGATAAAGCAGGTAGGAAAATCCAACCTAGCTTAATTCTCTTCTGTCTCTTTGGGAAATTGGAGTAACGAACTCACTGCAGATGAAGCTCTGCTTAGAAGCCACATGTTCCTTTTTCATGAGTTCATCAAAATCCAAGAATCCAAAAAGGAATCAATATGGCCCAATGATTAGCTCAATACAGGTACTGTGTAGAGACTTAAGAGATTATTTAGACAGACTGAATTAATGTGTGATTACACGAAAAAGATTCCTGTTTCTCACCTGAGGAAACACAGCCAGAGTGTCAGTACATTTCCAGCTATTTGCTGTTCACACAAGGAAGCCCAGGCCTGAATATATGTGTTTTTTAGCCCAAAGCCTGAACAACCAGGCTTTGCGTATGAGAACTGAAATTGTGGCCACTCTAGTCAGCTCTGATTAGCATCTTCTCTGACCATGACCACATCCAGTCTCTATTAACTTGCTAAATATGGCCAAACAGCATATATTGCAAACAGTAAATAGTTTTAACAGTTGTATTTGTATCCACAGATGTGTTTTAAACATTCCTGTGGTAGTGAATAATCCCCTATTTGCAATATAAAAGTATTTTGTAAAAAGGCCTAAACTGATGCTGTATTTATTGAACAAATATTAGTACCTCTAAAAACAGGAGAGACACTGTGATATTGCAACCAAACCAAAAAGGTGATGCACATTTGCCTTCTATGCTTGTCTTCTACTCTGCTAAAAAGAGCAAAGCTTGTCTTTGTTCCTCCCAGGACCAAACTAAGTAGGAATGCTTCTCCTGATACAACACACAGGTCTACTCCCCTCACCTCCCAGGAAAAATGGAGATTAAATGAGGGGTGGTGCTCTCAGTTCAGCCACTCCAAGTGAGAAAGCAGCATCAGCCAGGCTGGCAGGGGACAGAGCTGATGCAGAGCAGCCAACAAAGGCATGTGAGCTGTAGGCCCTTCCCTTGATCAAACAGGGCTGTGTAGCTCAGCATCACCCCCTGTTCAGGGCTTACCCTTTTCAGAGCCTGGAAATCCATCTAAGATTTGATCTTCAGCAAGCTGTTAAAGGAATTACCAGCCACCATTCATGCTATTCCTGAGTTAGGTCATCCTATTATTTTCCCAGTCATCAAAAGAGGCTAAAGTACTTTTTCCTGCAACCCACAACTGCTGCTGCTCCCACACGTCAGAGCCTTCCCCGCTCGGATGCTCGCGTTCCAGGCAGTGACAAAAAGAGCTGGGAACTGCCTGCCACACGGTATCAGAAAATATATTTGAGGAAGTCTGCAAGGTCATTGCTAATTTCAAAGCCTGTTTCATGTTTCCACATGAAACACCTAATTAAAACTTTTCACTGGGTAGTTAAAATGAAATGCGTGCATATGCACTTGAGACCTCGTTTTCATGTGCTGTGAATTAGAATACAGGAGGTGCTGCACAGCGGTAGGAACACTAATCGAGGAAGGAGAGGGGAATACCTGCTTTGATTTAGAGGAAGATAGTCAGCAAAAATACCACTAATCGCCTGGGTTTTCATTCCTTTGCTCTTTGAGCTGCCGCACAGAACCAAGAAAAATGGATGCAAGTGGTGTATTAACTGCTACCAAATCAGCACTCTCCACAGGTGGCCATGTGTCAAGCACATCTTGCAAAATGCCACCACCTTCCATGGCTACGATGTGACAAAAGCTTTCGACTCTACAGGCTATATACTGCTCTCACCAAAAAATATCTATTAACATCAGCAGGGGCTGAATTAAACTTTAATATGGAGACACAGTGAGTGATGGAATGGCCATAGCAAAAGGACAGGTTTGGGGGGAGATTTTAGGGAGGTTTCATGATCAAAATAAATAAATACTGGGGCAAAAAATGGAGCCTGCAAAAAATACAAGGTCAGAGTATCCTGACATTCCTGCTGTGTATGTGGTTTCAACAAACAAGGCAGAGAGAGCCACTTTACAGCTGCCACTTTTCCAGAAAGTCCTCAGAGCAGATAGCCTGACTCTGGTCCAGGAGAGGCAGCTGAACATAGGGGAAAGGCTGTCTGTACACTGGCATTCTTCAGGTGGTCTCCAGAGCATGCCTGCAGGAACAGATGCCAACAAATGCTGTCAGCATTTATTCCAGTGAGGTCCTGACACAGGCCTCATTGACTCCAGAGCATCCTGCCACTGGAATCACACTGGCTTTAGCACAGACTCCAGATCTTACTACAGAATTTGCTCCAATGTAGTTTCTATTTGAAAGAAAGCAATGTTTGGCATGCAGAAATGTGTTTACTTGTTTAATGACAATCTACAGGTATCTTCTGTGTTACTGGCCCAAATCTTCACTACAATGAAAGGAAACATCCTTCCTGAAGTTATCCAGGAGGATAGGAGGAACAAGAAAGAGAAAAAAATTGATACCTAAAGCACTGAATCCTTTTTACATGACTGATTTCTGGGCAGACTACAGAATCTCAGACAACTTCTAAAGAGGAAGCTGTGGTAGATAACTGTGGTTTCTAGCTTATCAAAAAGTTTTCCAGTTAACTTGGGTAGTTCTTTTCAGCTGGGTCTAGACTATAAGCCAAAACGAGAATAGTTTCAATTCCAACAAAAACCATTAATTACTTAAAAGTTCTGCACCATTGAAAGGTGAAAGACAAAATTACTATTCCTGAAATTCAGAAACTGATTAAAATTTCTGACCAAAATTTGCATGGTACATATTCAAAGCATTATCAACTTTTCTTTTTTATCTTCTTGAATTTAGGTAACAAACTCCCTAACTTAACAGAGAGATTCAGACACCTTTGTTATTCGGAGTTCCCAGAAAAAGGGTAGTAGCAACTGTACAGAAGTAGATGGCAGGATACATTCACTTTATTATCAGCATAACTGGGAATTTATTGACGTCATAAATCAGGAAAATGGAGAAAAGAACATTCAGAATGTCATCAAATGTATTTATCACATGGATAGAGGGAGAATTTAATGTCAGAAAACCAAAGAGCAGATGCTTTGAACTAATAAACTGATATTTCTATTTCTCCAAAAGGAGAATATGATAAGATTAATTCTTTGTAAGCCTTTAGACAGTCTAGAAACATAAGCAGGCTAGTGGTTCAAAATCTGGAGAGAAACACAGAAGCAGGGGATAGTGACAACCTGCAGATTGCAGATTGCAGCTCTCAGAGAGTTTCTCTACTTCTTCATGTGAGTAAATGGAGCAAAGGCAGGACCAAGGAGCCATGCTTTCAGTCTTGATACCAACAGAATTGTGTAGTCCTGCTGCCCATGAGAAACAACACTCCTGTCCTCTCCTGCTCCTGGATGTTGACCCCCATTTGTCACTCACCCTCTTCTGTGTGCGTGTGTGCCTTGATGAAGCCACTTGGTGAAACACAGGATCTAGATTAAAATACTGCCAACCAAAAAAATTGCCAGGATATTTCATTTGATCCAGTCCAGTTTCTGGATTGGGTAAGTCACAAGCTATGGGGAATTTAGGATGGCTGTGTTTCACCAGGAGCAGCAAAGTAGCTCTTGCCAGCACAGGTCATTCCTGACACCATATCTCATTCTCACCCTGTATTTGTGTCCCCAGAATATGAGGGGAACCAATCCAGTTGGACAATAACCCCACAAGGAAGGTGTATTCTTTGTATTTTTCAGCTTCATTATTCCCTGTGTTGTCTCAAAAAGCAGCACTACGTGGGCCAGCCCAGGGTTGAGGACAAGTGTTTGGGACAGCACAGCCCCTGAAGCGATGCCTGAGGACCGAGAGGCTGTGTAGGGACTGCAAATGTTTGGCCTCACCTCAGCTATGCTCAGGATTTTTTTTAAAAGTTCCCCTTGGCCATCAACATTTCAACCCACTTCCAGCTTCCTTGAGATCCCAGAATCAAGTCTCAAGGATCCCAAAGCAATTCCTCAACATTCATTAACCACTGCAAGGTTTATGGCACCCTTCAAGGTCCCACACATTTAAGACCTCATTTTATACCTGGGTAAGCAAAGATGCAGAAAAGTGATGAGATTTAAAGAAGGTTATTTACTAAGTAACCAACAGAGTCAAAAATAAAAATTTAAAGTTCTGTCTCCCAGGTTTTAGTCTGCTAAATACCATGTGCCCTTTTTACCCCTTTCAGCACAGGACCTAATTCATTGTCCCGCAAAAGAATGAGTCACCATTCCACTCTAAAGAAAGCCCAGCATGCAAAACGTGTATGCGGAATTTCCTCCTATACAAAGTAGTATAATGTTACAGAATAAATCAAAGAGGAGAAAATTAGGCTTTCTTTTCTTTTAAACACTAGGATGAGCATCTGGAGGAAAGAAAGTATTGTGGGAATATGTAACTTGACTTAAAGGAAAATAGTGAGGTTTCTATTCAATGTGTTCCTATACTATGTTCACAATATGTCATGGGAGCAACAAGCATGACTTGAGTGCTTTTTTTTATTAGGAGAAGGATCACATAATTTCACCACTCTTTTGCACTCCTGACATGAGGATGTTCTCCACCAAAACTTTGGCCACATTAAATAGATGCAAAAAAAGGAACAGGAAGTCCTCTTAAAAGTATGTAGTAAATAAAAATAATTCTATAATAATTTTTAAAGTGCTGCAAAAGACTGAAACACATATGCAGATGATCCCAGTCCTACATCTGAACAGGAGGATCCTTATCTCTAGCAAACTTTTTCCACTTCAAAAAGATGCTTATGCCTGTGCCATACTGGTAAAAAAATAAAGGAAAATAAAAGGAAAAAAGGGTGAAAAAGGAAAAAAAAAAAAAAAAAAGAGAGAAAAATAATTTTTTAAAAGCCTAGGACCTGCAGAAACCTTTTCTTCTCAGAAGATAAAGAGGTTGGCTTAAGAAAAATAGGTGATCACCTGGGGCTATGCATTCATTCCAGCAGATGAAAAATCGAGCATCTGGAATGGGACATTCTCTCCAGAACATGACAGAACTAGATTCCACTCCCTTTTTCCCCTGATTCAGACCAGAGACTTGAACTTCTAGTTACCTCCACAGCAAACATGTACCTAACTCTTAATTACTTATTCTTACTCAACAAGGAGGTATAACTGACAATCTCATTGATAGATTCATTTTTTCTTGGCTTGGACTAGAAGACTAAATCAAAATTGCAAACTATCATCTTACCCTGGTACAGCTCTCTCTACTAGTGCTGGCAGGTCCAAGAGGTATAAAGAGAAACAGCGAACTCCTGTGCTGACATGCTAAGGCCATTCTGTTTAAATTACTTTAGACATCTATACCCCCTCATAGCTATTCAGGCCATGAAAGGTTTTGCAAAGCTGTGCTATAGTTGTTATGACCACTTGATCCACAGCTCTGCAAGAGATGCACAGCAGCTGCCAAGAGTCAAAAGCAATAAACCTACAAGCTACCCAATAGATCTGTCCCAAACAGAGCAAAAGTGATTATGTTTTTAGAAAGTAACCCATAGATTTCACTCACTGACTGTATTCAGACATCATTTTATGTCAATGTTTTAAAGAATATTTTTCCACTGGAGTCCTGATTACTGACTGTCAATCCAGCAGTACATCAGCCCGATGCCACAGCTTTGTCAAGCTAACCAGAACTACAGCTCTGGACACGTCCTGACATTCATTCTTGTCTCCTTGCAGGTGTCCAGCTGGGCACCCTAAAAATACCCCGGTGTGTCATGGCTGGAATTTCCTTATGAAATTCCTCAGTCATGAGCAATCTATACAACCCAAGGCTCTAAATCATTACTCTTCTGTTATAAGCCTTTTAACAGCTTCAGCTCAACCACTAACCTGCTTCAATGAGCAAATCATCTGTCTTCCTAATGAGACCACTGATTACAAAAGTTAGTACCCAGCAAATTAACAGAACTGTTCTTCAGTATCTGTTGTCCTTCTGAAAACATACCTGCCTCATATAATATATCTATTTCATCTTGAATTAAGTCACAGAATCAATACACTCAAGTGTAGCACTCATTTAAGCAGCAGGGAATTCTAACTAATATATAGATTAATCTGTAAAGGGAGTACAGGGTGGATTTAGGAAATATTCCTGTTCCTCCTGATGCAGCAAAGTACTGAAGAACCTCCTTGGAACATTACTGTCAGTTTGTGAACATCTTATTCAGTTGATCTGACTATGAAAATGATACTATAATCTAAAGAATATTCTCTCCATTTGCTGAGGTGAAAAGCCCTTTTACCATTTTACTTAAACAATGGCACTATAAATAGACATGATTTTCTTAATGAGTGCAACGCTTCACTGAAATAATAACTTGAAATACTGTACAACACATTTTCACATTATTACAAAGGCATTATTCGAGTTATAGTTGGCTAAAAGGAATTTCAAAAACTATGGTTTAGTGCAAATATACCTTGAATGCATCCTAAATGTATGCTGGACGGGAAAAAAAGCCATGATAAATGACTTCAAATGGCTTTACACACACAGCTTGCTTTCTATATTATAATTAATGCTAATAATAAGCAAACCTCTCTAAAAAGCAGGCTTGCTCTATAGCTGAATATTTCAATATATTTTTTTAATCTGTTTTCTGTCAAAGCAATTTTTTTAAGGAAATGAAATATTTAAATTACATAAAAATACAAATATCCAGTTTCATTTTTCCCTAGGCTTATGAGTATGATTTGCATGTCATGATAAAAATAGAACTGCAAGCTTGCATAGTTTTTTTACGCTACCCCACATTTGATATTAAAATAATTTCTGTGTGCTTTAGACAATAATTTCATTTTATTTATTTATCAATACACTGTAGGAATGCAAAAGCACAGAGAAGAAGCTTATCTGCCTATTTAGAAGCTTATTTAGTTCTATTTACTTTCTACTCATTAGCAAAGCTGAAGTTTCAGGGAAACTAATACATACAGTAGGTTCAGTGCCTTTATTAAGCACCTTGTTCTAACACATTAGGAAGAAGGAGTAGGGAAAAAAGTCACCGTTAGTTTTTGTTTTTCTCTACAAGTCTGTGAGCACCCATTATAGTTAGAGCACTTTTCAAACACTGTATTTACCAGAGAAGAAGCTGGCACTGTGTGCTACCATGGAGCACCAGTTCCAATATACCAGTCTAGCCTGGTCACTGTCAGCTTCCAGTGTCAAAATCAATTCAGCAGCTCACATATAACAGAAACTGAACACAGAACTTTTTAAATTATGAGTTATTCAAAGCTCATTTTTCATTCAGACCATAAATGTGAAATGGTAGCATACCAGAAAACTAAAAAAAAAGAAGCAGCATGGACTTTCTGATTTTGTACAAATCATCTTACAGATAAAGATATATATACCCCAATTTTACACCCTCCAGAATACAGGCAGACTAAAGGAATTCCTTTTCCCACCCACTAGTTCCAAAACAAGCTTTCTACCAGTGAGCCAGCCAACTGTCATTCATATTCACTCTTCCAGACCATCTGCTTTTTCTGAGAAAAAATAATTATATTTCTTCTCCTGAACTAGCAACCCAAACCAGTCCATGCTTCACCTATTCCTTGTGGACCACAAACCTCCAACACCACACCTCAAAGAACACCTTTAGGAACTTTATCTGCCAATAAACCTCTTGTGCATCCAAATGTCATTTATCTTCTTTAAGTGAGTCATTAACTTCTGTACTCAAACTCAGATGAAGATGGTGAATATTTAGTTGAATGACAGGAGAGTTTACCAGTCCTCATAATCAACAAGTCTAACTTGCTATCACACTCCACACCTCATTCACTCTACAGGAAAGAGTTATTGGGCTACCAAATCAGTATCAAATTCTTCAATTAGGCTGACAACCCTTTCTCCTTTACAGAAAAGCACAGGAATCACTAGAGCTCAATTATAATACATTTATATTTGCTGTTAATTCTGGACACCCATGTGAGTCTGTACTGATCTGAAGAGACCTGCTTTAGAAATGGTGGGTATAACACCAGAGGAGTCACAACTCCATTTCCCATCACATGCCTGAAACACAATACATGTAGAGAGGAATTATGCATATGCACAACTCTAACTACATGTTCAAGTTGGGGTTTTGGGTTTTTTTTCATATTCCTAGAAGAGAACAAACTAGAGAACTCTGCTTCAGGCAAAATTTCCCATTGGCTGTCTTGGAAAGAGCAGCTTAACTTCCAGGCAGGTTACAAAGCCCCCAGCTTTTAGCAGTGACACTGGCCCATGCTGACAGAAACACAAAGCCCTGCAAGCCAGCAGCATTTCTGCTTTGAGCTGAGCTGCCAGGAGGCCAGCCCGGATAAGCAGGCTCTCCAAGGGCAGGGAGAACAGCCTGGCAGGGTGTTCAGGCCTCTCATTTACAGACTGCATGCCATTCCTTTGAGGAAGGCAGATCATCCAAGAAAGCCCAGTGTGAGCTCCCCAGGAGAGAAAGCTGGTGAAAGCTTTAATGCAGGGTTACTTGCTGAGAAATGAGGGTGCTGTGGGAAAATGCACAGAGCATATCCATTTTACTCCTACACTGAGTGCCCATCACCCTGTGTTACAAAGAAAGTCATGTAAAATGAGCTATGCTTTAAAAACTTTTTAAAAAATGAAAAATGGGCACGTCACACATAATAAGGATACCACACCCTGAACATGCTGTTCCTCTAACCTTTACAGTGAGCCCAAGGGACTGGAGAGTAAGCCAATGCCAATGAATCTGCCATCACTTTTGTAGCAGCAGGATGAGATGGGAAGGGCTGAAATCCTGGATCCAAGCAGTATTCTCTACAATTTACTCACTACAATTCAGCTTGCTGCTTTTCTCCTTGGAGAAGAGGGGGGATATCTGCCTGAAGCAGTGAAGCCTGCCCAGCCAGTCAAATCCTGTCACCTGCACGTGCGCTGGATCAGCTCTCAGAGCACACAGGAGGAAGGGAGGGAGAGGAAGGGATGGGAACTCATGGCTTCCTGAACATATTCAACCCACTGCCCTGCCAGGGCAATGTGTGCATTTTTTCCAGTGAAAGTAGTTACCTGAGTCAGCTAAACTGAGAAGCTATGACAAACCTTGCCCATATTCAGGGTGCCTTCTTCTTGACTATTCCTAATGAAGTCAGTAGTCTAACTGGGGGCTTACTAGACACACCCACAATGAGGACTTTAGGTCTCTCTTATATCTGGGCATGGGCTGCCTGGATGCACCCTACAATGACCAGCAATGTGCAGAACAGGGAGAAGAAGCACACCATGATTCATTATTGCCAGCACGAGCTGTAGGACATTCCCCACCCAGAAAAAAAAGGGCACATGAGGAATGACCTGGGCTTCTGCCAGGTCTCTCAGAGGACATTTCTCTTTGCTGTCACCTCTAAAATATGTCCTAAAGGTCTAAAGGCATATCCTTGTCTGAGAGCAGTAATTGCTGTGTTATACTGCTCAGGACGGGTATGAGCAAATTGCTTGAGCTCCTGCTAAACTGAAGTCACTCATCTCCTAAATAGCAGTAACTGCTAAGTACCATACTTTTCAAAAGGAGAAGAAAAGCTGAGTGCTGCTTTCCTTTCCATTTTTGGAACTGTACTGTAATCTGTGCAGCTACAGAGCTGCAGCTGACTCCACAGCACCCTTTGCAATGACCAGAGTAGCAGCAAAAATATCCACTGAATTTTTTGAGTATCGGTCTCAACACTCCCCTCTCGTCTATGCCCACATATCTGTAATCTTGTTTCCAAATCCTGAAACACAATAGAAATCTGCCCCGGTTTAAAATCTTTGCTTGAGCACCTCAACTTTTAATTGTGCTTTGTGGATACAGTTGAAAGATACATAGAAATTCTCCCAGACATCCATTGCTAGAGGGTCAGCTGAGAAACAACTTAATCTTGGGTAATTAGCCTAGCTAACTGCCCTTCTCCCTTCTGCACTTACTGATTACACATCTAACTACACCAGACCAGACCCTCTATGCTGCCAAACAGAACAGCATAAAGCTCTGAAAAAACATTTCATCATTCTCTTTTCCTTTGTACAGCCTTATTTCAGTAGGAATGAACTTGCAGATGAGCTGAAAAGTACTTCTTTTCTAAAGTAAAAGTCTTTTTTTCTACTGTCCAGTGAGCAGAAAATGGAATAACTTGCATATACATAATGGCAAGAGACATGAACACTAGGTGAGTTTTCTGTTGTTTCTTGCAGTTATTATCCTCTGCACCTTTAGATGAATATGCAATCAGAATAGAAATCTTTACTAGGAGAACAAAATTAGGAGACATTGTGCTATAAGCAAAGCAGTCAAGTTTCTGTGAATTTTCAGTCCAGTTATTAATATCTGAATAAGTGCTTTCAGAAGCATTAAACAGAACGCTGCTCTCTTCAGTGTAACTTTTGATTGAAAACACAATTTAAAAGAAAAAAACACAAACTGCTTAATTCCCTATCTAAACCATTATTTTTAATTCATACTGAAAAGTTTCAGCCAATACTTGCATCCAAATATCTCCCCAGTAAAGTAATTTTAAGATCATTTAGAGTACTTGAAGTATTCATATGCCTTATACATTATTTAAATACACCGTAAAACCCAACAATTTGGTAAAAAGCATCCTGAAATCATCTGCTATATCCTAATATAAGATATTAATAACAGCATCTGACAGTTAATGACAACATAATAATTTAAGTGTGTTGACAATTATTGACCTGAACACACTTTAGAGAAATGTAAATGCCAGAGGAGAGCAGCTACAGCTCCATGACTAATGTGTGCCCTGGATTCTGACCATCAGCTTTGCTATTTCAGTTTTGTGACCTAAATCTCCCTCCCCTACCCGAAAGAAAAAAAAAGCCCAAATAAGAAATGTCTTACTTGTTCTGCCTTCTCCAGTGCTTTTCTATCCGCCTGCAAAAACTGGCAGTTCTCTCTCGCCAGCTTTTGGACCAGCTCAATCCGTCCGATGTCATCTCTTCCCTGAAGCTTGCATAAAACTCCTGCCTTAAGGGTGGGAGAAAGAGCAAACAGATACTTAAATCCACAATCCCAGGACATGACACCACCACAAATTTCAACCTTAAAAGAAATGCATTTGTTTTCTCATATTTGCGGTACTTCAGTGCCACTTGCTGAGCACAAACAAGTCACTGCTTCCCGGGAAACAACTGGAGAGGAACAGAAGCACATCTGAATCTCCAAAAGCATCTGCTCGGAGGAAAGAAGGCAGGGCTAACTAAATCAACCTCTCCTCTGAGTGCAACTATCAGATATGCTGTGTTTTATTTGTTCCTGTCAGCCTGTTTCCTGTTACATAAGAGAACAAGAGCAAGAGGTTAAAAACTCATGGGAAAGTTAGCCAGGAACAGCCCTGGAAAAAGAATGAAGTGCAACACAAGGCAGTCCTAAAAATAACAGTCTATAACTCCCTCTGCTCCCACTCCAACCATTTTTCACAGATGCAAGACTCAGGAGTTAAAAGACAGTTGTGCCACATTTATTTATTCCGTAAATAACAAATCTGTATCTCTAGGTTTTGTTTAGGGAAGGAAACATTTGCTTTAAAAGCTATGTTAGAACTATTTTTTTTTTTTTTTTTTGCTAAATCTGTTATTCAAGCTATGCTGATAGTGTTTTGTCAAAACGGTTGTTTTCTAAAAATGCCAGATAGATACATATAAAAAGCTGGATTCATGTTTGCACACAGGCACAGTAGAGACTCTTTGCAAAGTTAGCTGATATGGGCTAAACTGCTCCTTGCAAAGTCAGTGGCTGATATCACTGTCCATGATTTGGTTATGGATTTAGCCTCTGCACAACTGAGACCTGGGGCAACGATACCACACAGCTTTTATTAGCCCAGATGTTTCCTGATGGGAGCAGCAGATGCCTTGGGAGGGCCCATCATGTGGCATAGCTATGACAAGGCTATATGACTTCAACGGCAATCTGCAAATAAACATTTTTCTGGTGAACTTCCTTCACAGTTTTCTTTCTACTGTTCATCTTGAGTTTAAATTAATTACTACCTACTCCAGAATTCACAATACATCTTTTGAGTCAGGCCCAAAAACGAGGGATGCCCTGACTTGCTAATGCTGCAGGGTCCAATCTTTTGGCCTGGAGCAATTACTGTTCCATGATAGATGAAGGTGTGAGAGTGCCCACCCAAATCATCCTACAGCCTGCTGGTTTCTCCAACCAACAAGTAGGGGTTAAGATTTCTTCAGCTGAAAAAAAAAACAAATCCACTTTATGAATAAGTTATTGAATGCTGATGGAAGAAAATGGGCTCCATGACCAAATCGAGAGTCATCTTTACCCAGTTCATTGAAAGAAATTTGTACATGCCTACACTCTTCCAGTCAGGATGAAGACATCACCTCACAAGTCTCCATCAGACACTCTGCTCTGATAAAGTAAAGGATTCCATATACAGCCTGTCCCTTGAATGTCCTGTGCTCCTCCTTAGGAACCCAGCTTCCCTACATGAGCCCTCTCATTGGTTTGAAGGTCAGAAATCCACTGAGAAAATAAGGAATTGCATTGCCTAATCTCAAATTCCTTACATAGTCCATGAGTTCAGTGCCCCTTATCTTTTAAATCAAAACATTGGTTTATAAACCAGTTCTGACACACTCTTATCCCCTGCAGATCAACAGCAAGACTGATTTTATCAAATGTGGAATATAGTAAACTAGTTGTCCAGACTTGTTTAATCAATAGAGAAAAAGGAGTATTTAGGAAGAGATTTTTTTGGTTTTTTTACTCTACACTAGACATTTAAAAGTGGTCAGATTAATTGTTTCCTAATAGTCTCCTTTTTCTCCAGTAATTTGCACAGGGAACCTAAGACTTGGGAGGCCTGGTGTCTGCACTTCCAACATTTGGGGTGCTTGGGGACATCAACTAAATCGAGCCTGCTTATTTCATCAGTGCAAGATGCTTCTAGCAGAGTATTACATCAGTGTCATGTAGGCTAAGGACAGCTTCAAAGTGTTATCACCTACTAGGACTTTGGGATGATGAAGATTTTGACTCTTACTGGATCTGAGATCTTAGTACTGTGGAGGTACCTTTTGCACCTTCCTGTTGTGCTGTCCTGGTTCAGGAATGGCACTCCCCAGTTTAGTGCTCCCACTGAGACTAAATGAGGTGCCACTTGCTCCCTCTCCTCCCCCACCTCCCTCGGGTAGCTAAAGAGGAGAATTGGAGGCACAAAAGGCAAAGATCACAGGTTGACACAAGAACAATTTACTGAAAACAGCAATGAGATAAGAAAACAAACAATAACAGCAACAATAATAATGATATGTAAGGTACAAATAAGGAATGATTCATTCACATGGAAACCCCTCAACAACAGTACCCAACCAATACCTCCTCCACAATATTCCAGCCTGGAAAAGAATCCCTTCCCCTGCCCCCACCAATGATGTGAGGTGGTATAGAATAACCTCTGGCTATTGCAAAAACTAACCATGTCCTGGCTGGAACCAGGACATGTGTCCAGAGAAGGTAATCCATGACCTACAACAACCACCAAGTAAAAATGCTACATTTTAACATGTCCCCTCCTCCTGTCACAATTCCTTAAATTAAAGAGTTGCAGAGAACATGAAAAAAAATTTATTTAATTTGGATTCTAGGGGATAAAAAAAAATCTGGGAGGACTAAGGTATTATTAAATTAATTGCATATGTTTGGCTCTGAGAGTAAAGAATGCGCTTGAAACACAAAAGGCTAAATATGGTTTGTCATAATTAAGAAAAAAAAAAACTTATGACTCCTTTACTTTTAGTTCTGGTTTCCTTACTTATGCTGACTTTCCACTATAAATATTTCTGCTAAATACTTGTAGGAAACATCCAAGTCAATAAAATAATTAATTGATAACAGCTTCTAAAACCTGTTTAGGAAAATGTTGACAGTATCCAATTACTAGCCATTTTCACTTCTCAATACAAATTTAATTTCCAGGCAATACTTTGAAAGCTTTTAAACAAAAGGGTAAAGGCAAATCACCCTACTTACAAAGCACAATTTTGATTTTCATTTTGTGCAGGCACACACCTCCAAAACCCTTGTTGGTGCTTAGACCCATAATTCATGTAGACCAAAACAGATACAATTACTGACATATGTGAAGGTGAAAAATCATAAAGTTGCATAGTTTAACTGGCTTTATCTTAATGAATGATAAAAGAATATACCTTATAGTAAAGCTTTACTACCATTCATGGTTCAAAATTACTATAATTAAGTGTGGTTATGTAATATTTAAAATTAAATTTTTAAAAGTTTAATGGAAACGAAGGCAAAGTAGTCACTACTGAGGGTAGGAAAAGGAAGATGCTGACAACATACTTTCTGCTTTGGCATATCCATCAGAAAATATTCCCTCTGCCTAGGTCATAAATGAGCATCCTAGTAATGACACAGAGGTGAATTAACACATCCCTAGGAAGACAAGATGGGATCTTATATTTACATAATTTACATTGTTTACAGCATGTTTGCTTTTGAAAATCCCCTTGCCATTTTTTTTCCACACTTCTACCAGTTTTGCTAACTAGTTCAAGTGTAAATCAAGCCTCTCTCCCAGAGCACAGTGTTTAGAGCAGGCATCACATCCTTCAATTCTATTAACAGAAGGTTTCTGGTGGTTTGGTTTTCTTTCACTGTACCTTTCTCTCTTTCTGTAGCTGGTGAAAAAAATGTAATTATTACTGACTTCACCTTTAATCAGCCTGAAAACTTAAAACCATGCACCACTGCCTCAAAAGACAGGATGCCTTGCTTTGCTCCAGTCATATGCACAGTCCCACTAAAGTGAAAAAATCATTCACTCCTTTAAAACAAACTGTATTTGGCCTTCATTGGATGTCATTTTTATGGTGTCAACAAACTGGAGTAACCACTGCTTTGATAACACTCCTGCTCTCCTCCCAGCAGAGCACATGAACACTTTTGTTAGCTGCTCATTTAATAATTGTACAATTTTAAATGTGCTTCATATTTTTTTCAAATTTTAGAAGCTGGTTTCCAGTCAATTAAAATCTGGGTGAATCAATACCCCAATAATAAATTTTTATGGGCTTTTTAAGTTATTATGGGTAATTTTAATAGCTGGCTACATAGGAGCTTTGCACGTACATTGTCTATGTCAAAAATGGGAACAAACATTTTCAAAAAACTGTAATAACTACACCAACTGAATAGAACTGAGTATACATTAAATCCTTCCCCTTCCTCCTCCCCCCACAAAAATCCAACAAAAAGCCAGAAAGCCAAATTTTTTGTGCAGTGAGGTCAGTGTTTCCCTCTGGGTCCTTCCTATATCTCTGTAATGCACTCTTGGCTACATGGTTTGTACCCTTCCAGCTAGGCTTGCTTACAGACATCAGCATAAATCCTTTCTTGCACACCAATTTTCAGTTTGGCAAGATGTTAGAAAGATAAATCAGAGGCAGGAACTGCAAGCTGCATATAGGGGAAGGAGAAAAGGTGGCAACTGGTGGGGAACATAACATTTGCAAGAGAAATAGAAGGAAAAAAAAGAACAGTCAAGACTGGGAAAAATCAATTTCAAATTAAAAGCAATAATCAGTACCAGTACAATGAGCAATACATTTACACTTGCACAGCTTGAATGCATGAATGGAATGATTGAATGTATTGCAGATTAATCAAAAAAGATTCACAGAATTAAAAAGGGTAAGCAATCCCACAATAAAATACTCTAAAAGGCAGTTTAGTTTCTTCTGAGCAATATCCAGAAATGTGCTTTGGTTGTAAATGAGGGCAGCTAGGGAAAAAAACAAGAAGGTTGTTGCTTGCACTTGAGTGACTAATAAGTATCCCTATTTCATTTCATGTCTACTTACAGTGATTAAAATTCAATCAAAATGTCATATGCCCTTGCGTCCTAAAACACATCTCATTTTACTTTCACATCTGGTATATGCTATGTGTATTATCTAAAAGGAGCAGAAAGATAGCTGAAGAATGCTGTCCAATTGCAACATCATGGGATTAATTCCCAGAATAATCATCAATCTTATTCTAAATAGTCACATAAGATGAGATCCAGCAGACTTTCTCCCTCCTACATGCTCCCTGCACAGAACATCGAGGAAAAAACATTTCCCAGAGCTATTGAAAGCAGGTCTTCAACTTGTAGATCTGGAAACATTCCTAAGACTCCATTAATCTTACACATGTACCTGTGCATCAGAGGTATCCTTGAGATCTTCTAGTCCTCTTCTTTCTTGACTGCTGTTTTCTTCATTTTGATGAATTGCTAAAAATAAGAAAGAGGAATATATTGGAAGCAGGCAGGTTAAAATCACAAAAAGCAGCAAAGTGGTATGGCCTACTTTAGATCAAATAGGATGACTATTCAAGGAATATTTGAACTTTAGCATTCTAGTTAACTCCTGGAGTGGTTTTGGACAGATTCTATGGGTTTGGAAAAATGCTAAATACAGTATACTTTATTTATCCCCAGGCAGTAAAATCCAATACAAAATAATTACAGTCATGTTACTGTTAGTTCTGATGAAACAATGACATTTAAGAGAACTCCACTTTCCGTACATTGTAACAATATATCATGACTCGTAAGCAATAAAAAAAATACAGTCTCTCTTTTCTTCCATTATATTGCAGAAGGTCAGGTCAGATTAAACAAAAAAAGCAGATTTATCCCTCATCCCAGACTTGGAAAATTCTTTGTAAGCAAAGTGATGTCAACCTGAACAAACATCACGGCTAGCCATGAAAGTAGTCTCCAGAAATAAAGGGTAGCAGAAGATGTTTTATCAAAAGTTCTTTGCTGCTGGCATAGTGGAAGAAACCAGCACCCTCACCCAATTAACATTACTTAAATCACTTAAAACCAGCAAGTTTTGCTAGACTTTAAAGTTTTGTATCAAACTTGTAATCCCCTGAAGGGTCAAAACCAGAGCTAGGAGTTTACCCAGCTAAAGAAACAAGAAACCTCTTATTTCTGTATTGCAAACAGCTTCATCTATAGGCAGCTTTACTATCTATACCCCAAGCTACCCTTTCAGTCAGCACAGCCACCTGCTGTATTTTGGTGAGACATTGACCCTCAGATGTTCTGAAATGTGACAGGTTGGGAGTGCCAGACCCAATGAAACACACACAAAGTGACTTTACCTTATATTGTACACATCACCTTAGAAGAACCACACTCAAATATCTTTGATCTTGAGTACAAAATGAGTGATTTCCTGGTTTAGCCACAGCATTTGTGACACCAGAAGTGTCCTTGAAGCAGCAGAGCTGTTACATTTAGAAAAACACTGCATGGCTCATGGCTTTGATGGATGGGTGGGAGGGCTGAGCTGGTGCGCTTCCTCCTGCCCACCTCCTCTCCTTCATCCCTGTACCTGAGCTGCTCATCAGGCTGCAGCCCACAGCACAGTGTATTCAGACAAGGATCACCAGTCCTCTGTTGCCTTAAAACTACGTCTGTGAGCTGAGGCAGCCCAGAATTTGATTGATGAGCAAAGGGAGCAGGAGAAGGGCTGGCAGGTAGCAGTACCACCTTCCTCAGGCTTCCCCATGCAATCCTCAGCCTGAATCTCCAGACATAATCAGGTGATCGTGGCCAAGCTCATGCACCTAATGTGAGCCATGAGGTCCAGCTTGGTGTGTCTGCATGGGTGCTCTGGGTCTGCTGCAGACAAAAAGCAGCCTAATATTTAGGCAGCATCTAGCAACTTAAAAGAAAAGTAACTTTGGACTATTCTTGACCTCTAAAATAAATTGTAGGGATTTATTTTTTCTTCTGGCAGGATTGCTGCTGATATTGCTATGCCATATAGGATATAATTTTGTGTCTTCCCCGACAGTTATGCAATCAAAAAAAAAAAAAAGGTAATAAAAATGTAATTATAAAAGGGAAAATAAGTCATTCTGTCAATACAGTTTATTCCATTACAGGATCTTTTAAAATCCATTATCAGATTTCTGACATAAATCTTCACCATTGGGTTTGCAGGCATCACTTTACCAGCAAACCTCTGAAATGCAAGGTGAATACTGAGAGCACGGGGTCAGACTATAGCTGCAACAGACAGCATGTATAATGGGCATTAGATCCCAGCATGTTTAAAGCTAGGCAAAACCAAAACACTCTTGGGATATTGTGGCAGATCTCTGCCCCAGCCTGGAAAAGGAACAACATCATGACCCAGTAATGAGAGGGATGGCCTGAGCAGCCATGTGTGACCCCTGCTTTTCTGGTGCAGGGCAGGGTTTCTAAAGGCAACCTTTATCCAGCCAGGATGAGGGGTCTGTACAGAACCTTCCTGTGTAACCCGTCTCACAGCCTTCCTCCCAAGAGCTGTCTCATCCTCTTGCACAGTCCCACACATACATGACCCTGTTCTACCACTGCCACTGTGGGAGACATGGAGCATTCAGGACACTGATTTGTTGGCCCCTACAGTACAACCTGCCTGAGACAGGAATGCTGCAATGCTGGAAGGCATTACAAATGCTAAAAATCGGCTGTTTGAGCAATTTCTCATATTGTTAAGTGTGCGTTAGCAGAACATTTCCCCAACTCTCCTTTCAATTTTCTGATTTCTTCTATAATCAGTTTGCTGTAGGCACTCATGGGCAAAATATCCCCCCAGACTCTGGCTATTAATCATGGCATTTAGAGGAGCGGCACCTTGCTGGTAACACGGCCATGCCTCGAGGTTTAAGTGATTTACATTGATCCAGCCAGCTTTTCCACAATCCTGAGCAGATGGGAGCTCCACAAACAGCTGTGCCAGGGGAAAAGGTTAGTGCCTGCCAACTGGCTTCTTGTCACAGGCCTCAATTACAAGTGTCCCCTTCCCTGCCCAGTGCCAGGGCAAACACCCCAGAGCATCTCCAACCAAAGTGAACAGGCAGACATTCAGGGAGCAGCACCTCTGGCTGACCTAGCTGGGCAGGCAGGTGAGAGGATGGTGTCTGGCCAGGGAGACACTGACAAGCAGCAAACACCCAGAACTGAGGGCAGCAAGATCTCTTACCTGGCACAGAGGGGAAGAGAAAGAGGGTGCATGTCCACAACCCCCAGTGAATACAGCTATCTTTGAGTGTTAAATGATTTTGACATGATTAGATGAGAAGATGATGAGAAAATTGCTTCTGTTTAAGTGCACTTTAAGTGAATGGCTTAAAAAAATTTTAAAAAGGATAAGTTTTTCTATCAGCAATTTCACAACTGAACACTAAAAAAGCCAGAATAAGTTTATCATCCAGACCCAGCTCTCTTTGGCTTCAATGTTGTTTAGACTGTGTAAGGAATGTAGAAAAGAAGCAGCAAATATTTTCTTAAAGGAAAAAAAACCAACAGACCTCAGACTGACATTCTTGGAGCTCTCTTGGGAGAGAAGGAGCATTTGACCTCTTTTTCATGAAATTTCCATCACAAACTTGATTTTTTCATCCTTCTTTCCTCTCATCCACATTCGTAAGGACTAGCCACAACTAAACCATTTAACTTCACCCAGGGAGCAGCACTCAAGGAATCACACCATCTCATACCTTTTTCCCATCACAAGAACACAGTCCCTTGAAGGCTGAAGTGGCCACACAGGCAAACAGCAACCCTTAATTATATTTTCTTGGTTTAGGAAAAGGTGACTATGTGTTTTGACTATAAAATGGAGAAAACCCATATATTTCTTAAAATATTCTGGTATCTTTAGAAATTTATGTTACATGGGGCCATCACATACATGTAAGAAATTGATTGCAGTATTTTTGGAGACAGTATGCCTCCTAACTCCATAACAACTCATAGACATTAATTTAATTGGCCCAGGCATTGCTCTCATGGGTTATTGTGCATGCAATACAAGTTTTGTCACAAAATATAAGAATTCAAGGACAATTTCCTACTTACTGTTAGCTGGCCATTTATTTTTGATTAAAAAATATTAACATTGCAAATTCAACCACAGGAAAAGCCAGTGGAAGTTTAGGGTGGGATGAGAAAGAATTTCCCAGGCAAATGCTGATTCTGGAACTGTACATACAAAAAAAATTGTGAACTTTGGAGCTGAGCCAAACATTTACTTCTCCACCACCATAAATCCAGCTTTGCTCCCTCATACAGATATCCCAGCATGTTTTACAAAGCAGCAATAATAGGGAAAGGCAAAGGTAGTTTATCCTGATCAATATGTATCTATTTAATGTTATGTTTGGGTTCAGTTGGTTCAAATACAAACAAATGTAGAGTGATCAATTCCCTTTTCTACCTGCAGCATTTCTCCTTTAGAAAAAAGGTCACCATGAAAGAAAAAAAAAAACATCGTCAAATGAGCATTAGCTTGCTAATGTGCAGTGCAAATATGTCTGTTTGCAAATTAGTCAAGGGAATTCTGGATTTTGATGTTTTATGGTCACTTAATGATCACAAGGGCCATCATCTGATCTGAGTTCCTTGTGGCCGCACAGAGCAGAGCTGAGATTTTGCTAGTAGATTCTTCTGTAAACTTCTATTAGCACAGAGAACTCCTGTGGGGGAGAGGTTTGTCCTTTATTAAGTCCATTTCAGATCATTAAATCAGCAGAAAAGAAAAATGAAGAAATAAGAAACCAAAAGAAATTATTTTGTACCTGCTACTACAGCAGAATCAGCCATGACACAGGGGTGTAAAAGGAAAGGGAACCTAACCATTGCTCACACTGGAATCAAGCAACTCTGCTCCCTCCTGCTTTTACAGCCGTGCCACAAAGTTTAGTGTAGATTCAAGGCATTGGAAGGAATTTGTCTTTCCAGCATCAAGGAGCACAACACACAGGCTAAAGGGGACACCTTAGCTATACAGGCTGGCACCCACTGAGGATAACAACAGACACCAGCAGCACTACAAACCTTCTCCTGCCTATGGAAGGATCTGCCAAGGTTACCCAGAGAACAGTGCCTCCATGACACACTCTTCTTTATGCCACAAACTTGAAGGTAATTAATTACATTAATTACATTTGATCAGTAAGATTTTTTAAAGTCACATAGTATTACAACGATATTATTTCATTGTAATGCTTTGTCTTGTTATAATATAGCAGAATCATTTGCCCAACTGAAAGTGGGAAGGACAGTTTAAAAAATCCACACATAAAGTAACTCCTGGAACCCACAGCCTTGTAATCTTCCCAGAGGCTTTGCTTTATTGTGCTTTCTTCCTTTTCTATAATTGAAATTTCTTCTTTCTACCCCTTCTGGCTGCAAAGATAACCTTCTCAACACAAACCAAGGCACTAGCGTCATTCCGCTGCTGCAGCCAGCCAGCCTGGAACAATAACACCAGGAGAGGTGTGAACTTCCTCCTTTGGCTTAATAGGGTGTTAACTGTGAAAGCTAATTATTTAAATGCTTAAGAAAGGACTGCCATCACAGTTAACCATTTTGCTGCCGAACAACAGGCAAGGACGTGCCCATCTGGAAGCAGCTGGCTCTGGGTGGCACTCACACGGCCATTCCAGTTTAGCTGCCCATCGCTGCTGGCTGTCCCACACCCCTGTACCGACTGCTCCCCTCTACCACAAAGCATCTGGGGTTTGTGGACTGGCAGAGGATTACCACTAACCCGGCTGGGTTTGATGACCTGGCTGAGAACAGAACAGCCAGGCAGCAGGCAGGGGGACAGGACACCCCTCAAGGTAACGCTGCTGCCGGACCTCTTGCGCCACACAGCTCCAGCTGCAGCCCTCGAGCTTGCTACGAAATCCATCTCTGGGGACAGGACCGCCTGATTTTTGGCGACAAGAGCCCCTAAACCACCTCCAGCAGACATGCTTCTGCACTGCCCTAGGCTGCTCCTAAGACCAAAGTCGCTTAGCCCTCTGCAAATCCTCGGGCACAGCCTCAGTAGCAGCTGCACAAACACTGCCAGGCTCGCCTGGGACTGCACAGGCTGCATGGGGACTTCCCTGTCCCCACAGCCTCTCCAGAGGTAGCTCTGCTTGCCATACAAAGCTCGATCACCCCTAAGGCTACATCAGAGATGCTCCTTCATTTCAAATGCAGACATTAATTTATTATTTGGCCTGCTAACATCCGAGAACATCAAACTAGACTGACCTTTGTATGATTTCAGTCTTTTCAGAACTGTGTGATCACTGAATCTCTTTTATCTAGCCAGTAAGTAAAAGGCACCTACGTGCAGATAGGAGGCATGTTCCCATCTTGGAAGAGTTAAAGAGACTACTTCTGAACACAAGGACTTGGTTTATTTGACAAGCCAACAGACCTTCACTGCCTCATCCCTGCTGGATGGTTATAGCCCGTTCTGGGAGTTTTTTTGTCCCTGTCAAACCAACAAGACCTCAGGAATCTGCAAGAATATTCCCTGGGGAGAAGGCTCCAGAACTGCCAGCAGCCTGCACTAGTTGATTTATTGTCAGCTGCTGAGAAGCTCACAGCTTCTAGCATTCTTCTTATATTCCAAATTTTTAAGAGGAATGTTTGTTTCTCTTCTGGTTTTTTTTTGGGTTTTTTTTTTTTTTGAGTTTTTTTTTTTATTTTTTTTGTTTTGGTTTGGGTTTTTTTCCAATGGAAGTTGCTGGCATGAAGCTTTTAAGAAAAAAACAACCCTCTATTTTATTTTTTTAATCACATAACTAAGCTAATTTAATTGTTTTTGAAAACTTTACTGTTATTTTGAGCAATGGAACTTGTGATATCCCTTGTTGTTCTTTGTGGAGGGTATACAGCGAGCTCTGGAGAGGTTGGTTACTATGGCAGCTCTGAGCTGTTTGACAGTGTTATAATGTTTGCTGATGCTTATTAATTTATCAGAGTGGAAAAAAAATGAATAGCTCATACTGACACCACTGGGGAAACTAAAAGCCAGATCCTCTAGGCTATGTAAAGCAGTAGTGCTGAGCAATGGAAAAGAAGATGAGAAGCCAGTAAATACTTTGTAAACCTCAGATTTGGGGACCATTTTAGACCAGACCACATCCTCATGCATGTTCCTGCATTTTCCAAGTTCTGTTTGCAAACTAAAGGGGAAAACTAACAAGCACTGAGTATCTCTGAAATCCTCAAAAGCTGCTTGTAAGAGAGCAATAATCCCAGGAACAAAACCTTCCAACTGAGAATTAGTTCCTTATTTACCATGAAAGAGTAATCTTTTCACAGAAATTACTGAAAAAGAGAAAGCGTTTTAAGCTCATCCTTAACACGTTTCCTTTTATTAGCAATATAAAAATTGCCTTTGAGCTTTCTTATTCCTTCCCACTACTTCTGCATATATACATGGAAATTATCATACAGATTTCCCTTCACTGAGTACATTACATATCTCTGAAACAGTTGGCAGACCCCTGGGGGGGTGTTGCCCAGACAGCTGTGCAATCAGCTGAGTAAATCAGCTAATTAAAGAAACAAAGAAAATGCAAAAAATATTAGAGGCAGACTCTCGCTTACAGCATTGTTCAGCTCCTCTGTATGTAAAAAGCACAGCAAGCACAAGATGGAATAAAGGTACTTGTAAACTGGTGAATGAGCTTTTGCACAAGTGACAACGATGCCATTTTCTCTCAAACCTTAATCTGGGATGCTATGATATTTATGCTTTGTAGTTTAAATCAATTTAACATAAATTACTCCATCATTTTATTTCATAATTACAAAAGTGTGAAATGTAATGTTGGTCTCATAACTGACTTCTGTACTTAAAAAATAGTCATTAACTTCTGCTTGATCTTAGGTGTAGAACTAATATTGAATTTGCACAGAGGGTACTCATTATTCTGATTAGTTTCCATACAGAAAAAGAAGTTCCCAAGGGTCCTAGTGCTACAAGCCATTTCTCAAATCTCAAATAGGAAACAGGACTCCAGAAAATGATGCAAGAGCATTTCCTCTCATTTCAGAGTTTATCAAAAGGAACAGATAACAGCAAGGGTAGGTATCTGCAATATAAACAGAGCAAAGCCACTGTGGTAAGAAAGGAGACTGGCAGATGCAGATTTGGTCTCGCTGATCACCATTACGGCGCCATTCCTTCCCACTTCTAAATGACCACAGGAAGGACAAACTTTAGTTTAAATGAGGCTCAGGTCTACCTACATTATATATCCATTATAAATTAAAAAATGAGTGTAGCCACTAATATTTCCCAGCTCAGTTAGATAATGGTCATTTCACATTATTGTACAACTGGTTTTGTTAGGAACTCCTGTTTATTTTATTTATAAGAACCAAAGCCCCGGGTTCTTATATCTGTCTTTGAAAGTCCATATTTCATGCAAGGTAGTGGTGCATTTGAACAACAAAATTGGTAAAACACCTCTGGCTAAATGAGACAAGTATTTTTTAATAGATAAAAAGCTACGGTTGATTCATGTGGTCAGAGGAAATTTGGTTTTCAATGCCTGGCCCTTTGTGAAGAAATGCAAAGATAAAGCCTCATTTTATACTCACCTTGTGAACATATGAGGTCATATTTTTTATCGAGGAGAAAAAAAAAGTGAAAAATTATATGAAAAAGCCGTAGTATTACTACAGGAACAGACAAAATCAAGGGGTTTTGTACCAATTGCAGCTCAAGGGGAACAATTTGTTGCTTGAATACAGAAAGTTTAAATTTTATCAAGTAATTGTAGAGATTTGCTCTCATGTGCATGATATTTAATTTTTTTTTTTAAATCACGTGGTAGTGGTAGTGAAACCTATAACAGTTTTGTCTGAAATGATATGACAGAAGGATGGAGAAGACCCCATTAAATGATCAGAGAATTGTTGCTGGGAACAGATCAAACAAGGAGGTATGGGCTGTTGCTGAACAGGCTGGTGCAAAGTGAAACAGGGCTCTTATTCCATGGAAACAACCCCCAGGCATGGCCAGGAAGGGAGCAGGAAACAAAGAGGACTCTGAATAAATAAATTCTGTGAACTCATTGTAAATGCCTCTCCCAAAGCCCCAGTAAACAAAACATTCACCTGGGGGTTGTTTTTTTGCACAACTGCTGTCTTTGTGACCTTACTGTGATGCCTCTTTTTGCATATGTGCAAAATATCTCTTCCCTACACAGCTACTCTGCATTGCTGATTTCTTCTATGTGAGTACCTTAGATCACACAGAAAGAACTATGCCCAAGGTTCTACAACAACTGCAAAAACAAAACCATCAACTGCCAAAGTCCCTCTCACCACAATTCCCAGCAGAGAGCTCTTTTCCTTCTTTTTCCAAGTCTGAGTTCATTCTGCTTTGTATCAGCTGTTGAATACACAACAGCTGGTAAGTGTTACTGTGTATTCCCTTCACTGATGCTGTCCAGGGCTTTCCCACCCCCAGCATCACCCAGGGTGGGCATAAATGAGCATCATTCCCCTGGTCTAGAAGGGGTCTGTTCCTGTCCTTTTGAAATGCAGTCATTTTCTGAGTGTGCTTAATCTCAGGAATAATGGAAGAATCCCATGTGATGCAATACATCATTGTAACTCCATTGGTCCCTAGGGATAGGGATTCCCTTCAATAGGGAACAAAATGTTTTAAAAGGATTGCTTAAAGAAGCAAACACTATTAATATCATAGAATATGATAACACATAAATTATGCTGAGTTGGAAGGGACCCATCAGGATCATCCCTGAACAGGATGCCCCAAGAATTGCACCATGTGCCTGAGAGCATTGTCCCAATGTTTCTTGAATTCAGAAACACCTGGTGCTCTAACCACCTCCCTGGGGAACCTGTTCCAGTGCCCAAACACACTTTTCCTGATATCCAAACTAAATCTCCCCTGACTTAGCTCCATGCCATCTCCTTGAGTCCTGTCACCAGTCACAAGAGTGAAGAGATAAGTGCTGCCCCTCTGCTTCCCCTTGTGAGGGACCACCATGAAGTCCTCTAGGCTGGACAAACCAAGATCACCTCCCCTACTTCAAGACCTAAAATCACAGACCTTAAAGAAAGACCCTAAAGTACAGTGTAAGTTTTAAAGTATTGCTGGCTATGTTTTCAGGTGAAGTTTTATTTTGAATCACATTTCAGTGGGCAGGGGAAAAGTAAAGATATAGTCACCATGACTAACAGAAGCACAACAGTCCTGCACCTTCATTTAAGTGGCCATTTCTCCAGGGTGAATCTTGTTAAGTATCATTTGCAGAAAAAATTCCAGAAGAACTCTCATTCCATACAGTTTACTAAATTCAGCCCTTGCTTTAAACAACTGGGTGCTTGGAGGAACTGGGAGTTGTAATGGAATGAGGTACTATTTAAGCAAGCAAACGTATTGAAAAGAGATATGAAGAGAACAGAAAAGCAGTAAAATCCTACTGATTCACCCTTTTCCCACCCTTCAAATTTTCTCAGTTTTTTCACAAGGGAGAATGCACACCTCTCTGACATATGACTGTCACTTTATTCATAAATAGGACCAAGTTTTTTCATACCTCATTATGCTCTTTTTCAGTGGCATAAGTGGTAACAAAGCGTGCACATTTTACTTCAAATATATTGAATACCTGGTTGTTTTTGAAACATGTAAATTCAGTAGTCCTTAATATGTTTGAAATTTACACACAATGCTGAACTGGTCCACTCTTGAATGACCTTTGATCATGTATTTTTTATGTCATTTTTCAAGTGTGTATACAAACCTAACTAAAATTTGTAATGATTTTTATTTTCTATATAAAAACACTTCTACAAGTGAATAAGTTGATAGCACCATATGACAAAACTTCTGCTAATTATAGTAGAATAAATTTACCGAGAAGTCTCAGAAGGGTCTGTACTACTTGAGGAAATGGGCTGAAAGATAAAGATTAAGTTTTCTTAGTTAACTAAGCTGATAAAACAACTTAATGGTGCCAAAAGTGTCTTACTGGGCTCCTTCCCAAACACCTCCACCCTGATAAGAAGCTGCCACCCTCACTTTGTGTCAACTCTAGCACAAGTTGCTGCTATACTCTATGCTTCTCTGCCTGCCCCATCTCAAAAGTAATATAATAGATGTAGCAACGATAATCAGATTTAATGGAAGAGATTTTGTATGAGGAATGACTAGTGAAACAGCTAGGAAATGAGACAATTCACAGGTGTATGACAGATGTGCAGAAAATCCTGAATAGTATAACAACAAAGAGGGAATGGATTATTCACCTCTCTCTGCCAACAAAGAGCTATATCACAACAGAGTGAGGGTCATGGGGAAGGCATTTAAAAAATAAAAATAAAAAAATATATTTTAACATACTACACATGTGAATTGTGAGACTTGCTGCCATAAGAGATGATGAAGGTCAGGAGTATAAGCAGGCTTAAAAGTCAATTTGATAAATTAATGGAGAAAAGGTCCAGCAAGGGTTACCTACCACAGCACTGTGGGTAGACCAAAATCCCTCTATCAGAGGCTGGTAGATGCTGAGCCTGTACAGAAGAACTGTACTTGCTCTGTTTCTCTACTCTAAGCATCCCCTACTCATCACTCACGGTAGGAGCGTAGCTGGATGGACTTTTAACCTGACCCAGCCTGACTGTTCTCATGTGTTTAACTGGGCTGACATTGCCTGCAGTGTGTTTGAGTCGAGTCACGCAATCAGCCCTGACAGCAGAGCTGCAGAGGTGCTGCAGTGCCTGGGAAAAGGAATAGCTGCTCACAGCTTGCTTTTCATTCATGTCGGCAAAGCTCAAGCCCCAGTGACTGCTTCATATTGAATTGTCTGCACTAAAATAAAAATACGAAGCAAATCACATAGGCAGTTAAGTTCTGACAGAAGCAATACAAAAGAAAAGGGAAAGGGTGGCTATGCATACATATATGTAAGAATAGGGTGGAGGCAATCCAGAAGATCTCAAATATGGAGTTAGTACATTGCAAAAGTAATATTATTATAAATTACTATACATTATTATAAATAAAATGTAAATGACGTATTAAAAAAATCAATAGAGCTTTCCAATTCAAGAATGGCATGACTAAAATGTATCTAATTATACAGTGGAAACCTGAATATCATTCATAAGGGGGAGAAAAACCACACACAAGTTCTAGGGAATTTGTGGCTGCCCTGCCTTTCACAGTGGGAGGGAGAAGCACCCACAGACCTGCCGCTGCTCCTGCAGTGCCTGGGGAGAAGCTGAGTCATCATCTTCCTACTCATCCATACCCTGTCAGCTATTATCTTAATTAGCCCTGTGTTCATAAACACAAAGACAAGAGCCATGCTCTTATCAATTGATCCTTTGCACAAATAAAGTTACAGAAATTCCTTTTTCTATAAAGGGATTTGCTGGGTAATGCCATGGGGTGCAGCTCAGTTTGTGCTCAGAAATGCAAGGCATCTTGTTTGTGGATGGGATTAACAGCAGTACAAAACACCTACGTGACAGGTTTTGATCAGTTCACATGTACCCATGTAGCTTTGCCACCAGCTAAAGCCTCCAGCCTTAGGCTATTTGCTGCTTTTTATTCTTGTTTTAGCTACCATCTCTAACACATAAGAAACATGTCATGAGCCATGACAAGTAATTGAGAAAAATGCCAACCCTTGTAAACCTTCAGAGGGGAGGCTGCATTTATGTTACATTTCAGCACATTTGCAGAGGCTATCAGAAGCCAGCAATGTATAAACAAATAAAACAATTTAATACCAAGTGCCTACAATTAAAGGAAAAGGTCCTTTCTGCTCCAGTTATTTGCTTCCCCAAAACCTTTTACCAAACCACAGAAGACAGCATTTAATCTGTTTATTTCTAAGGTTAGGCAAGAATTATTTCAATGTATTTTTATAAGCCACAGAGAACTGTACAAGCTCATTTCTCCCTCCTAGGTCACCTTTATCACAAGAGCTTTATTCTAATGAAATATAAATGTGATTTCAAGCCAACAGTGTTGCCGAGGTCCATCAACACTTTGGAATTACAGACACTTATTTTACCCTGGTTTAGTTTTATTTGCAAAGAAACTAAAAGTGCTGAGTACCCTCTGCATGAAGGCTCTCAAGCATGTCTCTGTCAGCATATGCCCTGTTATCAGAGTGGTATACTTGCAGTACACATCTAGAATATGAAAACAGAGCTTTTTTCCCACAGCACAGAAATTTTTAATTTTTCAAGTTTCTCATTTTTCTTTCAGCATCTGCCAATTTTATGAATTTCTCCTATTCTTCCACACCACAGTAAGAACAGAAAAACAGCTCTTGGGGAAAGGCATTCTACCCCACACCCTACTGGCATTTTATTTTCTGGTAGCAGACATTCTCCATCAAGTCAGATCCTGTACTAGCAAGAATTTGATACTCTGCCCTACCCCACAGCAGGCTCAGGTCTCTACCTCAGTATTTGTCAGCAGATACAGTGTGGAAATCTCTGCCACAGCCAGAACTGTAATAGTTTCAATTACTACCTGTTGCATACATATACTAGGTAGCAAACCCAAGCACAGGGAGCTCTGGTGTTTAGGTGCTTGTATAGTGCTTTCCATGTAACTTAACACAGTGATTAGCACAGCAGTTCTAGACAAATAATCAAGTAATGCAAAAACTTAAATCAGCCAGATTTTCTAGTACAATTAGATCACTGTGAAGGGTCTCTCTAAGAGCAGAGGTACATCCAGAAATTAAACTAAATCAGGAACACATTATATAGTCCTTGCATTAGGTAAAAATGCCTTTTTTTCCTTTTTTTTTTCTTTTTTTTTTTTTTAATGGGATAGGGAGCCTGCTCATCTCTATTAAAGCTTTTGATTAATTAACCAATTACCCTGTACAGCCTGGTTCCAGACAGCAGGTTAGGACAATGCCCATCGCCTGCCCTCCCCACTCATGAATCCCAGGGGGGATGAGCCAGGCTCCCACGTCACTCACACCAACCTGGAAGCTACCCAGGGCAGCTGGCCCAAAAAGCCAATGTTCCACTCTTTTCAAGCCAAAATAAACTCTTTATCTGACTTTTGGTGGCTTATTTCCTGGAATTATGTGGACTCTTGGAGAGACTTTGAAAGAAAAAAAAAATCTTTGAAAGATACTGTGACTTAAAACTCCAGAAGTACTTTCTCTGAAACGTGCTTCACTTCACCAGGCACAGCACACCATAGCTTGATCACTCACAGCAACTGCTACACTGTGAATTTAACCACCAGCCATAAAATAAAGGAGCATAACCAACCACCTTAATTTACTCTGCACCTACTTTACTAAAGGCATTAACTTAAATTAGACCTTACAGTTATGCCCATGCACCCATTTTTTACAGGCATCCAAGATGGGGCATAAAGAAATACAAATTTCAACAACAAGCACACACTAGTTAAACTGACTAAAGAGTTATCTTTTGTTCAGAGCTGAACAGATATTTTAAGTGTTTACATTAATGTATTAGGAAAGGCTGGACAGCACTGCAAAGCTCTATAAGGAGCTTTGTTTTCGGAAGGCTGTGATTTTTAACTGGAATATTTCTACCTGTTTGTTGAGGATTGCAATTACACCAGTAAAAAGGAGACACCAAGGGATATTATCCTTTTGGATTTTCATCTCTTGTACCTCATTCCTAATCCAACGCCCACCCCATTTTCTCCTCTAACAACCATCCACCAAAAGGAAATAAAAGGCTACTTCAAGCTAAAAACAACTCTTTTGGGGGAAAGACTTCTATTTATAGGTAATAGCTGTAGTAATATTTGCTGACAAATCTGCTTAAAAGTAGAGATATTTATTATCCCTCCATATATAAACAGGAAGTAAAAGTACATGTCACGATGCTCAGCCCATTTAGCAGCAAAACAAAAGATTACCTTGAGCACTTCTTTAAAATAACCTGTTTTCCTCTGCACTGAGCCATAGCAGAAGCATTTCCATGTTCAGCCATTACAAGTCAGGTGGGACTGGGGTGATACCAGGTAAGGGCAAGCAGCCCAGGGGTGTTGACATCATAAACTACTACAGCACTTTCAGAAGCAAAGCTTCCACACAGAAGCAATTCAGGTCTGAATCAACACTCACATTTGTGTTCACTTCCTACAGATTTACATTTATAGATGAGTGTGGGTATAACTTATGGGTGCTTCTATTTCCAGGAAAAAACAGCATCAAACTATGTCTAGAGTATTTTTTTAATACTTACATTTTCACAAGAAAATATTTGCAGGTACACCAGCCACATCTTCTTGATGCCTCCAGTTTATGATATCATGCTGTGTGCTGTGCATGTGTGTAGTAAATTTTGTGCTGTACTTGTAAGCCACAGACAGACTGATAGAGATGCAGCACAATGAACAAGTCAGAAAGTAGCCCAAGAAGTACAAGATCTGTGACTTGGATTTCTAGAAAAATCACTGAAAATCACAAGAGATATTCAGTAAAAATGCACTCAAAACCTTCAACGGCTTTGGGAACATGCTAATAATTCAAGGCCACTCCACCTCTGTTTTACTTTAGAAATACATTGAACTTGCTGCAGAAGACACTGCATGAAGGCATCAGAGAGTTAACCCTGTAAAGAGTCAGGTCTGGCCAAGTAGGTTTTGTTGGCTCCTGTGCAGTGCCTGGAAAACACAGCTTCCTTGCCTCCTTTCTTGCCTCAGCAATGCAGACTCTACCTTCCAAAGTGCCTGTGATACCAAACCCTTATGGAGCTGAGATGGCCACATATTTCAGTGCCTTTGCACTGTGGCACCAGCATGTGCTGGGTATGCTTTTACTGTCAGAGACTTCCAGTTATCCAACTGCTTTTTCCCCTTCTCCTGCCCTGATCAGAGACTTGCCTCTCCAGCCATACAGATGAGCAGGAAGGAAAGAAAGCCTTCATGCATGAAGTTGCCCTTTTGCTTTAGCAGTAAAAAAAAGCATCTGGCTGGCCAGTAAAAGGCAGAAAAGATGATGGTATGAGATACTGGATGATTAAGAAAAAACGAAAATGACCAACTTATTTGTCTTAAATGTAAGTCAAATAAAGACATCCGCTTTTTTCATAAACCACAAGCCTAGAGAAAATAGTGATTTTGGCCAGAAAGAGACCCAAGTTCTACTGTGACACTGATTTTATTTGCTAGGTTGTTAGACACAATGAGCTGGATAGAGAGAAGCTTAACTGTAATTGCATTGTGCTGCATACACAGATCTCCATCACTATATTTTCTTCTCCATATTAAAAAGACAGCAGTGATAATTCAGATACTTCAAGAAACAACAAAAGGGAACAGCATTACAAAAACCCCTCTGAAGTTCAGCCTGACTCACCTGACTTCCTTGCTTTCAAGGCAATGACAGCAGCCAGTTCTCTCTGTACCTAGAATATCAGGAAAAGAAAAGGATGGTTATAGCTCCCAGCACAGTTTAAGAAAATAAAATGCAACACTGGTAAGATAAGAGTTATCAGTTCTTTGCAACAATCAACTGCATGTGGAATTACGCCTGATTTTGAAACTACAGTAAGTTTTCCTAGCAAATCTATCTCCTTTTCAGCTGGGAATTCTGCAACTTTCATTTCATGTAAATACCCCACATTCCTTAGGGAGTGGGCAGTTCAGTAGCCTGACCTGTAATTTATTTGCACAGCATATCTCTTTTACAAGTACACACTTGAATCTTCTCCCCTCCCTTGTGACATATTTGTTTTGCCTCTGATGAGCACACTGTAATGCTGGATTTATTGTGTGACTCAATAATAAGAAAGTCCTTCATGCTGAGGTTTGACAGAGATTCCTGTATATATTTGACCTTCACTTTTTGGATCTTCGAGGAGGAAACAACCTCTCCTAGTAGCATGGCTGAGAATTTCTGGACCAAAATTTTGCTTGAGATAAAAGTGCAGAAGTCAGGGCTATTTTCAGTTTTACAGGTCCCTCACTAGTCTGTGGTAACACAGCCCTGCCATGCTAACCAGCTCCCTTCCTCGTCCTCTTGCCTCTGCATTCTTCATAGTCTCTGTATAGACTAGCTATTTTCTCTTTAGTCAGCACAACTCAACATCCACTTCTTCCCATAGGTCTGTACCTTTTTATATAATTTCTTTTAATATAATTTTTCTATACATTATTCTTATGCTTCCTGCTTCTTCACTGCCATCATATGTCCCACTGCAGCTGCTTGCACTTGGCCTACAGCACCATAAATGCTCTCTGCTACATACAACCTAAGTTCTTCCCTTCCTCTGCCTCATCTATGCTCTCAGATTCCTTTGAAGATCTTTCAGCTCCTTCCAATTTCCCCAATTTTCCCAAGACAGGTTGTCTTCAGTATTTAAAAAAAAAATAAATATGGCACATTCCAACTTTTTCTAGGGATTGTCTGACCTCTGTACAAAGTCTCCAGCAGTGCATACTAGTCATCTTGCCTAACAGACCTAGCCAAGGCTCAAGGCTATTCTGCAGTGGGAGGTTTGACATGCAGTTTCCAAGACATGAAGTTTCAAACATCATTCTCAAGATATGTGGTTCAGTCATAAGGCACAAGGCCCACAAAGGATTCCCAAAGAAATAGAATTACTAACAACAGTCGATGTCCCACCCATGAATCCAAAGAGAAATTTGAAAATGTGAAAGAAAATAGTTAGCATTATACTGGTCTGAGCAGAAAGAAAGATAAAATCACCCAGGGCATCTCAGTACAATGGTAACTCCAGCATCCCCTGATCAGATCCTCAGGAGCCACGCAGAAGTACACTCTGCAGGTGGAAGAAGCCAGTCATACAGAGGCCACATCCTTCCTCTGCTTGCATCCTTCTTTCCTTTGTGGCAAAGAACCAAAAAGATTTTTTTGCTGTCCTTGCAAGGGAGAAGGATCTTTTCTATTCCTTGATGCTGCCCTACTGAAAGGGACAGAGTTCTCTACCACTCCAAGCAGGAAAATATGAAGGCAGTATCATGGTTTTCTTAAATGTCATCCTGTTTCCAGCACAACTGTGCAAGCTGGCAGTATTACCTTCCCTTCCTTCCTTCCTGTACACTCATTCCCATGTCTGGAGAAAGATTAATCATGGATAATGTAAGCATAAACTTCAAGTAAAATGGGAAAGAACAGAAAAACAACTCCTGTTTCCTTGCAGCAACTGCTATACACAAATATTATAAAAATACATACAAGCTATCTAATAAAGAAGAGGATTTTCAATAAAAGCCTAAGTTGCTTCTGAATAACAACACCGTTACTTTTCATGGCTACACTTCTTGGACCCTCTCTCTTCATTAAACTCAGAAGAAGGTACCCATGTGGATTCTGGTCTATTGTCACAGGTTACTGACAGTAAGAAGCATTTCACTGATGTCTCATCTTTCTATCTTAGCATTTAATAAATCTATTATCCTAAGATTATCCTTAAGAGACACTACAACCTGAAACAATTGCAAATATATCTCTTAACCCAATCAAAGATTCAAGAAACGCAAATCTTTCCATGGCTGCAAAGAAAAACCCATCTTGTCAGAAGAAAAGGCAGCATTGTGGTATCCTGCAGTTGTATTTGCTGTATTACTTTTGTTTATAGGGTGGCACCTTTTAGGTTTGGAAGATAGTGCTAAAATCACAGGTAATTAAAAGGCTGTGTTTCTATATTTTGTCTATGTCAAGCTAAATATCTCATAGCTTGCTGCTGGCCAAGAATGCAGCTGGTCTTTTACTTAACTTGAACAAAACCTGTCAGATAAAGTGGGAGGAAAATATGTTTCTCTGGAGTTAACAATAATCAAAAGTTCCTTTATCAAAGGGTTCCATGAGGATAATCTGATCTCCCTCTCACAGGATTCAGTCCAATCACAAAGAATTGGTACTGCTGAGCATCCTTCTGGATTTGATTGGTACCCTAGATTTCATAATCTATATGCTTCTGTCTATTTTAGCATAAATGCACTTGACATCCCTGTTGGACATGCAATTCCTCTGCATCATTACACCAATGGAAATCCATGTATCACACTCACTCCTCACTGCACACATACTACCCATTATCATGCTTCTTCCTAATAGGATTTTAGTTACTGCCTGTTTGACAAAATCGATAGTTGTACATCACATTGAAAATTATATTGCAGATAAAAAATAAAATATATAAACAAGAACTATGCCTACCATATTGACATATAAAATTTTAAAAAATATTTTATACATACAGCTTGTTGCTTTAAAGCTAACACTATCCAAACAGCATCACATTTGAGTAGCACTGCAGATGACAAAACTGATTCAGTTTAAAGGCCAGTTCACCACACAATATTTACAGAAATATTATGAAAGTCTGAAAGAGAACATTTTGAGTGGGTAGTTGGCATGTTACCACATCTCAATCAGTTTTCTTTCTGCAATATAGAAAGTGATGCCTGTGTGTACTTCTGCTTGATTAAGTACAAATGGCTCATTTATATGGTGACTCTTGTCTTCAAAGAATAGAGAATTTTTAAAAGTAAATGACAACTACTGCTCTTCTCTTATCACAAATCTTATCATTTTGTCATAGTGGACATAACTGTGCATCTAGCAGACAGTGCATACCAACATTTATCCTTTCTCTTTTTACTGCCCATAGTAGTTTTTTTGTGAGACAGTCGTCTAGATACCATTGTGCCAAGCAGGACTTCAAATCTAGACACAAAGTGCCAATCCTTACAGAAACTCAAAATGAAATCCTGCAACAGAAGGCTCTAAACAGCAGGATTTTAAAAAACAGTAGGAGTCTAGTTCACATTTTTGCATCTCAAGTTATGATAGTTTGATGGACTCTAAATAAAAGTAATATTGGCTGATGCCTTAAAGTATTAGAAAACTATTTTCCAGATACACCCCATTAACATCCTGATATCATCTTCTGTTTCATCAAAAGGCTTTGCAGTGGAAACACTCATAGCTATCCCAACGTGTGTTGCTTTCAGCATACAAAACACTGAATATGAAGCTGCTCTTTGAGACACAACATGTGATGCATGACAGCTCTGGAATGCTTTTTTAAAATCCATGCGTAACCATTGCATTTTTTTAAAAATTAATGACAAAAAAAGATTATCTGATGCATATTTATTTCTAATGGCATTTTGCACTGCTTGCAAATATTGCACTGTTTGCCTTTAGAATTTAAGTTTGATGGCTTTGTTGGTGCCTCATGTAATGGAACATTTGATATAATCATATATCACATCTATCACATACTTTGATAGATTAAGAGAGGAATTTGTATTTTAGGCACACAGATTCCTCCAATGTTGCTTGGGTTGGATCATCACAATCAGTGTAGGTTTTAAAATTTGGAATGGAATCCCCCCCCAAAAAAAGCTGTCACAGAAACTTTTTTCTGACACCAGAAAAATGTTTTGTTCCATGAAAAGCAAAAAGAAAAGCAGAAGAGACAGCAGGGGATTTGCATCTCTGACTAAAAAGTCAACTCTAACCTTCGACTGCTTTAGTGCTAAGCTGGAAGTAGGGATGATTTTGAGGTTTTTTCATGCTTCTGAAATTCTGGTGTCAACAGTATCATGAGCAGGATTTTCAATTATGTATTCTTCAAGAAGAATGGTTTAATTGTGTACAAAATATAAAAACATTGAGTGAGCCAAAAAGCCAGGGTGAACACATTTCCAGTAATAGCTGATAACTTCACTTTCAGTTTCCAGCTCCTGCTTACATAAAAAAAAAAAAAAAAAAAAAAAAAAAAAAAAAAAAAGAGAACCTAGATACTGGACAGTCCAGCTCTCTGTTAAATGGTGTGAGCTGAGGTTTCAAATTCTTCTGGGACCCACAAGGTTGCAATGAGTCTTTTAGGTCCCAATCTACTGGATGAAGGAAAAGAAAAGCTAATATATAGATGAAAGTTCATATACAGATGAAATTTGGAGGGTTCTGCTCTGGTCTTGTGCCTTTTCCCCAGGGGTAGACTAGAAAATCATCATAGAGGCACTACAAAGTTCTGTGGAAAATCAGAAAATGCAGGAGAAAATATCAGATTCTTGACATCACCATAGCAATAGATGGGTCTCAGGCCATCTGGACACGGAACTGCCTAATTTTTCATTAGCTAGTTAGCTACAGTAATAAAATTGTTTATTTAAGAAAACCCTGTCCAGGTGCCTTACTGCTGCTATGACTCAGGATGTAGTTCACAGGTTCTACCTTGCAGATGTGAAACACTCTGAACTCACTGTCAATTAGGTGTTTAAGGATATGTATGTTACTCAAGTGCAAGCAACTGCTAAATCCAGTTCTTAAGTTCAAAAGGTCACTTCGCTTTGTTCACCTTTTTTTTTAACTGACAAAACCCCCATTATTCTATTTTTGTAAGGCAAAGCTTTTGAGGAATACTGGCAATGTTTTATAGAGTTGGTTTTTTGCAAGTGTTTTTAAAAAATATAAGTTCGCAGAAAGTCTTTCACAGTTTTCTATTTTTGCTCTGTATGGTAACAAAACCAGAGGATAATGAGGTTCTGAGTTCACCTTTCATTTTCAGTTAAGAAAAAAAAGTAGAGAAAACAAGGAATTTGAATATTGAGACAATTTTAAAAATATATATTTAAAATACAGAATTTGCTTATGTCATGCATTTTAAAATACTCTCAAATAAAGTTGAATATACAGAATCACAAGCTTTCCAAACACATTATTAAATGTCTTTTGTAAAGACATTTGTCTTTACAAAACACAGAAAAAATTCTCCTTTCCTTCCCTTTTCCAGCAGTTTCAAGGTAGCACTTTACTTATTTTTCTTAAAATATCTCTTATCCTCATGCCTTTTTCATAAAAGCTTTATCTTGCTTGCTTCATTTTTATATCTTTACTTTCTCACATGCCAAAAATAGAACTAACACCAATTCCATGTTTTGATGATACCATGACTTAGGTGCAGTGTTCACAGAACTGCACAATCACAGAGTGGTGGAGATAGGAAAGCACCTCTGGAGATCATCTGATCCAAACCTCTGCTGAAAATCATTGCCAGCTAGAGTCTGTCCATCAGGTATTTGTAGACATCAATAAGATTCTCCTATAGCTTTCTGTTCTCCAAACTGCACTCCCACTTCTGCCAGACTCTCCTTATAAATCAAGTACCCTATTCCCCAACCATCTCCATGGTCATTCACACACACTCTAGGACATCCATATCTCTTGTACTGAGAGTTTAGAACTAGACCCAAGACTCCACTCCTGTCACACCAGTGCTGAGGAGAGTGGAATAATCACCTGCCTTAGCCTAAGGACAGTGCTCTTACTAATGCAGCTCAAGAAGCATTTGTTTTCTTTGCCACAAGGGCATATTTCTGGTTCAACCTGCTGTCTATCAGAACTCCCACATCCTTTCCGGCAAAGCTGCTTTTCAGTCAACAGGTAGTCTGTATAGAATCATGAATTTATTTCTCCCAGATGCAGGATATTGCATTGCCCTTTATTGACTTTCCTGAGATTCCTGTTGGCCCATCTCTCCAGACTGTCAAAGTCCCTCTAAGTGGCAGCACAACCATAGAATCATATAATTATTCTGGTTGGAAAAGACCTGTAAGATCATCAAGTACGCAGTTCAACCAGCACTGCCAAGTCCTCACTAAACCATGTCCCCAAGTGCCACATCCACACATCTTTGACATACCTCCAGGGATGGTATGGAATGGACCAACCATTCCTCCCAGTGTTGCACTGCTTGCTAATTTTCTGAAGGTGCACTCTGTGCTATCATACAGATTACATCAAATTGAGTCAGTCTAGCTTAACTTTCTGAAGTCCTGTCTTCTTCTTAGAACAGTGATCTACCAGGATAAACAAGATGCACCACACTCTAGCATAGACAGAACAAGGTACTGTTTATTATGGTGAAATTTACTGAGGCTAAACATTGTTGGGAAGCTCAGATTTCCCAGGTGAGCATCCCCAGACGTTTATGATAATCTACACAAGGGCTGTTGAAGACTTTTCTCTCCCTTTGTCTCCCACTGATGTACACTTGACCAAGAGGGTCTGAGTGTAAAGCACATCACACAAAAGTCACCTTGATCCTCCAAGCTGGTATCTTCTGGGCCACGAATAGCATCTAGTACAAGAGCAGGCTGCTGCAGTCCTTGCTTAGGTTGATTTTAATAGCTTTGGAATTGTTCACTAAGACCTCAGTAAAGCTCTCTCCTTCCAGAGACTAAAAAAACAGTGTTCATATACAAACATCTGTTCAGTTAGACTAAGTCTTTAATTTGAAAGGATCCAAAACATGACAATATTTCAAACATGATCAGTTCAAACTTTGTTGCAATGACCTTACCGCAGAAGTGAGACGAGCAAGAATTTCAGCATTGGTTTCTGCTGTATCTTCTATTTTTTGATCAGGCCTTAAAAAAATAAAAATAAGATTTTATTATTTCTTTCATTCTGTTTCAACATCTTTTGATTCCTGGAAAGTAAGGAGCTGTGTAGCCACAGGCACTAATGTAAAAGGGCCTTTGAGATTCCACATCAAAATGAGGACTACAGCATGACAATAATTAATCATGTCGGTAACGACAGAGTACACCCTTTGTCCCTTGCTGTCAAGAACTCTTTTGATCCGACCAACACGAAGCAGTGAGAGAATTCTTCAGCTATAAAAATATGATGAAGAACTAAAGAATGCAGGACCCTTCAGAGCAGAGTTCCTTATTTGACTGTATCTTTTGCTTTGCTAAAAACATACTCTATGTATGGAGGAAAGAGTTTTCTATCTACTCACCACCCAGCTAAGGTGTGGAGCAGCAGCTATGGAACAATTTAATGTAGATGAAAACAGACAACGTCAAAATAATTTTATGACACATGAAATTGAATGTTCAGGAAAAAAAACTGAAAGTGAAAATAATACATTTAAGCCATAAATAACCAAACTAAAGCAACAGCTGAGAACAATGTATGTCTTGATAGTAACTCGCAAGAAAGAAACTAAAAGTGTCTTTTCAAAAGTAAGGCAGTAGAGTCTTCCTAGAAACCATCCCAGAAGCCTGGCCCACATGGAAATAGTCACACAAAAGTGGACAGTAGAGGATAAGACTGTGTTTTTCTTTAAAACAGTCTAATTCTCATCACTAAAACATCTGTAAGCCTTTCAGAAGCTTTATGGACAATCAGAAGCATTATACCAATATGATAGGGTTATAACTACAGGAAGAAGTAAAAGAAAATGCCCTTGAGATCTGTACTTTTCATGGTATTCAAGAAGCATGCCAGCAAGCTGAACAGATACACAAAACTGCAGCTGCTGAAATAAACATAAATTCTAGGTATTAGCAGAAGCTTCTGTCTTTGACTAAATTATTTAATTGCTTATATGCCTTGATGTCCTTAGGGAGAGAGCTGGCAAGACATCTGGAATATGCAGCTGGTATATTGAGGTTCTTACATCCCATGTCCAAAAATTTAATTCCCTGATTAAAAAAAATTAAGGTCAGAAAGCACAGAATGACACATGGATTCATTCTGGGGCAAGCAAATTCAGATCAAAATGGTAATTCAGATTAAAATCACAGTTATTTTCACAACTGCCTTTCCTATTCAAAGAAAATGTGATTTAACATTTTAAGTGTTATAAACAGCTCAAAAGAAATCAATGAATGCATTTTCATTTACAAAGACTGATTTATTCAGGTTTTCTCTTTATAATTTAGAATGAGATTCAAATAACAGAACTTTTTAAATGTTTCTCTACACATCTGTTCTCTTCTGATCTGTCAGAACCAGACCAGGACTTGATTCTTCTAAATTGGAGGCAGAAGATAGCAGCTCAGTAGACACAGCCACAGATGCAATCAATAAACCCAGAACAGCACATAGCACAGCTAGTTCCTTCTTGGGCCTTTATCTCTTCATTTTCTATTTAAAAATATTCTTAGTATTCATCTGCATATGATAATCAAATACTTCTGAAACAACAAAAACACTAAAAATTGGAATCAGCTCTTCAAAATCAGAGAGGAAAGGTATATTATGACACCCAGGACAATGGACAAAAGTAACAGTTATCACCCTCATTTTTTCAAAAGTGGACAGCTATGACCTAGTGAGTCTGGTACCAAACAGGAGCTACAAAGCCCAGGCAAATAGGTGCTTATACAGTTCACTGACCTGTGGGCTCAGCCTGCTAAGCAGAGTGAGATGCAGGGATGCTTGTCCTAGATCTGCAAGCTGGTAAGTCAGTTTTCACCCAATACCCGAAAGCTGTTTGTGTTCAGCAAAAGCTTTCCAGGAATGCCATAAGGCAGTAACTAAATCAATATCCCTTCCTGGCTGTTTGCATGAAAACCAAATTACTTCTAAGAAGGTTACTTTTCTAATATCAATAAAATGGAAATTGTTTCAGGACAGAAGACAGAGAATATAATGCTCCTGAAAATAAAAAGCAATGTAAGATTAAGAAAAAAAATCTCTGCTAACATACCTTCCAATAATTTTTAAAAGTATTATGGGATACATTTCAACAGTCCCAGCTACTGACTGCATTTTTGAAATGTTCCCCAAATCTACCAGTGGTTCTGGGAATTGTTATAAACACTCACATTTACAAAGAAGGAAATAAAAGCACACAAGGATTAAACACCTGATACAACACCATTGCAGTAACTGGAAAAGAATTCAGGAGGCATTGAATAAGAGCCCAAGTGATTGCTCAAGGTTGTAAGGGAGCCCCATGGCACAGCTTTCAGTTGAGATTTTTTGTTCCCAGGCTATTGCAATATTCACTTGTTTTCTACTCAAGTAGAATGACTGTGATTTACACTGGATGTTTAATGACCTAAAGAAGCCTCTTCATTTGTGCCATCCAATTTGACAACATCTGCAGGGTCTGAATCCTGTGGAATATACACAACATTAGCCTTCAGATTAGTGTGAGCTGCTGAAAATCTGCTATGTCCTGACTTGTTTTCCATGGTGAATCCCACCAATGTTATGTTGAACGTAAGGAATTTCCACCAAGGCCAACAGGAGCAGTTATTCAGGAATCATAAGCACATCTCAGACTTCAGAACAGTATTTTCATTGTAGAGTTTTCTACATTAATTTGGTAACACCACTAAAACTGTCCAGGAACAAATACAGATGCATCAAAAATCTGTACAGCAAGTCAAATCTGAACTATGTTTATTTAACAGGGTTTCCAGAATAGCGGCTGAAGTAAGTCCCCAGAGCTGCTACTGCCTACTCTGGTCTAGACTCCTTCTGGGAGAGCAGAACCATGGTGCTCCAGAGACCCACTGATGCAGTCCAGGCAAGCAGAAGCTGCTGCCCACAGCTGCAGAGAAGACAGAGGTCATCTGGCCTCTGGGACCACCAAGAGACATCCAATGTTCCCTTCTTGTGTACAAGCACGCAGCTGCTTCTGTTCTCATCAAAAGCAGGGAATCTAATTAATGAAGTAAGAATTTCTCTACCCCTATGTACATTTAGAGTTAATGCAGTCAATATAGATTGTGAGAAAAGCTAAGACAGAAAAATGAGTACAAAAATATTAAATTATAAAAAAATCCTATGCTTCTAATGGTATGCAGAACCGCTTATATATTCAAGAAATGACAAACCCTGTGAGGAAAGGTTTTCAGAATTGTTCTCTTTCCTCATGAAAAGGAGTATATGGCTTTATTTAACCAAGTCAGACAACTTTAGCAAACATCTCATCACACCTATTCCCTTTCTGACTGTGTTTTAGTAGTTTATTATTTGCATCAAGCATGAAAAATTTTGAACCTGGAAAAGTCTCCTTCTGCTTTAATATTACAATCCCTTGAGTGTATACCATTATTTAAAATCCAATTCCTACAATATGTATTTTTTTAAAAAGCACCCTCACAATCTGACAGGTAAAAGCTCAAGAAAACAATTTTTCAGTGACAATATTCCCAAAAGGAATCCAGCTTCAACTCAAATTTGAATAATGTGAGCAGAAAGGAGCTGGAAATGTACATTAATGAATAATTGTTCAATTCATGTGACAGGGATCATCTTCCACTGGAAATGACAGTTCCACTGAAATGATAAAACTGCAAAGCAGACTGTAAACTTGCATCTAAAAAGCCTTCAATCCCTTTTCCTACCCAGCATCCTTCACGTAACACATCAATATTACCTGTCTGTTCTGTCCTTTTGATTCAAAGCCTTTGAACAAGTAGACACAACCCATGAAAAGTGGTCTGATTTACAGTGATGAGAAAAATCCCAATTCCCATTAAAATCCAGATCAAGATGCCCTGATATTTACGGGACAGACAAACTGTTTAGCACCAGAAGTGTCTGGAAGACAAGAATTTCAATTTGCAAAAATAGTCAAAGGTTTTCTCCCATGTGAGTCAGCTGCTTAGAAGATCATATTCAGTCCTACTGCTCTAGCCAGCTTGGGGTTCTTGTCACTTGCCTACACTCACTCAAGCTGGTCAAATAAATGCATTTTGAAGGGAAGCTCCCTCCAGAATGGCCAATATTTGATTGATGAGGGCAGTCAGCAATAGGGAAGGGAGTCAAGTTTCTGCCCTGAACCATGTAGAGAAATTACTGAGTTTTTTCCCTACCAGCTCAACACATCTGAATTAAAGAATCTGGGCTTGAGACAGCTTACAGGGTCTTTTGACTTTGTGCTCCATTGAAATATTTCTACTCAACATTCATCTTCGAGAATGAGTATTTTTAAAAGCTAATATGTAGAGAAGGAAAGTATCCATAGAAAAAAAGTGTTGTCTTTGGCATCAAAGAGAATAAATTCTAGTACTGCCAGAGTAATAGTTATCCAAAGTATTGGGTTTGAGGATCATTATGCTAGAGACAATGAAAGAATTTAACTCAACTTGTCTGTTCTGGCCCACTCCTGCAGATTTACTAAAGGATAAATGGTCATGAGCCTCCAGAGTTCTCGCTAACACCTTCATCCTCTATTTTGGCCTCTCACTAATAGCAACAATATAATAGAACAAATAGCTATGTTTTCCTTCTAGCCACTCTAAACAGGCAGCATTAGAGTGCAGACATATGAGCACAGAGACTATGGTAATACTCAATAGTCAAGTGAAAGGAGAGATATATAGGAAGCAAAACTCTTAAAAGGCATATTCTGAAAAAGAAACAATAATGTGAGTTTACAGAGCTCTGGCAAACATACAGTAGAAAATTAAAGTCAAATGACTGAAGGTACCACATTTCCACCCATCTTGTCAAATCCATGTGAAAGCTGATCCTGACACATCACAAAGGGCATCTGATCTGCTAGTCAATCACCAGAGCATCCTTGCTGCTAAATTCATGCCAAGCCTCCAAATGTAAGGGGAGACAAAAAAAAAAATCACATACCCAGGTAATAGAGCAAGCTAGAGATAGCAAGCTAGTCCCTAAAAACTGTCATATGTCTAAACCCCCTAGTCAGGTGCCTCCATTTTCCTATACATAATGACTTTCTCAGATGAAAAGCATGTCTCTACAAGATTTTCCAACCCCCAAAAGAAAGCTGTCTCATTTGCAAGGTGGTCTGGGGGCAAACTGTCATTATAAGACCAGACAACTGTAAAGCAGAGAGTAGAAGTTGCAAACAGCTGTACATGCACACTTACAGATTGCACATGTCAATCCTGGGAGGAGACAACGGCAGTAGTTGAAGTAGGAGCTTTACTCCATTCTTCCATGCTTCCTCTTTCTCAAATTCACAGAAAAGGTAGGTACATTCATCTGCTGAGAACTGGTAGAAAACATGACTGTCTTGAAAATAGAGTTGTCTGTCCACTGTAAGAAAAAATAATATTAGACACCCTTTAAACTTTCAACATGTAAAAATTCCTCCCACATTCTATATTACACTTGATCTTAATGCTGAGTTATACCATCACACAGGACAAAAGGATTGAATACTCAGCACAGAAGCAATCCTGACCTCTCAGTTTAATTCAGTGCATCCAAACAGGAAAACCCCAAAACCTCAATTTAAAAATCTCCAGGATCTTGAAATTCAAGCATTAAGACTGATGAGTGTTTAATCAGTTTTGGAATCAGTTCAGATTTAGGAAATAAAAACCTTCCTCTTTTTCTTAGATTTCTGAGTCTCAGTTTCCATTAGTTTCTAAACTGTTTTCAGTAATGGTCAGGCACTAGTAAACAAAATTCAGTAATAGGGATGCAGCCCATCATTATTCCAGCTTCTCCTGAAATTCAGGGGTACTGGATTTGCAGACTAGACCTGGATAGGAAGATGTATCAGTTTTCTTTCCTGAAAAAAAAGGGATTTAATGGGAAAAAAAGGACAGAGTCCAAAGCCAAAAGCACAAGCACCCTGCAACAATTAATTTAGCCCTTGCTCAGACTGCATGACCAGACATGCTGTCAGTTTAGCTGAAGAAAACCTTAAAGTACACTTTCAGTGTACATATGCAGAAATCTTCTTTTCACAAGAAAGAGTTTAAATGTCTAGCACAGACCCCAGGGTGGGGTATGACCTGAGTTGAGCTACCTAAGTAGTCCCAGCCTCTAAGTAAAATCCATCATCTATCCAGAAACTAGTTACCAGTGTAATTATCACCAACCACATTAGCTGGACCAAATCCCTCAGTTTGCTGTGGAAGCTGGAGCCAGCAGGGTAGAACCTGGCCCCACAACCATCTCAAGGAGCTGGAGCCTCTCTCAATCCATTGTAATTAAAAATTATGGAAAACAGAGAGGAAAAGAAAATCATTAATAGCTACAGAAATCATCTGGTAAAGCCATGATCTGCAGCGACTAAAACAGCTGCTGTCTTATGAGAAACCTAAAATAGCTTGAGGGGGGAAAAAAAAAAGTCTGGAAAAGACACGCACCCTGTCTGCAGCTTGATAATAGGCAATTACAGGAATGAAAAAGGGAATGAAATTGCCAAAAACAAGGGATTGATCTTTGGCATTTATGAAATGAAAGGTCATAGAAGTGAGCTTCCCAGAAAGATAGTAGGAAAAAGAACTGGCAAGAAAATTGGATCAATCTGTGCTTTCTTCCTTCCCCTCCTCTGATCAAAACCATGCTCTTGTCCTGTGCAGGAGAAAGGGATAGCCTTCCTCACACTGCAAGTACTGGCAGGACTGACCTGACAATATAATGCCCATGTCCAGGAGGAGCTGCCACACTCCAACTGCTGTAGATCTGCACTTGACAAAAGGGCACTGCTCCAAAAGCCAGTCTACGAGTTCTGATCCAACACAACTTCTCCTGAAAACAAGCAAAACATCACTTCTTAAACTACAGTAATGTTAAAACATTCTTTTATAATAAAGACCTATTTTAAAGCTATCAAAACTCAGCCTTTTTGTTCAGCAGAGAAAACTCTTTGTCTCAATTGCTAATTTTTGTAAACCTATTCATTTCAAGGGAAGAAATTACACTGGCAAGCCTCAGGGGATACCTCCAGCTACAGTGAGGGGACTTATGTTAGATGAGCAAGTTCCCTTACATACCTGCTTCATGGAGCATATTTTGCAATACATAGCATTTTTTAATTTGTGCTGCATAAAGGTCATTCAAAGTTGCATAAGAGATAAATAAAATCCAGCTTTTTGCCTCAGCCTTTTATCTCCTTTCCAAGCATTACATAATCAGTACAGCTAAACAATATGTGTAAGACCTTTAAATGCTGCTCTAGGATGTACTTAATCTTTCACGTTATTGGTAAATGTATATATTTAAATAAGAATAGTAGTGGATTTTTCTTAGACACAGGTGTGAACAAATAGTGCTGTAATAGAGAGCTGCACATTTTGGTGTAATTGAAAACAGGAGGAAGCATTTATGCTACAATGCAACACAATGGAATATTTCATTACAGAAATATTCCATAAATTACATGCAGAAATCACTGTGTCACTAAATCTTGGAATCCAATTAAGCTCTTTTATAACTCCAAACCATGGCTGAAATGAATGCTCTATTTTCAACAAAATAACTGACAAACACTATTGTATATGAAAACCATAAGCAATTGAATTAATGTATATACAATCAGGCGACTGCTGCTTTCTGACAACTGACATTGTAATGTAAGAAAAGATATTAAGGTACATGAGACTTTAAAGAATTTTTTTTAAAAAAATTTAATTCTTAGTGACATATACAGAATCTGTCAGAATCTGATTTTGTCAAATCAGAGCACAGATGAATGCATATAAAACTCTTAAAGTTAATTAAAACAAATTATTTTTATTTACCTGCAAATGCCAGTAAGGTACACCCTGTCTTTAATCAGGTCAGAAGCTTGTAGAGTAAAAATATTCCTGAGAGCTCTCCCAGCACAGGAAGAACTTTCTCCATAAATCTGAATGAAAAGAGAAATTGAAAACTGTGACAAACAGGGATTTATTCCTGCTGTAGTAAATTTTCTTGCCACTGTCTGCTCCCTCCCTTTGAGCAATGCCTTCTTCACAGGTAAATGACAAGCAAGCACCCAATCTCATAAGAAATGCATCCCAGCTTCTGCCAGTTGTATCATGGGTTGTAGGTGCCCCACAAGCTGGGCTGATTTTAGATTTGCTGCCCTAGAAAAGGAGAGGTTTAACTATCCATCAGCTTGACCTTCGAACAAAAGACAATTTAAATGAAAATGTGTTATTCTAGCAAAGCAAAGACATATGAACCATTGCAAAATCACACAGATGCAGTTTAAAATAAATATAATTTCCTACGTATTTGAGCTAAATAATGTATTTCAAGCCTAATACACACTTAAAGACTATTTCGTAGTCTTTTCTTTTTGTTCAAAACCTTTAGAGGTTTCCTATGATAGCTGTAGACCAGTTCATTCCTGCATTGCCAGGAGGATGTGGTCTTTCAGAATGGACACACCTCTGATTTCCCCACACCTGATTTCTGCCCTGCACCTCAAGACTGCAGATGTGTCTGCCAAAACAGCCCAACTCAGTCTTCCATAAAACCATGTTCCATCCAGACTCTCTGTACCACTCCTTACTGAAGAATTTACCCTGGCCTTCTGTTGTGCTGTTTCCTCAGTGTCTCAGCAAAACACACCAAGTGACACAAAGAGCTAATTTGATTCTGTTTGGTTTCACCTTTTTGTTTGTTTGCTTCCTATGTTTAGGAGTTTTTTAAGGCATATAGAAGAGTCCTGAGGGAACAAAATCTTGTGACATGCAAACTAGAGTTCTCAAAGTACTGTAAAAATAAACGAGACAGTGCAATCATTTAAGTGCTGGGAAGCAAGTGCACATTGGAATTAACAACAATTCAGTTTGCAAACTTAGTAATAGTAGGATGTGATTTGGAACACACACACAAAATGATAACTTCTTGACTGGATTTAACTGCAAGTCACATTCACAGGTACCTTCAAAGATATGAATAAGAGGTTGAACTGAAGGCAAAACATTTCTTGCATTTTGTTTGATGAAATAGAATTAAAAAGAAGGTTCACAAGTACCTTATTTGAAGGAGTTTCCAAATAGGGATTTGAAATTCTTCTGGACAGGGTCTGTAAGATAATTTGGTAGACTATTAGGTTTGTTATGGTTTTTGCATGGAGAAAAAAAAGTAGCTGCAATCTAGTCTTTCAGCTATTGAAATCTGCATAAAAAGAATTTATAGAATCATCTGAATAACATATGTCTCAAAATAATAATTGTTTCATATCAGGAAAAAGGTTTGGTAAACTCAATTCTGTGTTTTCAATTTCATTTATTCTTGATCTGGAAAAGAATATGAATAATGAGATGGCAAAGCCTATAGATAACATGCAATTATTGGGTCAGGAAACATCAAAAATGACAGTGAAGAATCTCAAGATAAACCTAAAAAACATTGGATGAAAAGACAATATCATGATGAACTCAACATTGAAATCAGTGTGTACTAGAAGGAGAAAATGTAATTACACATGTTTTAAAAGCAAACTTCATCAATTCAGTAAAGACACCTCAGGGTCACAGAACCCTTCTCAAAGAAGACCACTCTTCTAAATGAAATTCTTAACTGTAGTTAAAAGAAATTAGGATAAATAGTGAATAAAATGGTGACCAGTGGAGAGATAACTAATGTAGATCAGCGTTACCTCTGCAGCGCCACATGTTGCACTGGTAACAGCGTCTCAAGAAATGAATGCTCCAATGTCAGAGGGGATTCAGACAATAACAGGAGTAGGAATAACAAAGGATTTGGATAAATTTTAATATGAGAAAAGAAAGAAAAGACTGTGACTATTTACCTTACAAAGGAGTGATTACAAGAGACATAATGCAATTACGCAGTATGGCACAAAGAAAAGACTAATTTTCTGTGCTCTATTTTACATGAAAATAACTGATCACTCAATGAACTTAGAGAGGATTCATATTTGAAGAGACAGAAAGTAAATTCAAAAATAAGTCTTAACAGTAGGGAAATGCAAATGCCAAAATCTTACCACTGATCAATAAAGACTAGGATTTAAAATTATAAAATTCACAGTGAACCAGTGCTCAAAGGACACAGGATAAACATCTCCACAAGAATCAGGTTAACCCACTCTTACTCATCATGATCCTTCCATATCTTGTCACTATTAAAAGACAAGATATCATCTATACTGATGATTACTTGCAACTTCTCTTACTACAAGCCACACAAGCCACAAATAAATACTGCCTAAAATAAGCCTGGAAGTGGAAAAGAAGACTGCAGATTGTAGAGGTGCACTGGCACTACAACAGGAAGATCATGTGGTGCTCCCTCACATTATTCCAACTTCTAAGCAGCATAATTAATTCCTTGCTTTGAGAAGAATCCAATTCTCACTTGGTATATTTCAATCATAAAAATACCCCACCGTTCACACCCTGTAAGAATTACAGAATCCATATTTCAGTAACACCACCTGCTTTTTCCTCCCTGTGTTCTTGTTCCTGAATTTTTAAGAAGGGAAAGGACAAGGAACCACAGAAGCATCTATCTCTGTTTACCCTTCCCCGCTCATCACAAACCTTAGTGTAGTTCCATGCATTACAGCAGCTCCATATGGAAATACTGTAACATATAAGCCTAATTTCCCTCTCCTGTGCCCAACAAAGATGCTGCAAGAGTTCAACACTGCCTTGGATCCCACTTACTCTTCCTAGCCTGCATGTCATTAACACCTCGGTTCTGCAGCAGCCCTACATAACACCACCTCTCTTGGTTTCTGTCCAAGTCTCTCATTCCACAAGCCTCACTGACTGCTGTCAAAGTTTATACATTGATTTCCCCGCTCCCTGATTCTTTCCCAGGCTGGCACTGACAGAGAACAGGGAGGGTCACCCAGGGAGAATACTGGTACTGCAGTGTGCACTTACATGACAGCATAAGATCAAGCTCAGCAAAAAGGACGAATTTGGTTGCTTTCTACAACAGGGTTGCAGTGGTGATGGATAAGAGAAGAGAGACTGACATAATCTACCTGGACTTGTGCAAAACATTTCATACTATCCCAAGCATATCCTTGTCACTAAAATGGAGAGACATGGATTTGACGGATGGACTACTCAGTGGGAAATGGACACACTCAAAGAGTTGTGGTCAATGGCTTGATGGCTGTGTTTGATCACAAGTGATGAGTGGTGTCCCTCTGGGACCATATTATTTAACATCCTCATGTTAACATGGGAACGTGGACAGTGGGATTGAGCGCACCCTCAGCAAGCCTGGGGATGACAAGTTCAGTGGTGTGACTGACAATCTAGAGGGAAGGGATTCCATCCAGTGAGACCTGGACAGCCTTAAGAGCTGGGCCTGTGCAGTTCTCATGTATTTCAACAAGGCCAAGTGTTAGGTCTTGTGCCTGGGTTGGGGTAATCCCAAATTGGACACAGGCTGGGAGATAAGTGGATTGAAACCAGCCCTGTGGAGGACTTAGGGGTGTTGGTGGATGAAAAACTGGACATGACCCAACTATATCCTGGGCGTCATCAAAAGAAGGAGGACAGCAGGCTGAGGGCGGTGATTCTGCACCTCTACCACACTTTTGTGAGACCCTCACCTGGAGCACTGCATTCGTCAGCTTTCCAGCAGAATAAAGATGGGGATCTGCTGGAGGAAGTCTAGAGGAGGGCCACTAGACTGATCATGAGAATGGAGCACCTCTCCCATGGAGACAAGCTGAGAGAGTTGGGGTTGTTTAGCCTGGAGAAAAGAAGACTCCAGGGAGATCTTGTAGTATCTTCCAATATCTAAAGGAGGCCAACAGGAAGGACATAGATGGACTTTTTATCAGGGAGTGTAGTGAAAGGACAGCTAATAATTTAAAGGACAGGTAATAATTTTAAACTGAAATAGGGTAAAATTAGACTAAATATTAGGAAGAAATTCTGAGGAGTCTGCAAAAGGTGTCTGATGCTGAAAACCAGTAGAGAAAAAAACCCCAAACTTCTAGTTTATCCCTATGGAAGACAGGAGGAATTCCCTGAAAAGGGACGAGGGAGAACAGGACAATGGCTTTTTGGTGGCAGTCTGGACCTATATCAATGTGGAGCAAAGATGAAGCATAAGAAAATAGAAACTGGAAAGGAGAAAATAGAACAAAACAGAAGTGGCTTTCTGAAATAGAAAAAATGATCTTTCATTTTAATATTAGTGCAGCCCGTATAATTATGAAACACTCACTGCAGTTAGGCTGAAATGATCACAGAAATTTAGGAATTTTATCCTAAATAAAAATTTTAACCTAGCTAACACGATAAATCCTGGGGTTTTTTTTGTTCTTTTTTTTTTTTTTTTTTTAACCTGCCTCAATAAATATTAGGTACTGAGCACGCCTCTATATAGCAGACTGCTTTGGATGTTGGGGACAAACTGGGCAGTTGTCTACAGGAGAGGAAAAGACAGTGGATAAGTGGTCCAGCCTATCTTTAAAGACCCCAGCTTTTGGGTGGCTCTGTTGGAGAAGCACCACTCCTCCCTGAAGATATCTGGTGAACATAGGCTGCTCTCTCAGAATTATTTTGATACACATACAAAATACATTTGCAAATCCCTCTAAGAATGAGCCAAAATTTGCTTTTAAAGCAAATTAATTAGTCATCAAGCAAATAGCTCATCTCTCATGAAAAGTACCTTGGAACAGTTACTGATGCCCACGCCAAGTGCTGCTTTCTAGCTACTGCCACCCTGGCATCCTCACATGCCTCTTCGCCAGCTTGAGGAGAAGCTTTGCCAAGCCCCATGTCAGGGAGAGGACAGACAGTTAAGGCAGCACGTGTGGTGGGACAGAAGACCATATGTGGGCAGGAGATCCAGAGCACTGGGTGCCCTCCATAAGGGCTGTCCCATCATACATGAGTAGGTGTGCATAAGCAGCTTCATCTTTTCCCTGCTGGGGATGCAGGAAGAAATAAGCAGGTCCTGTGGGCTGGACAATTCCAGAGTCTGAACTACGAACATGGCACAGGGATGTGTCCCCAAGCTAGGCAGCATCCTAGCTTGGGGACAAAACCTGCATTTGACAGGAGAGGACAGCTGGGACAGGAGAAGGTTTTGGAATAGGACTGCTAGTATCAAATCAGAATACACCACAGAAAATTTAGTCTGAAATGGGAAAACATTATAAAGCAGTAAATACTGTGGTATTTAAAATCATTAAAATCACTAGGAGTAATAACATGAAAAGAATGGGAGGATTAAAATAAAGTGAACAGCAAGTAATTGAAACAACCAGAAGGAAATATTTATCTATAATCTATATTATCAGCTTACAGAACTATAAACCAAAGAATTAAATATGCCAGGTAGAGTTTTAGAAACAGAGGCTAATTTAATCACTAATCATATTATGCAAAGTCTATACCTAAGTTTAAATTAGTATTGCTTCAACTGTACAGTTATTTTTAAAACAAGTTGAAAATTTCTGACATTACTGAAAGTTAAGCATGCGAAGATACAGATGACAATATTTTAATATATCATCACAAACTGATTTTTTAGAAGTTTGGAAAGAAATTCCCCCACAACAAGTATATTAATGGCTCCACTGGAAAGAACAAGCTGTATCTTTCTGTATGATTCTGACTTAGTTCCTTCCTTGGGAGAGTATAGAACTGGGTCCACTACAGCAACTCCCTGTGCATTTACCACAACCTGGTTAATGTTCTGTTCAAGGGCTAATGGTACTATAGAGCATGGAATTAGTCATATATTTTGGAGATACATTTGAATTTTGTCCTCATTTTTAGACCTGGGATTTTGCTTTGGCCACATCTCAGCTTGGGAGAATGACTTGCCTACAAGTTGCTTGTGCTTCGCCTCCTGCCCAAGCTGTTCCAACAACTGCTGATATTTCTGCCATTGCCAGCACTGCAGTCACAGTAGCCTCAGCAAGGCTCTGTACATCTGCTAGCAATTTAATCACCAGCATGCTCAGAAAGAAACAAAGTTAAGAGTGCTTCGAGCTCCAGTTCAAGTGCTTTCCTCAGCTGGGATTTAGTGCAGTGGTAGCAGCCAGCAACCTGTCTACACTAGAAGTCATGATGTAACACCTCAAAGAGGCTATAGAAATTGTAGGGAAATAATAAATTCAAATATGGAACAGAAATGTTTTGCCTTTCTTCTAAGAGCATCTGAAACTCATGCGCAGTTAGCAAGAAAAAAAAAATGGGAAGGAAGAACTTCATTTTTGGTCAGGATTATTCCTTCTACTAAATCTTCTAAACTGGGATTTATTTTGAAACTAAGAGAAATGAGGAAAGGCAAAATCATGGTTTGTCTTCCCCAGTAAATTGTTCAAGCTTCCACTCCAGATTTTTCAAACATATAGGTTTTTCACTGGTTATGTTTCTAAAGTATGAGCATAATTTCTGTGCTTTGGAATTTGTAATGTGCAATCAAACTTTACCTGCTTTCAGTTTACAACACACGCATCAATATTTGTCTGTTTGATCAGAGCTTAATTTGCAAACATGCCCATGATCAACTCCATGTTGCTGGGCAGTTCTAGAAACATTTTTGTTATGTACATATATAACAAAACAATTGTTCATAGTTTCAGGGCACTGTCACTACGTCCCTAAAGAATTTAGTATAACACTCGTGCATTTCAAACTGTATTACTTAATATACTTAAAATTAAGCAAATGCTTCAGTGTTGTTATTCCTTAAATATAAATAGCCTGAACAAAAACTCATCTCCTTTTGAAATGCACATGGTGTAGCACAGACTACCTGGTAATGAGATCATTTCTATTCCCCAACAGGGGGATCTCTGCAACTACTCAACACCTGAATCCTAAATTGGCTAATGTAATCACAAAGGAAATTATATATTCAGACACACATCCAAAAAGAATTTAAGCATCCAAACCTAAAATACACTTTCACAAGTACTCATGCTGGAAACTTCCCACATTCCAACCATGAGGGCATATGGAAAAGGATCACAAATAAAGCTGAATACAAATTCACTCTCAAAAACAATCATCTGCTTGTCCTTTTCTCTCCAATGATCATTCAGCTCTAAGAATACAGTGGTTCAGGAAAAAAATTAAAAATTCACCAGAGGTATTTATTTAATTTCCCTCAGGCTTCTCTCCCACTCCACGTACAAATCAAAAAGTAATTATTTGTATCTCAACCAGATTTTGTTCTCTTGTTATGAACCATGACAATGATAATACCATAAGAGCAACAGAAACCACTGCAACTGTTACAAATGATAAAACCCCATGGGGGTTTTTTATCAAAAAGATTTCTTTTGCTAGAGTTGCTAAAAGCAAGCAGCTACAATAATGAGAGAGTCTCCACTCTAGGCCTGATCTGAACACAAATCCTGAAACAAAGCTGGGCTGTACCTGCCTGGCACACCCTCCTCAACCTGCAACACAAGAAGGCAGTAATTTCTGCAGGGGTAAATGCCCATTTATTCCCAGTGCTTACTCGTGCCAGGCAAGAAGTGGGGGAAGGGAGCAAAAAATTACACTTATCACTTTTGCACCTTTGAATTTTTTGCATTTGACATCACCTGCTACTGTCTAAATGACAGTTGTTTTAAGCAGAAGTAAGACACGGGTGTTGTGTTTAGTAGAGGAAACACTACCGTTGTTTGAAGGTGGCTGGATATAGGGAGTGTTGTCATGAATCCAAATCTGTTTCCATGTGGCAACAGATTTTTTCCTGTTGCTAAGGCACAGCAAGCAGAGTTGGTTGGGAAGCTAGCTGACTTTCAGCAGATATCATTCATATGAAATCATAGAATATGCCTGACTTTCTGCCAATAATATTTGTAACAAACAACCTTCCCCCACTGCTCCACTTGAAATACACTGTCAGAATTCACGGGTAATGAAGAATAACCAATGTGACAGTTCTCTGCATTAATATTTATTTAAGATTAAATATAAAACCCTTTATAAAGGATCTTTTTTATAAAGGAAAGCTCTTCCCCTGATCATTTTAAACTTCATACACATAAGTGTAGCATAAAAAGGTCAAAAAGCTGTAAAAAGAAAAATCTGTATTCAGAAGAGCTTGCAATTTAGGGTTCCCAGATGAGCCTGAAGAGCTCTCTGGAGAAACCCAAATGAGTCATTAATGAAAGAAAACCAAGGAGGTATTGTCTGTTTTCTGTATAATCTGTTTTCTGTATAAAAAGAACTTACAAAATAAGTTATTTCACAAAGGGGAAACCCATAACCCATGGTTCATTCTCACTTCCTTCAAAACAGAAAGGGATGTGAGAAGAAAATGGATGCTCTTTAAAAAGACAAGCAGCACTCTTTATGTTTAAAGACTTATTTCTGAGTCAATGAAAGTTAGGAAAGCTATGCACTTAGAAGCATTTCTTTATTTTCCAATACCTAGCAAACTAAATATGGCTGAATGGGTTTATGCTTCAAACAAAACTAATTTTTACTTAATCTGGCATAAACCTTCCACTTTCAAAGTCTCTGGAGCCTAGCAAGAAGTGTAATTTAGTGTGCAAGATCAACATTTATTCTCAATGCCCTTTTCTATACCTAAAAGAAGCTAATTAAAGAAAAGAATATCATAGAAGACAATATAGTGGGGCTGGCTGGTTTCTCTTCACCCTCTTCCTCTGTCCTACCATAGCAAAAAGCCCAGGATAGATCCAGATTCAGGAAGGCACCAACACAGGCTCTTCCATCTTTATCCTGTGCCTCAAATAAACCTGCAGCATCCTGACACCCACCCAGACTGAGAGAAAGGGAGGAGTGGTGAGCCAGCAGAAGGGGTATCGATACCTTGGTTAGGAACTTTATGTTACTAAAGAAAGGAGACAGCCACCCTCCGGCTAATGATGAGTTCCATGATCAGATTAAATATCCTGAAATACTGCTGCTGACAAGCAGGTCACAACCTCTCTACACCTCTTGCTTCAGCTTCCCGTTCCCGCCCCTCTTCTCCTTTGTGCTTCCACGCGTGTCCATGAAGCCACGTCCTGAACCAAGCCAAAGGGCAATGGCTTTGACTTGGCTCATTAAATAGAGACTCATTGAACAGAGATGGTTTCCCTCGGTGGGGTCACTGGGGAGCCACACAAACACGATCCCCAGCAGGGCGAGCAGCGGGGGCACAGGCAAAGGCTGTGGGACAAGGAGGGAGGCAGGGAGGGGCAGCTGTGCTCAGAGGAAGCATTTGTTTATGCTACATTAAAACTATCCAAGGAATGATGGCATAAAGCACATCTCATAAATCCTTTCTATGTTGACAGAGCAGGGACATTGCTCTGTCAACATAAAAAGGAAGTTAACTATGCTCGCAAAAAATGACAGTACAAAATTCAAGGGTGTCAGCAATGGGGAACTTCACTTCCAACTCCATGTTCACATAAATGCATCAGCTGAAGCAAAACACAATTCCCATATCATCTACAACTGTAGACTGTATGGGCATAGTTGTAATACAGAAACAGAGTTTACACAAGATTTCTCTTTCTTATAAAGAGAGAATGGACATTTCAACTCATATGCTAATACAAAGTTTGCAGTGAGATTTCATTAAATATGAAAAGAAATTATTAGAATTTTACTGCTTTTTACCTCACATTATATAACATTAAAATATGCAGAGTACACTTAATTGCCTATTCACGTTCCTTCGCTAACTAAACTTTATTGCAGCATTTGTGCTCTCATTTGCCAGTTCGGCCATACATTTCCTAATGTTACCTTTCAAAATTCCCAGTGCATTTCACTCTTCCTGGCTGTCAGCAACATTTCACAGGAAAGCAGTATCCTCCCTTTCTTCCAGTAAAAAAATAGGCACTGCAAAGACTGTCACCATAAACATTTAACAATATTGTCATACTTAATATCTTTTTAAAACTTAGCAGCTAATAAATACAGTAGATGGTCTTTGTCATCTACATTTGTGTCCCTGGCCACCAGCATCTGCTCTGGTTTTGATCTGAGGGGCAGCACATAAAAGAAGATGGGTTTTAGAGGGGGTTTTAGAGATTGCTAAAATTTCTTGTAGCAGCTAATATTTCTAATTATGCAAATTATAATTTGATAGTACACTATCTGGAGCTTTCAAAAGAATGTGGACTGGATATTTCAGACTACAATTAAAACGATGTTCCCAGTGACAGGTCATTGTTTATTTTTCAGCTAAATCAAAATGAAGACACCAACAAAACAGTTAAAAGAGATATCAGGAGTAGGAAAATGCAGATTGTCTACATACTTAAAAGCTTTTCAAAGTACCTCTGCTGACATGTTTCTTGTGTTGTCGACAAAATACCTTCTCATGACACATTTCCAAATGAAAAAAAAAAAAGAAAGAAAGTAGCACAGCACATCTTCTTAGCAAAGGCATTCTGGAAGCCAGGAAGCCTGACTTACAAGCATGCATTAGTAAAAATAAATTTATGAGGAAATTGTGTGTCAAACACAAGAATAAATACTCAGGTTGTAAAATTTTCTTCCTGGAGCTTTTGTAACTTTACCAACAGCATCCTGCACAACTTCTCTGGATTTGAATTTTGTCCTGCACTGAGCAGGGGTTAGATCAAACAATATCCTGGAGTTCCCTTAACACCCAAATATTTCTGTAATTGTCTCCTGCTCCATCACTCCCAGACAATTTAATTCTGCTATTCCAACTGGCTGTACCAAGCATGGGAGAAAAAGTCTGTGGAGCTTCAGGGCAACCAGAAGTACATTTCTAGGTGCATTCTGCATTTAAAAAGAGGCTCCTAAAATCACAGATTTTCATGTTAGCTTTCCACCAAAACTTCTCCCCATCCCATTACTCACTGTGGTAGGTCTCAATTGCTGGGGTACCCCAGATGTCAACATTACTGCAGATAATAGTGGTGCCAGAACCTGACCTTCAGCAAGCCACATTTTTCAGAGGTTAAATATAATAAAATATTTAAAGCAGATAATCAATTAAGTGATTCATCTTGCCTGTCATTACCAACCACCCACCATGTAGGTGTAAGTTCAAATGTTCCCTCTTCGGTGTCAGGCAAAAGCAGCATGGCTGGGTACTTGATTTTTGCCAGCACAGACTCAGGAGCCTTCAGATGAACCACCCCCAAAACCCAGTGGCAAGAATGCTCACCTCCGCCACAAGAATTCTAGCAAACAGCAGAAGGGCAAAAATATCCAAGATTGCTGCGGCTATTTCAGTGAACGCAGATGCAGGAACAAAAACCCAAATATTAGCAAATAGTCAGGAAATCAGCTGTGAACGATGACGACAAATGGCTAAAAATGTCAATACAGAGTGCATATATTATTGAATAAGAAAATCAATTAAAATCTTCATTCATTCAGAAGCAATTTATAATTAAAGAAACAGTTTTATAGTATTTAATAACTAAAGGATCTTTAATGTTTCAAGTATAAAAAGACAAAATCAAAATTCTGTATTCTGATTATGATTTATGAAAATACTTCCCAGTAAACTGCACTTGCAGTTTACTTTTTGAAAAATGCCTGTCTTTCTAGCAACTTCCTTTAAATTTTCTTTTAATAGGCTGCACACAGATTGTCCATGATTGGGTTTACAAGTGCACAAAGGTATGCTTTTAATATCTCTATAATTTAATGTCTCTGCTCCCAGAGAGCCCTGCTTTTACCACTGCCTGCACAGAAGGTGCATCACCCAGTAATTTCCCAAACCTTTTTCCTACTAGGAGAGCACAGTTACTCCTTTCTGGTACAAGATATTCAAACTATTTCCTCTTTGTTTCTGAGAAACTGATTTTCTGATTTCTCAAGTGGCCAACTGGGAAAAGCACCAGACTGTTCAGTGTACCTCAGTTTTACTCCTGAACGTGGTGTGGTCACAACTTTCAGTGAGGCATTTCCCTTCCCATGCAATGGCAATGACCATGAGCACACTCTGGAAGCACTTTGAGAGCCACAGGTAAAAATCTGCTACCAGCTAAGGGCTAGAAGCTCACAAGCTCTCCTCCATATACCCAGGGAAGCCCCAGTCTAAGTTCAAATATCTACAGGACATTTAAAGCACAACAAATCTAGAGTAAAACCACCAACTTCTGTTTTTCTTGCTTCTGAGGTTTTCTGAGAGCAGGAGCAGCCTTGAGGGTGGGTGAAGAAGCTCTGCTTAAAGAATCCTGCATTACAGCCTTAACAGTTTGAGGCTCTGCAGTGCTGTGGTTTGTATTGGCAGCACTCCGTTACGTGACCTCTTGGGAACAATAATAATTTCACTGACAGTAGCTCTTGGCACAAACTAATGCCAACCTACTATGAACCAGAGTGTGGGAGTTCCTAACCACTTCCAGAAGAACAGCTGCAATTTACTTTTTTGTAGGGAGAAACTATTAAAGCATAACTACTTTAGTTTCCTGAAGCAGTCAAGGCCTTATGTACAGAGAACTAAACAGCACTCAATACACAAAGAAAGAATAAAGCTTTCCCTTAGATCACACAAGCAATTTTTTGGCAAAATAGACCAGGAACTCCTCAAATGCTCTTGGCAAAGCCTCAGAAATACTTGGAACTCAGCTACTAGCACCTTCAAACCATCTGCAGAGTGAGATCTACTAATTCTGATCACCTTGCAAATCTTTAGTCTGGCCATTAAAGCAGGAAAAAATGAAAACTCAAGTGCAAACCACTCCAAAGGGATGTTTGTCACCTCTGAGATGGGGAGGGACCTGAGCAACAGGGCAGTTCAAAAATATCTGAATTTTTCAATGTAGCAGAGACTACTGCATGCCTATCGCTCAATCCCAACTGCTTGGCACATAGAGCAATGTGGAAAGGAGTGTGCAATATCCTTTAGATATGGAATATGATTAGACCATGAAGAATCTAGAATATATGAGCAACCACTAAAAGCTGCTTAGGTAAATTTAGCTTTCACCAGACTGAGAGGTTACAGAATCAGACAATATATATGCAAGACACAGAGGAGTTTTTTATATTTCTTTTTGCCTCAGTAAAACTGCTCAAGTGTCAAGTAGGTAAGAGATGTAAACATTGCTTAGTATGATAAAATCAAAACCAAATAATACAAATTACATATGTTGTACAAACTAATCCCGTAAGAAAGTAAAAGATGTCCTCAGCACCCCCACAATGTCACAAATACAGTTCAGGCATCTTCAGACAGGAACTTCCTTTGTGAAACAGGTTCAAGAAAGGAACACAGCCTTTCAAATGAGGCAACACTTTCACCCTAATGAGACAGATTTCCTTAATTATATTATTTATCCTTAAATTTAATTATGTGCCTTTCTTCTGATATATATCTTTATTTTCATTCTTTATTCATACAAACTATTCTTTGCACACGCTTGATATTATTAGCACATGGATATGTCACATCAGGTTTATGCTGTATTATTTTGAATTTTCTTGCTGCAGATTTAGTCACTCTAAATTTAATTTAGTCTGTAAATCTTTCTTCCTACTGCTGTAGTAAGTTTGAGCCCTACAGGGAAGGGTTTCCTTTATCTCTTGAGATTTTCCAGTTCATATTAGGGAATTTTCTCTTTTTGACCACCAGTTTTGAAAAACAGGACCTTGGTCCAACAATAGACTTTTGAAAATATCATTAATAGAATCTGTCGTATTAGGGCTCTCTATGTTTGTTATTTATTTTCAAGACAGCATGGGCCTTCAAAAGTGATCCCTGCACCTCTCCTCAGGCTTAGACTATGTTCTGGTGTACAGCCAAAGTTAGCTAGTCAGTTTAAACAAAATGCCACAAAATTTGACAAGATACTATGGCAAGATTAACATCCTCTGAAATGATAACCCCACTCAAATTCACAGAAAAAGAATATATTAAACTGTGTTGCACTAAACCTTTTGTGGAGAAAGTACCTGTGAAAAAAACTATTTTAGGCAGTCTAACTAAACAAACAAACAGAAAAATCTTGCTTCAATTTGTCCCAAATCAGCCTCTTGTCCCCCATTATGTCAATAACTTCTCTCCAGCAAAACTAGACCTGGCATTTAAAGCAGAAATTTCCTATCCTTTTCTTCCATCTATGTAATGCATTACAAAGACTTTGAATGACTTCTAAGGCACATTTGTCCTTCAAAAGAAAGATACTACTCCATAAAAAAAAAAAAAAAAAAAAAAAAAAAACCTCACAATTTGAGAGTCAAAGGATTAGAAGATTTTCCTACTTTCTACAACCGATTAAATTATCTGAATTAATTAACCTTTAATTACATTTGCAACTATTATCTAGTTTTCGATCCCAACAGAAGTCCCACCATATGATATCTATATCTTAGTCAATCTTATACTCAAAAGCATGTGCAAAAGAAAAAAACTGCTAGATTATAAATTAGCATGAAAAACATGTGCGCAGTGGGAAAACGTCCACAATATTACAGCAGAGCAGGGATCTTAGGTGAATTGTATGTTATTAAACTGAACATGTTTGTTATGAAACTGAACGTGTCTGTGTAAAATGTGTCTCTTGACAAAGAGGCTGACCTCTCTAAGATTTCAAAAGATCTCTGTACATCAGGTGCTGAAAGGAAAATTACTCCTCCAGAGGAACTGTTGTTTTAAAGCAGAAGTCTTTTGGCTTGAAAGCGGTGGATGACTTTTTCAAGGCTGTTTCAAAATATACAGGAGGCAGCCTGCACCTGCAGAATCTGAGATAACCACCCAGGAGAGCACCTCATTCCTCACTGTAGACAGCAGCAGTAGCACTGTAACTATTTTTAAAGAAATACTCATTAGAACACGTAAGAGGGACACAATGTGAACAGAAGCTTACTTATCAGTTGTGTGAATGGGGCATACAAAAGAAAAGCAGAATAGCCTCTGCATTACTCACAGCTAAAATACAGCTGAGTATATCCTGAACAGAGCAAGCTCAAAGAGCCAGCAGAACCGTCTGCTGGTGCCATAGTACAATTACAGGAAAGGACTCACACATCCCTGCCTTTCTACAGGGTCACATTTCCACCACCTGAGGACAGCCAGGCCTGGCAGCCAGCACTAGGAACAGCACACTTGGAGGAGCTTCTGGTCACCAGACTAAGGAGCAGCTCATGCATTTCATGTGCTACCTGAAGCTGCACCCTTCTTGCCCTGCCACACACACCCGTGTTCAGGACCCTTCAGGGTCCCCCTCTATGTACCCATGGAAAGCAACAACATAAAACTGAGCCACCTTTTTCCGCCTCACCATTTTAAATCTTTATCCTAAGATCCTTGAGGGAGTGTTTTGTCCCCTGAGACTAAAAGCAGGTAAAGACTGACTACATTTTTTCAGGCCTAGGGGCAAAAGGAGAATTAACTCTCTTATTCTTCAATATTCTTCATCACAGCCAATGCTTGCAACAGTGATCACTTCAATATGCTGCCACCCTCCTTCCACTTACCCACTGTATCCTAGTTACCAGCCTACTCAGTTTTCAAAGTCACTAATAAACATCATTTTAAGTCAGCAAATGTTTCATGACCTACGCAAAGCAGGAGGTGGGAGAGATGGGGAACTGCTGTCTTGAAAAGTTGGTTCAAGCAATATGCACATGGAAAATTATAATTTAGTTTGAAATCAGGGAAGAAAAAATATCCAAACGGTTAATATATGGATTGTTCCCTCCAGAGTGACTGATGTGTCAGAGAGTAGCAGAGATGTTCTATCTGTGCTTCCATGAACACTAACAAAAAGCAAGATGTCAGTGACACCCTAACAAACTGCTGGCACACTTGTTTATTCTCATCGATTCACCAAAGCAGCCTGGGCAAAGTAGGTAATTTCTGCTCAAACTCTTCCAACCTCTTCACCATGACAATCTCCAAAGCCCATCCAGCTCCATTGCTTATTCTGTAGCAAGGACACACGACCCAGGGGTTAAACTCTGGCCCTCAAGCAGGCTAATGGGAAATCACCACTTACTGTAAGTAAGCGAGATTTTGAGATATTAAGTGACATTTTGAGATACTCTGTCTTCAAAAAATAGTTGCTCGCCCCTATCACCATGCTCACTGTTCCATCCTTTCCCACACTGTTTTTTAGAGGTCACTTCAAACCATCCTTATCTCAATGGAACAACCACCACAAACCATAAGGGCTTCATCCATTTTATCCAAACCAGCCTAAGACTATGGGTTAACTACCTATTTGGTAGCTTGTCTAGCACCAGAAATAACTGTACCAAAATTAAAAGGAGCTTACAAAAATGTTTGGTATGTAGATACATACACAGAGACTTCTTCAAAATGCAAAGCTTTCAAAAAAAGATGGACAGAAACTTTTCACCTCTATTTTCTGCTTTTTCTTTATGCAATGCCATAATATCTGTTTTGGAAACTGGACACACCAACAGAAGTTAACTAAAGAGGGCCTCTAGGACATTACTTCTGCTCAGTAAACCCTTGCCTTGGAATTCACCTCCCTGCTCCGTCCATCAGGATATGATCAAAAGATCAGATGGGTTCATGAACAACAAAGTAATGGGAATGGGAACACTCGAGGTTTGGAAGATTACATGGGAGGTTTGTTTGCATGTTTTTAGCATGCCTCATGCTTGTTGACATTTTTAACCTCTTCACTTGTGCCAAGAGATAACAATGACTAACTTAGGAGGGAAAAAGTCATGGTATAAAGAAACAAGCATACAAATACTGAAGCTGGAGTTGGCTCAGGCTGAAAAGAAGATGACTCACAGACCCTCAGCATTTAGCTTTGTTTCTAAATGTCAGATAACACCAAGAACTGCTAAAGTAAGGGATAAAGATGCAATCTTTTTTCTTGCTTAAAATAAACAAAAAGTAAAATCAAGTTTCCATTTTCAGAAGTTTCATAAAATTTACCATTAGCTTTTCAGTGACCACAGACAGTTTTTAAAAAGAAATTATTGTCTCTGGATAGTCTCTTGGAATTATTTCTATTTACAGAAGGGACAAATGTGATGCTTCCTTATCGACTCCCATAAATCCTGCCATAAATTTTCCTGTAACATGTTTTGCTGTTAACAAACGACAGAAGTAGGTACTTTTCTACAGCCAAAATAAATGTATTCTCAAAGAGCCTAAGTTCATATTGTTTTTAATCAGACCACAACTCTGATTTTATAAAAGTGTTGCTCTGTTAGCTACATTTTCTGCTTAAATGCAAAAGACCACTCACTACAAGGATATTTTGTGTCTCTGTTTTTACTGAAGTGCTTTACAAGAATAGAGAACAAATGCCTGTAATGTGACATTGTTCAGAAGTCTTTGTTGGTTTACCTGTTAGAGATGTTTGTTCCTAATTGCAGTTCTGCCATAAACTTGCCTAAGCAGAAAAATAAAAATAAATTCTTTTTAAAAGAACAGAAAATGACACACTTCCTCACTGATCTTTCTTTTTTGATGTATTGGAGTAGTAGCTACTTCTTAACGACTTATCCTCTGCTCCATCACTAGAGTTTTTGAAGAAAACACTCATAGGAGCAGAGTCAAGAGACACTCTTGCAGAGAGCTCTGCTCAGAAATTACTTGGCAATGTCGTTGGTTACTAGTCTGTGGATAGCCTTCCAAACAGAAGCTTCACTGGTCATGAATATTCTTACACTCCTTAGAAGAACAGCAAAGCCTTTGACAGAGCATATTGCAACAAACTCGGGACTGGTGTGCTATCAGCTGCTTTTCTCATATGTTCTGAGACCACCTACACAGCAACACTCCACAGCTGTACCTCCAACTTCAACAAGGACAGTGTGGACTCACCCTAGCACAGAAAACTCCTCAAAGGAGCTAAAGCAGTCTTCCATGTGTAGACAAAACATTGTAGTTGATCAAAAACACAGAAATAATCGAGGACAAGAACAGGATTAAATGGACTGTTTTCATTGTGAAAAGGAAAGCACAAAGATGCCCCAACATTGTATCCTAGGCTGGATGCTATTTCATGAAATATATTTATGATGTCAGCATTAAGATAAGCAAGTTTTGTTCATACAAATTTGGTTAGTCACAATCAAAAACATATAAACAGCTTCAAATGGACCTAGTCAAGTTAGGTAAGTAAACAGTGCCAAATTATGTTTATCCACATAGAAAGTAAAGAAAAGTATGCTGACAATTTATACAGCTTCAAATTATTTATATCAGCTAAAAGAAAGCAACTTGAATGGCTGAGAAGACATTTTGTATGAAGAACTAATCAGTGGCCCCAGGAGCTCTGCAGAGATAGCAGATTGTTAGGATGAAAATCCTGCATGATGGGGAGAGGGAGGAAATTGCATGATTTATATAAAACAGAGCTGCAGCCTCACCTAGAATATTACATTCAGCACAAGTCATCACTAGTTCAAAGGGACACTGCAGAACCAGATAGAGTTCAAAACAAGGTAACAAAAATGATTACAGCATGGAAGGAGTCATCTAGAGGGACTGGAATTACTTGCTTGAAAGACAGCTGTAAAAAAGAATAAAAAGTGAAATGTACAGAAGTTGGAAGTTCCCTGCCTCATAGGAACAGAGGAAGGGTCCCTGAAATTAAAGGTAGAATATTCAAAACTGATCAAAACTAAATGTTTTCATCAACAACAGAATAAAACAAAATTCAGTTTTCCTTCCCTTGTAAAGTTATTGTCACCAAACCCCACAGAGAAGCTTTGTAAATTTATGTTCCAAGATGAGTCTGAAAACAAAACACTATCCAAATTCATTAAAAGACTGGCTGTGTAGATGCACAAGATGAAAAGCTGTAACTAAAATGATTAATGATAACAAGCCCCCAGCACCAGAGTATAAACTATCTGACTATTTGATAGGGGGAAAACAAACAAACAAAGGAAAACACAAAACAACAAAAAAAAAGTGTGGGAGACAGGCAATACAACATTTGCTCACAGACTCTCTTAAAATCACAAGAAATATTATATTTATGGCTAAACTGTTACCTGTTAGATTAACCTTAAAACTTATAGGTACAGGACTAGATTAACCATCATCTTGACCCTTACAATGTGTTTTTATCTACTCTAGGTTCCTCTGAAAGAATTGCTTTGGGTTTTTTAAAATAAAACCTCCACCAGTATAGTGTAAATATTTTTTGCCACACTGAATTGCAAATGATCAGTTTATAAATGTAACTCTTTAGGCAGGTCTTCAGGTAAATTCTCAGTTAATGCATACACTGTATGAACTGAGGACAGATATCTGAATGGAAAAATAACAGACATCAATCCTGCTATTCAGCTTGGAAACTCACCAATATTAATGCATGTCCTGGCAACCTAAGAGCCCTATTGATTTGCAACCATTCATTGAAGTGCAGTGAAAGCCATAATTAGATAAATAGCTTTGGTAAAACTAATCTGAAACTCATTTGTTTTGTTTAATGAGATAAAACAAGAAATTAAATATCTGCTTAATGTTCCTCTTATTATCCTTCAGTACAATAGTAAAAATATAAATAAAGACATATTAATTTGACTGCCATTATTATTTTTTGCATTTTATGTATTTTGTTGCAGCAATTGTCGACAAAGACCAAAGACACAAAGGCACTATTTATGAATTACTGTGCTCAAATAGGCTGAGAATCTTTATCAATCTCTTTTATACATGTGGAAAAAAGAACAGGTCTTTTAATCATTTGCAGATGCTCTTTGAGATGACAGAGTATAACTTTAAGATGGTCTGCATCATATAAGTTTTTCTATTATCAAAATTCCAATTTTAACATGATTATGCCATCCTTTGTGAATGGGAATTAAACTCTGTTTAAGTTTTCAAAAGTGTTTATAACAGTTAAATGTAACAGGATTATTAATTTTTGTTTCTTAAATAATTTTTTCCCCAAAAAAATTCAAGAAAGGCTACTTTAGAGTATTCCCACACACAAATCAGTGCTAGCACGGACAGACGATACAGTTTATCCCGCTCAAGTCAATACACATTTAAGCTTAGGACAGGTTGTGTCCTCCTCTTTCTTCTTTGGCAGCTAACTACTAGATTCTGTTCCTTTTAGGGCTTGGATCTCCCACGGCCTTCCTTAACAAACACCACACAACGCAGTTTGTCCTGCAACACAGATTCAGCATCAGACTCATTGCCCACACCCCCAGATTTATTTGTACTGCCAGGAGGTTTCAGGCACTGCAGAAATGGCAGACCACAACAAAGCGCTGGATTGTACATGAGCTGGGATCAGGAGCAGGTCTAAGCGATACTTCTGTCTCATTCCTTCAGCCACCCAAGAAACAACTGCTTCACAACTTTCAGAGCTAACCATCTATGCGCACATTGGTTTTCTCCCCTCCTTTCCATATTTAAAAAATCAATTGATGTATCACTGAACTGAATTCACCTATGGGATGAAAAGGAGCATCTGCTCAGCAGTGTGCAGCAGCAGTCTATTGCAGCAAATGATTACCACATCCATCTGAAATTACAAAGTGGTTTAGGTCCACTGGGTCTAGCTCTCTTGGCGAGAACTTGGCCAGAAAACCACAATTAAATGCTTATCATCTTAAAAAATGTATAAACAAACCCCAAACACCTGCTCTCTCTCCCTCCCCCAAGCCACATCATAAATTCTTGATGTTCACAAGTGGTCTGGACCTCAATTTTCTGTTGGGGTTTTTCTGTGGGACTTGAGGTCTGGGGTCTTTTTTTTTTTTTTTTGATCGTTTGTTTCAGTTTTTGACCCAAAATGCAGTACATCATCCTCCTCCATATTGACCTACAAACTACTCACCATCTACTTCATCATGAAGGGCATGGTTTGACAGACATTTCTTCCACCAGTGGTATCATTTCAGTGGCCACTGGTGCCACTCATTCCAGTCAGAGTGCTGATACTGACACATGCACAACCTGCAGAGGGGCTCAGAAGGGACAGCTGCTAGAGAAGCTACCACAATAAAACACACACACAGATAAAACACACCTCATAATTAAACAAAAGACTCTCAACTGTTTCTTTCTTTATTGCTCTAACTCATGTATCCCATGTATGCCTCAGTTAAATAAAGGCTTGAGTAGGAGGTTCAGGAAGCAGGGAAAGAAAGGCAGTCTCCTCAACAAGAAAAAAGAAAGTTGCAATCCTGACAATCAGTATTTCAAAAAAAAGGAAATAATCTGGCATTTTAAGATTTAATGGGTTAATTCAGTTCTAAAACTGAAGGCAGAAGATCCTTACTGATGCTATGAATACACATCTACTGTTATTTATAGAGATTGAAGGGCTTTTTTCTCCTTCAATCAGCAGAATATTTTCTTTTAGCAGTATAAAAAAGTATATTGACTTTGAATCAGTTGGACCACTGTGTCTCTCTGCAAGAAAATATCTTACAAAAAAGGAATTAATCAGAGAAAATTGTATACCATAGGATTTAAATCATTAAATTAATGACTGACCCTAGCTTAATACAATGTCTGTAAGAAGATTATTTTACAAGGTCAGACTAACCCAAACCAAACAATAATAAGTTAACTGAGTTAAAAGACATAGTAACAATTATGAATAGCTACTGCATTTTATACCTGCTTCCACGGCTTTTAACTTTAGAGCCCAAATGACTTCTTTTTTTGTCCTTAAAATCATACCAAAAACACAGGTGTAACAAAAAATGTTAAATAAAAAGGTGTCATGGATAAAGTTTATACCCCATATACTGGACATATTCTGCTTTGCTTTTTTTTTTATTTTCCCCTTTTGAAAAGCTATCACTGTCTTTTCAGCATTTTCATCAGTATAAAAATGCACAGCTTGTTTTGCAATTTCTTCACGGCGCAAATGGAATTCAAGCCACTGGGGACATACAATTAACAACAGCTGAATACAAATCTTAACAGAGTTTGTCATAATTGTACAGTTTGGTGTTGTTCATTCATCCTGGCAGCTGGGAAATCTAGTGTGAATTAACCAATAATACAGGTTTGTAATCACGCAAATTAAAGTATAAAATTCCACTAAGTGAATTTTGTTTATTTTCTTCTAAGTATGTAACTAAGGGGACAATCAGCTCACTTTAAATCAAGAATTTCAACAGGATATAACACGAGCAGAAGTTTTGCAAATACACTCATTTTACTTCCAGTGGAGTTCATCTTATTTCCTCCATAGACTTCCTTGATAGGTTTCCAAGCCATACACAGCAGCACCACATTTGAGGATCTGCAAGTTACATCCCTTAGGAAGGGGAGCAAGACCAAAAGTGAAACCAGAGAGATCCTTGTCCAACCAGACAAAAAACATGCAAGGCTGATCAAACTTATTTCTGCAGTCCTTAGCTGAAGATGTATTTTCAACACAATAGGCACTTAAAGTCTGAGCACAGGCAAAACGAGCGCAAGGTATTTTCAGCTGGAGCTCAATTTGCAGCATGGGAAAGAGCTTACAGTCAAGTCTGGTTTATGGTAGGCAGGCCAAAGAGAGGCTTATCGGGATGTGCTCTGGACCAAAGCAGAGAAAGGAAACAGAACCTCTCTCATAGTTTAAAGCACGCTTCTGCATTTTTGACATGTCAAGGAATCTGTGTCAATTTTATGCAGCTTCCATGAACACAAGCCACATGATGGCACCTATTCCCCACACGCTGGCAGTGGCACCAGCTAGTACTGCATCTGCACTTTCCTAGGGATGCTAAAAAGCAGCTGACTGTCAGTCCAAGAATTGCCAGCCTCACTCCCAGCCCCAGCATATGACCACAGGCAGTGGGCATCATCCTGTCAATCAGACTAATCCCCAACCTCAGGGAGAAAAAATAGCTTTGCATTCTGCAAAACTTACTATTCTACTTCCTAGGGCAGAAGTATGGGTTTACTTTCCATTTCATTCAGCTGTAGTTAATTAAATCCAGGCATAATTTCTCAGATGTCATAACATGGGTTAATTAAGAAGTAGTCTCAATTTAATAATTCACTGAAGACTGACTATGAAACAAATTATTATGCAAATAAACACATGAGACACTGAAATTCTCCACCAGCTACCATGGTCACTGTTGCTAAAGTTATTTTATCCATTGGTCAATATTTCATGTGTCACCAATCACAGAGTTGACAAGTTTAAGGACACTATATGTGATATGTGAAAGATAATTATCTAAATTGAATACATCTAGCAGGCATACATAATCCCAGTTACAATAGGAAAAATTCAAGACTACTTACCACAATTATTTTTAGTCACTTAATAGCTGCTAAAGTGATGGGGGTATTAACTTACTGAGTAAAACCTCTGTGGCAGACTTGAAAGTAATATGTCACCAATATCAATCAATCAACTTCAATAATACTTCTGACAATAAAACTTCCAACCCACTGAGTCAATCCAGCACTTCTGTGTGCTGATTTCAGCCAGTACAGCATCTACACAAAACATCTCTGCATCTTTTTAATGCAGAAGAAATGTCAAAATTAAAGTCTCTATAGTATATGCAAACATAGATACTAGGGAAATTATTGTGATTTTTTTTTCTTCTCATTAGCAAGACTGGTAAAAAGAGCATAAAGGTGCTAGTGAAATGTGTTGATGGCACAAAATTGGAGGTATTGTCAAAACCCATGTAAACAGAATGGTGTACTGGACTATTAGGAGCCTTTAAGAAGTGTAATATTAAGAAAAGAGTATAATTCAGCAGCATTAAATACAAGATCACTCAAGCACCATGAAGATGAGAAGCTGCCAACAAGGATATGGACTGATAAATGTGGGTCATTTGCGAGAGGATTATCTGGGTACAAAGAAGATCCATATGCTCGGCTCAATCAAAACCTAAATATCAACAACCACCATGATGTAGCCATGGGAGGAAGGACTGTAAATTCTGCATTTCCAGCAGCCAGTTTCTAATGTGTTGGCAAAACCTCATCAACAACACTACAGTCTTCCCAGCTGCCAAATGAATTGATTACAGAATAGCCACCTGAATAACTCAAACAACTGAAAGCTCCTAACAGGAGATGAAGAAAAGTTTAGCAGAATGTAGGTTGAGAGGATCTGATACTTCATTTAATTCAAACAGATTGCATATAGTTTGATTTTTCTCCTCTGCCAAAGAGGAGTTGTCTCCAACAGCATGACAACTGCTAGAGCCAGAATACATGATAGATATCCCTAATGCACTCCAACCCTCCAGCTATTTTCAGCTTGGAAACCTTCTGTGCCTGATGAGGGTTATGTATCCTCAATACATTTCTCTTCCATTAACTTCTCCAGACTCACCCTGAACTCATGTACACTTTTAGCAGCTGTATGGCAGTTTCTGTAGTTTATTTTCAACCTGTAACCCTACGGTCAGTTACATCCTGACAGCCATACAGCAAAATAGCTGCTCAAGACAAAGCTAAGGTGTGGACAGTCTGAGAACATCTGTCTGGCCAAAGACCTCTAGGAACCTCACAGAAGTAACTACAAGGTATCAAAAGAGAAAATAGTCATGGTATCTCTTCAATTTTGATCAAACCAAAAGGTTCATCCCATGATGAAGGTTTCTACAGACCAACAGGATCTTTCACAATATCAGAGTAATGGGGTTTGACACCATGACATCCAAAAGGTTTTCCAGATCCACTGTTGTGACAAAGAACAACATTGATGCTCATGTATAACAGTATTTATCTGTGTGTAAATGTGAACCTAGAGAGTAGAAGAGGTGATTAAAAAGGTGTGTGCCTGTGTGTGTACAAGACAATTCCTCCTCCTCCTGAGCACTTCCAGTGTTAGATCCATAAAGAATGAAACTGAGTGTGGTGAAAAATTTTGCCATGATGGAGTGACCTACAGGGCCTCCCTGCTGGTGCTTCCAGAGGCATGGAACTGTATTTCATCACTAGCCACAAGAGAAAAGAGAAGGTATCTTTAACAGGCAGTAAGAAGATCAGGAAAGACAGTTCATAAGCAAAGTACTCCTGACTACTACATGTACGTTCAACACATAACTCTAGGAGGAAAATTGGGAAACAGAAGGGCCTTTCCAGAGATTTTGAGAAAGGACATGGCAGAGGGGAACAGTTCCCCAGGGCACAGTGACCACTACAACAGATCCCTCCTCCACCTCTGCACAAGCTCTGACAAGCAAAGGTTGCATTTTCTGCTGTTTTATCCGGCAGAGGACGATGAGTAAAACCTACACCTCACAGCTCACTGTGCAAATGCAATCTAATCATCCATGCCATCTTGGATAACTGCTACACCTGCCCTAAGAATGAATTTAAGAAAAAAAAAATCAAAGACAAGGTCTATGTACAGTTTGAAGTTCAAGAGCTTTAAAAGAAACATTGGGCTCCCCTAGACAAGGAACTGGATGTTTGTTTTATCTAAATGACTGAAGCAGTGGAGTGTATTCATGTTTACTATTCACAGCACAGAACCATCCAAGCAGGATGGTTATGCAGCTTTTTATACAAGGTGCTTTTCCATCTCCAGCTTCTTTACATGTATTAGTACTGGACGTATCCCAAGACAGAAAGCAAAAAATACCTATTTTCTCTCCAGTTTTGGAGATTGCTGAATTGAGAGGGAAATCTAATTTTGTTATGCTGTATTTTCAATTATCCCCATCTCTGGTCACAAATTTCAGATAGTCTAGTGTGAAGGGCCAAGAACTGAGGTGTCCAAACAGATTGAAAAAATTTATTTCACCCCATACTGATTTTCAAAATGTAATCAATTCTTTTAATGTATACTACCCTCTACTACACAATGCTTTCCTTTCCCCCAAAGCCCAGGAAGTATTTGAACAGCATGAAGTGAAGCACATCCTTAAAACAATTATGATACCCTTAACACTTCCATTATCTTTTATTATCCATAGTCCCCAGGCATGCACACATGTAGATTATCTGTGCTTTATAGATGTGGAAGCGAATTGCACTGCAGGCAGTCCCTGAGCAAGTCAGCATAAGAAGCAGAACCCCTGTTCAGGGGTCATAATATTTTTCAAGGAAATTAAACAAGCCCAGATTTCAGCTGGTCAGCATTTACTTGAACACAGCTCACCTAAGTGAGCAACACTCCTGATAAAACCAGCTGGACAAATAAGGCTCTCAGCTTGGTGTTTGAACAAGCAAAAAGGCACAAAGAAAAGTCACTGGAGAGGAAGAATAGACTAAGTTTTTTTCATAAGCAAACAAAACCCTCTGAAAATTAACTTTGGATTAACTTGAAATACTTTGTTGAGGTGGGAAAAAAAAGGAATCTTTGTTTCATATGTTTGTGTTACTCCTTTATTTTAGACTTTTAAAATTTTAGGGTCATGTTTAAAAGGGAAAGTATAAAAAAATGCTGCATTTTACTATTCTAACATATTCCTTTTCTCTTCCAAATACTCTCATTTTCAGGGTTCAAGTTATTCATCAGATTAAATAGAAGTATGTGAAAAGTATGATGTGCCTAAAAGTCCATTTCTGGGAGGAAAAGACACATGCACAGAGCAGACAGGAATCAACACAGAGCACTACTAACAAAAACAAACTGCTCCCTGGATAATCACATATGTAGGGAGATACTCCATGCATTTCAGGTGCCCACTTTGTCTCCAAAGGGAACAAGTGAATTAACAACCCTGCTGGACTCTGTACGACCTGCTCCTTGGAAGACCCCACTAGGCACTTATCCTGCTGAGTAATTCTGCCTCCAGGATAGTCCCTGCAAACCCAGAGATGGCAGAGCACAGCATCCCCACTCCCCACATGGGACCAAGACACTGCTCCGAAGGTCCTGCTGTAGCTATGCAGCATCTCCACACAGCATCTCCCACTGATCCAAGGTCAGAGAATCATAGAATGGACTGGGTTGGAAGGGACCTTAAAGACAATCTAGTTCCAGCCCCCTTGCCACGGGCAGGGACCTTCTGCTAGACCAGGTTGGTCAAAGCCCTGTCCAACCTGCCTTTGAATGTTTCCAGGGATGGGGCATCCACAGCTTTTGTGGGCAATCTGTTGCAGTGCCTCACCACCCTCACAGTAAAAAATTTCTTCCTAGCAGAAGATCTGCTAGGTTGACTCCAGACTACCTTACAGACTCACCATCCTCCCTCCAGTCTTCCTACTAAGACAGATGGTTCAAGAAAAACTTTACAAGATGACCCACAGGGTACCAGGAGGTGAAGCCATAGGTGACACCACCACTAAATCTGTCACACCGTGTTTGCTGGTCCATAACACAGAACATCAGCAAAGGCAGACAAGAGTCTCGCTGGAACTCTGTGAAACAAGAGAGGACCAAGGGTTCATCAAGCACAAGTGAGGAGCTGTGTCACCCAGGAGTTACCCAGGCTTCTCACTGGGGTGGTAACTCACCCACAGCAAATATTTACACAGTAACTGTTTTACCGCTTGCTTGTCAAATGCTTTCAGTAGTGGTGAGGAATAACCACGAGAGTAAACCTGAGGCTGCTCTGCATGGTGTCTCCCTGAAGTGTCATGAATTTGTTTTGTTAAAACAGTGCTTCAGACCTGCCTGCCAGCTAAAGCTGTCACCAGCAGCAGTTCTGCACTGCTTATCTCCTCCTCACTGCACACTTACTCCATTTCTTTGGCAGTATGCTTCTAATGAGGAACAAACCACACTCAATTCAGAAAAGGACTTTCTTCATTGGAAGAAGGATATCTGTCACAAATATCCTCCTAGGGCAAAGCAAGACCTATCTGTTTAACTGAATCCCCTTAGCTCTGTGTTCATATGGACAACTCAGATTGTAATCAGGTGGATTATTAATTCACCACAAAAATAAAACTCATTAGACATCTCAATACAGGTTAGTCTTTGTGTCTTGAATGTGCTAGAGGAAAACAATTACTGTAAAACTGGAATCTGAATCCACATTACTCAAAAATTTTACTGTGGATTTATAATTCTAATTCAACAGCTATTCTACTGTAGAATTCTAGAATTCTAATTCCACAGCTATTATATTGTGAATTTATATCCTACCTTAATCCTAATTATCTTCCTTGCCTATATATCCTCTTATAACAAAGCATTCACCCAGGAAGTTTGGTTTGAAATTCACACCCTGGTATATTTCACAACTTCCCCATGCAGAGAAATCATTTATTTACACGGGCAAAGTACTGCAAAGTTGATTAGGGTACAAACACATACCATGCTGACTTCCCCCAACTCTCTGCAAAGGTGTTTATCAGTGCACTGAAACAAAACAGCAGCTCACCTGATTCTCAATACGGACAGACCCAACCCCATGTGGATTAATCCATCCCTTCATTTTGACGCTCAGGAGATGGGTTACAATCCACTGTTGGCCTGCAAGTAGGGTCTGACCAGACTGACTGCCATTGATCTGACGGCAATGCCACCCCCGGTTAGGAGTGTTCAGAGCCATGGGCACCTGCTTGCCACTGCAGTTCCCAGCCACGGCAGCACCAGGCTGTACTTCACCAGAGCACTGACTGCCCTGCGGAGACACACCCCCAGCCTTTCTAAAAATGGGTGAAATTAAGTGAAATTTGGATGGGGATCCCGGTCATGCCCAGGTGACCCCACGGCCTCAGTGCCAAGAGAACGCGAGGCTGAGGGCCAGGTGTGCTCATCCCAGCTCCATCCCAGCTTCACCCGCCCCGGGGCACGCTGGTGTTCGCTGCTGGACCCGCGCGGGCACCGGTGTCGGGGCACCGGCGCGCTGTACCTGCTGTGCGCGGGGAGCAGGCATCAGCCCCCACGAGGGGAAAAGGACAGAGGGGGAGAGCCACTGGAGGAACCCGGAGATGGGACAGGGACGCTTTCTCACCCTGGTGTCTCATGTTGCACCAGAGCTAGCAGTGGCGGCTGGAGCCCGGGGCCCCCCGCGGACACCTCTCCGGTGGGTGCCGAGACGCCACCCGGCTGCTGCCCGGGCATCCTCCCTTCCTCTCTCCCTCCCTCCTTCCTGCCCTGCCGCCGCCCGGCCCCTCGCGGGGCCAGCGCCGGGAGCCCGCGGCCTCCCGCGCTCCGCGGCCCGGCCGGGGGCGCTGCGGGCGCCGCCCCGCCTGCCCCGGGCACCGCAGCCCGGCGGGCAGGGCAGGGCAGGGCGGGGGCGCTGCCCCGGGCCGCCGGCCGCTCCCTCGCTCTCTCCTTACTCATTCACTCACTCACTCACTCACTCACTCACCCGGCCAGCCGCGGCCGCGCTTTTCCTCCGCAGCGTCAGCCCGCTCCGCAGCAGCGCCGGCAGCTCCCGCAGCTTCTGCCGCAGCTGCACCGGCGGCGGCGGCTCCTGGGCTCCGCCGCCGGGGCTCCAGCTCCGGGCCAGCTCCGCGCCCTCACACGGCGACGGCATCTTCACGGAGCCCACGGCCATGCCGCATCCCGGCCGGGCTGCGGCGCGCAGACCCGCTCGCCCGCCCGCCTTCCCCCGGCCGCAGCCCAGCCGCGCTCCCACCCACGGGCAGGCACAGGGCGGGCGGGCAGGCACAGGGCGGGCGGGCACACGGCACACGGGCGCTCCCCCGCACGCAGCGCGCAGCACTCGCGCACCTTCCCCCGCACGGCGCGGCCCCAGCGCCGCGGGCGGCGCAGGAAGCCCCGCCGGCCCTGCACCGCTCCCGCCCCGCGGCTCCGGCGGTGATAAAGTGCAGGTAATGAGGAGGGTGGAGGAGGCGCGGGCGGGAAAGGCAGAAAAGTCCTGTTAACTCCTTTGCGCTCAGGGATCTGCCGCCCGGGCTGTCCCCACCTGGCGCCCCGCACCGACCCGCACCCACGGCGAGAACACGTGAGGGAGCGGCCAGCCCGCTCAGAGACGGCGGGTCCGAGCCGAGGAGAGAGGGGTTCGGGCTCCTCCAGGGGCTGGCTGGCCTCAGCTTCCTCCTGGAGGCTGTCCAGACGGGGCCGAAGGAAGTCCCAGGCAGCCTGGTGTGACCCCCAAGCACTGAGCCTACCTGGGCTGGAGGCCTCCTCACGTTCCCACTTGCCCGAGTTACCCTCTGGTCCAGTGCTTATTTATGGCTGGAAGGGGTGAAGACCTTTTCTGTTCCCTTCCCAGTGGTTTGTGGTTTTTTTGACTCCAGGAGGTGTTTCATCGTCCAGTGCCAGCCAGCATTGTTACTGGGGAAACCAAGCAGTTCATCCCAGGTGAATGACTTGCTTCCAGTCATTCAGGTAATCCCTACAAGAGAACTCTCAATGACAGAAACCAATTCCCTTACTATTTGTAAAAGACTAGTCTAGAATTCAGTTCCGTGAGTTACAAGGACTTTATTTAGTCTCTGGAGCCTGCCTTTTCTAATTCATGGTACAGAAATTGCTTCCTCTCTGCCAGACTCTATTCTCTCTTATTTAGATCACAGACTTGATGGTGATGTAGGTCTCCCTTACATACATCTTCTGCCTCAAAGCTACAAATAAGGCTGACCTGCTCATCCAGGGCGAATTTACCAGTGCCTAAATTCTGAGTAGATAATGACATAGTCAAGCCAATTTCATAGCCATGTTAGATATAGCTAATATGTCCCAAGAGGTCCCACTGGTTTCAGGACTCACCCTAGAACTCCTCCAACCCCACAGGGAATTAGCTTAACCATGACACTAACCTTGGGGGAAAAAATGTAAAAAAGTAATAGGTTGTTTTCACCAATTATGTGTTCCCTAAACCAGCTCCTGTGGGATCACAGGGTCACCCACAGTAGAGAGATGGCAGATGTGCCCAGCCTGTGTCCAGATGCAGAGACAGAGAACAGCCTTTCCAGCATCAGTGTGACATTGGATTATCTGTCACCTGAATGCAGCAGCAGCCTGGCTTTTCAGCAGCACTGGCCTGACCACAGGTTGCTGTGAAACAGTGATCCCACCTGCAACCCATGGATGTGTTCCTCCTTTTGCCACCCTTCCGTGGGATCTGGTAACCATCAGACTCCATTCAGCTGATCAGTCTGGTGGAGAAATAGCACCTCAGAAAATAATGGATTTTCCATTGGCCAGACAGCTGAATTGATCCACCTTGTGACCCTGCAGCTGCAGGATCAAGGAAGGCAGAAACCTGGAAGTGAGGTAAAGCAGAACTGCTCATTTCAGTAGAAGTTAAATCAACTTAACTGCATCCTTTGTGCATGATTTGTTGAGCAGTGTGAATCAGGCCAGCCTGAGTACTCTTGAAAGGAACAGGGTTTGCTCTAGCCACATTCTGGCATCACCTCCTTTCTGCTGCTACTGCCCTTTACATTAGCCTGTAAGGGATCTGAAAAGTTAAGTGTAAAAAAGTAATCACCTATTTTAGCAGAGTGATACAGCCCATTGCAATGATGCCTATTGCTGACACAAAAGACAGAGAAGAGACAGGATAGTGGCAGCCTTTAGACAAAAAGTGTGCTGCAGTCCTCAAAATGCCGGAGAGATCTGGGAGTCCCAATTGGCAACATTGGCACCAACACTTTTGCAAGGACAAGAGTGATTATAACAATCCCACATGGTGTCCCAAATATTTCTCTTATTATATTTGATTTGTGCTTTCCAACTGCCCTGCAATGTAGTTTTGACAGCTGTGTTGCCTGGCAGCCACTTTGTCACAGCTCAGGATGTAATTATGAAGTGTATCTACACCCAAAAGAATAATGGATCCTTAGTCCATAATATGGACTATCAGTTGTCAAAAAAAATTAATAGATAGTAGATAGGCCTCTCTAGTTTTTGTTTGGATCATTCCAGGTTTTGGGAGGATTGTGGTAGAAATTGTATAAAATTTAATTTTGTATTGCTTTTTTTTGTTAAGCTATTGAAGATTTAGCATGGTGAATGAGTCTGGGTTTTTTCCTGCACAGGAATAGGATAGGGATCAGAGAGCAAAACTAGATCTGGTCAGGAGGTATTTGGCAAAACAGCATCATTTAAAAAACCCAGAATAGTGTTTTGCAGCCAGAATGTTTTGTTCAGAGCATCTTGCTTTCAGTGAACTGTCACTGAAGGCACAACAGGCTCTGAGGGACTGTGGTCCCTATTCTCAGCAGGTTTGACCTGCAGGTGACTCGAATTCCTGTCCCTCAAAAACAGCAGCAATAACACTAAAGGAATATATCAGATCCACTGGTCATGTGCAGACATTTGAGATTTCCAATTCTCCAGATTCAACATTTATAATTTGGTCCAATATAAAACAAAACTAAGGACACACTCTATCTGGTATTTTCTAGCAAAAAATCTAAACTTGAATGTACCTTCCAGAGTAGAGTCTGGACTAGGCTTTGTTCCCTTACTTGCAAGAGACTTCACATAAATATAGAAACATCTATGTTTAAATAGATACAGGATGGAGTCTGGAGACCTAAACAACTCTACTGCACTTTGCAGATGTGGAGCCTGGGAGTGTCTGCTTTTTGAATGTGTTTGTTTTTCTTTCATGGTGTAGCACAATCAAAAGAAATGCAGTAAAAACAATGCAAGCTGTTTCATGCCTGTATTTCACATCAGTTTTGAAATAGATCATTGCAAAAAGAAAGAATTACCTGGTATCAGACATTTCCTGACAAAGCATGATAAACTCTTCTTTTGGACTTAAAGTATTAGGAGTTTTTGACTCTGTTGGAATAACTGATAGATGCCACTTCAGTTTTCTCTGCATGAAGTGAAGATAGGCAGTGCAGAAATAGCATTGCAGAGTATTGGTGTGCAGGACCTATATGTCACTGACAGGCAGCAGTCAGTAGGCATTTAGAAGAAAGCAAGTTTTTTTCCAAAACAAGACCACCTGCTACACAACCAGCCCCTTCCCCAGGCAGTCCTGCTGGAATGGGGGTGGAGGTGCATGCTTTCCTACCCTTTCAGAAACTGAGTTGATGTCCTTCTCCCCATCTCATCAAAAAGCAGGCAAGCACATTTTTCTTCATAACACCTTTTTCCATTCAGAGGAGGTGAGCTCTGTACTGCCCACCTCCTGTACAACATCCAGATGAACATCAAAGGAAGTCCCTTTCTGTGGGATGCTCTCCTGACAATTGTAGCCTACAAATTTTAGTTTCCCAAGTGCTACCCCAATCCCAGTGCACATGAATTGGAGACTGCCCTGTCATGCTCCGAGATCCTTGCAGCTCTCAGGCTCCTGACAGAAGCCTGGCCTGGCAGATGTTTGTTTCTAGCTTTAAACTCAATATGTGCCATGACCCTGTAAAACAGAAGGGCTGGGGAAGGCTTTGCTCCATTCGGCCACTTCAATGCCTCACAGCAGTCTCAGGACACATTTCCCAGTCCCAAGAAGGGGTGTGTGCCCCTCAACACTTCACCCACAGCACAAGGGCAGCAGGTGACATTCAGCCACTGTGCTGTGAGCTGGAGATAACACTGCAGAAGTCTGGGCACTTCTCACCTTTTTCTGCTTTGGAGACTCTTCACTGGTTCACTCAGCCTCAGAACAAAACCACCCTATCCACACCTCAGAGCTCCTAGGGATCTTCTTTCTGGCTGAATAACTTCCTTGAGACTTTTTTGAGTCTAGCTGAATAACTTGCTTGAGTATTTATCTCCCTTCCACCTGATAAAAGAGTAGGACCTCAGTTGCATTCTAAATGTTGAATATCACCAATTTGCTATGAATATAAATAGCACAAATTCATTATCAGATTGAGGGCATGTATGTGGGTAGTGTATACTTTAAAAAAATAATTTAGTTTGTTTCACAAGTAATTTTTTTTGAAAAACAGTTTAGTACTGTGTCATCATATAGACCAAATATACAGTGACCAAAGCTCAGAAGTACTGCTTGTAGTTTTTCCAAAAATGTCAAAGATCTGCAAATTGTAGTGACTGCTCAGCAGAAGAAAGATACCAAAATGGGATGAGGAAGCAGGAAAACAGTGCAGGGTGTGACTTGAAAGAAAGCAGTACAGGAGAATAACTACTAAAGAGAGGGAAGAGGTTAAAGATAAAGGAGATGTATGAGTAGGTGAAATATTTCAAGTAGTTTATGATTTGTATGACTCATAGCTGGAAGATCTGAAGCTGCCTCTCTTAATTCAACCCCCAGTTTTTGCTTGACAGCCTCTTCAAGTTCAGCATCTGACCCTTTCTCCCTGCACCTCACTAAGAGCCACCTGCCCCTCTGCCCCCAGTGCCTCTCCAGCCTTCAAAATTCTCAGAGCATCTTCAAATGGCTGCTCAGCCTGTGTCCTGCCCCTGAATCCTCCACAGAATTGAGACATGATCCCTGCTACTGACTCTTCGGCACTCAAAGAGAAGAGATCTCAGGAGCACCCTGAGCAACCTTTGTTGCTGCTGTGCTTAGAACCCAAATTGTGAGAGGACAGGTGTGCAGGAGGGTGTTTGAAATCTTAAATGGATCTCTTTGCATTTCCTTTAGCAATTTGGCCTTTTTTAAGAATCACTGAGCTGTGATGACAACGGCAAAACTAATGTAAATACAGCATTGTATTTACATTGTTTGGTGTATAGCAAACTTTTGCTTTCATACAAACCCAAGGAAAAATGCATTTGCTGTGCTAACTGTGATTTGCCAGAGCTAATGAACCTGACTCAACTATTCAGTTTGAGTTCTCTTTTTAACATACTTGGTAGCAGGGGACCTCATGACCCCTCAGGGAAATTAAAATTCTTTAAGCTCATCTATCTGGCCTTTTCTGTCAAAACAGTGTTGTCATCGAGCTATTGCTCTTCCTCTTACAGGCCAAAATTCAACTCCAAAGCCAATAAGATCCTCAATGGAGTTTGTTCCGTTTGCTTGGTTCATTGGTTTTTAACTAAACATAGAAATCTCAAAATGGCAAATCAATGTCTTTTAATTAAAAATTTAAAAAGAAAACACAGAAATGAACCCATGGAATTGGGGAGATTTTTCTGACAGTTACAACTGAAATTCAAGTTTCTTTGAATTTCACAGACACATAGGCATATACATGATTTGTTTAATGTGCAATGTGAGAGGCTTTACATACATTTACAGAGGAGATTGTGTAGGAAATTTTAAGAGACAAATTGCAATTAGGTACTAAATTCTCACAGGCAATGGAGGATTTCCCCTGTGTGATTAATGGTTAATCTGCAAATGTCTTTTCTTCCTTAGCTGTTAAATTCTCTGTTTGTATTTAAATTCATGTTTTCTGTTTTAATTTGTATTTTATGCTTCTTCTCCATATGTGGATGAGGACGCTTTAGCTTCATTTTGTACAAACTATATTTAAGATACTGTGCTGCCTCTTTAAGCATCTAGATCTCTCTGTGAGTCTTCAAATGCTTAAGCTCATCAAGCACATTTGAGAGGCATTGAAATCCAAAAACTATTAAGTTCTTAAAATTATTCTGAAACTCAGCAGACAGTTAAAAGCTACGGTTAATGCTTCACTGAGGTAAAAAGTGCAGCACTTCATATGAGACCTCGAAGTCCAGATAAGGTCTCAACCTCAAGACACAAATCCATACAAAACCAGGCTTCATTGATCCCACTGCTCAGAGAGCCACTGCAAAAATGAGAGAGAGAGGTTTTTATAGCATACATATGCCCACAGTGTCTACTCAGCTTTTGTATAAGTGAGCCACTATAATGACTTTCTCATATGATTATATTATCATTTGCAAAAAGAGATATTTGCATATATGTGTACACAGATATGAAAGGTCACCTTTTGTTTTATTTACAGTGTCAGTATCTCTTGTGAACAGACCTTAGCCCCACATAATTTCTTTGATGAAGGAAAAATACAAACCCACATGCTAAACATTTGAGTTTTCAGCATAAACCTGGATCTATGTTGACAAGCTTTTCCCAGGGATAGTAACATCAGTAAAATATTTTCAGTCCAAGTTCCTGAGAGGTTGGAAAAATCAACAAAAGAATAGCATGAGATAGATTGCCAGAAATAATATTACCATTTTAGACATGAAACCATCTCACAACATCATGTGAGTATTGAAAGGCTCTAAAAATTTTTCTTTAATTTGATTTGTTTGTATTTGTTCTGGGTTTTGTTTTGCTTTAACTATGGCTGACTTTTCCTGCTGAATTAGAGGACTGCAGCTATTGAACAGAAACAGGGAGAGACATGACTGGAAAAGAAAATCATGTTTGAAGGCAGTCTGCACTGTACAAGGGATGGTGTAGGCTTGCTTAATGACTAGATAGGTATTGTCAAGAATAACATTAAAGGTAGTGAAGTACAGCTGTACCAGGACTAGCAGAGGTAATGAGGCTGTGGATAAATTCAGGTGGCTTTATCTTTTCCATTTGGGTAGTGGTAAAGGAGGGAAAGCTCACTCCAACAGCTCTGCTAACATGACCAGAAGTCTAGGGAGAGATGCTGCTTTCCACATCTGCTGGTGCAGGAAGGCAGTGCCCATGTGCCTAGGGTATAGTAAATGGATTAGAATGGATCCACACAAGGGAATTTTCAACTCTGTGTCCAGAGCTACAGCTTGATGAGCCCTCAAATCCCAATCCAACAGCCCTCCTGGGATTCTTGACTATTCACTTGTCCTGTGGGATATCTGTTCAAAGTGACTGTGGGAAAACATGATCAAAGGAATCTTGTCATGCAAGGAAGTAGCAGACAGCAAGGGCAGGGTTGGGGAAGGAGGGGTAGCTGGCACAACAGCTCTCCCCATGCTGAGATATCCAGCACACCCAGAGGAAAGGAGAAATTGTCTTTATCCTACCCATCATAATCTCCTCCCCTTTCAGTCTCCTCTAAGTGTTTACAAACACCTCTGGAGACTTCTGAAAAGCAACAGGAGTCAGGGAGTTAAAGAAATTAGTGTAGCAAACCAGTTTGTCCTAAGACATCAACACAGGTCCAGTTGAGACTACCCATGGAAGATTATGGATGTTGGCTTGTGGAGAGGTGGGTTTAACTGGAACCTCAGCTACAGAGGTTTACTTCTGCATGCAAGCAGTACTAGCTCTGGGCTCTGCATGCATTTATCTGGCTGAAATGTGTTTAAATTACCTGGAGCAGCCAGAATGGTAGTCTCCCAGCAAGCTGCATCAGCAGCCATGTGAAACCTGCTGGAAGAGTCACAGCAAGCACATGGTACTGTGCATGCAAAAGACATGAGATGGATCTTTCTTTCCCACAAGAGAAAGCTGTTCCCTCTCACTGAAGCCCTGTAATAATGTTTTTTTTTTTTTGTACTTGGCCTGCAAGACATTTACAGTATTTTCTGAAAATCGGATACACTATCATTAGTAAACAGTGTTATATCTGTAACGGTAATGACATAAAATGATACATTTATATAAAGATAAACTATTTCTAGCAAAATACCGAACCAAATTAATCTAATTAAGAAGTTGCTACTGAACCTAGTAATTTACAGACAAGCAATTTGTAAACCATCTAACGATGTATTAAGTAAACAACAACATCTATCAAAGGAAATCTGAGACATTTTGCCAACTAGAGGACTTGGCTAAACAAATACATTTGTAGCTGGATCTAATTATTGAATCAGAGCTTAAAAAATGCTGTTGTGGCAGCCTGCCTGGACTGTTGTGGTTAGACAAAAACAATTCTTCCCTTTTCTTTCAGTGTTTTCATTCATTTACAGCACAGTTTTTGAAGAATAGAACTTGGAAGCCAGTCCAGTATCCCACATCACAATTAACAGTCAAATCTATAGGATGATAATTAGGACATACATTATTGTCCCAACCTTATATATGACTACCTCAATAAAGTCAGGTATTTACAGCTAGATACTTATTTCTAAACATTGCCCTCAGCAGCAATTCTAAAACAAAACCCTAACAGACACTACAGAGAAAAATATTGAATTACATATTTGAGTTTCTCTTTCCCAATTCTTGCCAAACTGTATTTGTCTCAGGGAGACAGATCTGCAGTTTGATTAAGACCTAGGTAGCTTTCTGGTAATACTAAGGTAATGGATTGGTAAACTACTTCTACTGATTTGTGGTGACTCAATCTCTAATACTGTTTGACTTGTTAGAAGAGGAAAGAGTAAATACCTGTTGTGAATCTTTCAAAGGTCTCACTTCCCACAGATTTTCAATAAGCTAATAAAAGGCACCTGGGAAAAGAGGAATATAGGTGACTGGAGAAGGCTGATAAAAATAAGATGAAACTTGGTGAACCAACCTGAAGCTTGTATTAGGCTTGTATTACAAGCCAAGAACATCTTCCTATCAGCTTTCACTAAAGCTGAAAGTCAGTAAGAACTGATTATTTATTTAGTAATTCATGAAAAATTCTATTTTGGCAAGTGAGAATGTGGTCTGAGTGGGAAGTTATTAAAACTAATTGGGTCGTGAAACACCAGACAGTTTGTCTGTGAGCCCCACTAACAAAGCTGAGCCAACTTGGGGAACGGCTGAGAACCTACTCTGTTTTAGAACTTTGAAGCACATTGGATCTCATTGACAACCAAATAAATGCATTTCAAAATCGAGAATAATGTAATGGAATCAGCTCCTCACTCTTGATTCTTCACCTTTAGGTTTTGGCCATCTTTAGTCTATCTACACAAGAACCACTAAACTAGGCCCCCTTTCGTGTCAATGGAGAGAAGGAAGACTTTGTAAGCTTGAATTCAGCCACTATGTTTTGAATAAGGCAGGTCTTAAAAACAATAGTTTTAACTCCACTGACTATAAAGCGAATTAAGAAAAGCAGCTCAAAACTATGAAGCTGCACTGCAAATACCTAAATTTTGCACTGGGTTTTCATTCACATTTCTGTAAAATGGGAAAAGATATAACTAAGCAATGGGAGAGCATTTACATTATCCTTCATCCAAAAGCAACAAAGATCTCAGGTAAATGTCTAACATATATGCCCTACATGTTCATTGTCTTGGATATCAACTACATGCCTTAATTAAATAAACAGGGTTTATCTTTGGTTACATCACAAGGAAACTATAAATTGATTTTAACTGTTTGTTAGAATCCCCAAGACAGACTCTATGTCTGAAACCTTTGTCCTATCCAAGGCATAGAGAAAACAGTAACTGTAAGGTAAAGCATATACAAACAGACCATTTGTTGTTTAACCTGTTCTCTGGAGGCTGTGTTGCTACAGATGAATACACAGCACTCAGTCTGAGGACACCAATCAGACTCGCTGTGTTTTCCAGTTGGTAGGCACAACAGAAGAGTGGAGCAGTAAAGGAATGGGGAGTAAAATCACATGTTTGCGTTCTGCCAAGACTGTAGCATTCACAGAAGAACACACTGGTATATTGAAGGTAGTGAAATAAATCATGTTCACCTAGTGTCAACAACACTGTGATGAGACTGCCGAACTAAAACTGACAAATTCTTCCCTTTTTCTGCTTTGGAACTGTCACAGTTAATCTCTGGTCAAGTAGCTAGCCAGGTGCTGCTTGCCAGCCCTGATGTCAAGATTATGAAAATCAAAACCATCGTTTCATTAGGACACCAGCCATAAGTCCAGAGCCTCTGGCTTGGCCACAAAGATGGCAACAACTACCAAAGTCTGCTAAAATGCAAATGTCTTCTTCCCCAGAGGAAAACATGAGGGGCTTATGGGGCATTAGCACTGACAGCACTGACAATTAGCACACTGACTACCATATGGCTCTGTCTTTTTACCCTTTGCATATACCTTCCTTGCTTTCTGCCACTGTACATGTTCCTAGAGGCACGAAACCAAAGTACCAAGTGGCAGAAAGTAAAAGCTGAGGTTGTCCCATACTCCCATAAAACCTTCCACTCACATCCCTCCACCGATACTGCCAAATCTCACCCCAAGCCTTCCCATGATTCACAGATGATTTAATCAGTTCTGAACAGATAGATTTTGGGATCAAAAGAGAGTCAGAAATGCAAAACAGCACAAAAGGACACCACTACACCCAGCATTCCACCAAGGCTTCCAGTGCCCATTACCTTCAACCTGCACAGAGTTTCACATACTGAGGAGAGGGCATGAACCAAGAACTTGACTACAACAGTTACTTTTCCTCCATCAGGGCAAACTGGTGCCGCTTAACAGAAATAGCTGACATGAAACCAACAGAAGAAGGCTCTCTTCAAAGACACTATTTGGGCATGTGAAGTGTCCTGGGTGACAGGTAACAATCTGCTATTGAATACAGTTAACTCTTCTCCATTCTTCCTAAAAATTAACCCAGGGTTAAGTGTAGCTTTGCATAAATGAAGCTGAATGGGTATTTTCAGATCCAGGACTTGCATGAGAAACAATCTCAGTGTAAGCAAAATCTCCTCTAGTCAGTGGCTATGCAGTAAACATCCTTTCTCACACTCCTAGAACTACCTAAAGCATTTGATGTTGTCTCAGAGGTACAGTTCCTTTTCCTGAGATAAAAAAGCAAAGGTCCAGGGCAACAATCTGTAATGGTCTGAGCTTTTTCTCCAGCAAGGCACTAAAAAAATAATGAGAGAAATCTGCAGCTTTATCAGAAACTATCACACAGCTCTTTTTCAGTGTCTACAAGCAATCAGCACGTACAGTACGTGGAAAACCAAGACTTATGTTCCAAGTTGTTACTTGGAAAGTCATTTGTATCACCTTTCCAGACACTGCATAACATAATCTAGCAGTCATCCCTGGCTGGCTAGGAAACTTGTCTCTGGTAGATTATAATCTGTTTTTAGTAAGTCATGCTTTGATCATCCATCAACTGACTATAGCATACAGTGTATGTTCACAGGAAACTGCAATTACTGTAAAACACTGCCAGGCACCTTCTTGGAAAAGCAGGCTCTCACATGCATGCTACACTTTGCTACCAAAAGAACCCATCCTAGTCTACACAGTTCTTCCCTCAGGAGGAATACACAGTAAAACACACCATGGACCTGAGTCAATTTATGCTGCACAGTGCCAGAATGTGCCCTATAAAAATCCCACAGAAGTGGGGGAAATGTATATTTATGAACACTCATGCTCAGCTGAAAGACTGTAAGTGATGACAAATTGAAATTATTTTTGAAATTGATTTCAACATTTAATTATGCTCACAGTTAAAACTCTGCTTTTTAGAAAGATATTTATAACAGGCATTTTAGTCATCTAATTAAAATGTGATTCAGAACTCATGAGCCTGAGAGCCCAACTGTATATCCAAAGGGAAAGACATGGATACTAGCACATGGCTCAGGGCACCTAAATAGTTGTTTAGAATCAGACAGTGTAAAAATCTATCTTTTGCCTTCATTAATTTAAGATAACCTAAAGCCATGTTCCAGTTCAGGTTGGTCACGTGACCATAATTACTTTTGATATAGCAAGGAAGTTGAAGCAGAGCAAAGCTGTTGTGGACATAGCGAGAATTTCTCTACTGCCACATGCAATCAGTAGCACAAATGGAACTTCAGCCCACACTTCTGCTCCTTGCTGGCTTGGGATAGGCTTAAGTATGTACTTATGCCCTGCTCAATGGGGCCTGAAGAAACAGATTTCAGCTGTTACAACAATGCTTTTGTCTCTGGCACACAGCCATGCAAGGGAATCCAGATTCTCTGACTTCCTGAGCACTGCTAGTTTCCTGAAATCTGGAAGCACCACATCATTCTTCCCCATTTCTCTGCCGACCTGTGCTGCAGGGCAAAGGGTTCAAGTGGTTTCATTCACTTTTATTGGAGTTTCTCTTTTATTTCCAAAAAAAGTGTAAAGAAATATCTAGGGATTCTAGATAAAATTTCATTTCTTGTCTACTGTCCCATGGCAAAACTTCGTATTGCAAAAGATTTGCCTCACACTCACACTGACTTCCATGGCTATTTCTTCAGTCAATAAACTCATTCTATGTTCTTAATAGCTGTTTTCCAGATATCCAGTGGAGTATGACTTTGGGACAACTCTAGGGGCTACTCTTCAGAATGCAGTGCTATCCTCATAGCAGTGCAAGACTGGCTTGTGCTGGTGTAGTAAGGGGGCCTGGAGGTGTTCAAAAGCCATTGAGATTTCCACACTGCTGGCAGTGGCTGTGTCCCCTTATCTCCCACCCTCATCCTTCTCCTGTTTTATCCCAGCATAAGGCTCAGGAGAAAACAACTGACTGAACAGAATTATCTCAGGAGGAGAGCGTCCTTCAAGGTCAGCACAGGTAGACAAATTGCTTTTTCTCTGTATCAACAACACAACTGTTTCAGTTTCATATCTCACTGGCAAAATCAGGAGCAGAGCAGCTTGAGGCTGCCTCAGCTTTCTGAATGCTTGAGCATGTGTTGTCCCTCTGCTCCCAGGTGGCTTAAAAGCATAATCACTGCCTTTTGTTGATAATGTTTTGCTTTCTGAAAGATTGAGTTCTACATCCTGGCTTTCAAAAACCCAGTTCACAGTGTTCTGTCTTTGCCTGCTCTCGTGCATATAGAGGCAGTAGCAAAATGCCAGCTGGGTGTCAGTGTAGTGTGACTGCTGCAGTTTTGACACTCAGCCATGTAGAAGGCTTTGGTCCATACAGGAAATAGTTTTCCAACTTCTCCACATACACTTTTCTGTTGGAAATTCTTTGCAGGTTTTTTTTTACCCCTCACCTGAAGCTTTACAAATGAATCACCAACACAAATCGGACTCTCCTTATGAATCTTTTGAACAGCCCAGCTAGAAACCATTTCATATTCAAGAGAAGATGAGGGGAGAAGAGTTAAAACCTAAACCCCCATTGATAGGCTTTTAGAAAAGCATGTCATGCCACAATGTCACCTTACCTTTGCTCTTGAGGCTGACACTTCTGAGAAAAACATGTAATGAACACATGCTAATGCACAGATATATTCATAATACGTATGCACCTTGAGGGTGTGCTAAATTTTACTTATCCTTCCTTTTTTTTAGTTTGCATGCCCCTCTAACTCCCTATGTTTAAAATCTGCACCACATCTTAGGACAGACTTAACTGTGACCTTGGTGTAGCTTGGAAGCTCCCACTATTACCTGCTAGGCAAGAAAGAGCCAGAAGAACTGTTCATTGCTATCAGACTGCAGTACAGAAAAAAAAAAAAAAAAAAAAAAAAACAGGGACCAAGAAGTGCCCAGCAAATGCTTCTTTGAGCAATGAGGCATAAGGTGTTTTCACCACCTTGGGCTGGTCAATATAGTGAAATCTGACCACATCATGAATTGTAAATCTTGGAAGTATATGGTCCACCACAACTCTTAGCAGTTTCAGAAAAAAAGAAAGTTACCGTAAACAGAGAACTGATATTTCAAAAGATCCCATGAGACATTGTTTTGTAAATTTGGGCTTCAGTATGAAACTATTTCATTTTGACTACAAAACCTGATTGTCAAGCAGATACATAACATAAAATGATAAAATAATGCTGCTACTGTTCCTTGTACCCTTTAATAAAATCCAAAACAATGAGTGCTTACTAATATCGTGAAGCAGGTTATTTGATACTAGTGAAAAATCTACCTAATATCAATAAACCAAGCACTGTTAGATTTTTCTTTTCAACCTGCTCAAGTTCTATCAAAATTCAAAAGTTCCTGTGAATTTTTTTTATTTGAAAAAGAGATGCACTGCTGCAGGGGAAATAGCTCCTTCCTTAGTCAATCAATGAAACTATATGGAGTAGCAGAAGTTCTTATAGTGTCTACTAGCTACAAATATTTTTGTGTATATGCAGGTCTTATTCCTGTACAAATCCATAATTTGCTGGTCTTGGCTTCAGTCCCTTCACTTTCAACCTTAGTCTTTCCCACACTCTCCTTTCTCAAAGATTCCTGGAAACCCAAAGGAGATTTTAAAAAGAAAAATAAACTCCTATTAGTCTTTGAGAAACACAGCTACTTTCTCATAAAAACCTCAAAATGGAAAGAAGGCTGAATAATCAGATTCTGTTTTTATTTAGACAACTTCTGCAAGTCCTGTATACTCTGCTCCAAGTTACCTCCATCACAGGACAGAGAAGCAGTAGCAGAATTTAAGCATGGTTCAAAAATGACCAATACAAGGTGGAGGAGAAGCTAGACTATTGGGATCAAAAGACAACATAGCAGTCAGTACAGTAAGGAGCTGCTGTGAATTATAGCACCGGTGCTGGCACTGTTAAATATGTTCCTCAGCCACCTGTACAGAGGGATGGAGTGCACCCTCAGTAAATACACAGGTCAAACCAACAGAGCCAGCATGTGAAAGGCCACAGCTTTCCTTCATGGTGTTAGTGAAGCCATTGTGTCCAGTTTTACATCTTCCAGGAGAGGAGTGAGATCCAAAATGGTGTGAGCTCAGCAGAGGTCTGCAAAGATGGGTGGGGCTGGAGCCTCTGCCAGCTAGGTGACACTACAAGAATTGAGCCTGTCCAGCTTGGAGAAGAGATGGGTTCACAGCAAACCTCACAGCAACCTAACAGGGCCTTTGGAGGACTACAGCAAAGATGGGTACTTCCAGAGCTGCACAGTAAAGGGATGACAGGCAACAGACACAAGATTCTGCAAGGGAAATTCTGCTTGGTTGGATGGACAGAAAAGAATTCCACTGCAAACACAATTAAGCAGTGAAAATGAAAAAAAAAACCTAGTTTCTATAGAGACATTCAAGTTTAACTAAAGGCTCTGAGCCTTTGCGTGATTTTGAATCTGGCCATGTTCAGAGAAGGGGCTAGAACAAGAAGTCCTTTTCAACCTAATTTGGTTTATGATTCTGTGGCTTCCTTAGTTTGTAAAATAAAATTAATTTCTACTTTTGAATGCTTTATATGAATTTGTAAAGAAAAGAAACTGAATGCCTTAAAATGTAACCTTTTAATTAATACATTCAGGTAAAATGAAATTAACTATGATTTAATGTAGAAGTACTACACAAGACTTTAATCATGCAAATGACAACTATCGCTTCCCTTCTCTACAGGTTCATAAGCTTCACTCATCAGCATAATAGCTGATCAACTTCTCCTAATGCTCTAAGCAGCGTGACTAACATCTGGCATGTAGTTTGTCTCATGGTTACTGGCATTCCCTTCTATCTGTTTAGATCTTGACTTCTTTTGTTAGGGACATTCACATAAACAGGATGTTTCTCTTTCTGCCTGTGCTGATATCATATTGATGAGAGTTCTCCTGCAATAGCCATTTTTGGCAAGGTAACATTAAAGGCTGTGATTACCAGCAAACAAAATCAAACCTGCATTCAAAACGACAAAATAAAATGGAATCTTGTCCAGATCCCGTTAGAAAAACTGCTCTCTGTCTCCACTTCATCTGATAGCAGCAAATGTAATTTGCACAGCTGTTCTTCAGGGACTTACACAAAGGCTTCAGGCTCTGGGAAGACCTAACCTTTGTTTCTTTCTGGGCTGATGCTATCTCATTTTTATAAGGTCATAAATCAAGGGAAGAGAAAGAGAAAATATATTTGGGTTTTTGAATGCAAAATGAATGGGAAAAAAGCTGTAATTTAAAGCAAAGTCCTCCCCCCTCCCCTTTTTCTTCCCAAGTACAAGCTCCCTGCTGTACAAATCAAAAGTATACACCAAGACAGTGCCTAAATCTTTTATGAAATGGGCCCTTCACTTGCACTTCAATGGAGCTTGCTGTGCATTAAAATTTCTTTAATCGCAGAAGGAAATAATTCTGCAACTAGAGCACAGTGCTTCCTGCTGCACCTGGTATTTGGGCTGGATATGGGTTGGATTAAGAGAATTTATTTTGGTGCCTTTTTGCTGTCTTGCCATGGACCACCAGACCTGAGGGTCACTACAGTCATGAAAGGGTAGAAAACATGTTGATTTTGAGACCCACAGTGTTCCTATACATATAAATAATCCCTACATGCCCACACTATGCTGCCTCACCTGCAATGTCCCCCATGCTGCAGCAGGCGTGTGGTAGCATGGGGATAGTTAAGCAATCCAAACTTCAAGCCAAGGTGGGAAGCCAGCAAGGGTGGCCAAGATCAACATCTCTGGGTTGCCAAGGGACACAGCTGCATGCCAGTATTCTCCCCCAGGCAGCATATGAAATTCCCCATGGGAATTTCTCAGATGTCCCCATGTCTTTTTCTCAGATCAATGCCTCCTGGTGGTCCCTTAGCTATCCAATGTACTCATCTCATGGATTAAGGACACACAGGGATTTTGACATGAGATGGGCATGCACCAATGTGCCCAGCTGTGGAGAACTGGATTCTCTGATGCCAGGCATATTCTTTTCTTACTCAGCTCTCTTCCTTCTCTTCAGTCGCTTTGTTGTCTGCACAAGTTTCCCCCACTAATCACAAGGGGATGTATGATCCCTACCTGGTTTTCCCCAAATCCTCCCTATTGCACAATATCCTCTATAACCTGGGAGGCATCTCTGCAGTTCCTTCACTCTTGTGAAGGCATCTGAGGTTTGAAATAATTTCTTAATTCTTAAGTTTTTGACATTCATAGAGCCCAGGCAAGCCTGACTCAGATCAATGCAGCCTACAAGCATGCACACTCACAAATGGATTAGCACCAGCCTTCAAAGAAACCCCCTCAAGCCCAAAAACAACAAAAAACGGGTCCACCCCCTCCATTACATAAAGTCCCATGTTTGCTGCAAAAAATAGTAACAGAAAAATCTGCCCAAATAAGATTCAGGGAAGACACTGAAGTAGACTCAGCTGAATTCCCTAGGAAGAGAAAATTCCTCCAACATGGAAGGGATATATTTTTTTTCTAAAGGGTAGGTATGTTCAGTAATAATGTTCATCATCCAAATACTTGGTTTTATCTCTGTACAGGCAAGTCTGGCTCTGTTCAGTCACATCCTACTTTACTATATACTTCCAGTGTAGAATCCTTCCCTATATGTTTTTGAGTCATGCATGTTACCTCTAATGCACCCTTCCTTGTACTGTTTAGGTATAAACTTCACCTATAGACAAATGGGTAGAGCAGGGAAAAGCCCTAATTTCCTTATACTTTAATCAAGGAGTATATTTTAGTGTCTGTTGTAGTTCTATTTTTACCTGGCATCAGATATGAAATATACCTTGTACTTAGAATAATTTTTAATCATTGAAGGTTTTTATGTATGATTTTTGCCAGTTCCTTTTGTCTGAACCAGAAGTAACTGAATCTAAACAGCTTTTTAAAGACAAATGTAAGGAAAATATGCACTAGAAGTTGGGCGTGGTGGATTTTTTTGCTGTTGGGGGTTTTTTGTTGTTGTTTTTTGGTTGGTTTTGGTTTTTTTTTTTTTTTTTTTTGAGAACTTGATGCTCACTATGATAAAAACATGTCCAACATAATGTTGCCGTATGTCCACATTTCTTCCTGGGCTGTTTTTATACATTCTGCATAATATTTTAATTCATCTCATTTCCCTGTGTTCAGAAGCAACTGGTAGCATGCATCCACACTGAATGTTTTTGTGAAGACTTGTACTGAAGCACAGAGTTAGGATCAAGGATCATTCACACTTTTGAGGTGCCACTGATAATTTTAGGAGAAGTTTGCAATGTGAGAAAAGACGCTTTATCTCTTTTTCTCAGCCTGTGTTTATTTGGAATATTAGAATAAGACATGAGAAAAGCAGTAAAAAATGGCACTGAATATCTGGAATTGCAGTTTGATCTTGTCTACACAGTTTGTGCCTAGCCATGGCTTCTCTGAGAGTTAACAACAAATATTTGCCACATAGGCTAGGAAGCTACATGCCATAGCTGCTCCCTGTAGTCATCCCTCCATTCTCATCTTCTAATGCTAATTAACCCCAAACTCTGACTGCACAGCTGAATAATGACCACCATCTATACAGGCAGATAGATGGTAGCCTCCCCATATGTCTTTTGATTTCCATATCTACCTAAGTAAGGACTCACTATCTAGAATGGCCTTTCCTATAGTTTTGTTCAGTGAAGCATCTTTAATTCTGTTCCAGCTTCAAAAGACAGCAAAAATGTATCTTTTTGGTAATGGCAGACAGCCATTACCTGGTATTTTTTTAGAGTAGTTTATCAATTCTGCACCAATACTATTGTCTCTTTAACACTAGCAGTCTTCCATTTGCACTGTGAGCTTTTTTTTTCCAGAAATCATATTCCATTGTCTCTGCAATCATTGTCTATTTTCATTTTCACACAATTGCTGCTTTATTAAGCAAAGTATTTAGAAAGTTCCTCACAAAACCTTTACACTGAGTGCTTTTCAAGAATTAAATGGTAACAGAACAATTTCTTGCCCATCACTAGAATGTTAATTAGCAGGCAGTTTTTCTCATTTTTTTTCAATCTTCTCTCCTCAAATCTGCATGTGTTAGTTAAGACACCATATTGATGTGGGCGGCAGAAGAACCAGAATAGAATAAAGAAATATTAAATCAGCACATTGCCTGTCCTAATGAAGGGATGCATGAGAAAATGTTACGGTGGGAAAATCTTGTGAAATAGAAAGCCAAGAAATGAAAGACAATTTTTATAGTTTACTTTGGACTGTCTTACAAATATCTGCTCCTGTGTTTATACTCTGCAGACCCAACTGCATAATTTCACATGGCACAGCATCACATTAGAAGGCAACAACAGCAGAATGAAGCCAATACTGATGCTGTGTCAAGTCAACCATGGGACAAAGTTCACACATTCAAAATTATTGCTTCATTACCCACAGGAAACTGAATACTGCAGTACTGGCATTCACAGACTGATGCTGATGCTCTAATTGGTTGCTCAGCTTTAATTATAGGCAGACATGGCAGGAACATGCATGAAAATGAAGTCTTTGTTTCAGAGGTGCTTGGAGAGCCAGCGTTCAGCAATAATCACCAGCAAGTGGCAGCCACCACCAGAAAGATCCCAGCTTTCCAAAGACACTGAAGCCAAGAAGCCAGTGGGATACCTGGCAATGAGAAAATGGGCACAGAGGAGCACAATTTTCTCCTCCACACAACTCATGCCTAGTGAACAGTCAAACCTCACTGTGGAAGGTGCTGGAGAGGGAGATGAGGTAGCTGAAACCTGAAGCTCCAGAGCCAAACCTCTACTTTGGTGTCACCACTTGGTACGTGCTGCCATGTACTGGCATGCACAGCAGCCTCCTCACTCCGTATGCATGGCTTTTACCATCTCACTCCTCAGACTAAAAAGCCACCATAGCATTTGGTGCTTATTACATATCCTGACAAACTGAGTCCTGGTGAAATTGAGCACAAGTCCTCTGGAAAAGTAGAACTTTACCAGAGAAAATTTTCTGCCCACCTCTGTGGCATCCTCCAGACTCCAGGAGGGATAAGGAGATCCACAGCATCACAGAGCAGCTTGTCACAGCAGTGTAAGTTCAGGTAATGCCTAAAGGAACTCTATGAAGAATATAATCTGTGAATGTATTTTGTAGAGGTATACTGCAATAGATATGTGCACCACATACAGTAAACAATATAATGGGATTTCTTGGACAGGTGTACAGCACTTGCATAAAAACCAACTCCTTCCACCATGGGGTGGAGGTTTCAGATAAACATCCTGTCTCACCTCAGGCATGTGACTTACTGTCAATCTTGAGCAGGGATTGTTATCCCCAATGCTGTGTTTCTAAAACAATTTTTCAAGAACACATAGTCATCACACTGCCAAGGCCCACAGTTCATACAGTCCCAGAACCACTAAGGCTGGAGGGGACCCTGGAGCCACCCAAGCAGCCTCCTCTAAGGTTACTTCTTACCTCTTCAAGTTATATAGCTTTCAGATTTTCTTTTCTTTTAATTATTAAAAAAAAAAAAAATCATTCTAGGCAAGAGGAAATGCCTTTTCCTCCTGATTTCCTCCTGATGGTTTAAATAAATCTGACACGTGTCAACAAGTCAGGAGGAAATTCCAGCAGCAGTTACATAAATTGCTGAAAACAGGCATGTTTAGAGAGAGAATTCTGATGCTGAGCCATGGCTGTGTCAGTACAGGTATTGGTAGACTTAAAAGAGACAGCACTACATTAGTAACCCTCATCTGAATGACCCCAGGTCAGTTCTAGGTAGATGAGATGTACATTTAAATATCTTCACATCAAAGAAAAGGGAGAAATTATTACATCTACATCCTCCACTTTAATTTCTAAACCAATTCATCCATCAAGTTGTCTTGAATCAAAATGCTACTTCCAAAAAAGTCTGCACTAGATGTATTATGGCAGGCAGAGCAATCCCTTCTTCCTGTTGTTCAGCAACAGATCATTCAAGACAGGAGCCTGGGCTGTGCTGAAGGCAGATAAAATTACAGTCACTTCCCAAAATTAATGTCAAGAGCTGGTTCCTCTTTTCTCCACATCATGGAACCAATCCACAATTGTTACACTTGATAGACAGCTCTTTCTCTACCTTCCCAGGCCTAAGAAGGAAACCTTGCCTTCAGAACCCTTTCTTAGTCCTGTCCACACATTTCCTGGTCCCCCAAACAAGCTGCATTTATCTCAAGAATTTAGCCTTTGGGGGAGGAGGCGGGGGGATCCAAAACATGGTATCGTTGGCTTACATAAAAATGTAGGACAAAATTGGTGTATGACTGCTTCTTTTTTTCCAGACACACATGCTGAGGAGAAACTCAGGTCTACATGAGCAACCAGATTTTACACCATCAACATGAGCACAGTAGAGATTCCCACCTTCAGCAGATGGCAGAAAAGCCCCATGCACTGACCCACAATAGTAGTAAACAGAGAAGCTCTGATTCTTCATTGCAACACAGCTTGTGTTGCACACAGAAACCTCACAAAACCATCCCCTCTGCCCACCAGAGCACTGCAGCAGGGCTCCAGCCATGCCTTCCCCTGGGAAATGGGCACTCTGAGACCTCCAGAGGGGTTTGGCAGCACCCAGAGGCTCAGGAGTGCTGAGCATCACAGGGGTGATTGAAACCTGAACCTTCCACTGTGGTCACCTGAGTTGGAATACCATGCCCACAGTCATCCAGCTGGCAAAAAATAGGTTATGGATATGGTTGGCCCAAGAGCAGAACCTGCAAGGGATGTTCCTACTTTGCATGGCCCCCGAGCCTTTCTCTAGCACCACTTGGTCTGAGGACAGAGCTGGGAGCACTTTCTGGACTCCTGGTCTCAAGGACACAGACCCTTCAGATGATGCAAACTCGACTTCAGCAGCAGTTTGTTGCCAGGGGAACTGCCCATCTCCTAATGTGTTGCAAAAACAATCTCTGTCTCTCCCCCTATCCTTTTCAGTGTGTTTAGAGAGTGTCTAGAGGGTGTCAATCCTGAGGCTAGCAGTCCCCAGGCTTCCTCTCCCAGCTCTCTCCAAAGTGCCAGGAACGAAGCAATCAGGACAGTTCAGCAATCAATGTCCTGATATAATCCTTCCCCTTTGTCAGTCAGTAGGAAATAAATTACTCACTGGAGCCTGCTACAAAGATACCACCCAGGCACAGATAGCATTCCTTAAAAGGGATGTGAAAGACAAAGACTAATCAAGGATTCTGCAGCTGTCAGAGGAAGGTATTTTCTATGGGGAAGAAAATACCTCATTTTCTTGAGTATTTCCCATGTGATTTTACCTTCATGCAAATTGTAAGCATAGAGACTGGAGCCCAAGAGATCTCTAGAGGTTATGTGAATTTTCAACATCATTAAGCCTAAGGTTAAATGAAATTGGAAGCAAAATATGAGCTTTCTGATGTCCAGTATATCTATTCTTACCTAACAGTTACATGAGGTGAAGGAGAGGTATAAGTGGAGAGAAGAAAGGCCATAGAAAATTTCATCTTTTGATACAATCTAAGTGGCAAAGCTGAAAATCAAAAGATGGGAAGCAGCAGTCACAGAACCTCTTCTTGAAAGGCTTAGCTTAGAAAAGGGTTCTTATTCTCCAAATATTTTTATAAGTACTAGGCTGAAGAATGAACACACTGCAATATTACTTTTGACTTCACCACGTGTTAAAAGAGGATGAAGCATCAGCTGATGCTGGATATAACCACTCAGTGTCCAGATCAGTGTTTGGGAAAATACAGATTTTTTTTTTTATTGTGATTTTTGATTACAAACTTTACCAGTTTCTTTATTTGGAGATACCTATTTGACATGTTCATATTCTCATATTAATTCTGGGTTGGTAGTTCAAGAAATCAATCAGCAGACTGCTCTGTTCAAAGCAAGTTGCCTATTGCTGAATGTTTCAGTAATATGCATTGATTTCTAGAAGGTAATAAATGTATTTTTGCTCCAATGTTTAGCTGCTTAACTCTGCATTTATCTCATCACTCCTCTAAAAAAGCTGATGAGACTGACAGCTCATTTTTTTCATCTTCTTCATGATGAAGGAATTAGAATTTATCACCTTGAGAAGACACGGGGATATTCAAGTTGTGGGAACTGTATGTTTAAGGTTATAATTTTCCTTTGAAGCACCATGTCCAAAAACTTCAAAAAGAATTTTCCTCTGAAGTAAGGAAGGGATGAAGGAAGACTAGGAAAAAAAATAGCTGTAACCTTGCAAGACATGTTGGTTGATCTCACAGTATAAAGAACACCTTGGAAGCTGTACCTGAATTTATTTTAGTATTTACCAGAGCCAAACTCTGTTGCAACAAAAGATTTAGTAACTACATTTGCAAATGACTGCTGAGTCTTGCAGTATAGACCGTATTTCTTCATCATACTTTTGCTGTCATACCTTTTTTCATGCCATGTGCTAAAGGAAAGCCAGTTGAGATAATATAAATGTAGTTGATAAATCTTTATGTTTTCCATGGTCTCTGCTCTTATTCCCATCACAGGACTAATGCACAAGCAGGACGGACTAAAACAAGTCTCTAATTAGTTCAAACATAGGACCCAAACCTTTTTCACTATTGTGGGAGAGAAAACAAGGTAGTTTCAGTTCCTACTCTTAGTTTCCTCAGTTAAAACTGAACTCTTCTCCAGGTATTTACACATCTGAGAGCCTGCCAGCATTCACATGCCCTGGGAGGTTAACACGATCAAGGAACCAGGGGTTTCCATGGGTATAAAATAATCAGCAAATATCCAAAGAGATGCAATTCTTCACAACTAAAGCACATACACTTCTCTGTAGCTCACATATTAGTTGTTTCAACTCATTTGGAAGTAGAAAACATAATTCTGATACTATTTTTGTCAAAAAAAGCTTTGTTTTTTTGCCTACATCTAAGGAAATTAGAATTTCCGAAAAGTTGAAATTTATAAGGCTAGCTTTCATTCATTACTAAGTTAAAAAAAAGGCACAGAGCATCTGGATACTTTGGGAGTTGTCTTGTCTCCAGTAATGTCTGTGTGAAACAAACTTTTTTATACCAGCCCTTCCCCAAGACAGCATTCACCTTCCAGTGAAACACAGCAGGACAGACTCTTGAGCAAGACTCAGTGACCTGAACACACACTAAAGGGACTCCCAGGAAGGACAAAAGCTTCATCAGTGGAGGATGATTCATTAGTGAATGAAAATTAGGATCTGCTTGCCCAGAGCAAATATGGAGGCAGCCTGGATTCAGAGGTAGGACCCGTTGCAATCTATTTAATTTTTGTTTTAATGCATGGCTATGATATAGAGGTGATTGATTTCATGTCCAACAAAGACCACAAAAATGGTGAATTGTCTAGAGCACACATCTTATGAGGAGCAACTGATGGAGCTAGGATTTTAGCTTGGAGCAAAGGTGGCTCAGGGAGACCCCAGGGAGGCTCTCTATCCTGAAGGAGGTTGTGCAGGGGTTGGAGTTGGACTCTACTTCCAGGCAACAATTAACAGGACAAGAGGATATCGCCTCAAGTTTTTAAACCACAGGTGGTTTATATTCAATACCAAGAAAACCTTCTGTCATGGAAATGGTTGTTAAGCATTGGAGCAGCCTGCCCAGGGGAAGTGGTGGAGTCCCCATTCCCTGGAGGTATTTAAGAGAGGTGTAGATGTGGCACGTAGTGATGTGGGTAAACTTAGTGGTAGCTGTATTGAGTTCTTGGTTGGAGCCAATGATCTTAGAGTTTTTTTCCAACATAAACTATTTTTTGATTCTATATCCAAAATTGCTACAAGGAGAGACTCCGAGCAGAACACCAGCAGGTGCAAATTCTGTCACATACAGGCAGCAAAGGTGGCCAGTGCCAGGATATGAAAGAGTGGGGCCAGAGCCTGGGAGGTACACTGCACAGGTCCAGGTGTCCCACTGCCAAGGGAAGCTGCACTGGGAGACTGGGCCAGACAGGGCTGGGGGTGAGCATGGACAGGAAGCATCGAACAGAAGATTGCTTGGTTGGTTGGAAATACTGATGATGCCTTCAGAAAGGCCGGGGAAGGGAATTTCCTAGAGCAGCTGAACTTGTCCCCAATGGTTTCATCCCCTTTGTGCTCTCTGCTGTAGCTGGGTGAGGTCATTCCTCCTTCCTCTTCCTCTTCGCTTTTGTGGTGAAGTGACATCTTTGGCTCCAAACAGGACAAGGGCAGAGCAGACTGGGATTATTTCCTTCCCAGGGCAGGTCAGGTCTTCGTCACCAAGTGTTACAGCAGGGCCAGTTTAAGACTCAACACAGAGTTGATGAAGGACCCACAGCCTCCTGTGGATGAGGGACTGCTGTGTTTCTGCTAAGCAGCTCAGGCCAGTACATACAAGAAGCTAGCTTAGTGTTTCTTCTTATTCCTTGGGTTTCTTTTTAAATATTCATTTGGAAATCCCATATTCCTAAACACAATAAATATGCCTTTACAAGAAGGTCAGTGGCAGCCTGGCTAGCTGGGAGATGTGACTGTCACTCCAAGAGAAAAGGGATTGGTGATTCCAGGCCAGCTTCATCCTCAGCCTGACAAAGCCTGTTCCTTGTATCTAGCATAAACCCAGTATCATTTTGGTGGGATCTGTACATATTTTCTTCAAGCTGTGCTCATACAGAGCAGCCACACAATCCCATCCTCATCTTTGCATTTTGGTGGTGTTTGCAAGGCAATTTGTTGGTCATGGACTAGGCTGTCCTCAGAGGAAACTTAACCAGGTTCTATGATTCAAGTGTGCAAAAAAAAATCCACTTTAAACTTTGCTGGGAATGCAGAAGCCGGAATGAATGACCTGAAGAATCAGACTAACCCTGCTTTGGAGTAAAGGGGCAAATTACTTACCATGGAGGTGCAGGGGCTCCAGCATGAGCATCTTCAGCCCTTGGATTCACTCCTGTCACACACAACCCAAACTGGACATTCAGACAAGAGGGAGACAGATAGAAATCCCTTTTTCTACTTTGAGTTAAAAAAGTAGTCTCTGCTTTGAGTTATAGCATTGAGAAATAAGAAAGGACTGTTTGGAGAACCTGATAGGAGTGGAAGAATTCAGGGGCAATACATATGACACAGATAAGCAGAAATTTCTGATTTATGTGACTGTTAACCAGCCACCTTTATTCAGTATAAATTCAGCATAAAGCAAGAAAAAGGAGATGAGATTAGTGAGAGAAAACAGGAAAAAGTAGTGTTAAGGCATTTGTAACAAACACTAAAAAGCACCATATAAAAATATAACAGTTGAAGCCAAAACAAAACTGTGTGCCTGACAGTACATTTGATATACCAGAAAGATATCTGCTAGAGAATTCATTATATGAGAGTTTAGGAGAAATAAGGACAAACTATTATTAGAAAATATGCAGAGTATGCAATGCCACTTATATCAAGAAATGTATTTTAATCAATCTTCCCCACATTGCACATTTATAAGGCTTTTAAAAAGCTTGGCAGCTCAGTGGCCTTTAGTAACCATGAATCAGGAGGTGTCAGTGGCACTGCAGCCACATAAACCAAACCTCAGCTATTCAATGAGCAGAATCCCAACCGACCTGATGCACAATTTCACTTGCCAGGTGGAAGCCTCTAATCTGTCATGTTCCCAGGTTATTTGGAGGCAACAGCTGATAACCACAGCTCTGCATGCACAGATAAAAACGTGACTCTGAGCAATCTGCAGAAACGGATGAACCGTCCTTCCTGCTGTGTGCAGCACGACTGACCCTCGACCAGCTGTGAAATCAGGGCCTGAAGCAGGATGTGAAGCTGGCCCAGAGGTCAGACAGATGCCAGCGGGCACCACCATGGGCTGCAGCCCTTTCCCCACACACACCCAGCTGCATGCTGCTAGCCAGGGGTTGTTGAGACACAGGCAATCAGCGGGGTAATTGCAATTTGCTGAGCCCCAAAACACAGCAAGCAGCCTCAGGGAGATGTTCTCAGTGTCAGACAAGGGCTCTTTGGAACAAACCTTACATGCCTAGGCATAGTGTCCATGAAGGACAAATAATTAACAGGGAGCCAAAGCTCATTTAAATCCAGCTGTATTTCAAATCTCCAAGCCACTCTGGTAAAATATACAACATGCTGTAGCGAAGTGAGCCTAAGACAGGAGACATGATATCTTTGCCTAAGACTGATGGTTTTCTTAGTTACTTCTTTCTCTCATTTTTGTGAAAATTCATGGACTTTTAAACACCATTTAAATGAAATTGCAAGCACTAGGAAACTGCATCATGGCAGCTAACACAATGCAAGATTCTCCATCCCATTGCTACACAAAATCCCTACGGCACTGTAGAAGAAAAACAGAGTAATCAATAAAATACTATTGTGTGTGGCGCTTAAACCAAAAGGTGTGCTCTTCAGAGAGCAGTACTTAGAGAATAGACTTCTGTGAGCATGCTGGTACTCAAACCTCATTAAATAAAAGCACTATCAGGTTAATTAGTTAATGTCTTGTAAGCACATTGAAGAAATATGATATCGGGTGTGAGCTGTCATTTATTTCAGGGGTAGTGGGGTATGTTCTGTATTTGACTGTGCCTGTATAATCTCCTTTGGCTTCAATTGTGGGATCTGAATAAAGATACGATATCAGATCAGTACATGCTCTGGCCTTTAAAAATGCTGCTTTTAGCATCAGCCATCTCCTCTTGACTTTAAATTCTACTTTAAATTCTTATTCCTTCTCTGCAACTCCACTCAAGCCACAGAGCAGTATCATCTACTCAGAGGTAAGCAAGCTCAGGCAACTCTGAGACACATAGAACATGGGAAGTACTACAGAACAGTGGTATGGACAACAGGAGAGTTATTACACTGTGACAGATGCATATCCAGACCACACTGGCTCCCAAGAGCTCTGCATAAAAAATCAGAGCTAGACACATCTGTGCCAATGTCAAAAGGTAAGACAGATAAACACCCTAAAATGCAACTCATGCAGTCCTGTAAGTGTGCTTGAGAGGATTGTGTTGAGGCAGGAAAATACTGGCTAGAAAGCTCTCAATAAAACAACCCTCCTAGGAAAATATCACCTCTAGTCCTCCTTAGTATTTATACCCTCCTCTAAGTTGGCCTTCACACATCCCTTAGACTAAAAGCTGAGTGCAAAGTCCTCCAGTATACCTATAAAGCAAGATGCCTAGAGTCCAGAACAAGTGAGGTATCCCTAAAAGGATGATAGGGTTTGGGTTTGCCCTCCAGAGAGATGATGTGCGGGAGGGAACAGACACACACCTCCTGCCAGAAAACCATTGTATCACCAGCAGTGGCCCCTGGCCACACATACCTCTGTGCTGAGGTGAAAGCAGCACTTCAACCACGAAGAACACCACCTAAGCCATTTAACACCTGCACACAGACAAGATTTTAAAAGCTCAGCTCCCCGATGTTCAGACAATGCATCTTTCTGTGCATGTAGCCAGTACAAATCTCAGTTCTCTGGAGATAACAGAAACAATTATATATACTTACATAAGTATTATCTCATCATAATTATAGAAGATACCTTTATATGCTGAAGTCTGTTTACTGCTAAGAGCTTAACTGTATTTATAGCTAATAATTAATAATAAATTAACTAGTGTATGTGGCTAATTTTGAATCTTATTCTTCAATAAGTCTAAGAAAAGACAATGATATCGAAGAGAGGACAACTTATCTCAAGGTAGACCAGTGTTATTACTATAGAATAAAAGATGGTCTGTGTATGGAACAAAATATGAATATCCCAGAATTAATAACCTTGAAGGATGTGCCCGCATGTAAATACACCTTTCTGCCCATTCAACTGCACAATTACTCTGCAAAACCTCAGAGAAAGCAATTTAAAATTTTTTAACAAATGCAAAGAGTGAAACAAATCAGGTAGTTCCAAAAGGCCAAACTATGAAAAATAGATTTCATTACTGAAGCAAAAGGCAAGACCACTTGGGAAATTGGAAGCATGGATTATTACCTCCAAAAACTCAAAGTCTCTTTTACTACATTGACTTTTCCCATCCATTATTCATCAGAGATGCCAAATTAGACCACCTTCATGTCAAATCACTCCTCAGCAATCCACAGCTGTGCCAGTCAGGGGCCACACCAGCCCCACTTCCACCTTTCTTGGACAACGAGCAGTTATCCCATGTGAGGAGCTCTGGGACACATTAGGTCTTCTGCCTGCAGGAGCAGGGAAGAGTTTTGCTTCTCCTTGAAACATGAGCTGCACAATTTCAGGCCCCAGTACTTCCCTACCATCACAAATAATTCCTTGTAGGATTTTACCCTAGGCTCTTTTATATTCTTGCACCAATAAGAATTTTGCAGGGAGTCAAGGGGGATAGGAGCAAATAAATGTAAAAGAGAGACTAGACGGCACCAAGAATATTCTTCTGTCAGATAAAATTACATTCTGTCACAGCACCTTCTACGTATCCCTTTATCTTTACTCTGCCACTCTGGCATTTGGTATTGCTTGCCTCATATTTCTGTTGGTTCCTGCACACCCTGCTCCCTTCTCTCCCAGCAGCTATCATTCTTTTCCTCCCTGCAAAAGACTCACAATTTCACCTTTTCGTATCAGCCTCTCCTTTTCTTCCAGAGTAATTTTTAAAGGCTGTCCTGGGAGGCCGGGAAGGAACACTGAGGCTGAGAGTGCAACACTTCTCCATCCTCAAGACAAGAAGAAACTTACTGACTTTCTCTGTAGTCAGAGGGCAAAGAGTGGAAGGGAGCACAGCCTTGGGGACATGCAAGGTCCCAATTCTGAGGGGAGTAGCAGTGATCAGGGACTGAAGCCCCTGGTGAATCCACCCCAGCATCCCAACAAATCCCATGATCTGCAGCATCACTTCACAGCCCAGTGCCCTGGATGGTGCCAGCCTGGGAAATAAATATGAGCAGGATGCACATAAACCAGCCCATTTCTTTGCCAGTGCTATTTCAGAACTGGCCTTTCCCAGATAATTTTAGCTTGCTTTACCAGTTGATCCCTAGAGCAAGGGGAAATTCTGTTTTTTCTCTTAATGTTGTTATACAATATTGTGATGAGCTGAATACATACAGCCAGAGGGAAAATGAGGTTGAGCAAGTACTACTTCTTGGCAACCAGTTTTTAAACAGATGTTCAGCTGTCGTAAGAGGCATTGTGGTGGTGGGCTGGGCCCTAGTACAATGTGCAGCCAAGGATGTAGTGACAATTGTACAGGATTAATTAAACTTCCTGAATGACCTCATTTCAAGGCTCTGCAGAGCCCAGATAAGAATCGCACAGCTTTGCCAGGAGCCTTAAAAGGGAAAGGAAAGGGAGGGAAAAGGACTTCCTGTAAACGTGGACTTCTTTCTCTGGGTTGTGCAGCAGCACCTGTGGGTCTGACAAGGAGGGGGGCAGCGGGGCTACTCTCACTCAGTTTGAGCCTAGAGAGATGAATGGGTCAGGTGTGCAAAGCAGACAGCCACAGGGAGCCCTGGAGCCTCTCAGCAGTCTGCAGAGCAAGTTACCTCTCCAGATTCCTTTCAGTCCTGCTGCCCTTATCCCTTTTACTTTTGACATTTACACACCACTTTCCTTCAATTTCAGGATCCCAAGGCATGGAAAGACCCACCAACACAAAGCTGGGGGCACCTATTTTGCAAATAATTTAATATTCTGACTTACTCCCTTGATCATCCACACCTCAAATGCACCAAACTCTGGTGCAGTCTTGTTGACTTCCTGCAGAAAAAGTGTGAAAGGAACCATTACAAATTTGGCTCCTCCCTCCTGTGTCAGTCTTCCAACACTATTCCAGCAGGTTTTACAACATAAAAACACCCTGTGTGTATTGTACACCTGCTTGCCACTTTCCTGCACATACAACCGGTACCTTGTGTTGTACTACTGCTACAGCATCTGCCAGGCTGTGGTGCAGCACTCACACTGAACTGCAAAGGTACTGGAAAATAACAGCATCCTTGGTCATGAATGAAACATGGGCACTATGGACCTAAATGGGGCCAGGACACGAATTTGGGCACAACCCCGACTGTTGAACTTCCAGCAGGCTTCCTGCCCTATTATGTCTTCCAGGGCAATGTTCAGGCTTATTTCAGGGAACACCACAATGTAGTAATTAAGATGACTAAGGCTACCTTTTTCTGGGGAAAAGAACTCACCCATCAGCAGTGCAACATCCCCTTGGAATGACTAGGACATAGCCCATTCTTGCTCTCCAGGGTGATCAAGCAAAGCCCGAAGATGTCCCCTCTTGCTGGTGTCTGGACAAGGGCCGATTTATACACCTTCACCTGTGAATGAGGGATTGTTCATCAGGGCTGCATGGATATAGTCAGGCCTCTAGCAGCATGGATATATTCAAAGGTATTCAAGTGTTTATCTTCCTTTGATTTCAGGCTTAGAACATAGAGTCTGAATTTCACCACAATGCTGGAAGCAGGATTTCATGTCACAGTAAACATCATGCTCCCCTGGGATGATCTTGCTCTCTACCAACCTCACATCAGGTTTGGTGTCTCTCTTCCACAACATCAGCTTCGGGAAGGCTGCCCTTACCCAAACCCTAGCTTATCCTTACCAAGCAAGGGCACAGGAGCAGTGTGGCCTGCAGCCAAAGCTGGTGTGAACAGTCTTTAGGATGCTCCTTTCCACAGCAGGCAAATGGATTGTCTTAGACACAAGAAGTGCAACTGGAGAAATGAAATTTGCAGTTCTTAGGGAATAAAATGGCTGTGGTTTTCTGCACAAGTGGTGCTTGCTGTGTCCTACAATGCCAGCAAAAAACATGCTGCTATGGAGCTTAGTTGGCACACCTTTCCCATCAGCATCCCTGGGACATGCATCAGGCACCAAATTAAGTTCTTAAGCTCTACTCACTCAACCTTGCTGCTGACCTAAAAAGTGAGCTGGCTTATAGAACTTATGGAAAGCAGTTCAGAAAGTTATGCAAAGAATGAAAAATATTCTTCTACAAAAATTATATTTCTCAAAGTAGGAAATTTCTTTGACTTTTTCTACCCACAATCCTGAACAGGAATTCAGTGTATCAAGAAAGAAATCAGAGGAGTTGATCATCTCAAGGTTTTTAACATTACACTTGCATCTGATATATTTATATGTAGATCTTACTGTGTTACACACAATACATAGGGTTTTGAAAAACTGCTGGAAAAGGTAAAAGAGCAGACAAGTTAAAAACTTGCTCAAGTCCCACAGCAAATCACTGATAAGAATCAAGAAGAGAGCTCATGTGAAACAGTAAAACAGAGCAGAATGCACACTGATTGGCAAAATGCCTATCAATTTCAAAGGGACCACAATTTAATCCCTGGATTCTTGACTTCTAACCTGACCTCCTTGTGGCACAGCAGATTATCAGCTGAGAAACTGCTCTTTTTCAGGCTGATCAGCATGACGGTGCATGTGACATGCATCTTAATAAGCAATTTATGATGAATGCGTTTTTAAGCACTGTTTAACAAAATTGGTCTAGTAGATATTAAAACCATCAAAAATGTGATTTTTTTCCCCCTAGATTTATCTGCTTTATGTGATCCAGGCTCCAAGTCCCTGCTATTCATACACATGTCAAAATTCTAGAAAATGTATCATTTGTTTGAGCCAAACAAATAATGGCATTCTTCCCAAATACAGACTCTACCCCATGAAATTTAAAATAGCACATTCAAAATAGGGTTAAACACTTTCATTTAATCTTTGACATGGTTTTAATTACTACACAGCTTGATCTCCTGGTGCCTTCTCTTCACAATTAGGCTCCAAAAGGAGAAAATCAAGAACAAGAAAAAAGAAGAGCTGTAGATGTCACCATGCTCATTATGGTGACATCTGTAAAAGAAAGAAAACAGACAAAACATTGTGCTGCTTCTGTGGCAAAACGTGACAAAGGCAACGGAGATCTGTCTCTGACAACACAGACACAGATGCACTGTAAGAAAGGCAGTGGGCAGCCTGGGTAACCAAACACCCTAAACCTTGAGCATCCCAAAACATGGGAAGAAAACCCAGATGTTCTCTCCCAGACTGGGCCTGCCTGGAGCAAGAGGCAAACATAGAACTGCCCCTGGCAGTACCCAAGGGCCACTTGCTCCTCTGTGCCCTGGGCTAGCTCTGGCCCTGCCTCAGGACCTGAGCTTCCAGCAGGAGACAAGGGTAGCTGAGGATGCCAGCAAACATTAAGCCTCTACCACAGGATCTGATGAGCAGCACTCATTGTTTTCTCTGCACAGGGAAAAAACAGCATTATTAAATCCTCTGCACACTCTCAGAGGAACCACACTTTTGCTGTCTAAATATGTTGTTATTGGAAAAGTATACTGCAGAGCACACATTTTTACATTGTTTTCTGTACTTGGGGCTCAATTTCACTTTAATTCCTTTAAAAGCACACTCTCAAACACACTTAGTGATCTTGTGCAGAGTCCCAGTTGAATTATTTCTAAACAATACCCAGACTTTACCTGTAATAACATCACAACTGGAAAAGCAACAATATGAAACAGAAATTATTAATATATAAACTATAAATTGGTGGTAAAAATGAGTATGTTAGCCTGCTTACAGTGGAAGAATAGAGCATAATCCTTCCTGAAAATTCAGTCCACCTCCTGGTCAGATATGTCAGCAGCAGAGCCAATGCCACTATAAATTTATTGCCTATAGACCTAAGGTTAAAGGCTGATTTATGTCTAGCAGTAGAGCAATGGTCACAGAAGACCTTCTCAGCCTGGAGATTCAGATGGAAACAGCCCCCAGGTTCAGAAATTCTTAATTCCAGCTCAAACCTGTGATTAAAAATAAAAGGCATTCACAGTTTAAACAAATGTTGTTTGACCCACAGGACTACAAGCATACAAATATGATCCCTGAATATTTATTCTCACAAGCTCAACAAATGTTATTACTCAGTGATTAAGCAATTGTTCAGTATGGTTTAAAAATTATTTTGATAACAAAACAAGAATGAAAGTTATCTAAATCCTTCCTAAGGTTTTGATGTAAGTCAACATCATTTGCCCTCAAATTGTCTTAGATGAGATGAAAATCAGAAACCCTAAAAAAGGCCCAGAATTCAGCACTCTCAGATTTAAGAGAAAATGGGAAAGACATCGCCGAGTTTCTTCCACTGTTTTTTAATCTCACAAGCTTTATTTGCTTAAAAAAAAAAAAAAAAAAAAAAAGGAAGATTAATTTGATTTGTACCGTTTAAAAAAAATACCTAAACAATTTTGCTAAGAGGATTCCATCTTCAATTGGAGAAAATAATTTTGATGCTATTTCAGTAAAGCCCTTATGTAAAATGAGTGCTTTTCTGAGTTCTGCCTTTAGGGTTTTTTCATCAGCTTTCTGTCACCCAGATGTCTCTGCCATTACATCAACATCCACCTGCACCTGGCTTAAGCCTTCCCTGTGCTGCAGAGCCCCAGTGCCAGCCTCAGGAACAGGGGATTCCCAGGTACCACCAGCAATCTCTGGCAGCTGCCTATCTGCTGGCACAATGCTCCTCTAGGCTGATGCTCCTCCAAGCAGTCCCAGAGGCCGATGTGCTCGCTCAGGAAAGCAGCTGCATGCCCTCATGATCAACACGAGCACCCGCTGAGCAGCAGCTTTTCCATGGTGTCCCATGGATTTAAGCTGTCGTTAAATAATATTGGGCCCATTCCAGTCAAGAAGTAACACATTCACAGCATCAGCAGGAGCCAAATGAATTATTTCCAAGTTTTCCTGTGACTGAAGTAACTCCCATTCCATTAATGCCAATGCTACAGTTGTAACCCAGAGAGCAATTACTTTAGTATCAAAGCCCAACATCATATGTATAATCTTTAATGGAGAAAGCAAGTCACTACAAATCGGTAGGATGCAGATGGAAGACAGGCTCTGCAGGCAGGAGGGAATGTTGCTCCAAGCAGTTTTATCCCCGCCTTCCCCCAGTAAGTTATATTAACTGCTCCAACACCTCTTCATGACAGATAATAACCCCGCTAACAAGCACCTGACACAGCCTGAGCACCTGCTAAAAGTGTCGCTGTCACTGGAGTGGGAGCTCTGCTTAATGCTCCTCTCCCGATGAGGTGAAGCAGCTCAGCACAAACTGACAGCTCTCTCCTCTGCTGCAGCCTTCTCACCTCCTACTTTTCTGTGTCCTACAGCAGGCTGGGGCTTTCTCTCCCTGGAGGTGCAGGAAGGATACGGTCCCGTTCCTGGGGGACTGAGAAGTGCTTTCATATTTGCCAATGGAAAACGGCATTGAAGCTTTTAAGCTGACTAAAATTGGACTAACGTTCTCAAATGCTTTCCATATGTCAGTCAAAGACACGAGAAGAATAGCAGGATACCTCAGATACACTTCTCAAGAAGAGGGAGAAAGAATATTCAGCTGCACCTTTCCCAGGGTCATCTTTCCCTGGAACAGCAGGTTCTGCCCTGAGGGCTTTGGTTAGCAGCAGTGCCCAGCTCAGGAGCCGTGAGTGCTGTGAACCTGTGAATGGCTGTGATAAACAGTACTGGGTGGGCAAAAGAAGATAGGAACCAACTGGGTTTTTAATCTATAGATATTAGTTCTGCCAGCTAACATAAATTTACAGAAGAAACAAAACAGCAGTCAGAGGGAAACACCTGCAGCTCTTTGACAGCCCCTCAGTTTTGAACTTTTAACTTCTTTGTTTCCCTGGCTTAAATTAAGCAATTAGTAATGTGATGACAATTTCTTTTAACGTGCTTCCCAAGCAAATGTTACCCATGAGCCTGTGATAAGACTACAGCACAGAAAGGGCACTTAAAAGATGACTCTGAAATTTGTTGTTGCCACATTTAAGAGATAAAAAGCTTTTTCTCTGCCACAGGGATGGGGAAAAGCAAAGTATTTAAATCAAGTTAGCCCACTGGGTACCTAAGAAAGATAAGCGCATTTAGAGTGTATTGACCACATACTGTTCTTGCAGGGGGTTGGTAGGGAACATATGTGACGACTTGATGGTACTGGAAAGATCTGAGAACCCCACCAGCAAGGTTTCCTTTGGCTGCACGTTTAAACCTGGTTCAGTCCCTCTGCTTCTGTGATCTCTGCCACCACACCTGTGCAACCAGCACTAGATTTCCCTCATGAAAGCAAAAGTTATGCTTAATCTGCCTTCTGGAAATGTTCCTCTCATCAGTCTTTCCCTTCCCTTCCCTTGGGTCTTCCCTGAACCCCGCTGTTCTTTCTCTGTGTTGGTTAATCCCCCCAGACAATTCTGCATGTGCTTAAGAGATGCCTGGGAATAGGAAACTTTCTCTGGCAGGAAGAGGGAGAGAAAAACAGAAGTTATGGCTCACTTTAAAATGTTGAGCTGGCTATTTTTTATGTCTGGGTGGTAAGTCCACTGAGACAGCATCAAGCTGCATATTTTTTAAGCAGTAGCTAGCACCAAAGCCTTAGCTCCATTCCCCTTAGACCTGGGAGCTTTGTGGAACAGAAGACTTCTCCCATGAGACTCCACTTCCCAGGAAGGTTTATTTCCCCATAGCTGAGATCTGAGACCACATGCCTGGAAGCAGAAAAAGCAGCCTTCCCCTTCATCTTAACCCTTCGTACCACACAAGCCACTAACCTACCAACATCCCTGACCTGCTGTGTTTGCCCCAGCTGCACACTGCACTTTCCAGGACAGTAGAAAGGCCCTGGGAATAGTTCATGAACATTTCAAGGGCAATGTGCTGTGATGTATGTTTACAGATTTGAACATCCTCACTATGTCACATAAAGCAAAAGCTAAAACAGGCCCCAGTTGTAGCAAGTGCTGTATCTTGTCATATCACGAACTCCACAGGGCCCATGCAGTCAAGATCATACCCATCCACTGACACCTCCCCACCTTGGATACCTATGCATGAACAAAAGTCACTCAGTCTTCTGCCTGCATTGAGTCTGCTGGTTTATTTTGAATTCCCTTTGAATCAACATGATATATCTGCTACTCTGTTGAAGATTTAAAGAGGGCAAATAGAGCTTAGCTATTATGGGAAAGACAATTCCTAGCAGAAAGGACTTTTTAAATCCACAGATTGATGTCCTTTTTGGAAAGCATGCAAGCATTGATGATAAAGCCAGCACCACATGCAGTCGCAAACTAAAACTGGTCCAAAGCCACAAAACAATGGATGTAGAGAAATGCAAAGTTACATCATTGCATGGTTGTTTTTCCTCCTCAGTGTAAAGGAGCCACCACTGCCTCTGCCACCTCTACCCACCAGTGAGAGACAATGAGTGACTGGCTTGTGCTTTCTCTGGACCTTCAGATCTAGGAAAGCTCCATGTGGCTTTGAGTGAAAGTGGCAGACACTTCTCTGCCCCATGCTTCCACCATTTGCTAGACACTGCTTTTCATGTTCCTGCCTTTGGGTTTATGCCTTCCAACCTAGCAGATTTAACCCCAATGCCCTGGAAAGTTTGTGTTGCATCATGCCTGCAGGCCCTGGTCCAGGGAAAATTCATGGGGGGAGCAGATTTTCCAGAGGAAAACCCCTACAAACAGCTTTTTGGGAAGAAAGCCAGGCTCAGATTTACATTTGTGGTCCTAAGTAGAAAACCAAGGGAAACTCCAAGTGCTGTAAAAGCAGCATTTGCAGGGTGAGCATACAATACCTCATGCTTTACGTGGCAAAGGGCTTAACTGCATGAAAACTTGTCATCCTTTTTCCCCTGGCAAAACTCTATTGCCTACAATTAGAAAACTGTCTTTTCCTTCAGCTCTAGACAATATGGCTGTGTTAGTATTACTGGGATTAAGGACTTCCAGCCATGGAATCCACCACTGCAGGCAGCTCTGGGAGGAGAGTTTTCCCCAGGAGAGGAGAAATTTCTCTACTCAGCCTCAGAGCTGTGAACAAGATGGGCTGTCTATGCCACAGATTATTGATTCAGAGTGGGCCGACCTTCTTGGGAAGCTGAGAAAACTCCTCTCCTCTGTATACAAGAAGAGCCTGACACCAGAAATGCAAAAAGGATTTGCCCTGCTTAGAGAAGATGACATTTGTGTCTCACACCTTTAATGCCACTATTCCCAAATTTTAGGCTAATCACAAAAATCTGCACTTTTTTGCAAAACCTTTTTTCTTTTATTGGAATGAATTCTCACCAACACACCTTGAAATCTCCTAGAAATATAAACTTCTGGCAAGAAGAAAAATCAAGCTGCACAGCCTGAATACAGTCCAGTCAGCATTGAGAAAAAAAATTGCTAATTAGGTGAAACAGAAGTACCTCAGACTGGCAGTGCAGAGAGCCACAGCTAATGAAGCACCAATGTTGCATCTCAAGTGATCAATCTCTGTAACTTTTCAAACTCTTTGTTCTACATTTAAATATTTTAATATTAATTTATTCTAATGCCATCTCAAGTGAATAATGAGTTATATCAGAATTGTGGTTTATAAAAAAAACCCTCCAACAATTAAAAAAAAATCAGATTCTTGTAGATCAGTCTGTCCTGGTTATTAAAACCCAGAACACCTATTTTAAGCAGGAAATCTGCCTATAATGGACTCCCAAGAGGGTATTCAGCCAGCTACAAGAATTTTATGTTTACCTTGAAAGCAGCCATCAGTATAGGCTTAATGAAGTCTAAAAACATCCCTAAAACCATGGTTATAGGCTCAATAACTTCTATAGTCTAAAATAAATTCAGTCACAAATGCTCTACTAAGAGCAAGAGTGCAATAAATAACAATTAACATGCAGACAAAGTGCAGCTAAGGTATAGATAGGGTAGGATATTCCTGAAGGTCCCTGTACAATTTTTTTCTTACTGCAGCAGTTCTTCCAAATTTTGTCCTTCCAAAATAGAATAATAAGTGTTTCCCAGAGTTTCCACAGGAGTCAGTTCCAAAGCTGAAATAAAATATATAAAACAAATAAATCCTGAACTGGTTTTTTTTTTTTGCATTTTCTGAGGCAGTCAGAAAATGCCAACCAAATCACTTTTGACCCCCGAATGGTCAAAATTATGAATTTTAATTAGATCATCAAAGCATAAGGAAAAAAATAGTACTTTCCTTTTTCAGCCCTTACCTTTTAAACCTGTAAAAAAACAATCTCATATTTAAAGCAATTTCCCCTTCTACATAAGAGGGGGGTAAATAAAACCCATTTGTATGCCTGCCTGAAATCATCTCTCAACTCCACCCACTAGTCTGAGAAAATTATTAGCTCTCCCTTCAAAGTCTTCATCTTTGCCAATGTCAGCAATGTCTCCAGTCTTCACAGCAATATTTGCTTGCTCTTTATTCAGTATTTTGTATGTTACAATTTTTTTCTCCTTATTTGTCTTCCCAACAGCAAATGATAAGAAACAGTTTTAAGGAGAAGAAGGGAGTGAGAGGAGGTAAGATGCTCAGAAAAGGGGACATCCACCTTAATTTGCTTGTCCTATTAAGCAGCAAGCTCTGTGGGCTGGCTCCTTGTACAAGAACTTAAGGAACATGCATTTAGATGTTTCTTAAAACATCAATTCATTTATGAAATTCCCACTAATTCTTTTTTTTTAGTTTATGAGTTCCTGTCATCCTGGCATAAGTATTTCCAGCCCTGTGGTCAGACTGTCGATGCTGAGTCTACTAATGTCATCCATGAATCCATGACAGCTCCTTCCAACAAGTGTGGCATTTGGCAGAAAAAAGGAAATGCATTCCAGGAAATCATCTTCATTTATGAACTGCTGCCTCCTTAAGAGAAGAGTTATCTCTGTTTTCTCCTTCCATCGTGGCTGTGATGGAAGCCTGCACATAGTTCTGCTATGCCAGCCTGCTTGCATGGCTGCAGTATTGCACAAATCCCACATTTTGGATGAGGCTACAGGAAACGCTGGATTGCCTTGTGGCTGTTGCTGCTGACTGTAGTGTGAGGCTGCCAGGTTTCAACACAGCAACAGCTCAGCTTCTCTAACACCCAAATAACAGAGACAGGTTTCCACATGGTGATTCACCCAAAGCTCCATCCACACATTACTGTTCTGGAAAGTGAGGCAAGGGAATCCAGGAAATGAAACCAAGGTGCAAAGAGTTGAAGTCTGTCCCTCTTTTCCTGGATGCAGCTGAAGCAGCAACACCCCTAAGAAATCAGCATTCAGTAGTGCAACCAGAACTACCCAACAGAACAGAATATCATAAATACCAGTACATACATGGTTGGGGTCTTACTACTGCTACTCTGCTTCTGCAAGGATCAAAGCATTCTGAAATTGATCAAATGAATAATTAATAACCATTGCCTGTACCCCACCAGCATGAAATTGCTCATTTAATTCTAATCAAAGTTAAGTCTTGGTTTTCTAAAACCAGATTTTTTATTAACTTTACTGCAAAGTACTCATGTTCCAAAGATCCAATGCTATTTACAGTTTGGTTTTCATGACATCCTGAAAGGGTTTGTTCTCTTCATTGCTTGCCTCACAGAGATGAATTACACAGCAGTAGCAACTTGCAGGATGCCCAGCCATACATGTGGCAGTCCAAAATCCAACAGCTGCTGAGCAGTTTGGCCCAGCAGTACATCCATCCAAGAATGCAAGGTTGGTATGTCAGCAGAAGCTACAGGGGGACACACATGAGACCAGAAAGCAAGATGGGGTTGTAGAGCTCAGACATGGATTCCCTTCACAAGCCATGTTAGTTTCCAACTCTTCAGATGCTGTCCTTCCTTTTCCTTCTTATGCCCTCCTTCTGTAGAGGCAGAATTAACAACTATCTTTCACAGCTGGACCCTTCTCACCTCCCTGGCTCTCCCCCAGGGTCCTTGGCTGTAACACTCTCCACCATACAACTCTCCAGAACCCATCAAAGAAACAAAAACTCAGCCAGAAGAAAGCAAAACAAGACACAAACCAGGAGGTTATTCCAGAAGAAGTCTCTATGGACATGCCTGGATTATTTTAATAGCTTTGTTGGCTTAAACAGTGTTCACAGTTTGGCAGTTCTGAGTTCTGCCTTCCCAGAGGAAGCCCATAGAGACCTTGTTCTCATGTTTTCATTGCTTTTTCCTTTGATCCAAGGACAAAGGCATCTAGCTGATAAGAAAATTTAAATTCTAATAAATCTGTGAATTTAGTATTTCCTAGCATGGTCCTTGAAATATCTATCCTGGGAATATGGCGATTCCTATTATATCACAGTGACCATCAGTAACACAGCTGACCTAAAAATTAATCTACTCTTAATATTATTATCTCAACATAAAAATTAATTCTAGCACTAATCACACATCCTCAAAGCTTATGACCTTTAAGAATTAAATTATTTGAAAGAACATAGAAAAAATGGAGGAAGCAGAAATACCTGCTTTCCCAGTTGAAACAATCTCCAAGCAATTTGTTATGTGGGGGGCAATTCACAACTTAAATAAGAAAAAAATTTAGAAGAATTGAGCACTTTCTTGAAATAGCCCAACATCTAACCTTCAGGGTCTGCTACAGTAAGCAAGTTATGACAGTCGCAAACACAGAGAACAAACATGTTGCCAGGACCTGACCAAGGACCTCATCCCTACCACAAAGCACTGAAGCAGCATTTCTGAGGCTGCAACTTTCCACCTGCATTGCATCCAGCAAATTTGACATCCCAGCTGACAGAACCCAGACCTGGTTCAGGGGTTCCTGGTTCAGGGTGTGGTGATAAAGTCACTCCTCCAGCCAGTGCTTCCAAAGAAAACTCAGCAGTCTCTTGTTGTTCAGTTTCAAGGCAGTTTATACCTACTACCTATATTAAATAGTGCTTTTCTACTCTAAACCAATCCATAAGTGCCAACATCACCAAAAACATGGAGGTAAGGAAGAAGAAAGAGGAAGGATGGGACAGGCCAAGAATCCCTCCATCTTAAAACCTCTGACCCCCATGTACAAAACTAAAAAACCCCTGTACAGGTGTTAAAACCCCCCTGAACAACGCTAAAAAATTCTTCCCTCTACTTTATAACTACTTCTACTACAATATCTAAACTTTTGTGACTTCTTGTTCTTCCTGCAAAGTTGGTAAATCATTCCATGGCTCAAACTCAAAATCACAGCTGTTTCCAGCTGCCTGACAGGGTCTCAAATGCTTCTGACCTGGATCCAGAACCTCCAAAAATATCTGAGGGACATTTTGAGTTCAACACCCAGCAGAGGACTGCAAGTGTGAAACTGCACTGACTGTGAGAACTTAGGGCAATAGTAGTGAAGTTTTAATGACTTGACCAACACTGCTGATAAGAAGAAGAACTTCTGTATGTGTTTGTATTCCACCAAAGGCACACTGTACATTATGTGGCACATTAGACTTAAAAGCTCCCAGTGTACCTAATGAATTATGCAGCAGTGTTTATTGTACAATTCTACTAATAAGCCATCTTAGATTTAAATAATAATAATTTTGCATACAAGGCCAACAGTAAAAATGAATCATGCATTCCAAGTGCCTGGAGCAAAGCATACCTTCCCTATGAGGAGGCTCACTGGGAGCAGCTGGCTGAAGGCTTCCAGCTATGCAGAAGAATGAGCGTAGGGGAACAACATGCCCCTAGTTCCTCCTGCCATTTCAGCCATCCTAGAGCCAGCTTTGTGCTGGGAGCGCAGGACTGTAAATATTACAACAGAGTTATTATAAGAGTAACTAAGGGGCTGTAGCTGGCAGCTGCTGATCATTCTTTCTTGTACATCTACTGCTAAATGTAGCCAGAGATGAGCAGAAGCTGACAAAACAAGTGAGCACTGTGAGACTGTGAAGTGACAACAAAATGCGCAATTGATTTTGATTCCTTTAATTGGGGGATCACTCAAATATTCCATCAAACCAATCAGGAAGGAAAGGCAGAATTTTACAGCACTACTCCACGTGTTTTAGGGTCTTAATGACTTCTGTATTAGTATAATGTAAAATTATAATTTGCTACAATTATGTAATTACAGCAATATTACAAAATATTATAATGTATAAAATTAGTATAATAATGTTGCATAATTATAATTTGCAACCTAATACATGAGCCAATTTGTATACTATTTAAAACTACATCCTAATGTTACATTCCGTCTTTTCCCATGCTCCAATTGCAAATTGCCACTTAAAGCATTCACTTAAATAGTTATCCACAGCTCCCTTGTACTTTCCAGCCTACTTTAACTTCTTTTCTATCTTCACCACATAGTCTCTGCCTTATCTGGCTTGCTCCCTGGCTTGTGTTTCACCACAATGTTTTTGCCTTGGCACATGTGGTATTCATGGTCCTGGTAGATTATAACCCATTTTGAATGAATGCAGAATTGTTCAAGAATATAATCACAAAGCTCCATTAAAATAAAGCTTCTCCAACACTTGGGGCCTGGCTTTGTCTTTTTCACTAACTAGAAAATAATTATCTTTTGGAACTATTAGTGGAGCATAGAAACATCCTTTAGTTTGAGTGATACACTGTAAATTAGCATATCTGCATACTGATTGTTGAGCATATCTGGAACCAATGGATCTGACACAGTCTGTAGCAGCTGCCTTATAGCTCTATTAATCATGATAGCAATGGAGCCTTGCCCTGGATCACCCAGGGACCTGCAGCCTCCTTTCCAGCAGCAAATCTTTCAGAAGGAAACACATTTTCTTTTTTTCAATATGCATTTAGTAGTAATAAATAAGTGTATTATTGGTTTGTGCTTCAAAAATTTAAATCCAAATACATAATCTGTATTACTAATGATTATATATATTGTTCCTGTTTTAGTTACCTTTAAAAAGATGGTTATTTCATATTCTCCCCTGAATTTGTGTAGGATTATCTATGTAAATAAGGAAGCAAATCCCAGAGGTAGCCTGAAATTTTGTAAGAACTTTTCTCATGGATAGTTGAAGGACTTTACCTTTTTATGAAAAATTTCACTATTTCTGGGAAATTATAATAAAACCCAAAGTGTTCAATACAAAAAAAATCAGAAATTGGAATTTCCTGCCATATGAAACTGGGTTTGTATTTGGGTGGCTCAATCTTCTTTGGATTAGAAGCTGCCACCAGAATATACCTGTCATCAAGCATGACCAAGGACTCCTCTGGTGCTTAAACCAAAGAACTGGACAGAAGTTTTACCATCCAGCCACAAAAAGAACAAGCTACAGGTACACTTCCAATAGCATTCTCAATGTTTTGGAAGTTTTCCATTTTAACACAAAAATATCACTTTACACAGAATTTTTAATTCTGCACATCTCAAATGTCTTTCTTTCCCCCACCTCTCTAGTAATGAAGATAAAGCTTCTCCAAGCTGAAGATAAAGCAGGGAGCTCAGCACCTCAGAGAGCCAAATAGAGCACCAGTTCTGATCAAAAGTGATTCAGCATTTGACCAAAGGACATAGCTGAAAATACTAACTTTCGGCTTATCTCTGTTTAATTTAATTTATTTTCAATGGCTTTCTACTGGTCTCAGTTAATACAGTCTACTTGGCATTTTTGCAAAGTAAATCTTTCCAGGTTTTTCCCTTCCTCCATCAATTATAACCTATTCACTGGTAGAGAAAAGGACCAAAAACCCCTCCTTTTTAATTAATCCAGAAGGTATCTTTCAACCCCCATTAACTCCTCTTCCCTCTATTTGTTCATGTAATGTTCTATCAAATTTGACCTAGATTTTTGTGACTGGATCGCATCTTTCAAGGGAAGCCTTTCCAAAAACTGTCTGTGTTTCAGTAGAGGAGCAGAGCTGCCTTGTCTGCAGTTCTCCTGGGGAAGCGCTGTGCTTGGCTCATCACTTTGGACAACCAGTGCTGATGAGATGCACCAGTCTGCTTTCTGACCTTACATACTTTAAAGAAGCCAAATTATTAAGCACCACCGAACATCCCTGAGGATATGCTTGGCTGGGTAACTTCATTCATCAGACACTTGGGGGGAAATCTGGCCACTGTGGTATGGTGTTAGTAGTGATTATCAGGTAAATAATATCGGTATTATTTATAAATGTTTGACACTCCTCTGTGCGCATTCCCGCTGTTCCCGGCTCCCCGCAGGAGCGGGCGGAGGGCCGGGGTGGCGCGGCCCGCGGGCGCCCCCTGCTGCCGCCGCGCCGGCGCTGCCCGCCCGGCGGCACCGGAGCGGCCCGGCGGAGACAAAAACTCGGCTGCGGAGACATGAAAATTCGGCTACGGAGACATGAAAACTCGGCTACGGAGACATGAAAACTCGGCTACGGAGACATTAAAACCCCTTTTTGGCCCGGCCTCGGCTCGCCCATGCACCAGTGGGAACAGTACAGAAGAGCACAAAGGTACGGCTTCACGAACACGGAGCACTGCTCTATAACTGGAAAAGCAAGTCTGCAAACTCGGAGCGAGAACTAAAGTGACTTCAAGGTATTTAAAATGGGAAAAAAAAAAAACAAAAAAAAAAAAAAAAAAAAAACCACCCTGTTTCTAGATTGAGGTATTAGAAGTCCTCAAGCCACTAACTGAAGAACAGCTCCTCTGTCAAATGCTGTGAAGTTTTGGCTACAGCAACACAGAGCAAAAATGTCCAAGTCAGGCAACCTTCAAAGCACAATTAAACAAACATTCAGAAACCCACAAAACAAACCAGTCTTTTAATAAACCCCACAGTTTTGACTAATGAGAAAATGGGATTTCCTCCATACTATGTTGGCTGGTGTTTGAACCTCTCCTCTGTCGGGGTCACTGGGCAAGACCCCAACAGTGTGAAAGTCCTTTTTCCCTAGCCTGGCCACTGAAGAAGAGGTCTGGAACGCGTGAAGCCGAGTTTTCAAGGTTGTTTATTTTTCCTTATCTATAATAGTTTCTTTCTGACCTGCTGAGGTCCAGCTAGCACAGAAGCCGTGGCAGTCTCCTTCCTGCCCCAGGCGGCTCCCACATTATATACCCAAAATTACGTGTACCATGTTTACAATTCCCATACCAATACCTAAAATCTATGTTGGACAAGGCATCCCTATCCTAAACCAATAGAAGTGTCACTATCACACCGAGACATGGAGGACAAGAAGGAAGAAGAAGCTAGGGCATGCCCAGATTCCTCCATCTTGTACCCCTGAATTTCATTCTAAAAATCCCAAAATTCTACTTTTCCACCCTGTGTCAATTTCCTTATTACATCATTCAAACCCTTTCTGCTTGTAATTCCTCATATAAGGTCAGCAGCCTCTCCCATGGGCTAAAATTGAATCCACAGGTGTTTTTCATTTGCTGCCAAGGTTCCTGGGCTCTTTGCCAGAGGCTCGAGTCATCCAGGGCAGCCAGAGGGATGCTCTGGACTCCGACACTCCTCTGAATCAGGAGCTGCCAGAATACACCTGTGATCAAGGACTTTTCTGATGTTTGAGACAAACAACCAGACATGGGTGATGCCTTCCAGCCATAAAAGTATTCTAGATTGAGGCACGAGAAATGTACTTCAGGAAACAGCTTCCCAAACAAGTTAATGAAAGAATACTCCTCTGACAGCTGCTGGGCTCTTTGGCTATGGCACCCTGCATCAGGGCTAGGAAAAGACGGAAAAAAGCTGCAACTCCAGGTATGGTGGGACTGGGAAGCAGCTTCCACAGAAAACCAATGCTGACATGGCTTCATTCGCCTCCTGCAGAGGGCTGATGGATGAGTTCTCCTACTTGGATGGCCAGGGTTAAAAGAGAGCCCACAGCCCCATGAGGAGTGGGGCTGGGAGGGCCCTGTCAGGAGAAGCATGAAGGATTTAATATTAAACTTGCTCTTCTCCATCTCCCTAAGGGTGCCTTACTGAGTACCATTTTGGGAAAGCTGCAAATCAGCTTTGGGAATATTTTTCCTGCCATAATTACATGCAGCTGCATTTTTAGCCCCTCCATTAAGTACATATTACCTCCTTAAATCCCCTGAGAGCCTTTTAAACAGATTCTTATAGGAGCTTTTTTTCCCATCCTTTATTTTTTCCTTTAATTAGCTGTTATTCACACAAATGAAAAAATATTTTCATGGAATTCACCAAAGGCAATCTAAAGCATCTTTTCAACATTATTTCTGTGCAACTGAGGCTGTCTTGTGCTTATTCCCAGTTGTTTGGTGGGCACAAATTCAGTCTGATGAAACCATGCAGTATTACCACTTCTACTTTACTGAGACCTGAAACAATGCCCAGCCATCCCTGATAACATCATTGTGGCCCTGCGATCTGCACCATGCCCATAAACTGCTACAAAGCAAAGCTGTGAAATCAGCCATTTTCCCAGTTCCCTTCCCTAAACATAGCAAAGCATATTGTGTACTGCTGTCACTCCCAAACCATGAAAGGGTTTGGGTTTTCTGGAGCCAGTAGTTTTCTCTGATGTCAAAATACTTTGAAATGTTGAAAAGATGCAGCGGTTTATATATGTTCCAGTACAATATGGGTTGTTTGTGGTCAGTTTTCCATAAAGCAAGGACCAGATCACACTCAGCATGTTGAGAACTGAGAGATCTCCTCTGCAACAGGAGATGAGCAGAGGATCAATGTCATCTCATACCATTATAACAATTAAGGATACTCCCATAAGGGCTCATATATTAAATCTCAACTATGGATTAGGATTTGTATAAAGCTGCCCTAAGGATAAGCAAGCCAGATGCTTTACAAGTGAGCAAAATTTAACAAACTTTTGACCAAGCCCTTCCTAACAGCAGACTGACTGCCACAGTGCAAAGGCAGGGCCAGCAGCTGGGGCTGTAACACCAAAGGGTGAGGCACGGGAGCTGCACCAGCTCTGAACCTGGGAGAAGAGGGTGAGAAACCCTTGTACAGCCCCAGCAGGGACTCAGCATGCACTGGAGCCACTGCACAGCTGCATCCTGACCACCCTGTCTAGCCACCTCTGCATGCAGCAGGGACCTGTGCAACATTGCTAAAGCTCCTGCCACCCTTAGCTGTATCCCAGCCCACAGTGTGTGATGGGAACTAGAAAGATGGTTAGCAAATGGCTTTTTGTTAGACAACGAAGGGACTGAAATGACTGAAAACCTACAATAATCCCAGTGCATAACAACATACTTTGCAGCTCTTCTTGCAGACCAAAAGATATAGAATTGGACAAAACTAGCATTTTCATTATGCAATAATACATTCTATGATTTGCTCTCATATTTCTGTCTACCTCTAGCTACCTTGCCACCTCAGAATATATTTCTGTGTAAGATGATGTCTCAATTGTTCCAATTTCTTATCAGAAAGGGACATTAAGTTTATAGAAAAGCTTAGAAACACACTTGGCTTACACTGAAATTACTCAAAATATCCCAATTAACCTTAAAGAGAGCTGGGGAGAGTTCTGAAGTAAAGACTATTCTGCTACCTGGGAACCAAACATGGGAGATGTGGGCAGTGGATAAGTTAGACAATTCCTGACTAAACTCAAATAAAAAATGAAAGCACATAGAAAGTAGAAGCAGACACAGGCTGCCCAGGACAAGTATAGAAACTTGCCAGCATTCACACGAGTAAAGCTATGAAGGCCAAAGTTCAACAAGGTTAGAATGTGTAACAGGTTACATTGGTCAGCAAAAGGGGCTTCTGTAAGCACACTGGCAGCAGCAAGGAACCTAAGGAAGACACAACTTGCTGTGTAGGGGCCAGGAAACCCAGGGACAAATACAGAGTAGGCTGGCATACACAATATTTTTCTTTCTGGCCTTAGATTGTACCAGAAAGGGCTGCCAGCTGATCTCCCCTTTCCCTGATCCTACTAACCTACTCTGTGGGAGCATGTCAGGAGGGAGCAAGGGGGGCACTCTCCACTGGGGAGGGTGAGACATTGGTAAAAACAGCTCAAGCAGTGAACTTACCATTAGGGCATGGCCCCACAGCCCCTGAGCATGAAGAACAACAGGTCCCATCCCATGGTGTCAGGCAAAGGCAAAGCAAGAACCCGAGATCAAGTCAGGAAATCCAGGAAATTACTCATGAAAAAACAGGATTGGAAGAACACCCTACAGTTGCATCATAGCTCAGGAAAGGGCTCCTACCCTTGAGCCTGCACTTAAGAAATATCTTGGTCCCATGTCATTGGTGTGTGGGTGATGGTCGTCAAAGTAATTTAAGCTCATTAGTGCACTCAGGACCCTGTTAGGAAGTTGTTTTCACAGGTGAGGACTGGAGTATTGGACCCAATTGGAAAAAGTCACAGGACCAGACAGGATGAACCTGAAAGTCATGAGGTTTTGACTGTGTGACCCCTCTGTATCATCTTTTAAAGGTCAATGATACTGAGGGAGATGTATGATGCTCAGAAAAAACCACATCACAGCTATCTCCATCCCAGGGAAATGCAGGCCAAACAGATTTGTCTTAGGTCCAGAGAAAGTTATGGGGAAAATCTTCCTGGAAATCATTCCAGCCACAAGACAGTCATGAAGATGACTTGGATGCAGCCAGCATAGATTGTTCAAAGGAAAGCCATGTCAAAAACCTTTATAAAACACAATGTTTCTTTTGCACAACATAAAACTGTTGAAAGACTCCATCTGTGTTTTATCTAGGCCAGTTTCCTTAGACCATCCCAGACAATTTTAGTAGATATAAACACTAATAATCTGGATTAGTTTATAACATCAAGTAACTGTATCAGTGTCCTTTTAAGGTCTTTTGATGTTTTATTTCTTGTCTAGTGTAGTAAATTACTTCTGCCAGTTTCCTTTTTATTGACTTTACCTGAGAAGCAGAGTAGGAGGGAGGCATTGTTGGCTGGGGTCAAGTGTAAAGCTTGTGAGAAGAGTCAGTGTTGAGATCTTGGGTTTCGTACAGTGTATGTGGCATCAGGATGATCTTTAATACAGGCAAGCTCATGGAGTCTCTCTTTCAATGAAACATACAAATCAACCTTTTTTGTTAACTGAATTTAGATTGCCACAGGAGTGCATTCAGTGGGACTGCCTTTGGAGTAACAGAGGGAATAGTTCCTTCAGGACCCACTGCCAAGCAAAGGGAATGAGCCCAGCTGGAGCACCCTGCAGTGCAGAATGCCTCTTTGTTGTGCACAGCTTTGTATGAGGCCCTGATGCTTTTCCCTAAATTTCACTGATGCACCCCAGACCCGTAACTGAGGAAGATAACCAAAGCATTGAGTCAGTTAACTTGTTCTTCTGGAGCCAGTGCAGTTCCACGTTAGACTTGCAGCAGCTTTAGTGGAGCCACTTGTTAAAAGAGGAGGAAAGAAATGTCTTTGTAAAGTTCATATATAGGTATTGAAATTGTATGGCCTCTTTGATAAAGGAATGGGATCTTCATTGATTAAATGAAATACAATAAATTATGGCAATGTCTATACACTATTTTCCTTATTCATGTACTAGTATTTAATTATTTGTGATTACATATATATATATAGCCCTTCACAAGTCACATTGTTTTTCAAACTGTAAAGACTATCACTTCTTATGTAAACCATCAATGCCCTCTAACCCACAGCAAACAGGTTCCTCTGTGCTAATTTTCTTTTATATTCAGGTGATACTTCTATTAGATTCAGGTCATAAATGTGAAAGACAAACAATATCAAAGTGACAAATTATTTAAATATCAAAAGGAAAAAAATACAGTGAATTGAAAATAAAGTCTTACATATGTTTTTAAATTAGGATCTTATCAAGGTAAGTGTTTCCTGTATCTAGTACTCTGCAGAACAAAACTAATCTGGCTATATCTAAAACTGAACTCATATACACCACTTTATGCAAAGTTCAAATGTGACTCAGGTGTGACTTGAGTGTTCAGATGTGACTCAGGTGTTCAAGTGTGACTCGAAGCTTAACACTGTGACTGGACACCTGATTCCTAGACAGACTCTTGTGACTACTCATGTGAGCAATTTTAGCACCAAAATATTTTCCCTCAGAAGCCTGTGGCCTTGTACCCCTCTGAGAACTATGCATGTCCTTAATATCATGGGACCATGGTTAAGGGACATTCCCTTTGGTTTCTGCTGCCTCTGTGCTGGCACCAGCACCAACAAAAACTGGAGGTCTCCAAGACCTGGTAAGCTCTGGCTGGATGTCACTACTCCTGGGGCCACCACTACATCTGCCAGTAAGAAGGAGGCATGATCCTCACAAAGGCCAGAACACACCTTACACTTGAGCCTTTCTCTTGCCACTGTCTGGAGCAACCATCTGCTTCAGTTTCATGAATGTTTAAGACCAGAACGGTTTAAAAGAGGCCCTTGGGGTTTTTTTAATGAGTTGTGAAAAAAAATGAAATTGTGATGATGGATGTGCCACTGGAGTCATGCTTATTGCACTATACCATTCTTTCCTCTACAACTGTATGCTAATTTTTCAGTGGGTTTTACTGGGATCTGATGTAGGTTGTTGTTCTCTGATGTTTAGGGAAATTCCCAAATTAAAATTATTCCAGTACCAGTTTCATAATCCCATGAAAAGTTTCATAAAACACCATTCATGTCCTTCCTTGAAACCATCTTTGCAATTGCAGAATATGTGGTTACAGTAGAAAAAGGAAATGGTTTGTTAAAATACATATTTTTTAAAGATACACAAATTATTGTTACAGCTAATTTACAATAATGCAAATATTGTTAACATTCCTGTTACGTTGCATATTTTATATATCGGCATATGTGTAATTAATAAATATTGTATCTGTATAATGTATTGGGTATGCATCTGTTGGCCTGGCCCTCTTTTGAGGGAGGTGTGTTGGTTTCTGGGAGTCTGGGTCAAGAATGTTACAGAGAAGTTGCCAAGCCTGATGAAACCCACAGGTTGTTACCCACTATTAATGCTTCACGTGGAAGCTGATACAGCTGGCAGTGCCCCCCCTTCCAAGACAAGCTGAGAAAGTTGGGGCTGTTCAGCCTGGAGAAAAAAAGTTTGCATGGAGACCTCATAGCAGCTTTCCAGCATCTGAAGAGGGACTACAGGGAAGCTGGAGAGGGGACTCTTGATCAGGAACTGTAGTGATAAGACAAGGAATAATGGGTGTAAATTGAAAGAGGACAAATTCAGATTAAATATTAGGATGAATTTTTCTCATGTAAGGGTGGAGAGGCACTTGGAACAGGTTACCCAGAGAAGTTGTAGATGCCCCAACCCTGGCAGCGTTCAAAATCAAATTGGATAAGGCCTTGAAAATTCTGGTCAGGTGAGAGGTGTCCCTGCTCATGGATGTGGGGGTTAGGACTAGATGATCTTTAAGGTCCTTTTTAATCATTTAACATTATTTGACTTTATGATATATTAAGGTTATATTAAGATTAGAAAATATCTGGAAAATACCTGGAGTGTTTGAAGTGGTAGTGGCCATTTTGCTTCTCTGCTGGTGTTGCAGTCTTGTAGTAGCAGAACTCAGCCATGATAAGGGCACCAGAAAAAGGCCCTGCAATCAGCTCTGTGCAGACAGGGCAGACAAAGCATACACAGGATGCAGGTCAGGCATTGGAAACAGCACAGGAGCAGGGTCATAACATCATGACTTTGCCACACAGGGAAATGTCCTTAGTACCAGCACACACCAAATCCAGTATCTGCACATGCTTCACATCCACACACTGGGTGCCATTTTTGCATTGATGCAGGCAGAGACTGTTCCTCTAACAAAGGCTGATCTGTCCAAATCATGTCTCAGAAGGGCAATTCAAAAAGTCTTATATTCACCAGACTAGAAAACTTATCTCAATGTATTATGCCACTGTTCAAAACAGGAAAAAGAACTTCTAAACAAATTTTTTTCATCAAATGTACTCAGATAATTAAAAAGGCATAAAATTTAGGACAGAAAAAGTTCTTTAAAAGAAATCCAATTATGAGTAGGAGAGTCTTAGAGATGGAGTCTGTCAAGTCAGTGTGTAATAGCAGCAATTAGATACGTAACAAGATATTCAGCATTTTTTAAAGTCCTTATAGAATAAAAGACCTTAGCAAAAACAAAACACCAGGTGGAAACTGGGGGTTCTTTTCCTCAGGTTAACTTGTGGTTTTATATCACTATTGCTTTCTTCAACTAACTGCAGAATTCATCACCACATAACTTGCTTTCATTTTCTTTTATGAGCATGTTTTTCCTTGCCCCAAGTGAAACAGGATATCCATCTTTCAGCATTTCTGCCCTACCTTTTGCAATACCATTCATTTGTGTGTGGTAAGAGCAAAAGCATTTAGCAAATCCCACTGTGGCTAAAGGAAATTTGCAATTTGCAGATTTACTATTGCAATAGAATAAAGCTTTTGTTGAGATACAAGATTGACTAATGTGGGACAGTTCCTACTCCCCCTTACTTGGATGTCATCTGTTTAAAAGATGAGCAGCAGAAACAATAACTGTATTTTGCTGTTTATTTTTCTACTTTGCCATGACACTGACTTCTAATGGGAAGAGATTTAGAGAGCACACAAACCTGCTGGAGGTGTCCCTTGGAATCCCCTGCCATCAGGCAGACTTACCCCAGTGCCAATCATGCAAAGAAAAGGTTTGTCTTCATCCTGTTATGGTGAATAGTATTTTCCTTTTAAAACAAATTTATGACAATTAAGACAATGTCTGTGCTGTATTGTCATTTGTAAAAAAAAAAACAGCTAAAAATTATGACAAGAGATTAAAAAATAAACTGATATTGTTAAGATTTTTTAAATTACATGTAACATGCTATAACAAGAAGAGCATACATGATAATTTCTTAATAACTTGCTCTCCAAAACTTTAGTTTTACTTTAAAATGAAAGGAGTCACCAAAAGAGAACTATAGGGCCTCTTTGTTCTAGAAAATACATGATCATGAGACAGTAATCGAGGAAGTAAAGATTGACCCTGCAAAGTGAAATTTGAATAACTATGACTTTTTGAGCTAGATTATTTTTGCTTTTACAGTTTTCTGTTTCCCAGCTTTTCAACTTCACTAGCTGGTTAAATTTTGGCCTCAAAGAAAACATGAAATATCTTGGACAATGGATCAACATCTCTGTCCCTTCAGCATGAGACCTTGCAAAGCCGGGTCTCAGAGTCACCCAAGAGATTTTACACTAAATGGGAAAAATCTGTTCTATAGGGTTAAAGTAGAAAATTTAAAAAAAAAAAAAAAGGATTATTTTGAATGGAAATACCAGGTTTTTCCACATACATTAAAAAGGAAAACCAGTATTACTGCTGTTTTTAAAAAAGCACTATCAACAGTTTTGAAAGAATTGTCTTTACTTGAAAAGGCATTTTGTTTCAAGTGAAATCACCTGTGCATGTGCCCTTTAAAAAGTATTTCATAGAGATGCTATCAAGGTTCATCCACATCAAGACCATGTTTACTCTGTGGAGAGTATTACATACCACTTCAAGAAAAGTGGGTTAGAAGTGTGTCAGCAGTGTGTGATGCTGGCTCCTCCTGGGTTTATACATCATGAGATTGCCATTATTTGAAGGATATGAGGATATTTGGAGGATATGAGGATATGAGCTGTTTTCTCTAGTGGATTCTAACTTCCTGCACAGTCCAGGATGAGTGCTGCTAAGGGAAGGGAACAGCCCTCTTGCTGTTTGTTCAACAGCTGATCCCTCTTTCACCTACTGCCATCTGTGTCTTTCCTGAAATTTTCTACACCTGAAATGGTGGAGAGGTGCTAGCCACAACAGTCTTTCTACCACATCCTTCTAAAACCTCAGAAGTATTAATTTATATGAGGGAAATGATGGCATTAATATAATTCCCATGAAAAATTTAAGACAAAGAGGTTTTCCCAGGGCTTTACATATAGTGAACCAAAAAATATGAACATGTTTCATAAAATGTTTAATTCTTTTAATTCAGTAAAATTGCCTTATTTGTGAAATCAAATGTTTTATAAACAGCTTCAGCAACACAAATAAATTAATGGTAGAGAAATCAGGTCTTTCTCCCTTCTGATATGGTCTCCATTCCTTCAGATATCTCAGTTCCTTCATAAAGATACTGAATACTGCAATGACTTCAGCTCTAGGTATCTGGAAAATAAAAACCATAACTGTTGTTTTAGCTTCTAAAGCCTGGCTATTATCAGTGGCCTACAGGAGCTCCATAGATAAGACACTCCCAGTAGTTCACCTTCTTTATTACAGAAGGTAACAAAAGGACCATGCCTAAATCCTTCCTTACTGGTGATAACTTTGAGGAGAATCTTCCAAGGGAAAAAAGCCTTTGAGGAAAAATGGGAATTAATGTGTCTTTGCAAGTTCACCAAATATAGGTCTTTCATTTATTTTTCATTTTGAACTAAACTTGTCTCTTAGTATTAAGTTTAGGGTTCAGTAAGGAGGAGGGTCATTTTGAACATCCTCCTTTAAGCCTTAAACCTTGAAGGACAGCTGATACCCTTAATATGCAGTGTATAAATGGTACCTAAATCATTATAAAATACTTCAGGGAAAATGATGTTTTAAAATGCTCAAAGGACTAAACCTAAGCAAGAAGAAAAGTTAAAAAAAAAAAAATCACAAGAGATCTTTTCAAGAGTGCTTCATTGTTTCTAAAAGGGTCAAGACCATTCCGCAGAAGCAAATCAACCTCTGGGGATATCTCTTCCTCTAAAGGTGGTTACAGCACCACAAAACTTTACAAAAAAGTCCCTTCAGAGTTCATTCCAAATCTGCTTCTTCCTTTCACATGTGATTTCCAGCAGTGAACAAAGCCCTGGGAATATATAAACTTAATTGTTTTTACATGCCCCCCTCGTAGCCTCTGACTTGTGTCAAGTGAGAGTCACTCTGCTGACGCACCTCTCACCAGCCAGCTCTACAGTAGAGTGGTGGCTTCCCTGCCCTCATTCTGCTTTTTCCACTTGGCGGAGGTTCGAGTGTGGGATTTCTCAGGCTTGTCTGCCAACTATGTAATGAGAGATGTGTCCGGCTACTATTGGTTACTTACAATTTGTAAGGGCTAAAATAACATTATTTGAAGCTTCAGACACATACCAGGAAGGGAAAAAAACCCTCCGCTGTTGATTTACTGGAACACGCTATCATCAAGACTTGAAGGGAGGGAATTTGAAAGGAACAAATTGCACGGATTGCACAAGCTATTAATTTTACAATTTGGTGAACAAGCTCAATAACTTATGCCCTAATGTGAGGACGTAGGTAGCAAGCACCACAATTCACGGCTGTCACGTCTCTCTTAGACTGGTCTTTGCATAACTTCCCAGACTGACTAGCTACTACACTTTCTCAAAAAGCAGCTGAAGCCACCCCTTCTTCTCTGTCTGTTGCTTCCTAAGTAATTTCCTTAACAGAGACAGAACACAGCTAGTCTAGTAAGAATGTTAGGGATTAAGCTGAAGATCATTATAGTATATCTAGATTTGCTATTAATATTACACAAACTCTAAGAAACACACAAAACGTATTTTTGAAATATGAACTGCAAGTTGCATTTCTTATATATATATCATAGTATAACAGCTAGGGTGTCTTATTCAAGAGTCCTTATAGGATTTTTGTGGTTGTTGGAGCAGAAAGAAGAATAACAGGTTTATTAAACAGCTGAACTACAAAGCAAGGCTTTGCACAAAGTCTAAGTGTCAGATGTGTACTTCTTGCTTATCAAAATCAGCAACAGAGAATTCCCAAAATGTTAAGCAAATTTATAGAATAAAGACTCTTTCTAAAAACAATATTTGTAGCAATATTGTGCAAGATACAAAGTAGAAATAATTCATAAACACCTTAAGGTAAGGAAAATGTTTCAACTATTTTGGTCAACCATGAGTTCTGCTATTTAAATAGGACTCTGAAAATTTTCCTTATTCTTAGTATTTCCTAGTCAGTTATCAATCAGCAGTCAGAGAGGATGTCATGTAAGTTCGATAAAAGGAATCCTTCCTGGCAGAAGACTACTGATTAAGTGCTAGAAAAGTAGTAGGAGTTCATGTTGCTATTTTTAAAACATTCCTCTGTTGATCCAAAATCCCCACGCCATCCCTAAGAAATGCAGTGTTCTGAAAAACTGATAAATGTAATTTTTTTTAAGTTTTCCTCCAAGTAGTTTTCCTCTGCCAAAAAAAATGAGTAATATTTGAAATTAAGTTACTAATATGTTATATAGCTTGGTTTTGCCTTTTTTCAGAGACCATGTTCCTTGTACTCCAGATGGTCCTAAAGGCTACCCACTATAACCATGGTACAGCTAAAACACTCAGCACCTTGCAGATACTTTAGTGTTTCCCCAGACTGGGAGTGTAATCCCAAGTATTTAATCTGCTGCTGCCTTTTACAGCCTCCCCTCCCACCCCAGCCCTTCTGCCACCACCTCCCCCAGCATCTTGTGCCTTTCTCTCGGGCCAGAAGCATTGCAGAGCCCAATTGCAGGAGTAGCTCGTGACTGTCCTCCAGAAAATTTGCCTGTCTTCCCAGGAGATGTAGCTCCAGCAGGACATTCTGGAGAAAATACACATTTGGTGGAGAAAGGAAACTGAGCTGCTAAAAAAGAACCTTTTGCCCTGCTCTGTAGCAGAGAAATAAGTTAAATCCGTGGAGGCCATACATGAAGATGGCTGCTGGTCTTGGCAGCCTCTCTGCATGGCAGTCTTCCACAGACAGTCTTCAGGGCATTTCCTACCCCTTCATTTTGTTCATGAAAGTCAATACAAAATACTGTTACTACCAAAGCCTAACTGCAAATCCCAGCAAAGGGGAAGTTGTCATGTTCTCCTCCATTCCCTGCCTGATGGAAAGACCACGCACACTACTGACATTCTGCTCTAGCAGCACTTTTTGAAACATAAAATGTAGGGCAAGGGTAAGACCTTAACTGCAACAAGTTTGATATTTTAGATAGCTGTATACTGCTATACCTAAGCTTTTGAACTAATCATTGCAATACTAAATTTAGAATAAGTGCTCAATTAACTCCACAGATTTCTAGGAAAGTTTTGCACTTTCTACTTAATATCATTCTATCATTAACATATTGCCAGAAGATGCTCAAGAGAGCTACTTCGTGCAATTACCTCACTCATTACATTTACTGCCAAAATCCTGGTGGAACCCTTTTGCTACCATCTTCAATTTCCAGTAACTTCCATTCCGAGAGCCTCCAAGACAGACTGGCAGGTTTTTACCCTTTCTGAGCAGAGGTCAAAGAAATTCAGTCTGCTCCTCTCCTGGCCAGCCCACAGATTAGGATGTGAACATGTAGGTTCTCAGCCTCCTCATTTCCCTGTAAAAAGTGCTGAACTCCTCTTCCAGAACAGGCAGCATGCTTAAAGGTGACTAATATTGTATTCCATGTTGAAAATGTGCTTAATTAGAATGTCATGATTTTTTCCACAGTGAACCCAAGAGTGATCCTTGTACTATTTTATCTCATAATAATGGAATAGTTTGGCAACAATATCACTCACCAGCTGGCAATGGGATTTGGTTTTCTCCTAAAGAGAGGAGACATTTTTCAATTGTCCGTTTTCTAAAAGCTGTGGAGATTGGTGGGCTTTTGCCAAGGAAAGGGATGAGTCAAGCTTCCAAGATAGTACATGCAGATCTGCTGGAAGGGAATTAAGCTGTTCCTGGGAAATAGCTGTGACTTCACAGTCTGACACAGGCAGCATGGTCCGAGCAGAACAGGCGTTAGCACATGAATCATGGTGGAACAACAAGTAGCTCCACACAAAATGTGATGTCACTGTTACATCAATGTTTGGGGCAGTATAAAAGAGAATAAAGGTAGAGTCAGAGTACAACTGGATTATTCAGCCCAGTGACAAGTTAAATCCAGAGTTCATAGAACGGCAACAAAGATGGTGAAGGGTCTGGAGGACAAATCTTACAAGTGACTGAGGGAGCTGAGATTGTTTAGCTTGGAGAAAAGGAAATTCAAGGGAGATTTTATTGCTCTCTACAAGTGCCTTAAAGGAGGCTATAGGCAGGTGAGGTCAGTCTCTTCTCTCAGGTAACCAGTGACAGGAGGAGAGGATACAGTCTTAAGCTGCACTAGGGGAGGCTTAGGTTGGAAATTAGGAAGAATTTCTTGCCAGAAAGAGTGATTGGGCATTGGAATTGGCTGCTCAGAGAGGTGGTGGAGTCAATGTCCCTGGAGGTGTTTAAGGAGAGACTGGATGTGGCACTTAGTGTCATGGTCTAGTTGACATGGTTTGGTCATAGGCTGTACTTGATGACCTCAGAAATCTTTTCCAACCTAATTTATTCTGTGATTCATAGACATATTCCCCTGCTGTATTGCCCTCTATGGCACAGCTCAGAGAAATGAAGTCAGAAACAACTTTCAGAGCATCCACTGTCCCTGTAAACCTTTGGCAAAAAAGGGTTTGCCAAATCTAATTGCTGCAATTTGACTCTGGCTGGAAAAGAAGACTGGAAAAAAGACAGTGCGTAAAGAAATTGAATAAGGTAGCCTCTGAACGTTATTAAGGAGTATTTTCTTGTCTCTGTAGCTGAGACTTAGATGTGATGAGGACACCAGAAATGCTTGGTAGCCTTTCCAGGCCCTGTGCTACCTTGGTCTGTGACTTGTTCCACTAAAACTCTGATGGAGAAACTTTTCACTTCCTAGCTGCTCACTACCTATCTGCCTTCTGGGTGTCAAACTAGCCACTTTCCTTCAATGTCTGCTGCAGTAAGTAGAATATCTGAGTTGAATATATTCCAGAGAAACAGCACAACACATTCAGAGGTGGAAAGACCTCCTTGTTCGGGGATCCAGTGACCCAGAAATATAATGCTTCTGTTCCACTATCATTTCCAGAAAAGTATTCAAAGGCACCTTTTCTAGAGGAAAATGTCTTTCTTACAAGGGTAACTCCAGTATAATTCAGGAGGTTATTGAAAACATGGTTTCTGAGGGGTAGGATTCACTGAATGAGGTGCCATGAAATTTTCAAAACTGAAATCCAGATTTCCAGAGTTGTGTTCTTTGATGTAATTAATCTGATACAAAAGCTTGATTCATGAAGGTTGGTTACCATTTAGTTTCCATCTTAAGGGTGCTGAGACACAGCCACCATCACCACCAAAATAAAAAAGTGGTCAAATAGGAAGACAAGGGCATCCAGATTTTGGACCACTCCAGCAAAAGTGCATCCTAATTCAGATGGGGTGTTGGTGCATGAAATTTGTTTTTCCTTTTAACTGATATTAAGTTAAATATTTATAAAAATGTAGTGACTGTGTCCTTTCCTCCAGCTGGGAAGCTGCAGTGGTTAGAGGCTGTGATCTCACTGATTCTAAGGAAATACAGCAATAGCATCAACGGCCAAAGAGATGGCAGTGAGCCAGGCCAGTTTCACTCATAAATTTCTCCTGTTGATGTATGCAGAGCTGTCAAAACCCTTGGTGAGTTTCATTGAAAACTGGGGGAGTTTTACACCACTTTCCAGTGACAGGGTACAAGCATCTTCCCTTATCTCCTTAGAATATGCTTTTGTAAATTAACTTTTCAACTAACATTTGACGAAGGTTTTCTCAGTAAGAATTATCCATTAAGGACAGAAATGTTAATGTTTCAGCAGCAAAGACCAATAGTGTGACACAAGGCAGGTTTCAGCTGGGGTAGAGTTAATTTTCTGCACAGTGGCTGTGGGGCTGTGTGTATGGGGCTGTGACTTGGATGTGTGCTGAACACAGGGTTGATAATATAAAGAAGTTTTTGTTATTGCTGAGCAGAGCTTATACAGAGCCAAGGCCTTTTTTGCCTTTTGTACTGCCATGCTGGTGAGGGGACTGGGGGTGGATGAGAGGCTGTGATGAGCCACAGCCAGGACAGGTGACCCCAGCTGACAAAAGGGATATTCCAGACCGTGGGACATCACATCATGCTCTGTATATAAAGTGGAGAGGAAGGAGGAAGGGGAGACATTTGGGGTGGTGGTGTTTGTGTTCCCAAGTAATTGTTAGATGTGATGGGGCCCGGCTGTCCCAGGGATGGCTGAACACCTGCCTGCCCATGGGCAGCAATGAACTAATTCCTTATTTTGCTTTGCTTGTGTGCACAGCTTTTGCTTTCCCTGTTAAATGTCTTTATCTCAAGCCATGACTTTTCTGGGTTTTACACTTCTGATTCTCTCCCTGATCCAAATGGTAGGGGAATGAGAGAACACCTGCATGGGGCTTGGCTGCTGCCTGGGGTGAAGCCATGACAGTCAGCCAGTGCTAAAACTCAGCACTCCTGCATGTGTAAGGGAATTAGGAAAGATTAAAGCTTTGGGGAAAATATGAAGAAATAAAACTTTCCTAGCAGAAAGGCCCAATGCCCCAAAACCAATCTAAAAAGCTGTGGTTACATTGTGTGGTACATGGTAATTAAATAAGAGGGAAGCTGGTCCCAGGATGAAGCAATCACCCACACTCATGGGAAACAGCCATGCTCCATGTTCTTCCAGGCAAACCCGAAACACTTGTAGGGTCTTGTCCAGTTTTGCATGGTGTCTTACCCTGCTACATTGTAGCAAAAATAACCATAATTAAAAACAAAGTAGACAAAAGATTAGACTTGCAGTGATAGACTTCTGAACACACAGCTACAGAGAGGAATGTGATAGTGCTTGTGAACTGCAATATAGGCTAAATATGTTCCAATTTTAATTAATATAAATTCTTTCAGAGAGTGTCATCTACACTTGTGTTCTAGCCTACAAGACCTGGAAGCTTATTACAATCCCACTAGTTTGAGATACAGCCTATGCTACCAGAGAAAATACACTAAGCTCAGGATCTTTTAAAAACTGTAGGGAAAATTATGGCTTGTAGCAAACCCTGAAGCTGGGAGAATGGAACACAATATTTAGTGCTATGACAAAATATCACAGTTCTCACATGTTTAAACTGCAAACACCTGTTATTCAATTATAATAGAGTGAATATTAAGAGTGTTTTTGTAAAGAATCCAGTTTTAATGAGTCCTGCTCTGGGTGATGCTGAGAAAATCCTGCTATGCAATTGCAATGTGATCTGCTGTTTTTCTGATTAGAGTTGTCTGGGCTATTTTTTAGCATGTGCTACCACAGCAAAATCTGCATATTTGCATTTAGCAGATTAATCAAGGGTATGGCTACTTATTTAAGAAACCCTGGTCATTGTAATGTCATCTCTAGAAAATAGGCAGTGAATTACCCTTGGGTTCAGGGTCATTGGTCATTACATTTTGTCATTAGGCATAAGGTTTACTTACCTTCAATTCTAACATCAGACATAGGAATTTAAATTGTCTCATGGTTTGAATTATCAGTAAACACATGAGCCTACAAAACATCAGTTAAATACTTTTGATGATGCATCTAACTGGTAATGTGGGCATTTGAAATTAGCATTTGGCCTCAAGAATTTTCATGTGGGCTTTGATACTAATTCATTTTGCGTCTTTGGACAAAAGAGCTTGCATGTTAAATTCTGACGATGAAGGGACCAGCTGTAGATCACCTACTGGAGACTGCCAGTTTGATTAATTATTGTAATATCCCTACAGCTAGCAGCCATAGAGTCAGCCAGGCATCACTGTTTCTTCACGCAGGGGAAGTTCATCATGGTTTCCTCCACAGAAAAAGGAAGTGGGAGAGGAGCCTGCACAATCCTGGAAAGCTGTGAGCAATGGCTCTTGCCCTTGGTCTGTGAGCAGTCACTGCTGTATTCTCTTGGCATTTTCTCTTTAGGGGCCCGATGTTACATTCTCTAGCCACAGTTCTCAAGAGGCACTGAACACCTTTGGGTGACTTATTTGGTGAGTCATCTTCAGCCTGTGGAAAATCAGATCATAGAGCTTAGGAAATTAGGAATGGATTTAAGGAGATAACATTCCCTTTTTTTCTCTTCACAGGCTTCCCAGGGAATACAGTGAGAGCCTCCAGCATTTCAGCCAGCTGCAAGCCTTTTTATCTTTTCTGTTTCATTCTCAGCAGGTACTTCTGGTTTCTGGTCAAGAGACAGACATTCCTATTCACTTTTTCCTCTGAAACAGAACAAAGTATATGTAAAGTAATGAGACTGAAACCACGTCAATCACTTTCAGGGAGATTGAGCAAAGTTTCCTGAAATCTAACAGGATGTGAAAGCAGCAGCAGCACTTTCAGCAGAACTGTGCAAGCCTCTGCAGCAGCAGGAGCAGCAGGAGCAGCAGCAGGAGCAGCAGCAGCAGATCTTGCTGAAATACCAGGCTGCCTGGGGACCTTCTGTTCATGTAACACCCCTCTTCCAGTGACACCTTAACACTAGTTCATTGCTTTGTAGTTGCTGCTTCTTAAGGTTTATTGGATGGCCGATCACAAGTGGTTCCCCAGGGTTCAGTGTTGGGACAAGCCCTGCTCCAGACCTTTATCAGTGACCTGGATGAGGGGATTGAGTGCCCCCTCAGCAGGCTCACAGACACCAAGTTGTGCAGGAGTGTTGACCTGCAGGAGGATAAGATGGCTCTGGAGAGGGATCAGGATAGGCTGGATCAATGGGCCAAGACTAAGGGTGTGACATAACAGGGTGAAGTGCTGAGTCCTGCACTTGGGTCACAGCAACCCCAGACAGTGCTACAGGCTGGGGGCAGAGTGGCTGGAAAGCTCCCTGGCAGAAAAGGACCTGGGGATGCTGGTTGACAGTGGCTGAACATGGGCTCTCAGCGTGCCCCTTGGCCAAGAAGGTCAGTGGTATCCTGGCCTGTATCAGCAATTGTGGCCAGCAGGATTAGGGCAGTGATTTTCCCCCTGTACATGGCACTGGTGAGATCACACCTCAAATCCTGTGCTCAGTTTTGGATTCCTTTCTACAAGAAAGACATTGAGGTGCTGGAGAGTGTTCAGAAAAGGGCAACAAAGCTGGGGAAGGATCTGGAGCACAAGTTCTACAAGGAACAATTGAGGGAGCTGAGGCTGTTTAGCCTGGACACTCAGAGACTTATTGCTCTCTACAACTGCCTGAAAAGAGGTTACAGTGAGGTAGGTGTTGGTATCTCCCCCCAAGTAAAAAGTGACAAGAAAGGAGGATATAGCATCAGGATGCACCAGGGGAGGTTTAGATTGGTCATTAGGAAATATCTCTTCACCAAAAAGGCTGTGAGGCATTGAAGCAGGTTGTGCAGGAAAGTGGCTGAGTCACCACACCTGGAGGTACTTAAAAAACATGTAGATGTGGCACTTGAGGGCATGGTTTAGTGGTGGACTCGGAAGCTGGGTTAATCCTTGGACTTGATGATCTTAAAGGTCTTTTCCAACCTAAATGTGTCTACATTTCTCTGATACTCTGACATCCGATGTTTGGCAAGGTAGTGTAAAGTGGGAAAAAAGAATCCCTTTCTGTTTCTGTTTCTTCATCTGTTCATATTTAACCAAATTCCATTCACATTTCCCCCTCCCTTCCTGTCCTACTAACCTTACTGCAGACCTCAGAAACAGTAGATTCAGCTCACATCCAGATATCCATTCATCTTAACTTACTGTTGGTAGCAGTGTTGTGACATCTGTTCCTTGTGTCAGGACTGACCATCTGAGAGAGCATGGGAATATGACAAAAGGGCCATCGTGGCACCAAGTTTGTACAATGGAAATTAAGGAACATGTTTCAAATACAGTTAAATTATGACAGCTCTCCAGCTTGCACAAAAACAGTACTACTAGTAGTGCTCTGTGTTTTTAAATTTTTTAATCAAGCCCTCACTACAAGACTCTAACTGAAAGCAACTTTGCCTTCTCTCTCCAGCCAGAAATGACACCTTCCAAGAACACTGGCCTCCAGTCTGAAATGTTTGGCCAAGCTGTCATGCCTTTGTGTACCTCATAAATATTGATATTCTGTGGCTTTAGCTATGTTATTTTATTACAGGAAAGCTCCAGGTTTATCTTATTACAGGCGAGCTTATTACAGATTTCACTAGATGGGCTTTCCAGAGTCTTATCCAAAAAATATAAAACCCCAACATTTTATTCTCTGAAACATATGATCAATAGAACAATAAATCACAGGCCAATATGAGCACCTGATTTACTAAAAGCAGGATTTGAAGCTCATAGTTTACTTTTGGACCCAACCTGCTTTAGTCCACACTGTTTGCTGTTGCTGAAAACAGGTGCCTCCAGCTCTGTGACTTAGGTGGTTGGTGTGCTCCTCAGTGGCCCAAGTGAGGTCAGACCAGAGATGTCAAATCCAAAATGTTTCAAAACACTTGAGTGAGAAAACACAGCCCAGGACCCAGATTCCTGTCCTGGCTTAGTCAGGGCTGGGTTGCAGGTTCTGGAAAGCTGATCCACTAATGCCAAGAATGATTTGGCCAGCGACAGTGTGTGGAAACTGGCTGTGCAAGCTGTTGCAACATACAGTAAGAGCTGCAAAGGCAGCAGGAGTATTAGCAGTCCTGTGCTACCACAGCAGTTTGTGCCAAAGAAAATCTCCATAAAGAGCATTTACAGACATTCTCTGGCAGAGGTTGGTTAAGAGGATGGATAGTAAGTGAGATAAGTGGCAATTCCCTAAGAGAGCTGTGGTTATTCCCATACTCCAGAGATAAAGCAAGGTGTGAGCAATATCCAGGAAAAAGGGAGAAGTGACATAAAAAGGAGAAAGATCTGCTTTTGCCATGACCCAAGCACTTTCTCCAGGGCAGGAGAGAGCACAAATCAGAAGCCAGATTGCTCTTAGAGAAGGGATTAATCACGAAGGGAAAGTGCCTTGTCATGCTGTGACTCAGCAGAAAATGTTACTTGCGTGGAAGCAGCTGGAGGACACAGCAGTGAGTCAGGAAAATCTGGGCTTTGGGCTGCTGCTTTCACCCTTCCTTCCTGCCTTCATTTAGCAATCTGAGCATCTAGGTATGCACTGATTGCTTATAAAGAGTTACCTCATATTTCCTTGTGTAGCTGGGTTAGATTTTGATTGCACAGGAGAAATGGAAGTACAGATGACATTGTTGCTCTTTTTGGGAAGTGCTTTTTGGCATTGATCTTTTTACAGCAGCTCCTATTTTATGGTGCTAAGTGAAACAGAATTGTGAAACAGAGATGAGCCCTCTAACATGTACCATAGTTTGAATTCATGGTAACACAGACCTGGATCACCAGCTTTTCCATGGGGAAATGAAGAAAATGGGAGGAAGAAAGTCTGCCACCACAGCCTTATACTATGTAGTGTTTTCAGGGGAATATGCCTCTAAAAAGAGGAGATACCCTTTAATAAATCATATGTTATCCTTTCAGAGAAAGAGAGCAAGGGCACCGGAGCAATGGAATGTGTTTCCAAGATGATTGGCTAATTTGGCTTTCCACCTCATGGAGTGAAAAAAAAAAGATAGTAATAAGATTCACCCCCAAGAAAGGCATTGTGAGGATAGGATGCTATACAAATGCTCTCTCCGTGTGATTCTCTTAAATGGTGCTGCAGAGCAATAAATGGTACCTGAGTACCAACTCATAACATGAGTTAAAGGAGTTTTTCAGAATTTCAACCTGTCCTGCTCACATTTTAGGAAATGTTTATTTTGCCAAACCCATTGGATGAACCTACGGTGTTTTTGTTTTCACTGTTTGATGTTACACAGCAGTTCTGAAGACCCCAACCAGAAGCAAATATCACATCTCTAACTCACTGTAAAGTTCCATAACAGAAGTTCTACACCAGAACTTCCACCCCCTCTACTCCCTTCCCTGATTTTATAATCCAAGATGCAGACAATAGGCAGCAGGTAAATAGGAAAGGGAACCTAAGTAAAATAAAGAGCCTAAATATAACTAAATAGCAGAAAAGGGAAATGTGACACACAGTGACATTGAGGCAGCTGTGATTAAATGACCTAGTCACAGCTGGCTAATTGCAAGCTGTTTCTGGATCCTTTGTGTGATAGACAGCATGAAAAGGTAGGATTTGGTGAAGACAAAATGATCTTGTCACCAGTTTGAAATAGTGTAATATGCAAAAGCTGTGAGGTCTCTTATTTACTGGATGCATTCATGGATTTACTGCAAGCCCATGAAACTCAGGCTGAGATCTGCAATGTCATTTTCATCAGTCATGGTGAACCATCGCTTTCCTTGTTGCTGTATTTCTCTTTCAAGCCTCATTGCTCAGCACTCTGGTATTTTCTGGAATTAAAATGGGCAGTGCCAGTGGGTTTTTCTCCTGAAAATTCTGCTGACAAACCCTGGCAATGTCTTAGAACACCCTGCTGGTGTTGGGCCACTGACGAACAATGAGCCAAGAAGCTGTTTGTGGGAAGTGTCAGCATTCCCTACAGATGAAATTAGAGGCATGAGTTAAATTCAACTTTGCAAGCACGAGGCATGCATACTCACAGATGCAGCTAAGTCAGGCGCCTGGCTCAGGCCCTGGTTTCTAATCTGCCTGAGCAACACAGTTTCCAACCGAGACTGCCAGAGGTCATCCAAGGACCACCATGACTTCACTGGTGTCTCTCCTGGGGACAGCTGTGCACGCAAGCTCAAAGCTGCACGTAGCTTCTCTTACGAGTCCGCTCAGAAAAGTAACCCCCTCTTCAGGACTGGTTACAACACAGGTCATAGCTTACCATGTGTTAAGGAAAGATCTGTGCCAAAACAGAAAAGTATGGCAGTAATCCTTCCTATACCACATTGCTTATTCCCTATTCATCTTCCCTCACTCTTTTGCCTCCTCTCCAGCAGCAGCACAGGTGTGAACCAGATCTGGAAACTGTTCTATCTGAAACACATACCTCACCATGTGTTTCTCTTTGCTGGGGGCTTACTGTTAGTTGAACACACATCAAAATTCAGTCTAAGAAAAATTTAATAGGCTATTCACCAGTCTACTGCCATTCCTTTGCTTTGATCCAAAGGTATGGCATTGTTCCCCAAAACTTCAAAGCAAACTGCAAGAAAATACCAAAGAAATTAAAAAAAAAAAAAACAAAAACAAAAACAAACCTGAAAAACTCTATACAGACTCTTGCCTGATAAGTAGCTTGGAATTCATGTCCCTGTGTGGTTCCTCTCTGTCACATAAGGCTGCTGTATGTCATATATCTCACAGGCTTGCTGATGGAAGTGGCTATTCATAAACCCAGAAAAACACAACAAACGAGAAGACTGACAAGCCAACTCAGAGGCTTCCGGAGGGTGACATGGAGGTGAATGTATATCAGTTGTCCTGAGTAGCTCTAGCCTTTTATTTCACAATTTTATATGAAGGTCAAATCTTTGAGGTCTTTCCTAAGCATGACAGCAGTACCTGTAGAATGAGTTTGTGGTCTGGCTGGGGAAGGACACTGGCAAAAGGGCACAACAGTAAAGCAGCAGGCATAATGCTCAGATGTAAAAAGGACAGTGGTGAGTTTAGGCTCCCAGTCAGCTCCTAGTCTTGTCCTGAGGGCAGATCCCCCAGAGTCCTAGGCAAGAATCTCACCTTTTCATCTGTGAGGTTTGTGAGACTGTGCCAAGGACAGTGCTCTAAGGAGATCATGGTTCTTACTACCAGAGCCACCACATCAGCCAGAGCATCAGCACGGAGAAGAGCAAAGGAAGCACCTTGTCTTCAGAAATCCAATCAAGATGAGTTGTAAAAACCATGGCAGATGGCCACATGGCTGTAATTTGTGCTTTTGAAAATATCTCCCTACTAGTTTATTAATTCTCAAACACACAAATTCAGGAACATTAGGGAATGGAGAATCCCAGATTCCCTTGGACAACCAAAGACTCTGAATGCAGCCAAGAAGAATTATATTTTCTTGAGATATTTTCAGTTCTTGAATCTTATGTAACTTCAATTTATCCTTACCAGGTATTAGTACTGTGAATGGCAGAAAGAGAAGAGAAACATTTGACATTTTACTGAGCAAAACCCAGCTATACTAGATAAATAATAGCAAAGATTTTTCCTCAGTTGAAATGGGACCTGAGGTCCTTACACATGCTTGACAGGATGTTTAATTTTGCTTTGACAGTAATGTTCCCTGTAATTTTACTTTGAAATAAACCAGCAGTTTTAAAGGTCGTATGTTTTCTTCCTTAGGCAATTTATCTTCAGGAAAATGACTCCAAACACAAGGAGGGCAAGCATTTATGTGCAGTCTCACTCATTTTAGAGCCTCATGAGGTCCCACAACTTTATTGAGGGCTCCAACATGTGTTATTAAAGCTTTGGAGTCCTTAAAATGAACTGGACTTTCACTAATAGTAATACTACTGATAATTATAATAAAGAAGCAATTGTCAAGCCTTGTGTCCATAGATAGGAGTTTAAACAACAGCTAAATATGCCCCAGTAAAGCAAAATATATACTCAGTAAAGCAAATATAGGGAATGAAAACCATATTATATATTTAGTGTCCTTGCTCCTTGGGATGTTTGTTTAATGCATTGTGTGAGAGTGGCAATACTGCTATTGTATCCTCCTGATAAGGTTCATGCTGTGAAACCACCTGCAAGACACAACACAAGTGGACAAATGGAATTAGCTGACTGAGTTCCCTTCTTTCAGAGGCTGGGAAATAAAGCAGAAAGGTGGCGAGTTTGCCTGAGGAGGCTCCAGTGGAGAGGGAAGAACAGAGGTGAGGATTCTCTGGCTCTCCCCATCTCTAGGCAGACTCACCCCCGACAGCCCCTTCGGTAGCTGCGCATCTTGGAGCAGTAGTAAAAAGAGCATTTATTTATTTAACTTGCACGGTAGCTCCTGAATGTTATTTGCATCTTCAAGTCCAAAGGAGAAGGCAATGAAATTCTTTTTCAAGGTAAGATCAATTCAGTGCAGGGCCTGAAGTGGGTCTTTTTTGCAGAGTGAGGGTCAGAAGGATGTGTTTTTGCAACTCAAAGAAATCCCAGAAAATGGTTCCAGTAAACTTGCCTGAAATGACTGAAAATGGATGAAAGATAAAGCAGTTTAAAATGGGAAAGCTTTTGCTTCTCCACATGCCAAGATCTTTTCAAAATTATGTAAGCAGCCAGGACAAAATGAGACTAGGATTTGACTGAATTCCTTGACAGAGTTTAATCTTGTCTTTAAATTTCATTTTTTAAAATAGGCATTAACTTACATTTTATGTTTATATATATATATAGATAGATAGATAGATAGATATAGATATATATATATATACATATATAAGAAAAACTTGTTCTCTAAAACCATTCATGCAAAAAACCTAGTAAGTCTCTTTCAGTTTTTTGCTTTTTTTTAGGATTTATGCCTGGAAACTGTGTTTTGTTTTGTCAGAAGACTTAGAAAGCAATTCACATTCCGAAAGCAGTTACAAATTACAGCTTATCCTGTTTTTTTGTTTTGTTTTTTTTAAGAAAATATGAAGACTACATTTTTAAATGGCAAAAATAAGTTACCAGCACAAACCATTAGTTGTCAGACAACAGTCATAGGCTGGTAACATTATTGTAGAGACTGTATAAAGGATGCCATGAAAAATGCAGTATTATGTGGCTCATTTAGCTTACAGCTGTTCTGCATTCTTATCAAGTAGTATCTTGTGTCAAAGAATGGCAGTTTTAATTTCCTTTGCTGGTTGCTCCGTTTAGATCACTTTGACACAGGTTATCACTTTTACAAGAACATAGTCCAGCTGGAGGGCAAACATATCTCCTAATAATTTTTCTTTCTTTTTTTTTTTTCCTGCTGTTGCTTCACTCTGTGCAGCAGCAGTGCAAAGACAAGTTATTTAACTTGGGTTTGTAATAGCTAATTTGATATTTTTAGACATTCAAGTGTGAAGTTCAGACCTCAAATTACAGGGCTGCGATTCTAACTCAATCTAGAGAAAAGGATTTAATGAGGTAATAAATGAAATGGTGACTGGATTAAGCAGTCTCAAGGACACATTTAAAGCATAGATACAATTTCAATGAATTTTAGGCATATATTTCACCTACTGTGTGTATTTAATTGCTGCCTTGAAGCTGAAGTTTCCCTGACCTTGGAAGGCCTATGCTTCCAACGCAGGTAATTACATTGAAGAAACTGGTGCTACTATTATAACACCTGTCAACCAGAAATCAAGGCAGCAAAGCTGACCAAGCAGCTGTAACACATTCAAACTTCCACATCTGGCAATAGTGTGCTCAATTGTCCCCCTTTTACAAGGAGATTTTGGTAAAGAACTTCTTCACTCTGTGCTACCTCAGACCTGACAGTCCTGGTAAGGCCCTGTGCAACCAAGTTCCAAGATCTACACTGTCCCTTGCCTTCTCGTGCAGGAAGAGTGTCCTGCATCCTTCATGGATGACAGTGCCTCCCCTGAGAAGTATTTCTCTTTCTGAGGCAAAAGAAAGGACCAACCTGCCAGAGACCATTGGTGTTTTTCCAACAGTGCTAATAATAACAGTGCTAAAAGACTTTAATTTCTCCAATGTAAGCATAAGGCAACACAACAGAAGCACGAGATGACACAATGGAGGATTTATCTGCCACTTGAGGTGATGTAACCGTATCTCTGCTGGGGTGCATAAGAAGGGCAGGTCCCAGCACTGTGTTCCAAACACAGGCTGTGTATTACACTGGTGTGCCTGGGCTATGGGTCCTTGCTACACTGTGCCCTTGGAGCACTGTGAGTCCCAACTGTATTTGGCACAACTGGTCAGAAGAACAAAGAAAGGCTGTGGTAGTGCATGGCAAAGTAGGTAAATAGAGACCTGGCTTTGGGTAATTACAAGGTAGGATCCAAAGAAGTCATCACTTGATGCAGTAAATTGGCTCAATGGAATTAGAGAATTACAGAAGCAATTTAGCTGGAAAAGACCTTGATATCATCAAGTACAGCCAATGACCAAACACCACCATGTCAACTAGACCATGACACTAAGTGCCACATCCAGTCTCTCCTTAAACACCTCCAGGGACATTGACTCCACCACCTCTCTGAGCAGCCAATTCCAATGCCCAATCACTCTTTCTGGCAAGAAATTCTTCCTAATTTCCAACCTAAACCTCCCCTAGTGCAGCTTAAGACTGTATCCTCTCCTCCTGTCACTGGTTGCCTGAGAGAAGAGGCCAACCCTCATCTGTCTACAATCACCTTTCAGGCACTTGTAGAGAGTGATAAGGTCTCCCCTGAGTTTCCTTTTCTCCAGGCTAAACAATCCCAGCTCCCTTAGCTGCTCCTCACAGGACTCGTTTTCCAGATGCCTCACCAGCTTCGTTGACCTTTTCTGGATAAGCTCCAGCCCCACAATGTCCTTCCTGAGTTGAAGGGCTCAGAACTGAATACACGATTCAAGGTGTGGCCTCACCAGTGCTGAGTACAGAGGGACAATCACTGCCCTGGTCCTGCTGGCCACTCTGTTGCTGACACACATCAGGATGCCATTGGCCTTCTTGGTACCTGGGCACACACTGGCTCTTGTTCAGCTTCTGTCAACCAGCACCCCAAGGTCCTTTTCTGCTGGGACACTTTCCAACCACTCTGCCCCAGCTTATAAGAACTTCATGCCCAGGATTTCCTATTTCTTAGGCAGTTTGGCCAGGATTTTCTTGCTCTACTTTATGTGCCAGAAACTTTACTAAATAGCTAATGCTTCAGCATTGCTAGTGAATTGTGACTAAAATCATTCTCAGGCACTGAAGCTCATATTCACGTTATTAAAGTCTCTCACCTTCCAAACTAGATCGGGTGCTCACAAACTACCTCTTAGGAGTGGCCATGGATTGGTCTTAACCCCAAACCATGCCCAAAATCTGTTTTGGAGAGTGATGTTTGTCTTAGCCTGAAGTAGGGACACATATATTCTGGTAACACAGAAGTCTGAGTGTCCTTGTCCAGAGACACTCTCTGGCAGCCTCCAGGACCTTCACCAATAGAGATGCAGCCCATCATTGATTCATTTCATTAATTTTCTTTCCCTCAGTATTTAAATCTCTCCTTTTCCTGAGAAATATTGGCCTCTCCCTATAGTGACTGAACATCAGGAATACAACTGCCATCTGTAGAAATTTTCCTTTCTTGTCAGATGTGCCTGAGGTCCCTGAGATCCATCCACCATACAGTCCACAAGAGGCTGGTGGTGCTGCCAATGACTGATTCTTCATAGAGTTCTTGAACAAAACCTCTCCCTGTCCCTGTGACCTCTCTTCCAAACAGCTCCACAGTCACTTCTCACCCTTTGCTGCCTCCATACACACTAAGTTCAAACCAAACACCTCCCTGTCTCTTCTTCTCTGTAGTGCACCAGCCATGACCCTTACCTCCTGAGGTGGCACTGGTCTTTGTAGGCATTGGTAGTCAGGTTCAGCACTGGATTCAAGTTCCTGCAGAGGAGTCCTTGGCATCCTGGAGATAGTACAGCTTTTTTTTCACTGTTTTTTGGGTGTACTGCAGTACCACTGCCTTCAAGTAACATTGCATCCTACACTGAGACAGTCAAGCCACAGCCAGACTGTCCACCAGAAAAGGTGGATCAGATAAGGGAAAGTCTTTGGGATCAAAAACAGGAGGTAGGCACAGAAACCACGCTGCAAGAGATAGATCCAAACAACTGAGTGACTGAGTGCTCCTAAAGCTGAAAGGAGATATTAGAAGGCATAGTAGCAAGGATGTATTCAAGAGGTGATTTTCAAAGACCAGAGTTTAAAAGAGGCAGCAGAGCAAATTCTCAGCTACTCAGAGTGTCAATTCTACTCACTATAGCTGTGGTGAGAAAGATGGTGTATCCTGACAGGAAATATGCAATATAAAGACATTGTAAGAGGCATATATTTGCAGCTGATTGAAGTAATTGCTTTTGAGATAGTTACTCCTTTTTGACTATAATGGAAAAGGGAAACTTGAGTATAAGAGAAGTGAAAGAAAATATGTGAGAATCGCTCTTCCATTCAAGCACAGACATGTTTCAGTTTTCATTTGGCCTCTCTTACCAAGCTATCACATTTTTCTGTTGCATCCTCGGGTGCCAGGCATTCAAAAGTGGCTGTTGATGTTTCCCCCAGAATGACGTGATGCTTTCCCCAGCATGACACATCTTCCTTCAGCAAATGAGCCACGGAAGTCCTTGAGTCACTGGGGAGAATCCTGTCCATCCACTGTTGTCTGCCTCTGGGCATTGAATACAGAGCACTTCCAAACAATTAGAATGTTCTTTTTTTTCCCTGGGGAGGTTTTTGTTTCAATTCTCCAAACTGTGTCCCTGCCCATGGCCGTGTTGGGAGAGCAGGGCATCTGCCACCTCATGCTCACATACAGGTGATGTGTGCAGAGCTCCCAACGCAGGCTGAGAGCAGCAGTGTGTGCTGCCAGCAACCTGCTGAGCCACTCAGCCCCCAGGATGGGACTGAGAGGCAGCACACTGCAGGGCACCAGGAGATAGAAAGCAGTGCAAGGCTGAAACAATGCAAAATCAGAAAAAAGCTGCAGGGAGAGGATGTAGAACCATGCATATCTTGCATGTACAGCTGTTCTGCACTTCACAGAGGCCAAGACTTGCTTGCCTGTACAAGGAGAATTGCATCATGAGTCAATGAAGGTTTATACTTATGTTCTGGGTCCAGAGTTTAGGGTAGGCTGGGCCTTAGTAACTCTTTACCATCAGAAATAACAGTTGTAGCTCGATCCAGTTACCAAAAGCATATTAAACTTTTCCTTTCAGATACAAAAAGATGTAGTGAATAGGATAGACTTTCACATGAAAATATCTTTTAAATTACTTATGTTTCTCCTTGTATGTTGTTTTTTTTTTTGCCTGCTACTTCAATGTCAAAAAAAAAAAAAGTAATTAAAAAAAAATTTCCTGGGTCTCAAATTATAATATTTCAGTTTAGTTCAGAAAAGTATCAGCCCAATCCCTGCACATGTGTTCATGTGTTAGTGGCATGTCTAATGAACTAAAAGCCAAATTGCCTGCATTTATTTCAGTGGAATGACTCTGGTAGAAAACTGAATTACAAACAAGAAATGGATTTTTCCTGCTGGTCTCAGGGATGGATGGGTCTGAAGAAACAATTGCCTCCCTCTCCTAGAGATGGTCCTACTGGCTCATAGAGCCTTACTGGGGAAGGTGAGGAGTTAGGGATAGACAGCTGAGTAAAAATGTTGTTGCTGACTCTGTCTAGGCTACAGCCCCATCTTTGGCAAGCTCTGTAATTCCATGATGCAAAATAAAGGCCAGGCCAATCTGCTTACCCACTTCATTTCTCTTTCTAAATTATTTAGGAGAGGCTGAACTTACAAGCAAATTCAATTTTGCAGAACTCTTTAGCAAATCTGGACATCTCCTAACATTGTCTCTCTCCTTCTTCGCTTTAGTTCTCTTGAGTTTTCCTTTTCTCTCCACTCTTTCTCTATATCCTAATTCTGCTTTTCCACACACTCCTTTTCTATATCTGAAGTCTGCTTCAGCTGTACTCTTTCTTATTGAAAATATAGATTTCTTTTCCAGCTCTCATCACTTCTTTTTTTTTTTTTTTATTACTTGGCCATTCTCTGCTCTCCAGTAAAAAACTCTGAATTTTTTTGAACCTATATTATGGTCTTTTGATTCTTACTCATGTGCTGTGGACTTTTTTGTTCTAATGGGGCATGGGATCATTCAAGTAGGAGGCACCCCTGGAGGCTAGCTAGGCCATTACTGAAATATCTATTTTGAACTAGGATCAATGCTAAATGTCTTATCCAGTCAAGTTTAACACATCTCCAAGGATGGAGATTCAGCAGCTTCTGGGAACTTTTGCCAGTGCTTGACCAGTCCCACTGTATAACAATTTCTGGTTAGAAAAATTGTTCCATGGCTAGGAAGCACTTTCTTACTTGAAAGACACATTTCTGTTCAAGACAAGATTAGTCCCATCAGTTTGTTGGCATCCTCTCTGGTACTTAAACTGCTAATAACAAGCAGTTTTAGTCCCTTCTGAGGCTTTCTGTCACTAGACTAAACACAGTATCCACTTCCCACTTCCTTTCCAGCAGAAAGCCATCTATCCCTCTGACCACTCTTGGCATCCTTCAGTTATAGTTCATGTTTGAAAGTTCATTGCTCTATGTTTGACATAGAGCAATCAGAAGCATATGCAAAATTGATGTGAAATCTTACAAATGTCTTTGAATTAGTGCAGTAAGATTCTACCTTTTCTGCTGGATATTCCTCACCAGACTACTCTAAGATCACCTTAGCCTGCCATAGACACCACACCACATCCTTCCCTTCCACAGTTATTTCCATAAAGCATACTTGCTGCCATTAGAGCACCCAGCTCATTAATTCCTTCCTCACCTCATCTGCTTATTAACACTCAGAAGTGCTCTCTCCCTTTCAGCCAGCTCCATGCACACCTAATTCTTGTTTTCCCCTGCTCCCTCCTCACTGCATCCCACAATACTCCATGAAAAGGCTTAATTGAAATTCCCAGGAAGGAAACATGTTTCCTTTGTGTAGGAAATAGTTTTTCAATGAGTGTATTGGGCTGACACAACCCAACATTGCAAAGTCATGTTTCATCTTATCCACCTACCAACCTCTGTTTGCCTTTCATTCAAAATTTTGCTGAGAGCTTTGCATAATATTGCAGCCAACCACTTAAGGCTGCCTGGGTCACCTCCTCTCCCCATATTTTTAACTAAAGGGCTCAGCTTTGCTTTTATTCATATGTGTGTTACTGTCCTTACCTAATAGGTCTGAAACTAGGAATACTTGCTACCAGAGCTGTGCTTTCATGTACCAGTCCCTGCCAAATTCAGAGGTACACTTTGCTTCACAATAATCCAGGAGTTTTCTGGGGGGAAAAAATGATACATTCACTGCATCTTGAGCAACAGAAGTGCCAGAAAGATAATCACAGAATCAGCTGAGTTGGGAGGGACACACAGGACTCACTGATTTAAAATCCTGACCCTGCACAGCATCATCCTCAATAATCACACCATGTGCCCATGAGTATTGCTCAAATGCTTCTGTAACTCTGTCAGGTTTGTGCTGACAAAGTGAACACTTGCCTGGGGAGCCCATTCCAGTGCCCAAACACCCTCTAGGTGAAGAGCCTTTTCCTAATATTCCTCCTAAACCTCCCCTGACTTAGCTTTGGGCCATTCCTCGTTCCTGGTCACCAGAGAAGAGATCAGCATCTGCCCCCCTCTTCCTCTCATAAGCTTAATTATAACTGCAGTGAGGTCTCCCCTCAGTCTCATCTTCTCCAGGCTGAACAGACCAAGTGCCCTCAGCTGCTCCTCATATGGCTTCCCCTCAAGGCCCTTCACCATCCTTGTGGCCCTCCTTTGCCTTTCTAACAGTTTCATATTTTTCTCTTGTTGTGGTACCCAAAACACCCCCCAGCATTCAAGGTGAAGCCACCCCAGATCACAGCAGAGAGGGAGAATCCCCTCCCTTGCCTGGCTTGGTGATGCTGTGCCTCATGCACCCCACACCTGGCTGCCAGGGCACTGCTGAGTCATGTTTAACTCGCCATCAACCCCCAGGTCCCTTTCCATGACACTGCTCTCCAGCATCTCATTCCTCAGACTGTACTTACATTCAGGACTGCCCCATCCCAGGTGCAGGATCCGGTGCTTCCCTTGTGGCACTCCATGTGGTTGGTGATTGCCCAAGCCTCTCATGTGCTGAGGTCTCTCTGCAGGGCCTCCCTCCCTTTCAAGCTCTCCCCAGTTTTGTATCACCTGTGAACTTGCAGTCCTGCATCCAGGTAATGAATGAAGACGTTGAAGAGCACAGGGCTGAGGATGAGGCCAGCGGAACCCCACTAGTGACAGGTCCCCTGTCTGATGTCACCTCATTCCCTACAACTCTCTGTGCCCAACCAGCTGCTCACCCATCTCCTGATGTGTTTATCCAGCTGTGTGCTGGACATTCTGTCCAGAAGGATCCTGTGAGAGACAGTATGGAAAGATATACTGAATTCCAAAAGGATTACATCAACTGGCTTTCTTTGATCAACCAGGTGGGTTGCCTTGTCATAAAGGAAATTAGGTTTGATAAGAAGCACTTTCCTCTCATGAACCTGTGCTGGCTGTGACCGATAATTAAACAACTGAAATCCAAATTTACTTATGATTATCCCAAAAGCATGCAACAAGACACAAATTGTGCAATAGTTGGCACTATGTCCATAACTGTGAAGGCAGGAATTTCTTCAGCTATATTTTTATTGTCAGAGCATATCTGTAAGGTAATGGAGATCCAAAATGTTGTGATAGCTTACCAGTTTCATTTCTGGAGTTACTAGCTGGAAAAATAATGAGAAGAGGTGAAATCATGAATGAGGAGTTTACCATCAGTAGGAGAGATTTCAGTTTCCTTCTAATCCCTTTCTTTGCTGAGGCATGTCTGATTATCCCTGTTGTATTATCCTTTTCAATCACAGTTCCCAGCAACACAATTACCAGCACTGCTCTTACAGTACTCATAACTAAAATAGTTTTGCAATATGGAGAATATCAACAATATGCATTTTGTTGGCGTCTCCTCAATTTTATTGAATACTTCTTGAGGTGGCAAAACTCTATCCTGTAATATTTAAAGAATCTCCATGTAGAAATAGATTTTTAAACAAGATGTAATGTGATATTCTACATTTAAATAGTTTCACTTTCTAAATTCAAATAGAGCTCTGAATTAAATCCCTGATCCTCTGCTCAAAACACACTATAAGCATCCTAATTCTGAAATTTCATCCTAGTAATTTAAACCAAACCCGACTCCTTCATCTGTTTAGTCCTTTGCAAAACCTTTATTAAAAAAACATCTAAAACATCACATGAGAGAAAACTGCCAACAACAATAACCTCAACTTCTGTTGCAGTTCAATGGTAAAAACACTTAGCTTAAAAGCTAAATTTTATGCGCACCACTATTTGTTTAGGGAAAAAACCTGTATCTAAAGTTCATGAATTGTCAAAAATTAAATTTATCTGTCTATTGTAAACTAACAGTAATTAATAAAATGCAAAAGACTGGGAAGGCTTACGTCAGCAGAGAGAAATTACACAGTTCATATGTGAAAGGTTCTTTGTAATGGGAATGAACTACATCATTTATATAAAACAGATTATTTACTATGCCTAAACATGTTGTTTTGTGCCAGAATATTGCATGGTTTTTTTCTCCTGGTGCTCTATTGCTTAGTCTTCTGAAGTTCTCATTTGTTTTCAGGAAACATTTAACACATTCCTGCCATGTTGCACTAAGTTCTGCCTGAGAGGAAGGTAATTACATCTGCCAGCTCCTTGTGTGCTGGGAAATGTGTGCGGAAGTTAAAGGCTCCAAACAGCATTCCTTGAAAAAGCTTTGCTGGAGGACAAAGGCCCAGTAGCCATCCTCACCTATCCCACTGCTGTGCAACCCCATAGCCACCAGTGGTGTGCACAGGCTGGCTCAGAAACATGGGCTTCAGCACCTCTCTGGGCTGGCTCAGAAACATGGGCTTCAGCACCTCTCTGGGTGGCTCAGACACACATGCCTGAGTGCCTGTCTGTGGCTCTTCCTCTGCACATCAGCTTACCCAGTGAAAGGAGCTGGGGAAATCGATATGCAAACAGGGATGCTTCAACAATCAGGAGCAATTCCAGGCCATGTGAGGTGCCCGAGGCCTGCTCTGGCTCCTTTCAGAGCCAACACGAAAATTGACCTTGGAGACCATCCCCACTGCAGAGAGGAGTGTGATCACCATCTCGGTCCCCAGCAGGGAGAGGAGCTGCTTCCCCTTGGTTTGAGTCTGTAAAACACCATGTGGAGTTTTCAGCAGCTTCGCTTTGAATCAGCCTGAGGAAGCTGGAACCCAAGGAGTGGGAACAGTCTCCCCTCCCAGAGAAGGAACCATCTCTGGCATTGGCTCATTATAGCTGACATACAGTACATCTCACTATACCACAGTGCGGCACAACGCTGTCCATAGTGGGGATATCAGGCATAGCTGAAGAAATCGTGTTCCTTTTTTATATCAGGAAGAGGACAGCTGTGTCACTGGGGATGGCATTACAGACGTCAGGAGCTGTGGTTCAGAAAGTCTGTCCCTGTGGCTTCTGGATCATCTGCCTTGTGTGGCAGCACCTGGTGCCAGCCAGGCCCTGTGGCAATGCTGGCAGTCCCTTCCCCTGGACATTTGTGTTTGAGGTGTAACATCATCACCAAGCTCCAGAGCAAGGGACATCATGAGTCAATGGTCCCCTGTAGGGATTAGAGCACTCGCACATCTCCTAATATCCATTCTATTTGTAAATAGCTACCTCATGACATATACCCCATTTCAGCACCAAAAAATCCCATTCTAGATTCTCATTCCTAATTCACTTTGTGGTCAAGACAAAAAAATCTGAATAGCTATCACAGCTTTCCCACAATTTGAACATGCCACTCCTGATTTTTTAAATCATCCACAGATAAAAATAAATCTTTTCTATTTCATGTAAATAAGTTATGATTTGCTAAAAGTATTCCAGATTACTGAAGGGAAAAAGATGAAGGTGATGAAAACTCTTGCTGATATTTCCTTTGCAAAGCTGCAGAGTAGCCTTGGCTTGCAGTAGTGTAAAGATGCTTTTCATGTGACCTCGTTCTTCAGGATAAACTTTTGGTGAGAATGACAGGCTGCAAAGGCTGAAGCAAGAAGGAAAAGTGAAAAATACAATAGGAAAGAGGAGAAAGTAAACTAAATATGTGCATGAGCCATTCCAAAGGACTTCACTGGTGCTTTATCAGGAAAATAAATATTTTCTGAGGCTATCTGAGGAAATTATACTCCATGGCTTTTTCAGTCCAGGTCAAAGCCTAAAATTGTCTATACTTTTTCATGTGATGCTGTTTTAAGACTGAAAGGAAGACTATCACATGCAACACCACAAAAAGGAACATCCTAGGCAAAAGGAGATCTGGGGAAAAACACATTTGGTAAAGCTTAACCTAGGTGCAGGGAAGAGGGTTGAGGATACAAAAAACATACAGCTCAGTAGGGAACTAAGTGCAAACTTCAGAAGTATCAAAGGGCTGTGGGATTACAGATTCCTACAGATGTCAGGGGGAGCTATTCAGGGAAAGGCCTTTACTGAACAAATTAGAAGTGTTACAACCTTTTTTGCAAATTAAAACAAAAGTAATCTATTTCAAAATCTTTAACAATAAGTATCACTTCTGGCAAGTGGCCACAGAAAATACATTTCAAAATAAAAAGCTTGTTACTACAGAAAACCTGTGACTTCATTTTGGAATTATGGAATTAAATTATCCCATCATGTATTTGAAATCTTCACATTCTAAGAAAAGTTTAGTCTTCACATTCTAAGAAGAGTTACTCCAGGCTACATCAAGATTACTAGTGCTTAAGGGACCAGCTTGAAAGGAGAAGTGGCAGAACAGGAAGAGTGACTTTGTCCCCGGCAAAGAAGTGTCCTGCGTCAATGGCAAGCAAAGAATTTCAAACAGATGTCATCTAGTATTTGCAACTAGTAATTTCTCCTTTTCCGATATCATCTGATTTATTTTCCTCCTTGTGGTATCTCAAAAAATTTAGTATATTTCTTACTATGCTAGCCTTGGTTTTGATGGTATTTCTTTTAAAAGTTTCCTCAAAGCCTGATGAAAAGAAGCTCAGGCTCAGGAGAGAGTGAACAAATTATACAGACTTTAAGAGGGAAGGTAGGAGCCATTTCCCACTTTGTCTTTCCCTTTATATATAAGACAGTGCCAGTTTCATAATGAATTCAATAGAAATGTTGCTATTGAGTTCACCCTCTTGCAGTAATTTTATCTTGTCTTTGAAAAAGTTTTAAAACAACTTTTCCTCTCTGTGACACTGATCTTACTCTTCTGAGAAGCAGATATTTTCAGTACTCCTGTGACTGATTCCCTGAAATTATTTACAAAAAAATTCTCAATAGGGACACCATAGGGAAGATGTGAAACATGGAACAAAAAGTAATGGAATTCTAGAATTGTTAAAGGAGCATTCCAACCATTTTTTTCATCTTCATCATAAGCCAGGAAAGTCAGCTTTGTTTTCCTGACTGTTTGCAGGCTTTTTATTCTGCAGATGTTCTCTGTAGACCCAAGAGCACTGGGAGTTCTGGTTAAACCATATGTTCACACACCAATGCTCCTTTCAAAAGCTGTGTTTCTAGGGGTTATCAGCTCTTGAAGTTTGCTGTCTGAAGGGTCTTGCAACCCCATCACATTGCTTAGCAGAAAAGGTTGACAACTGTGGACTTACCCATTCAGATAGCAAAGCATGCCCTGACAGTGATCATGTGGCTGTATGACTCTCTTTGCTCTTTCATCAGGCAAGTGAAGTTCTACCAAAATCAATGGAGTTACAACAGTTTAAAACGTTGTTGTTGTTGTTGTTGTTGTTGTTGTTGTTGTTGTTGTTAATAATAATAATAATAATAATAATAATAATAATAATAATAACAATTTGTCCTAAATTCTGTCTGGAGTTGAAAGCAGGTGGGGAGACAAAAGTCCTCATGAATTCAAATTTACTTTAGATACTAGATTTGTTTGTTAATAAAAAGTGATGACTATATCAATGTCTTAAAACTTTCTCCTTTTTTAATCTGTTTTCAAGAGTGTGCACTGCTTTGGAGGTGACACACCTCTTTTGAGATGAGGCATAACATTTTTCACGCTCAACAAAAAAACCACAGTGATTTTTCTTAATTTGTTATTGATACTCTCCCATGAGTCAGGCATTGCAGCTTGCTCCACCATACTGACACAAGTGTTCAGGCAGGCGGGCAGAGAATCACTCAGATCACAGACTGAATCCTAATGAAAACTAATAAAATTCCTTTGGTGTCTTATTTTCCATCTAGATCCCCACCAGAATCTGACATAACGGCTCAAACACCAGTGCTGACACACATGGGAAGTGGTGAGAAAAAGTGACTCGTGGCAGAAGTCAGACTACAGACTGGCAGAGATACTCTTTTTTGGTAGCATCCTCCCCACATTTGTATCTGTTTGGTAGTATGTCCCCACTTCCCAGGAGTTAGCAGGGCTCATTGAAAGAGCTTTAAATAAATTTGAATGATAAATAAGTCCAGGGGCCGCACACTAATGTATGATTCTGTTTCTGTACCAGCTTATAACAGTTGTCGAACTACATGCTAAACATTATGCAGAAAGCAGTAGATTTCATTAAATAGTTGTGTGCTACCCAGGCTAAATGGGAGATTTAACATGCAGTTGGTAACAGCATAGGATTCTCCATGGAGCTTTCTTTATGACTTAAAAAAAAAATAGTAGAATGTCACATTTTAGAAAGTAGTAATTTTGCAAAATGTATAAAATATGCAACTTCCCACAAGAACAATTGCACAGACTATTGCAAACAGATAATGAAAATAGTAGGAAATGAAACACGAAAGTTTAATTTGACCTTCCTTAAAAATGCCTGTAATTCTGATCAAGGCCTTTTCTCTCTGTTCATGTTTGCCAATTGCTCTGTATTCATAGGGAATAAAGTGATGCCTTCACATAGGCACATTTTGCAAGTCTAGGCACTTTTGAAATACTAACAAGTCCAGACAAGGAGTATGAGAAAAAAGTAGACCATAGAGACCTCAGTATTTGAGCATTTGTGATTAACAATGAAAATCTAAGTAAGAGCAGTAGGGAGTGATGGTTGATGATGCTGAGCTAAAGTACAAAGGGAGATTTTTAAGTTCCCTCTCCATACCAAAACTGCCATTGTCACACATAGCTGCAGCTGTAGAGAAGGGCTGGGTGTACCATCAGCTGTAGGGAAGGGCTGGGGGGAAGGGGATGGTTTCATATCAGAGCAGTTCAGCTTGACTGCTTCTGGTTTTTATTTTTAACTTCTGGTCTCGCACATAATTTTAACATCAGCAGGGGAAACTGAGTACATTCTGCATTTTCAGCGAGTGATACCAGGGGACTTCACAGCGAGGAGTGCCTGACCTGAGTGCGCAGATCTGTGGTGTTCCCCTGCCAGGCATGGACATCCCTGCCAAGGAAGGGATATGTGAGAGCTGGTGTATTTATTGCTCTTGAGAAGCTCTTGCACCAGTACAAAAGAAACTCCAGGGAGAGGAACTTTTTCACCTCAGGAAGCAGGTGTGACTCCCACGTAGCAAGGACACTTTGCCAGGGAGGACCTGCCACCCAATCCTCCTCGATTTTACCACAGAAACCAGCTCTTCCTTCCAAAAAGCAGCCCATGGAGGAAGTGTGAGGCCTTCATTTCCTCCCAGGCTTACTCAACAGCTCTGGGGCCAGAGTGTCCCTAGAAATCACTTTCTATTTCTGCCCAAGGTCTGAATTTTTTTTACTACATATTTGAGCAAACTTCCCTTGGAACCCACTAAGGTGGCACACAGACTCCTGATCTTCTCTTTGTGACAAAAAAAAAAAAAAGGTTCACTTTAAGAGGAGCAATAGAAAAACATCTTGGCCAATATTCTTCTTGGGAATTGGGAGACTTTCCTGTAGGAGTTCTGGGTTCATAATCTATTTAAATAAGGAAGGGATATGATTCAACATCTCCCACATCCTGGTTAAGCAATCTAAACAAAAAAGCATCAGACCATCTAACTGGCCATCTGAAGGAAAAAATTAGTTGGACCTAGACCACTCAGATCCTCTGGTGATGGGACCAAAGTCCTCACAGCTAACCTGGCCCCCAGGACACTTCTGCTTCAAGAATAGCAATGTGGAAAGAATGACTATTACAGATCCAGCACAATCTATTAACCCTGTAATAGTGTGCTAGCACGCAATTAGAAAGAGCTCCTGCTATGGTAAGTAGGTTCCCTTTCACAAATTCAGTTTAGAATAATAAAGAAGTTTGCTAGAACTCAACCAAAAAAGAAGAAATACTCAAATTTGCCAATGTGTAAAGCACTTTCTGAGTAGTGATAGTTTTCTCAACAAAATTGTATGACTGAAATGGCAAACTCCACAGCAGCTTCATTGTGTCACTACAGGATCCTTGTGCTAGAAAGCCTTTATGAAAGCAAACAACACTTATTGAAGGTGCACTCTGCATTTTGGTTTTCCAGTTACCCATCTGCTAAGAGAAACTTCCAACACATATAAAGTGCTATTGAAAAGTTATCTCCCAAAAGGAATGTACTGAACCCTTACATCTTATTCCGACAATGGAGTTACAATACTTTTACCATTGATACCACCCAACTTCTATTCTCACTATAGAGAGAAATCACTGCTTTCCAGGGAAAAAAACATAAAAATTTCATTAAGTGACTTGGCTTATGTGTAGGTAATTTACAAAGTCACAAAGGCAATCACCAGGAAAAGAAGAACAAGAACACAAGTGAATGCATGACTAAATGTCAAACCAAGTGAGATAATAGTCTGATATGAGATTATGGGCACAAAAACATTGGGCGTGGACAAAGGTAAACCAGTTAGATTTACAGATGTCTCATGGAACAAAACAAGAGCTTTTATTTAAGAGTGAAATAGATCCTCTTTACTGAGGTGAGCTGGAGTTGGTATGCATTCATGAGTGAGATTATAAACATTGACACACTTCAGTTTCCTTTGGCATTGAGCAAGTTCCTTGGAGGGAAAACCCCCCTTTTGAATGCTTTGTAAAACACAATCTACATCTAATGTACTACGTTAAAAATGGTAAACAATAAAGACAAATACTTACACCATTCAGTACCTTGCATACACTCAGGCTCCTCACTGTGTTCTCTTTTCAGCTCTGTCATCTTCTCTGGTAACTGAAATACCTCACTCTTCTTCATCATATAACTTCTTTGAATTTTCATCTTTCATGCTTAGAAAGCAAGCTTAATGGGAACTAAGAAGTTCCTTGAACACAAGTGAAACTTACAGTCAATTAATTTTTAAAAACAGACTGAGATTTTTTTTTTTTTTAGAAGTACAGCCCTACAAAAATTCAAAACACAATGCTGACAAAATGGGATCCCTGTCAAAACACTGTGTTGTCCTCATGGGTGATGCTCACAAAACAAGCCAGATAACAGCATGCTGCTTGTGAACGACCCAAGGCCACCAGTGTTTCTAACTTGACCAGCTCTATGCTCAACAGCTCTGTGCAGTTTTCTCATGCAGCCCTAAAACAGGCACCACCCACCCCACCAGGCAAACTGTGCTGTGACAGAGATGAAGCAACAGCTACCTTCCTTCCATGAGAAAATCTCATCCAATTGCTTCCTGATGCTATTTAACAGTGCAGTCACAGCAGCAAAGCGCTCCTAGTGAAAATCTAGTTTCACTGTCAGGTGCCACAACATTCTCATTCCAGCATTAAAATGCCTGCAACCATTTTGCCTTGAAGGACATGTAGCATTAGATGTGTCTTGCAGCATTAAGATATTCCCCAAGAACTGTTATATTTAGGAACTCTTTCACCTAGGACTACATGGCTGAAAGTTGTTGCCTGCTGGAAGTTGGCTAGAGAAGACCATAGCATTATTTACCTTGAAATTAAGCAGATAAAGCTGAAAACCAGGACATAATTTAAAGGTAAGTAAAAATTTTTCCTCTAAACCTCTGATTTAGCTTAAGGCAAGGATATTCATGGTACTCGCATATGATGCACTCAAGAAATAAAATTTGAGTCTTACTACACATCTTAGTCTTGTTTAAAAATGATGCAAGTCTTCGTTTAGGCAAGAAAAATGAGCAATCCCCGAAGTTTTCGCCAAAAAATCCCCAAAAAACTTTGCAGTTACCTGGCAAACAACCAACAGAGAAGGAAAGAACTTGCCAAGCCACAAAAGCAATGGGCCGTTAGTCAAGTGCATCAGTGCTCTTTGGTGACATGCAGCTTGTCAAAGCAATGTTTGCTTATGAGAAACATGAACACAGGGTATTACCAACCTGCTCAACCTGTTCACTTCAGATACAGCCCAGGGCAGCTATGTTTGACATTACAAAGAACTCTGACACTCTTTACAAGATCTGTAGGAATTCGAGTTCCCTTGTTACAAGTTTTGAGGAATTCAACCAAAAATATGTTAGGGGAACTAGACATCAGCTTTCCTCCTCATTCAAAATAATTGGAAGTTATTTGCTTAGTGATTGTCATGATCCCACTTCTGACAATTGGCATTTTCTTCCACACACAATCTAACACCTGTATAGAAGAACACCACATTTTCAGTTCTATTTCTTCACTTACTACCAACAGTACTATTTTAAGTCATAATCCCCAAATAAACAATACTGGTTTTCTTACTACTGCAAAATAGTGCAGATTATTAGAAAGAAAAAGACAGTCAAACCAAACACACAGATTGGAGTGGAACTTACTGCACCATAGTAATTCTACTTCATTGAAAGACCTTATTTTTCCATGTAGGAATGCCATTTATGTTTTACTCACAACATTTAGCAAGCAAGGTCTCCTGCTGCTGCCAATGGCACTGGGTATTGACCCTGCACATGGTTGGGTTCCTTGCAGACATGTGCCTGATGGCTGACAGAAGAGGGGAGACAAGATTTGACCATGACAGCTCTGCAGTCTGTCGAATTATTCAGTGGCAATAGCATTTCCATATTGGTGTCACCTACCTCTCCTGAAAACAGGGTCCCTTCTGCAAATCTCCGAGGTTATCAAGGGCACAGGTTTGCTCCCAGGCAGAGCAATTCTAGAAAAAGAACCTTTTCCAGAATGGGTCAGTGGGTTGCACAGTGATCCTAGAAAACACACATGGGATGATCCTGGATTGGCTATAACTTTGACTGGAACCAGGAATAATTTTCACGTGTGACAATTGGATAGATTTTTTTACAACATTCAGAAATGGTCTCTCTGCTCCTACAGAAATATGCAGTACTAGTGCTCATTTCTCAGACAGAAGAAAAAGTTGGTTAAACACTGAGAATTTCTGAAATCCCACCTTAGTAAGTTTTTACATACAAGGATGCAGCCATCTTGTTGACAGCATAAATGAAAAGAAAAAGAAAAAATTTGTACAGTGAAAGAAGTGCAATAAAAATAAAAGGATGCAAGAACAGTAATCTACAGTATTACAAAGATGCTATGCAGGAAAGAAATTCCTGGGTATCTAGAAACTATGCCTCAGAGTCTCAGTAATAATACTCCTACATTTTAAGTACCAGGATCTCCTGATCTGTAGGTAACTCAAAAGCAAGTGCTGTTTGTTTAGGGCTTACTAAATTTTGAACAACATGACTACTGATGAGTCAGTGTAATTCAATGTAGTATGGTGTCGACTAACTATTTATACAATGCAGATCTCCTTTAAACCCTCCCCAAAATTTAACCTACAGATAGATTAGCAAAAGTATTTCTTCTATGTACAGTACCAATTAAATAAGTGATTTTCCATAAGAAACTGTCCAAAGCAATAGAAGTATTCTAATGCTATTGTGTAAATTCCAGTTCCTTCTTCCTTTGAATGTTATGCTTTGTCCTAGATTATCAAAGGGAGTTTCTAAGCCATTAATGAGCAGCTTTCACTGGAGCATGTAAGTATACTTTGTACTTCTGAAAAGTCACATGGACATTCATATAAAAAAAGTAAACAAAACCCCAAAATGAGAAAACAGTAACTGAAGGCTTAGAGACTTTCAGATGAGGAACAGTTGAAACTTGCTTTTTTTTTTCACTCTGCAGATGCAACTACACACATCAGCAAGACCACAGAACAGTGATCAGCACAAAAATGTTCTGTGAAAATTTCTAAGGAATAGAGACTTTTACAACACAATGAGAAACTCATAGAATAAGTTTACAAAATCAAAAATTACAGAGCTACAGAGAAGACTAAATTACAGAATGCTTGCTGAAAATATATTATTAATGAAACAGCCTTCTACCAAGCTTTAAGAATAGTATTTTCACTTAGGTTAGGTAAAGGAAAAGTTTGACTGTCTGCAGGGAACAGCCTATGAGTCGCCTGGCAGCGGAAGGAAATCCCCGAGACGTACATCCATATGCTATTGCAAGTGGAAAAAGAGGTAGGCAGGAGTTCCCTCTCTCATGTATCTGCCTCTGATGGTTACCCAAAAGCAAATACCAGGCTTTGAGCTCATCTGACTTGGCTATTTTAATCCTTTAGCACATTTCAGTTGATAATAGTCAAATGTACTGCTATTGGCATGCTTTCTTCTATGCCTAATGCCACAGATCTGACTTTACAGCAAATACTGTTCTGGCAATATCCCCCTTGCTGCACTTGGGGACCTGGGCAGAGATGGATTGCTGCTGTTGAAAACTGCCCTTTCACACTGGCGTTCCAGCTCTAATTATCTCTCCACTGGGCAAAATTACCGCAGCTGCTTTTCTGCTACTGGCAGAAAGAGGCATTAAATAGAAAACAGTAGTAGCCTGCTTCTTTCCTGAGGCTCTCTTTTCAGGCTGTTCTTAGAAAATGAAGTGGAAGTATCTGGGGTATTTTTCAGTTTCTGCCCCATGTTCTGTTTTCCCAACTCTGTACTCTCCTGTTAAGATAGGCGTTCTCAATGCAAACTCTGGTCTTCCTTATGTGAGAAAACATAACCGACTTCATACAAAAAAAAAAAAAAAAAAAAAAAAAAAAAAAAAGCAGTTTGGCCAAAATCAGTTCAAGACATTCCACAAGTTCAATGTCAGCATGCCTTAAACAGTTTGACTCAGCCTCTCAGCCTGCATTCTACAAGATTGATCCCAACAGGCAACAGGCACACTTGCCGTGGGTGAAGAGTCCCCCTGAAAGGTTAAAATTCCTGCAACAGCTACCAGGTGGGCAGAAAGAGATAAGGCAGCAGATAACAGGGAACTTCGTGGCATTTCCTGCAGCCACCCTTTCGTAGGAGCTGGCTTTGGTCCATTTAAAGCATTTGATGTATTTAATCCTACCCACAAGTAGTTCACTCAAAAAGAGGCAACTCGCGACTTGTACTACCCAGCACCTAAACCGGGGTGTTTAGTTTCACGTATACAAATAATAAAAATAGCTAAAACACAGAGATAAATATACACCATACAAAATCCATAAAAGATTACACCACGTTAAAATGTTAAAATACACGGAAGTATATCGCATATATAAAGTACGTACGCATATAGGCAGGTATGCATGTATAATTTCCAGGTGCGGCCGGAGCTGGCAGGCTCCGAGGAGAGCGGGACGGGGGCTCCAGCCGCGGCGGGACCCCGCGGGGCAGGTGGGCCAGCGGTGGTGCGGGGGGCGGCCCGGCCCTCAAGGAGTTACGGAGCACGATTACTTCATGTTCCCACCGGCCGCTCTCGGCTGCCCCCCCCACGACCCGTTTCACAATCCCGGCTCTGGATCAGCCCCGTCAAGCCGGGCGCGCTCCATGAGCACACCCCCCATGTTCTCATGCCGGATTTTCCCAAGGCCATGAATAATCTCGAAGCCCCCTCAATAAATACACGTTCAGGGATGCCCGGAGCTCATTCAACCCGCCAGCCTCGCCGACGAGAAGGGGCCAGGGCCGGAGCCGAGAAGAAGGCGCACCATGAAGTTTCCCCGGGACTGCGGCCGCGACCGTGCCCTCGCCGGCCGCCGCCGGCCGCTCGCCCTCCGCGCCGCGCTGCTGCTGCCGCCGCTGCTGCTGCTGCTGGCGCCCCGGGCCGCCGCCGCCCCGCTGCCCGGCGCGGACTCCTCGGGGGAGCCCGAGCCGGACGAGGCGGCGGCGCGGCGGGCGGCGCTGCCCGACAGCCTGAGGCTGGCGCGGCTGCTGCACGCCCGGGCGGCGCAGCTGCAGGACGAGGTGGGTACGGCCGCGCCGCGGGCTCGCACGCTCCCGCTCACACGCCTGGCCCGGCCGCGGCTGCCTCCTCACACGGTGCGATCAAAACTTCTCCGTGTCTCTCCCCAGATGTGCGAGAAGCTTACCGTCTGCCAGAACAGCATGGAAATGCTCCTCCACAACAACCTCAACCTCCCCAAGGTGACGGAGGAAGATGGGTGTCTGCTCGCCGGCTTTAATGAGGCAAGGAACAGCTCTCCTTTCCTATCTAATCCTGTCTACCTGGGGCAGGTTTTGCCCGCTAAAAAGAACTGTGGAAGTTGACCTAAAGATTTGTACCGGCTCTAGCCGGCTTTGGCCAGACCTCCACACTGTAAGAGCATCATCTGCTAACCTGCACACAGCACTGAGATCAAGGCACTTTGAACTCTAAGTGACTTTCTCACCTTTCTCTCATTTCAGGATAAATGCTTGAGAAAAATCTCCAGTGGGCTTTATACATTTCAGACATACCTCAAATACATACAGGAAACTTTTATTAGTGAAAACCAAAATGTTGAATCGCTATCCTACAGTACAGAGCACCTGGCACGTACCATAAGACAGATGGTAAGTTGGTTTTAAATTTCCTCTGATGATTTTTGTGGCTTAATACTGATGTGAAGTCAGAAATAGAAGATACTATGTCCAATAGAGGATGCTATGTTTCAGTTCCTTGAAAAAACAGGTGACAGTTCCTTATGCTCCGATCTTAGCCTTATGACTTAGAGGTTTTACAAAGTTTTGCTTTCTTTTCTTAAAGAAGCAACTCTTCCTACTTTCTGTTGTTAGTTATAATTTCCAAACCAACTAAATGCATCATTATTTTAAGAACAAATATACTAAACTGGCTGGTAGAAATATAATTTCTCAGAGAGCTTATTTATAATTGCCAAACTGCAATTAACCCATACTAATGTTGGAACCCACTGAGAAATAGAAGTCAGAAACTTTTTTAAAAAGCCCACATAAAAAAAAAAAAAAGAGTAAAATAAAAAGCCAAGTGTATCTTTAGAGTATTATTTATCTTTAAAACTCTCTAAACCAAACTTTTAAGCCAAGCTGTATGGCACATTGAGATATTGCTGTCAATATACCAGATATACCCCTACTGAGAAACACATATTTTGCTTGCAAAATATCTTTCACAAAAATAACAATTTCTCTCTTGATTTGGTATACTAAAATGCTGCTAATTTCTGATAGATATTTTTCATTCTTTAGAGAGCTTTGAAAGATCACACTTCAAAAATTTACTTAATTCCTGTAGTTCTTGCTCATTTTAATAATCCTTAATACGAATGCTTCCTTTTGTCTTTGGGGAAAGCATTTGCCTGATTAAAAATCACCCAGGTAAGGACTGCAGAAATCTTGGGGCATTATTTCCTTCCAGGTAATTTTGGCATGTGAAAAGCCTATTGTGTATTGTGTGTTTGCCATACCTTTCCTAACATATTTACTTATGCCCATCATTCTTTATATGAAGGGAGGCTGAACTGTTTTTTTTCCACACAGTGCTAGCTGAGAATAATTGTCCTGTCATATGACAGCGACTGATTACTAGTTTCCAGCTTGATACACAAGTTTCAAGAAAGTTTGTTTCATAACTGAGACTAGGTTTGGATTTTGGTTTTTTTTTGACCAAGGTAATCAAAACAGGCAGAATTAAAAACAGTGATCAAAAGCAAAACCTGCACCTGTAGAAACTGTGGAGTTTTTGAGAAAAGGCCTTGATCTTCACATTGGAAATTTTTCTTTGTGAGAGAAAAATCTGCTATTTAAGGCAAGGACAGCAAAGCCAGAATCCATCACTTGTGGTTAAATAGATCCACCAGCATGATACCTGTCTGGATATCCAGATAAAACTTTTAACAGAGCACAACAAGGAGCTGGGCATACCAGGAAAAGGGGGTGTGATCAGAATACACTCTCAAGTAGTCTGGATAGGAAGAGTATTTCTCTCTTATATTTCACAAAAAAGATATTCCAAAAGGAGGTTTGCATCTTTTTGCCACTTGTTAAAGGGAGGAGAGATCCTAAACACAGGATTAAGCAGATATTTGCTAGAACTTTGGACTCCAAGCACCTAAAACAGCTCCCAAATGATTTGGGTATGTAACTCCCATTTTCATTAGTCCCACTTCTTGGGACAAGTTCTTCAAAGGCCTTTAGGTACTGGGTGCACAGTGCTGTGAGTCAGCATTAGATAAACAACTCATTAACTAAATAACTTCTATTCATCTTGTAGTTATGCTCTCATGTATCAGTGAAAGTTGATGGCACTTAGTCTCACATGTAACTAAATGTCTGGAAAGTAAGAATTAAGCAGTTAAACAAGTCTGACATCTTTGGAAAGGAAACTTGTTAATCTGTTACAAAATGTGAGAGTACTCTAATGTCAGCCGATGACTGACTTATGACTCAGGATGGAGCAGAGCAGGTTAGGACAAACCATGATCAGCACCTCCCTACCTAACCAACCATGTGACTGCCAAAGAACAGGAGGGGGGTATTGATCTGCTCAGAGCCTGTTGGACCGCGATGCCCGAGGCTGCGCTCAAACCAAAACAATATAGCCCAGAGGTTCCTACACAGCAGTCGTAGCAGGCAACAGCATTCCTCACACCTCTCCACAGAAACAGAGCTGGAGGAAAGCATGGGTTCTCATGGGCTGTTGTCTGCAGTACAGAAAAAGTGGATATGCAGCAGGCTGGGAAAATACAAAGCAATGCTCTCCAACAGGCTCAGTGACAGTGTTTTAACCAAAGCCCTCCAATATTGTCTTTTTCACAGGTGATCAATCCCGAAGAAGTGATCATTCCAGATGCAGCTACCCAGGAATCCCTCCACACAAAGCTGAAGTCCACTAAGGCCTGGACAGAGAAAATCACCATCCATCTCATCCTCCGATATTTTACTTCATTTATGGAGAAGACAGTGAGGGCTGTGCGCTATTTGAAAAACACCAGGAGTTTCAGTGTTTGAATGTTTTAGTTCAGGCACAATCCTTTTGTTACAGATCTGTCAGGTGGCAGACAACAGTGTTGTTCTGTTTTAAGAACTAGAAATAATAACAATGGTTTGCATCTATATACATTCCTATTTCCTTCTAGGAATTTATTTATTGTATTTAAGATATTTATTAGTTTTTAATATTTCTTATTTATATTTTAAATATTTAGAAATAATTTAAACAAATTATGTATTTTATTTCCTTTCTAATGGTACTATTCAGATAATAAACTTATTTAATATGTATTAAAAAAAGCCAACATTTTCAGAACCCACAAAAACTTTTTTGTAATTTATGTTTTTATATATTTGAGAGATGGTACCTATGACTTTTTTATATTTTAAAAGACAAATAAAAGCCAATTTAAAAAAAAAAAACCTTGTATAACCTCTGTGAACTTTAAGTAAGACCAAAGCACTCTAATATATCCAGTTTTTAATGCCTGCAATTATCAGAATAACTACTTTCAAGAACTTCTCTGTAAAATTAGGCCAGTTCTCTACACAGCACATACATACACACGTAGACGGTTTGATTACCATATAATTCTTAAAATGCAATATGAAGGAACAAGATTCACTGAAAAGGGCACTTAAGAATGAACAAGATAAGCCATCAATGCTCCTGAGAAACAAATGGACAAGTGCCTTATGTTTAACAAAGAACACCCAATAAAATTGTTTGTAAAGGTCTTCTTACAAGTCAAATAGTCTCTTTAAAATAAATGAAGTGGTGAGACAACCACATTAACCACTTTGACATGAATACTTCCCTCTGATTAGTTTTATTGCTGTCATCCAGGGGAATTTTCCAAGTTTGGTTAAATAGCTCTGGCTCCTACCACAAGAAGTAGAAAAAAAGAAATTTAGGTTATTTCCTTAAGCAATATAAATTAAAATATTGCTTCTGAGCAATGCACCAACATGCATTTGTCTTTTATAATTTATATTTCACTAGTATGAACAAGCCACACACCACAAATGCATATTCCTGAATACCTGTGGGAAGAAAAAAAAAAAAAAAAAAAAAAAACAGAACAGGACTTAAGCCTGAGTACCAAACCACTGAAACTTTCCTTGGCTGCATCATCTGCAGCACTGTAGTTGTGCAGGTTCCTCATATACCCAAACTTAGAAGAATGCACAGACTACACAGGGGATGCAGGCAGCAGAAGTCCCTCAAGCTTTGTCCCTAAAAATGGTAGATTATTAATTACCCTCACTTTTCCTTCTGACACAGTGGTGAAGATGCGCAGATGAAAGGCGTGCCTTGGAATGTGGATAAGGATGTCAGCAAACTCTCCTCTTCCTCTGAGTGATCTGATTGTCCACATATGCATTCCACCACCACTGGGGATGCCAAAACAGTGACCAGTCCACCCACTGCTCACATCTCAGATGCTCAAAACAAAACAAACTGCTGCTTTGCCCAATATGGTAAAATTGTCATCTCAAGTTGAGCAACATCTGGAGAAGGAATGAAGAGATCTCAAGGAGATCTTGAAAGACGTCTGCAGTGAATGGGTTTTCTAACAGCACCTCAGATCCTACTTTAAGTGTCTTGGCACACAGGAAAGCCTGGCTTAGCCTTTTCACTGTTTGCATTCACAGGAATTTTCTTTTAGTGACCATTTCTTTAAAGATCTTTCTGGCCTTTATTATGCCAATAATAGCTATAAGACTCAAAGCGGATCCCACACTGGACCTAACTACTATGTGAGAAGAGAGAGGGGAAAACAAAAAAAAAAAAAAAAAGAAAACTGAACAAAAGGAAAGGCTTCTCCCAGTAGAGAGTGGCTGCCTCAGATTACCATTAGTTACTATGTACACAGCATCTAAACAAACTCACACTGATCTCCTGAAACACCACCAAAAATCGTGTTAAGAACTGGAGTGCTGAAATCTGTTGCAACAACTGACAGACAAGCCCTGACACTTCCACCCATACTCTTCAGCTGATGGCTACCCCAGGCTGTCTGCAATTATAGCAAATATGTAAATGCTACCACATTTTAGGATGCAGAAGATGAACAAAGATTATCACTCGTTGGGTGGGAAGGTCAACTTTCAAGTCCTTCCTGGAGCAAAGTGTTATTCCTGATGGTGTCAGTGAGCTGCCATTATTTCACCTTTGGCTCCTCCACAGTTCTCAGGGTCCTTCAATGCAGCAGCTGCCTTGCTGACCATCAATCCCTGTCACAGTGGCAACTTCAGGGACTGCTCCCAGGATCAGCACTACTTGCTGAAACCAACACCCACTGGTGCTTCTGGCACACAAATATTTGCAGTAGGGAATTCAGATGAAATCAGAGAAGACCTAAACACTGCTAAGCATGTTACAGGGCCTCTCAAATGAGCCAATTTATAATTCTTTTTCCAGTTTGCTGTGTAGAAATTATTTTACATCAGTATAACACACAAAGGCATTTATTTTAGTTGGCAGACCAGCACAAACACATTAAAAAACCTAGAACAGTAAAAAGTGAGCAGTCCTAACTACACTCAGCAACAATGCCTCAAAACTTCTATTGAAGAAAGCTCTTCCTGACAGCCAATTCACTGAGCAAACTCAAAAAAACAAAGCAACAAAAAAAAACCCCATTAACAGAACCCAAATAAAAAAAGACCTGCTAATAATGACCTAAAAAAATACAAAATTAACCCACAAAAGCGGCATTCTGGCTGCTGCTGTACAGGGCCAGCCTCACCCTGCACATCCCAGCTAGCCTTTCCCCACATTTCCACTCATCCTTAGTCGTTAACCTCACACGGAGATTCTGGAATGCTTCACAGATTACCAGCTCCCTTCATCCTGATTTTAAATTCCCAAAGAAGGAAGAAGGTAAAGCTATGTTGAAAAGTATGCATACATTATACAGCATGCAAGAAAAGCCCACAGTATTCAGAAACAGTGTTTAGGATGACAAACAAAATGTTCCCAAGAGAAGTTGCTGTAAGACCAGAATGCTGGACAAGAGAGGAAAAAACCCAAAACAATCCCCAAAAAACCAAAAAGACAGAATGTAACCTAATATTAAAGTCATCTGTAATAAAAAAGTGGGGGGTGGGGATAAGGGATAGTCTCTGAAGTACCATTTTTCTATTTTTTAATCATACTTTACTGTGTAAGAAATTTCTAAGGAAAAAAAAAAAAGTGGAAAACATTTCAGCCTGACCAACTTCCCACATTGCAGTACCATTCCCTTCCCAGTACTGGTGTTAACACTAAATTTTGGCAGAGAGAACAACTACCTGAATGAGACTGCATGCATCTCTAGTGCCTCCACAGATTTTATCAACAGCTTATGGTGAGATTAGCTAAACCATGCTGATGCTACAAGAGAGGGAAGAGTTACAGCACCAGTGAAGTGTGGCAGCAGCATCACTTTTCAGCAGTAAGGAGCCAATAGGTCGGCTTAGCTTGATGGGAAACTTCCTCCTATGTTTGCCATTGATATTTGTAACTAATATTTCCAATTTCGTAAGTATGCACTAGTATACATCAAAGTCCTCATGGTCAAAGTATTAGCAAAAAAAAAAAAAGCAAATATATATATATATATATATAAAAATATATATATATAAATACAAACCTTGTAACTAAGTCCTTGCTTTTCAAATCAAATGATTAGATAACAATTTCTGACCTCACTCAATGAATTTCTTTCCTCTTCTTAATAAGGGAAAAACCAAAACCCATCTACCCCCTTGCACCAAAAAATGCAACCTCTGCAGACTTCAACCTTTAAGTACTATCTCCATGAATTACTAGCAAAATCAACCAATTTCTGTAATTAAACATATTTAACCAACTCCTCCTATATTTTCAACACTGACTTTGGCAATCATCAGAAAACACTCTTCATAAATTTTTCAATCTGGATTTCTACTCAGTGATCAGAATCTGAGAATCATTCTTTCCTGAGAAAATCATTCCTGAGAAAATATTTTTTTAAAAATTCACCATCAGAATAAAAACATTGAGATTTGATTTGCCCTGCCATATTCTTTTCCACACAGCAGATAACATTCACTCCACCTCAGCCATCCTCTTATCCTGAATTAATATAACCATAACCAAGAAACAATATATGTAACCCAAAAGCTTAACCAAGAAAAGGGTATCGCATCACACAACATCATGGCAAAGTATTTAGAAATTGTAATTAAGTTGTTATTTGTAAAAAATAAATAAGTTATATGACATTTAACAGGATGTGGTCTCTCCTCCTGTGGTGAAAACAGATGTAATGAGCTTTAATTTCCAAATATCATCAGTATCATCATAGCTTAAATTCCAAGACTGTAACACAAACATCCAAAAACATACAGCTTGATTTAGCAATTTTAATGATAAAAACCATTATGTTAGATGTCTGTTTCATTTACCACACAATGAAAGAAAATGAGATCTTAAGCAGTTCTTTGTCACCTACAGCCTCTTTGGAAGACAAAGTAGCAACAGACAAAGTAGCAAAAGATAAGTTTTATACTTCACCAAAAAGGGCCTGCTGTGACAAAATTCTGAACATTGGTTTGGTCTGCACAGTTTATGTGTTTAAATGTTATAGTTCAGCTAATAGAAGCTTTGCTGATGAACTCATTCAAGGAAAAAAAAATCACACAGCCTGTGTTAGATGAGATACAGCCCAGTTACTTTGTACCAGTTGTCTTCCCACCAGGAATTTGTAGCAAAATTTAAAAACTGTTACAAATTCCTGATCACTTTCATTTTTGTCTCGCAACTGGTCATGCCTTGAAGAGTTTATGGAGTAGGCAGATACGTTTCTTTGTAGATTAATTATTAAGAACAAAGTTACAGAAAGCCAGATTTTTTTTTTCCTTTAGTGATAACACTAAACTGACCATTCTTCTTCTACCCTGCTAAGCAGGAGATGCACAGTCCATACACCAAGACCAAGAAAACCACCAAACCCACAAGACTCCCTCTCTGACCCTTGCACAATTGCTTGTCATCAGGTGCAACAGGCTCCAGTGACAGATGGCATTTCCCTGACACTGAGGCAAACACAAGTACAGTCCACATCCCTCCACTTTGAAGACCCAAAGTAAAAAGCCAAACAATCCCTAAAGTCAGTACAATCTCCACCAAACTCAGGAAGGCATCAATGACTTTATTTCACAGATCTACACTGTAGCCTTGAGCTCAGCTGTGGTAGCCAGAGCTCATTTTGCAGTAAACTATGCTCACTGGCTTTATTCCAACACTAAGAGTTCACAGGACTCCATCACAAGCCCCATCACAGTAAGGAATCTGCATTTGGCTGTGCAAGGTACTGATTCAGTGACAGAGATCAACACAGCAAGCAGGACAACTCGCACGTGTTCTTTTCTAATTGTCTACCATGTGATCATAACATAAAATTTTCTCAAGTTCTACTGGGAGAAAAACAGAAAGGAAAAAAATCATAGATTAAAACACTTGAAATTAATAACACCTAAATTAAGTCCCCAGCCTTGATCAACATGGGAGTTCTTCCACCTCACTCCATAGACCTGCCCTCTTCTCCCTAGCACCACCAAAAAAACCCCAGTCTTGCTAAAACTAGTATATTTCTGATCTTTCTTGAGGGAATTAGGATTCTTCACAGGAAACTCTTTAATATATAACTTCCCAAACCACTAATGTGCTCTTACAAGCACATCCAAATTTTGTGAAAATGACAAAAATTGCAGAGTAACTTCAAAATATCCATACCAATGATTTCTTCATTTTCAAACTTGAAGAAAAATATCTCCCTTTTATTTTTTTCTCAATACCTCACAATAATTACCATGACTTAATGATTAATACCTGTTCTTTTTTTTTTTTTTTTTTCCACTAGGGAAGAATATAAATGTTTATTTAAGGAGAAGTTTCATTCACCTTTTAATTACAGGAAGAACACTACATGGAATGAAAGTCTGGATGTATAAACAAAAAACATTATACTACATACTGGCATTCAATTTAACCTGACTTGAAGGTACTATGCAGAGAAAAGGTACCTTTTCTCCCTCAATCTGAAAACCCAAGATTTCTATGCTAATAACTTTCCTGAAACATACTGCAGTAGCAGTGAATTACCAAAAAATTCCTATCCAATGTGCTTAAAGTAAGAATTTCATAAGCAATATTTATCCAGTAATTCCAAGTCACAAAAAATCTGAAATGCAACTATTTTTAAGACAAACTTTCAGCATGGAGACGTCACAGAATCTGGCCTGTGCTTGATATATGGATGCTTTTGTAAAAGTTTTAATGAAAGAGGAAACACTTCCCTATTTCTTTACCGCTTGCCAAATACTATAATTCTTGGAAAGCAGCCAGAGCAACCACGTGGTGGTTACCACCCACAAACCACATCCCCAAATGTCAGACACACAACAGGGCACATGAAATACACTTCTGCAGGTGTTTGGGTCCATCCACACACTGCTGCATTTTGGGTATTGCACACCCATGTGAAATGTAAAATCTGATTGAGAAATATGAGTTACTTCACACCAAATACTGTACCTCTTAGTACTGAGTATTTCAGGTTACTGCATGAAATTCAACAGATGAAAAATGTTCCTAATCATGATTAAAGCCACTACCAAGTACCAACAGATTATTTCATTATGATTACCATTAGATATCATCAGTACAGAAAAATAATCAAAAATTTAATTTCTTTCATAATTTAAGACTATAAGCTGTTACATTAATCTCAAGTTACTGTAAGAGAAAAGGCACTTTTCTGCACTAGCAAAAAGCTGCACTAGCAAAAAGATACATGGTCAGAAGACACTGTTCTGCATTCAGTCCTTGTACTGTTCCACTGTCACCAGTCTATCAGCATTAGCCATGCCAGTATTTCATGGAATTTGACTGAGTTATCATGATTACTGGAATTTTAAAGAACATGCTGATTTGCATTAGCTCTCATAAACGTTTTCACTTTTTTCTTTCCAATTCTTGTCCTTCATTTTAAGTTTTCTCCCTTGGCTCATTTCTGTTTCTCCAATCACAGCCCTTAAACACAGTAACACTTTACCATGAATTGCCATGGCAGGTTAAAAACCGAGGAATCTCTTATTCTTAAACATTTAATTAATGTAAATAAGCCTGAAAATTCTGTGGCATTAAAAAAAAAAAAAAAAAAAAAAAGCCATGTCAAAATCTAGAATACCTGTGTTGCAATGATAATTTTGATGTAAGAAATATCATTTTTTAAAAATCACTGCAGAGATACAAACTACCCTATACAGGTCTAGAAGGGAGACAGCAATCTACCCAAAACAGCTTCTATTTAACAGAAACCAAACAGTCACCATTTAAGTGCTTGAACTTCAGTGTTAAAAGGGGAAAAATCAATTGAAACCAAAACAACCACAGTCCAAACAGCAAGACTTCAGCATAAAAATGAAGCACATACCTTGTTTAGTGCACTTGTTTTCTTCCATCAGTTATACATTAGCAACTTTCTCTTACAGTAAGAGCAATTTATACACATACACACAGAGCACTCAACTGTACTGTCCTCCCACCCCATCCTAGATCCCAGAAAACATAGAGAGCATTTAAAGGTAGCAGGAAAGTATACTTTTTTAGAATCTGACTGTGCTAGAAAACACAAACATACACATCCCTCAATCCTTACTGTATCCACAGATAAAAAGAATCCAGAATGAGATTAAGAAACCTGAAGTGGATCGGCACAGTAACCATCCACAGAGGCTTACCAACATTTGGGCAAGGAACTTTTGAGGAATATTGAAGTATTTAAAACATTAGCTCAATTTTCTGGTTACTGTGAAGATAAAGAGGAATCTTTACCCAAAAGGCAATTGCTAACAGGGATAAGTATGGGAATTAAATATTTTGGAAAAAAAACCACAACAAAATAAAACCCCCACCACGGGTTTCTGTAATAAATAAAGCACTACATCATATTATGTAAAGACTTAAAAACAACATGCATCCATTCAAACAGTATTTATTTAATTACACCGTAATGCAAATAAGTTAGGTCCATATAAACTTCATTTTGTTGTATGTACAACCTATGGCATTAGCGAGCTGATTGAGCCAGCTGGTCTAAGTGTCGGCCTCATCCTCTGGAATGTACGCATCTTCTGACACTCTGTCCATTGGCTGCGTCTACAACAGGACCACCAGAGCCTTCATCCCCAAAGTAGACTGAAAGGGGAGGGGGGAGGAAATCAAAGTCAGATTTGCAGCACATACTTGTCTTTAAATCAATATTTCTAAAACACAAGTCTGGAGAAACAGCCTACAAATGTACAGAATAAACACTAGCTCCCAAAATACTGAAATAATGCCACCTTTAAAGTAAAATTTAAGGCTACAGAGCACTCAACATGAGCATCTGTAAGTCTCAGATTAGACAAAACATCTGTTCATGGTATCTACATATATATATATTCTGGTACAAAACACATCTTTTACACTGCACAGATGCACACCAAAAAAAAAAGTCTCAAACCACCAGTGAAGCTAAACATAGAAATGCTGCCAACAAGCAAATAACTGCAGCAACTTGGTTATTAAGACAACAGAAGATTCCACTGAAATTGTAATATGATCTTACCACTGTTTTTCCCATATTTTCTACTCTTTCTACTGAATCACTGAATCCTAAAAATGGGATTTCTATATACTGTAACTATGTAAATTAAGAAGAGTTAATATATGACTTTGCAAACAATAGAGTCCATCAATTATTTGCTTTAGGAATACCTGGTTCTGCACAGTAATCAAAGGCATTTCTTGAAAAAGAGAAGAACCACCCTTTCTCCAAAACTTTAATTAGACCCAAGGAAGCCCTTCAATAACACTTAAACGTCACTAGAACTTAAGCATTACTAATGCCATAACATCACAGCATAACAAAGAGTCCCACAAGAAAGAGGCAACACAAGCCAAATGCACTTTGCTTAATGACAGTGACTAATACTGAAGGATACAACCCCCTTTATTTCATGCACCTTTTATGCAGTGTTATTCCCCATTTGCAAAGGCAGGAGATTGGATTTTGGTTTCCATTTATGCTAGAAATCTGTTCTGTTCTGTGCAGAAACTTGCACAAACTAGCTCTACAACAGATTAGAAGGGCAGCTGTCATGCAAAAGACACAGGAAGTTCCATATCTTAAAAACTATGCAAGATTAAGAGAAAGGTCTTCCCAAGAACTAGAACTCTGCTGACTTGTCATTTGAATTTCCAAAGAAACAAGAACCACAAAAATTAAAAACAAGGGATGGAAGCATCAATCACAACTGTTGCTGGCTGGAGATAACACCCAAACCAGTTAACTATTTGCACTGGGTTTGTGTGAACGTTTGGAACCAATACATACCTCCAGATAGTTGGCTCAGGCATTCCAGGATCTGCACCTCTTTTAAAACCTGAAGTGAAACATACGTTACATGCATATATAAAAATAAACAAGTATGTGCAGATTCCTGCATAGTTAAATCTCCATGAAGTAATTCCAGCCCATTAAATAGCGATTAAAAAGAAAATTACTAAACACAGAATTGTGATTCATGAAGCTGTGCACTAACCTGAACAAAAACTGCACATTCTTACAAGAGTCAGAAAGCAAAGAAAATAAATACCAGTGTACACTTTTCTTTTTTTAAAAAGTCTTACCTGCATCTTTACCTGGCTTAAAATTCAGGGTCAACTAACTGTGTGAGATGAAGGAAGTTGTCTACCCCAGAGATCAAGACATGCACACTTTTACACACACAAACCCACAGATTTTAAATGTTGTTCAGAAAGCAAGCTAGCAGGGCTCTACCAACAAAGACACTTAAAACTGGTGTAAACACCTCGAGGCCTAACAAGCAATTATGCAGTGATGTCTGACACACCACTTAGAAGCGGCATTTCAGGAACAGTTCACTCAATTTAGCATGACAGATACTAAACGTTAAATCAATTAAACCTCAAATCTTCTATTCTGACTGGCACTTTTTGGAAAAAGTAACATACTACTAAAGCTTGCAAACCAACAAGCTGTTTTCTAATACCCAGGAAAATGAAATTAAAGTTAACTACAAAGAGTTCATCCCCAGTCCCCAATGACTCAAATATACCAACTGATTAAAGTTATATGTATACTAGGGAAGCAACTGAAGGTTTAGTGCATGAAGTATCTTTGCTCTCTGGACTGTAAAATGAAAGTCTTGAAACAGAATCATGCAATTCAGGCACTGTTCAACACTACACTGGCTATCTAGAAGTGAATGTTTCATGAAACATATTGTTTCCATCATTTACAGAAAAAGAATAATTCATGTTATGTTGCCTGAAAAACAGGCCACAAAGGTTAATGGAAAAACTTCCATTAACTTCACAGGCACCAGAAAAGCTCTTTGAAGATAACCTTGAATGATTTGAGAAAATTAGACATCCTGACCCAAGTTCTTTGGCTGTCATACTGTCCAGCAACAGAGCTTAAAAATTCACCAATTGCAGCCACACTGTGTGTGTGAATGTTTCTGGCTCCTTGCCTTGCTCCCAGTATTTTTAAATAAGTAAACCAGGTTTAAAAAAACTGCATCAGTCTAATTTACTGACTTTAAACCAGGCAGCTACTTTAAAGAAAGTTTAAAAAAATACAACAAAACCCCACCAATTACCTATAATTGCACGTTCTCATACTGGGCTCCTCCTACATGCCCTGAGCTAGAAAGCCTTACAGAGAAAGTTACAGGCTCAAATTTGCTGACCATTTTCTTGCCTATTTTTAGTTCAGCACGTATTTTATACACACAGAGTCACACCTTCCCTCCCAGATTCAAAAGTAATCCAAGTAGAGATCCTTTCAATCCTGCAGACTTTGGGCACATGCCACCTCCAAATGTCTATGGCAATCAAGGTGGCATCTGCACTTCCCCTTCCCATCTGCTTATACTTTCATTACTGCAGATAAATTTATAAGAAGGCAATGTAGATGTGGTATAGCACACTTATTTTCTGGAAACATTAATCTAAACTACCCTAAATTTCTCACTGCTACATAACAAAAAATATACTAGGCACCCTGGTATTAGTGCAACTGTAAACACAACAAGGTGGCCTGATAAAATTTGAACGAACTTATTTAATGTCACTAATGCAACTAATGTGACACTGATGTCACTAAGACAAAAGAGCATCTTTCCAAGATCCACAGACACTGTCATGGAAGTAAAATCTAAACAAAACTTCAACAAGAAATTAGGTCACAAAACACTGCTGAAATTCCCACCCAAAACTTATTAATTTAAAATTACTGATGAACTGAAGATGGAAATGCAATTGAAGTTCAGACCCAATAATGCTAATTATTTTTTTCTATAGTTGTTGAAGTGATGTCTTTTGCTTGCAGTTGTTGTTAAAGTACTTCTGTAACAGTTGAAGAGACCAACGTTTTCCTGGTTGTTATCTATAAACAAGTAAAGCCCTTCAAAACAGCACTGCATTCCCTTCAATTAATCAAAACAACCACTCAGATTTGACTGGAAACACATCAAGTCCCCAGCGATCCTTCATGTTTGCATTCAGTGCAAAGAGGCTTGCCTGATTTAGGTGATTTTCCCAAAAGGCCCAACAGTTTGGGCAGAAAGTAAGTCAAATGAACTGCAGGAATCAGCCTTCCTGGGCCCCTCAGTATAAAAGAGGTGAACAAAAGTGTTGGCCTCTTTTTAACAAGGACAGCTGATGGCATACCTCTCTAACTCAGCAGAACTACCACGTGGTAGTGATGCCCGGCCAGCCCAATGACAGGACAAGCAAAATATATCCCTGGCACCAGGCACAACAGCAAGGCATCTCCTTAACATTCCACTGCAGCTTGGAAACAGGAGCCACACTATTTTTGGTGGGAGAGAGACTGTAACCTGTATTCCTGTTGCTGGAAATTCAATCTCAGCCAGAGACTGCCAATGCCCTCAGTGCCAAGAAGCAGAGCTCCCAGCGTTCTGCTCACCACAGACTCCCTAGAGCACAAAGCACAGCCTTGACTGCTACAGCAGGCAGTCACTGATACAGGGTTAAATCACAGCCCCACTTGCTGCTCGGCTGCTTCAGTGCTCTGCTCACTTCCCAGAGATGCCTTCACACAGGACTGGCCTCCAGGGAGGAAAAGGGGTAAAAACCTCTTTATTACAGAACCACAGAATTGTTAGGGTTGGAAGGGACGTCTGGAGATCCCCATGTCCAACCCCTGCTAAGGCAGGGTCACCTAGAGCAGGTGACACAGGAATGTGTCCAGGTGGGTTTTGAATGTCTTCAGAGAAGGAGACTCCATTACTTCCCTGGGCGCCCTCAAAGAACTTCTTCCTCACGTTGAGGTGAAACTTCTTGTTTATGAGGTGAAACTACTTCTACAGTTTATGGCCATTGCTCCCCGTTCTGTAGCTGGGCACCACTAAAGAGTCTGGCTTCAGTCTCTTGGCACTTCTCCTTAAGATATTGGTATGCTTTAATGAGACCCACTCCCAGTCTTCACTTCTCTGGACTAAACTGGCCCAGTACGTGCAATCTCTTCTCATAAGAGAGATGCTTCAATCCCTTAATCCTCCCGTGGCCTTGTGCTGGACCTTCTCCAGCAGCTCATCTTTCCCGCACTGAGGAGCCCAGAATCCGACACAGCACTCCAGATGTGGCCTCGCTAGGGCCGAGTAGAGTGGGAAGATCACATACTTCTTCTTCACAAAGAAAGGGGAAAAAAACAAGCAAAAACCATAGAAACGCACAAACAAAAAAACCCAAGCGTAACAAAAAGCCTCCCCGTCAGTTCTGCCGAGGGCGGCCCCGCCGCTCCTCCGCACATGCGCGGCGGGGCGGCCCCGGGCCCTTCCCCGGCCCCGCCGCTCCCGGCGGCTCCGGCCGGGCCGGGCGGCGGAGAGCGGCCCTCGGAGCCGGCCGCCCACACCCGGCCTCGGGAACGGCCGCCGAGGGCCCCCGCGCGTCCCCCGCCCGGCACTGACCGAGATAGAGCACTACGGGGATGAAGCCCCAGCGGATGGCGAACTGGCCGCCCTTGAAGAGCTGCTGTAGCCGCTGCTTGGCCTCCTTGCTAAGCTTCGGCATCCCGGCGGCGGGGCAGAGAGGAGGAGGAAGAGGAGGAGAAGGAGGAGGGGCGCAGCCGCTCTGGCGGCGGTGCCGTGCGCGGGGCGGGCCCATCTCCCGGCGGCGGGGCGGGGCGGGCCGGGGCGGGGAGCGGGCCGGCCGCGCCCCGGGCGGGCAGGGAAATGGCGGCGGGGCGCGGCCGGTGCCGCCCGCCGGCTGAGGGCCCGCCTCGGCGGTGTCCCTGCCCGCCCCGGCGGTGTCCCTGCCCGCCCCGGCGGTGTCCCTGCCCCGGCGGTGTCCCTGCCCGCCCCGGCGGTGTCCCTGCCCGCCTCGGCGGTGTCCCTGCCCGCCCCGGCGGTGTCCCTGCCCGCCCCGGCGGTGTCCCTGCCCGCCTCGGCGGTGTCCCTGCCCGCCCCGGCGGTGTCCCTGCCCGCCCCGGCGGTGTCCCTGCCCGCCCCGGCGGTGTCCCTGCCCGCCTCGGCGGTGTCCCTGCCCGCCTCGGCTCCTGCCGCACTCCGGTGCGTGTCCTTCCCGGGGTGTTGCGCACACGCCGCCTCTGCAGGGTGGGAAGTGCCTTCGGTAAGTGAAGGGTGGAGATGGAGTGATAAGGAAAGGTGTTCCTGGAGGAAGCTGGAAATGCGTCTCCATGATGCTGTGTCAAGGAAGGTTTAGGCTTGATATTAAAAGGAAAATAATATTAAAAAGATTCTTCACCCAGGGGGTGGTTGGGCACTGGAACAGGTTTCCCAGGGAGGTGGTCACAGCACCAACCTGACAGAGCTCAAGAAGCGTTTGGACAACGCTGTCAGGCACACGGTGTGTCTCTTGGCATGTCTTGTGCAGGGCCAGGAGTTGGACTTCGATGATCCTTGTGGGTCCCTTCCAACTCAAAATATTCCATGCTCTTTGGTACCAGGCTGTGTGATGTATCCAGTCCATGGAAACAAGGAGTGAAAACTTGATTAGAAATATGAGGAGAGACACAATACATAAAAACTGCCAGTACAGCACTTGGAACTTTTTGTCCTTAAAAATCTCAGAGCCCAGATAAGCATTGAGGCATTTTGTTTTTTAACTAATAAGTGAGTGGCCTCTGTCCTTGCAGTGCCCTAACCACCAAGCTACTGTTTGACACAACTTACATGACATCTTGTTCTGTAGTGTCTATGCCTTTGATTCAATAATTTATATCACGTTTTTACCATGTTTTCATTCTTTCTCAGGTAGCCTCCTGCTCTTTGCTGTAATGCCAGATCCAAGCCAAATGCATGTCTTCAGGTTCTGCTATTGCTAATGCAGCTGCAGAAGTTAACCTCATCAGGCTGTATCATGTCTGCTACCTATAGCAAAGTTCTGCATGTTATATATTGGTTTGCCTACAGCAGCTACATGAACTTCTGTAGTCATTTTGTCACATTAAGAATAACAGCAAGTCAGTACTTTTTAGAGACAAGAAAAAAATCCAAGGATATAATAAATCTTACATATTCGGATATACCATTTACTCTTCCAGTGTTTGGGTGCCTGTTCTGCCATTTCAAGATGATAAAAATAGGAGCTTTTTGCTCCCTACTTGCTCTCCAGGTGCAGGCAGGTAGCAAACTGCAGGCAACATGAGGGGTCCTGGCAGCCCATGGCTTGCTTTTGCCACGGTCTGTGAATTATGAAAGTGTGGGAGGATGAAAGAATATTTTGGTGAGATCTTGGCACAAACATGCAGTCATGTTGCAGAATGCACAGCCTTTCCTGCTCTACACCAGTCCCAGTGCCCTGTGCTTCCATACACATTAAATATGGGATACACCACTATTTCTAGTCATAGGACTGACACACATTTAATGATACCTGACAAGTAAAGTAGAGGCTTAGATTTTGCAAGTGTCTCTTTTAAAAACTGAACAGCTTATCCCTATGGAAAAGTTAGGGATAGGAAAATACAGCGCATCTGTATTCATCATGAGCATCAATATGAAGTTCATAGGACTATATGCCTACACCTTTTCCAAAAGTATATGCCTTTGGTGGGGAAATCCTAGGAATTCTAACTGAAAATTGAGAGAAAAAGTCTTTCTATCCATAGGTTTGTGTTGGATTTCAGTTTTTTTGGTATATCACTGTTGTCAAACTTTTCAAATTAGTACACATAAGTAGAATTGTACAAACATTCAAAATTGCAAATTTACTATTCTTCTGAACCAGTGTCATGCAAGAGGCACATTCATTAATCAGCAATGGCTTATCATACTCAAACGAGAATTCAGACTATTGAACCTGGTTTTTTGACTTGCAGGAACCTATTTCTCAGCAGTTTGTATTAAATTGGTTTTCCTTTGTAGATGAGGCCAAGTAAGCTCTGTTTTCACACTGTGGTTACTGTTACAGCTTGTTCTTTCTAAACATACAAAACCAACTGTTCATTACAGTGCACAGCTTGTTAATAATCTCTTCCAAAATATTGCAATAAAATATGACCCACTGGTGGAATGAAATTTGAAAGGTATTTTTCTTTCCTGTAAATTTGCTGCAAGTAGGATTGAGAAGATCAAGTGTACAGATGACCTGATATGAAGGGTTGAACAGTTGCTCTGTCTCCTTTGAGATTTGGTTTAACAGTGTCACGTGTGACACAATGCATATAATGTTATTGTGGGTGTTCTTGAGAAAGGATAGTCACCAAAGTGCTACATGTACCAGATCTTCTCTTCTTGCCTTCACACATTGAGTCGAGGAGTAATTTTCAGAGTACAAAAACATGTCAGCCTTCATTTCTAGTGTCTGCCAATTTGAATGTTTGACTAAAAGCATTAACTATAGAAGACAGGAAATCAATAGCAAGAAAGCTAGTATTACTTTGCCAGTTTTCTCACAAACAAAATCAGTGCTAGAAGAGCACAATGGTGTGTGTTTGGTACACAAATAAACCAGTGTTGATTCTGTGTAGTTACTGGTCTAGATCTACATATTCTTACATACTGAAACTGTGAAAGGATGACTGGAGAAAAGCACTTATTTCATCATAACATACATCCATAGGCTCAAACTGTCCAACATAGCATGTTTCCATTAAAAGATCTCAACTAGCCAACCAACCAACAAACCCACAAAACCTCCAAAACAAAAAAAAACACAAACCAGTAAATGGTTGTGCTGACTGCAAAAGTTTTCCATGCCTTTTTTTGTCTCCTGTGTCACCTAGGATGTTAGAGGATCTAAGAGCTCAGCAGTCCCTTGGTGATCTACTGACTTAGACAAAGGGGGAGAGGGAGAGCAGCAGTCATTCTCCCTGCAAGTTCATGGGACAGCACTAATCACATAAATAATGGCAATTAGCCTCTAAAAGCAAATGTGCCTGTGATGGGGCATGAAACAATGAGTTTCTTTTGAAGGGAGAAAACATAATACCCAAAGAAATGGGTAGTATAAGATTGAGGTGACTGCCGGACAAGACAGAAGTAGGGTTTTATGAGTGTGCTGTTGGTATTCATGTTTGTAAGTTATTGTAGTAACACTCCTATGAAGGATTTTGATTTTATTTGAATTTTTTCTTGTGGCTGATAATGAAGACAAAACCATTTGGAATGGTGTGTCCATTAACTAAGGAGAACAAGAGCCCCAATTGCTGGATTGACAAAAGAAAATTAGTGACACCATAGATGTTGAAAGTCTTTTGTTGCAAAAAAAAACCTCTTTGAATTTCTTTTGCCTTGTAGCTTCATGTGATCAGCAATAACAATAAAATCAGAAACAAAATTGCAAAGGTTTCAACTGGGACAACAAGCATGAATCCCTAATTTTTTATTAACTCGATTAGCAGTGATTCTGCAAGTATTTTCACAGCAAATAAATGCCACTAAGTATTCCTGGTAAAATAGCCAAATATTTCCATTTTTATTGATAAATGAGGGAATTGAGATTCTTATAGACATGACTGAGTCACTGAAGTGTCAGATTCAGGAAATAATGTCACGTGGTCAGATGGCATTGTCTTTTTGAGTGCAGAGGGTACCACCTTTCAGGTTAAAGAATTCCAGACTTCTAAAGCTTTATCTCAGCAAACCATAAAGTAAAGCCATGCAACAGTACATGCAACTCAGAGGCTGATGAAGGAGACAAAGGTCAGTGACACATTGAAGTCTGTGAAAAATCACTGTAAATTTCATAGAAAATTCCCTGTAGGCCTCCATTATGCACTTAGCAATCTCACTTTTGAGATTTCCCCAATTTACTGACAAAAAGCTGCATTAAATTCATCTACTTGGGAACAAAGATTGAGTTTGACTCTATTTAGGAGGAGCTTAGGTTTCAAAGATGCTATGGTGGATGTTCTATACTTTAGGATTATACCATAAATCAGTATAAATAGCACAAGAATATAAGGAAGAGCTCTTCATGCAGGCTGAATCTTTATGGTGTCAGTAAAAACAGTAGTATATTATGACTAGACATTCTATTCCACTTCATTATTACGACTAAACTTCCTATTTTTATTGTGCCCTAATAATGATGTTCCTTCTATTCCATTTTAGTATTCCTGTTCATTTGGTCTAATAAATCCTTGTTTCTCTGCAGTACCTACCACTGATCTGGGAAATGTTCCTTTTTATTTCACAATGACAAGAAAAGACAGAGACTAAGAGAAATGGAAAGTACTGTGGTGAAAGGAGCAAAGACATAGTCTGTCCAATTAGGTCATGTGTGAAACATCCAGAATTCTAAATTGTCTCCTTAATGTTATTGAGACCTAGATTAGTTTGGGGTGAGTATATTTGAGCTCTTGCATTTGGCATAATTTCCAAACATGCTTGGAATGTAGAGCTGCAATGCATGTAAAAAATTTCTGTCCAAATTAGACTCTTCATATGACTTTCAGTATGATACTTGTTGGATATACTCTGGTCACTGTCTGATACGGCATATTTCCAAGAAAAGTGATATTGCCAGTCACTGTGCAGGTTTCAGCTGTGGTAGAGTTAATTTTCTTCATGGTGACTGGTATGGAGCTGTATTTTCTACTTGTGCTGAACACAGGATTGATAATATAGACATGTTTTTGTTATTGCTGAGCAGAGCTTATACAGAGCCAAGGTCTTTTCTGCTTTTTATACTGTAATGCTGGTGAGGCTGGGGGTACATTAGAGGCTGGGAGAAGACACAGCCAGGACAGGTGACCCGAGCTGACAAAAGGGATATTCCAGACTGTGGGACATCACATCATGCTCTGTATATAAAGTGGAGAGGAAGGAGGAAGGGGAGACATTTGGGGTGGTGGTGTTTGTGTTCCCAAGTAATTGTTAGATGTGATGAGGCCCAACTGTCCCAGGGATGGCTGAACACCTGCCTGCCCATGGGCAGCAATGAATTAATTCCTTGTTTTGCTTTGCTTGTGTGCACAGCTTTTGCTTTCCCTGTTAAATGTCTTTATCTCAACCCATGACTTTTCTGGCTTTCACCTTTCTGATTTTCTCCCTGATCCCAGTGTTTGTGATGCACAGTGAGCGGGTGGCTGTGTGGGGCTTGGCTGCTGCCTGAAAATTATTGAAAATCAGTAGAATGATCAGAGTGGCAGAAACAAACAGCAAAGTGTAGTAATTTTGTATATTTACTACAGTAACTATACAATTTATTTATTTAAAAATAAACCAAAACTGAGTGGTGACATGGAATTATAATCGCATTATTTTTAATTACAGCTTCTGAGGCTAGGGAAGGAGAAATGGCAGTCTGAGGTGAGCATTGAAAGAACCTCATCAAATGCTTTTAGTGAGCTCTGAGAAGAACTTTGATGTGCTTAAAAATTTAATATTACCTGCTTCTAACAACTGTAATGTTCTTTGAAGCATGACTTTCCCATTCTGCCCATCTTTGCTGAATAATGAAAATTAAATGTTACACTTAGAGATGCTACTTTTTACCATAGATAGTTTTTCTAAAAATGCAACAGTTCTTCAATGCATTTTTTTTATGATTGCAGTACTTGGCCAAGGATGAAAACAATAATCTGATTCCTTACATACTTTCAGTGATACGCAAAAATCTGATGGATAAAAGGATTTTCTGAGGCCAAAATTAATACCCATATTTACTCATTCATTATTTTAAAATTAAGCTCTTTTTTTAGCAGCTGAGCAGCAAAGGTTTTGGTAATTCATGCAAGATTTTCCTCTAAAGGTATTTTATTAATGTAAACCTTTTTTTTGTCAACAGATCTCAAACAGATTTTCGCTGATGAAGAATATGTTGTTTTAGCAGCACATATATATAAATATTTTAACGGACTTTAAAGATGCTTATTTTGGGCAAATTTTTACTATTATTTAAACAAGGTGAAGAAAACAATGTATTCTGATTCCAAAGTCTTTTCTTGTATATTTGCCTTTATACCAATTTCAGCCTTAATAAATTGTATTGTGGTGAAACAACCATGAAACTGATAAAGTAAGTCTTTGCAAATAAAAATGATACAGGACATAGAATTGCAACAGAAAAAATTCAAAAGATATTTTTGATACAGGGTCTCTGATACACAACATAGAATCACAGCATTTGAAAAATAATTCTAACTATAAGTCATATTCTGTTTTCTCTCTTCAATGCATGTTGTAATAGTCTTTCTTAGCATACAACTACAAAAAATAATGCTGAAACAACTTTTTCTGACAGTGAAATATTTGAAAATGTAACTGATTGATGCACAGAACTCGCTTCACTGGTTTAGAGCTTCACTGAATAAAGCTTTCATATGCACTCTCAGATTTTGCAAGATAAAGGTATACAACAAGTTACTAATTAACTCTGGTTATAAACTAAGAGAAAACATGTAGTAAAGCAAAAAGAACTCTTGAGTAGATCTGAAACAGGTTGGTTTGAGTTTGTTCTGTGTTTTGTCTTAAGTCCCAGTAAAACAAATGATAGGTAATTTCAGTTACTGTATATATCCTTAAGTATAATTTTTTGTTGTAGCTTCCAAAACAAGAAGGGTGTTTGTTGAAACTAATATTTTTTTAAGTGTAAATTAAAATTTAATTCAGTATAGCTTTAATTTCAATAGAATTTAAAGCATAGCACAATCTAGGTTTTAGTGTTGTCATTATAATAATGTTTAACAACTTGTAATGCAAATTACAGAGTCTAGATCATAAAAGGAAAGGTAAAAATATGTGTATTTTCAGATCTTGAATAAGACTGCCCAGTCAACAAAGGAAATGTGTCATGTGCATGTACAAACTGAATAAATTGGTAGTAAATCTAAATTTACTAATTATTTAAACTGAACATTGGTATTAATTTATCTTCATTGTTCACTTTGAGTGAAATTACTTCAGAAACTTAAGGACAAACCTATTGTGATATTCTTAATTCAGCAGGGCTTAACCATGACCAGCAAGGTGAGGAGCAGTTCACACATCCCTTGGCACAGACCACTCCTCAAAGAGCTGCCTTTAGAATTTAGAAATTCAACCAGTATGGACAAAAGTGTCAGTGTTTATGTCTGTCTTTAGTTTTTGTATTTCAGTGGTTCAGATTTCACTGCAAATTCTTTGAGCTCTTCAGCACATGGAAGGTTAGAATCAATAATTTAGTATCATAATGAAGAGTAATTAAGGCCTTTCCTAGATACCAGAAGGTGATCAAGGAAAGCTCACTTCTTTCTTTCCAAGTCTCATCTGCTGCTATCAAGAGTAAATGAAGCGCAACTCATGGTTAATGAAGTTTTTACTATTCTACTAAAATTAAATTTAGTCTCTTAAAATGCCTTCCTTTTGCCTTTCCTACATAATTTCTGTCCCTACTTTGTCTATTTTAGTGGAGTCATATGCCATATTTAGCCCAGACAAGCGTTTTTAGATTTTACTAATTTCAAAACATTGTCAAGTAGATACACTAGTGTGTCTTCTCTATATATTGTCAGCCTGATTCATGTGCCTGTAAGTTCATCTAAGACTCTTTCCACTGTTGCACAGAAAACAAATGATCTTTCAGGGAAATACATGTCAGTGTTTCAATCACTGCTGCTGCTTTTCAGTTAGGATTATTAAAAATCTCAAACTTTATTCTCCTAGAAGTGCAGAACAACTGCACTTTAATAATTTTAGATGTTGGAGTCCAGTTTAAGAGGATGATTTGTAGCGGTAAGGCACTACAGTGATTAATGAGATTTCAGTAGCTTTTAGATAGCTTCTGACCTAGAGAAAAAAAATCAACAAACAAAAAAAATCCCACCCCAAACCCATAAGGCAGATTATTTGTGTGCCTTTCGCTGCTTCTTGTAAAGGGTTAATGGACCCCTAAATGTTTCATTTTTGAATGAGAACCATTTCAGCAAGAATTTTAGCAGATGCAGAGGACATTGAAGGAACTTGTGAAAATTCCTTGTGTTCTGCTTTATAAAGTCTGTTAGGCACATTTGGCACAAGTTGTGAATCTGACCCTGAGTTACAAGCATTTAAATGGTCCAAATAAAATGCCATTTCTGTAATACTTTTATATTTTCCCTTTTTTCCAAGTATATATTAAGTACACATCTGAAGAAACAATATTGTACTCCTTTATTTTAGATGTAGGTAGCAGTCACAAGAGATTAAATGCTGTTAACGTGTAACGAAGCATGAAGATGACAAGATATATAAACCAGAGGCTTTTCAGCTCAATCACATCATCCAGCACGTAGTTATATAGATTTTGTATTTCAGACACCAATGTCACCTCGAGGTTGAAATCACTCTAGATGAATCTCTGTAAGTATAAATAAGATAGTTGCTCACACCCCAGTTACCGTCCGAATTTAAAAATAGAAAGGAAAACAAGTCGTCCTGAATTTAGAGATGAGTTATTTGTGTGTGGTGTTTGTGATGGAAAATTCTTTCTAAAATAAACACAGTAATAAATTGTCTTCTTTTTTCCTCTCATATTTTAAGGAGACAGCCTGCTTCAAGTGACAGAGTACTAGACTAGACTGATCCTGGTCTCTTTTAGTATTTGACTAATACATACAGCACTATCTCTTAAAGGCATTAATTGTATCAAGCAAAATATTTTTCTGTAGATTTTCTATTAAATTTCTTTAAAGCCACATGCAGAATGTTACTTTCCATGTTGTATTTTAGTTCCACTGACTCTAATACATATGATACGCTGATGGGCTTTTGAAATCCTGAAAAAGAGGAATGTGACAGGGAGCTTACCTGGGACTTCAAAATATAATACAAATCATTTAACTACTATTACAAAATTTTTATAAATGCTGAATAAACGTGTCAATTAATAAATGTATCAGCCTCCATTAATTTAGTTCCTTCACTTCATTACAGAAACACAATATTAATCAAAAATTTATTAGTAGTGTTCTGCTAAAGCCAGCGGAGGGCAGACTTGAATTGGAAACTTTTTGCCACTGCAGTTACTTGAAGTTAAAATACCAGCTATATCGTGTCTTGAGCTCAAAGTCTCATCACTTCTCTACTATTCTAATTACACTTGTGCTGGATAAAAGCCTCTTTGCAGTTGCTGTTTGACAAAATGAGTGTTTTGCAAATGTTTAAATAAAGATGCTAATATGAAAGTGAATAAATCAGTGTATTAGCAGCTGTGTGTTACTCATCAGGGATAATCCACACTGCTTAATCTTTAACCATGTATATCTTGAAATGTTTGTTAAAAGCTAGTGAATATAATTATCCCCATTTTACAGATGAAGAAACTGAGGAATAGAGTGGTAACCCTACACATTACCCATCTGGGTGACCTACAGAAACAAGAACAAAATCCAGATTGTTGAGATCTAATCCAGAACTTTGCAACATAAACTATTTTAACTCTTGCAAACATTATGGAAATTATTGCTAGCACCTTAAATTGTGGAGACTGAGGAGCTTACAGTGATGAAATAGCAGGCAACCTGACAGGTTGTAGATCTTAAGAAGAATATTCTTCTCAAGAAGATGGGTGGCAGTCAGATCAAATGCCTAAAGATCCACTTTAAAAGAGTATTTTGTTATTAAAACAAGTACTTCACATTTTTAGGCCCATTTGTTATTCATTAAGTTAGTCTTTCCAAAAACCTTTGTGATAGCCTGTGACTGCTGCTTGTTATGTGTAATGTGTCATGGTTTCCCACATTTTTAAGTTCTGTGTGAATGTTTGTAAGAATATATTATAAAAGAGGCCACTTTAAGCTTCTTGGTCATTTCTCCTTGTACCTCATGTAATTGTACACCTCACAAAGAGCTGTCACCACCAAATTGTCATCACTTTCCATAATTCACAGAGGCCTGAATATGCAATTATCTCAAAAGGGAAAAGATTCATTTACTCTTCTGCAGAACATAAAATCTCCTTGAAATAACCACTAATTGAAGGCATTTGTATACAGGCTCATTTTATACTAAACCACTGGATGCCTCGGCTCAAGAAGCAGCAAGAAAGATAACAATTCAATTAATGAAAACTGCTGCTTTGAGAAATGTGGTTTCCAGTGTCAAAGTTATTTTATTCATCCCTAATTATACATTGCTGAAAACTATTAACCATTATTAGGGGCAGATAAGTCTGAGGTTTGTGGATATGGCTGGTTCTTCCTGCTGTAAGCTTCACAGGTTTACACCTCTAACTCCATAATTATCTTTTCTTTCACTAATCCTAGTTGGTGTATATTCTGTTTGTACCCAACTTTCTCTTTTATTTGTAAAATATGTGTGAAATATTCAAAACCTTAGTGATTTAAGAGCAGTTAAGATATTTCTTCCTCAGAAACACATCATTGTTACATACAGTTGTGTTTGTTGTGCTGAGCAGGCCCAACTGAGTTACAGATAAGGCAAAATAACTATATTAGAGCAGGTTGGCCAAAAGCTTGTCCCTGTATTTCTTTATATGGAAAATAAAGGATAGATGTATGTGCTGTCTGAATAGAGAACATGATGATGTTGTGTGCCTGTGCCAAAATAAATCCAATAGTATTTTACTGGAAAAGTAAACTCAGTTTTGGATTAAAAAAAATTGGAATATGCCATGTATAAAATACATACTTGATCAAGATCAGTTCCTCTGGTAATGTTCTTTCAGAGGTGAGAGTTTTAATGACAGGGAAAAGATACTTCTACATCTATGGAATTTAAAGCCTGCTGCTGTCAAGTGGCCAGGACCCTTAAATGTGTGTTGAAGTGTCCTACTCTTAGTACATCAAAAATGTTTATACTTGCTGTCCCAAGTAGTAGAAAGAACACCAGCAAGTGCTTCCATGTTTAGAATTCTGTGGAGTCTGCTACCTGTGAGCAGACTCCACTTAAATAAAGTCTCTGGAATTACTGATTGCTAAACTCATTCTTGACATACTTCACCCTCCAACAGCCTGCTGCAACTTCTGTTACACCTTCTGGGATTCTATCTATAGCAGTTGCTTTCTCTCCCCGGTTGGCTCCAAGCCAGAAATATATCCATTTGCACAAATGCTTCTTAACCTTGTTCACATTGGAGCTGGGGGGGTAGGGAGGGAGTTATATTTTTTTTCTTTCTGCTTGTCTAGTTGGTGGATACTTTTATAGGAAATTCCGTACTCGCCATATTCGCTGTGTAATGGACAAGTGGTTACAATGCCTTTTCCAAAGTACTCTTTGTTTAAATGCACTGAATAAAACTATTTCTCCATGGTCATTTCATGGGCGTCTTACTGTAACATGGGAGCCCTAAGCAAACACATTTTATCAATTTTCTCATAGGGTTGTATTCTTCCTTCTCACTAGGGCATTCTCAGCTAGAGAAAAAGCCTTCTCAGACAGAGAAAAAGCCTTCAAGACTTGCAGAGTAGCAAGCGCTTCTGGAGGCTGAAAAAAACACTAAGGCACAAACATTTCTCACCAGCTACCTGGCAAGTTCCAGTCATGAAGAAGTCCCTGTCATGAATAAATTGGTTTATAACTGACAGGGAAGATTGTGCTTACCACACGAATGCTACTGGTACCCAAACTAGCTTGTCTTCATTCTGAAAAACCTGCAGCTCACACACATACGTGTACAGCATCCAGCTCTGGGGTCCTCAGTGCAGGAAGGACATGGATCTGTTGGAGCGAGTCCAGAGGAGGCCACCAAGATAATTAGAGGGATAGAACACATCTCCTACAAGGAAAGATCGAGAGAATTGGGGTTGTTCAGCCTAGAGAAAAGAAGGCTTCAAGGCAACCTAATTGTGCCCTTTCAGCAACTGAAGGGAGCCTACAGGACAGATGGAGAGGGACTAATTACAAGAGCATGTAGTGACATGACAAGGGGTAATGGTTTCAAACTGATGAGTAGGCTTACATTAGACATCAGGAAAAATTCTTTGCTGTGGGGGTGGTGAGGCACTGGAACAGCTTGCCCAGATAAGTTGTGGATGCCTCATCCCTGGAAGTGTGTAAGATCAGGTTGGGGTTCTGAGTAACCTGGTCTAGGAAAGGTGTCTCTGCCCGTGGCAGGGGGGTTGGAACACGATGGTCTTTAAGGTCCCTTCCTACCCAGGCAATTCTATGATTCTATGTACATGTGTATAGGCACTTCTGCATATGAATGTAAACAGAACTGCAGGTTTATCAGAATTAATTGAAAATGAGCCAGCTTGGGTATCAATACCAGCACCATTTCTGAGGATTTATGCATAGACTCATATAGCAAACCTCAGCTGCAGCTTTGAAGTCCTCAGTGTTTCACCTACCTAGAACTACCTCTGCAAATATTTGATATTAGGAGCCCTTTGATTGGAGCAATTAGGTTGATACATAGGAGTTCTATGGTAAAGGCAGGAACAGATAGTTCTGATTTTTCTGACTCAAATTTCCACAACAATTTTTTTTTTTAATGTTTTCATGCACTTCTGTACAGTTGTGGTGAATGCTGTACCGGAGTCCAATCCAAGCTCTGGAAAAGACAAAAAGGATGTGGTCACAAACATAGTCACAGACCATGGCTCTATGTTTGCATGCTAGATCATGAATAAGGATTCTGCATTAATATTGTACATAGGACAGTGTGTGGCATCTCTTACTGCATTCTTCTGTGGCATTTTAACCACATTTAACTTCCATTTTTATTAGATCTCAACCTTAGGAAAAAAAAATGCAAGTTCTAGCTTGTGCAAAATTTTATTTATTTCCTGCTCTAATAAATCCAGCCTTGCAACTTCCAGTCCTCTCGGGTGTACAAATACCTACCCCTAGAAAACATTCCTCTGCAGTAGAACTCATAGGGTAAACTGCTGGATCAGTAAAGTTCTGTTCTCTCTAAGGTACTGCATCATGCATTTGCAATTTTGTTCTCCCCTTAATGCAGCTGGAGTTTCAGGCTGTCCCATTTAACTGCATCTGTGTCACAAGTCACTGACATCACAAACACATTTTAGCCACAAATTAATCGAGTTACAGAAAGAACAAGCCAGGAGCATGCAAGCTCCTACTGGTCAGTTTTCAGTTGATCAGCTTTTAATAACTACCTGCAAAAGATTAATTAGTGACTTCAGTGTGATATCCTACATTTCAAAGTGTCTAATTGCTGTCATGTAGCTGCACACCTAACACTGACTGCTAACTCCACTTCATACCCAGCACTGGTCAGCACTAGCAAACCTCAGCTTCAAGGTTTAAGGTAGAGTCAGCATTTTGCCTCCTGTCAGCAATAATCTATAACTTCCATTGCTGGGAACAAGCAGAAAGATATTAAACCAGAAATGGTTTGGTTTTCACCTACTAACAGTAAATTTAGAGCAGTAACTTTATTACATCAGTGGGAGAAGACTGTTCAAATCTTCCAGCATGTCATGGGAAATACAGACTATCAGTTTTCCATTCCTATTTTGGTGAGCATAATTTTGTTATTTTTAAAGCTGTTGATATTGGCCACCTCAGTGTTTTCATTATTTCACACATATTTTGGCATTTCAAGAAGTCTGTGCTTCAGCAGATATAGGGGATATAGTGTGTGGGTCCACAAATTTAGAGTTTCTTTCACCAAGTATGATATATTACATTTACAGGCTTCGTTTACACTTCAACAGAACATTCATCTGCATGCTGTCAAAGACTGGTGGTGGTGGGGCATTAAAATAGATATTTTAGAGAGATTATGAATTCTAATAAAAGGGCATCAGGACTGTCTACAGCAGTTGTAGTGATCTGTAACAGCAAAGCAAAGGACGATGTGAGTTAAGAACGAATGAAAATGTGTGAAAGCAACAGCAGGCGCAGCAAAACAGAGGGTTAAAAGGACAGACACTTGTTAACACAGAAAACCCTTCCCAGTAGAAAAGTTAAAGAATTGCTGTGTTTACATCAAGGCCAAAGACCTGCACTTTGAAAACAGCCACAACACAGATGACCTCTCAGTAAATGAGCCAGGATCCCGATCCCAGGAGGATGGTACCAAGGCTGCAGCGTCAGATACGCCTTGCCTTCCCTGTTATCCTGTCTGCAAAACACACATGTTGAAAACAGGGAAAAACAGGCAATGGGCAGCATCGTGGCCTATCATCTGTGGAGAACAAAGGAAACAGGATTTTGAGGTAAAAGATACCAGCTGATGCCTCCTGAGGTAAATGACAGATCTGTCCAGAAACCACTTTGTTGACCCTAGTCAAGGGCTTGTAGTGGGCGCGTAGCAGCCACATCCCTGTTCCTTTTTGTCAAGCTGAAGGGATCCTGGCCAGGCCACTGGGACTCTATGAGTTGGTAATCAAGAATATAGAAGTGTCAGAGTGTCAGAGAATTAACTCTACAGCAGAATGAGTGTGAGTGCATAAAATTAACTTGCTTAAAGATTTTGTAAATAAATACCTTCCATAAGATCTCACACTGTTTCCTGTGTTCAGCGATTTCCCACTCTTACACAAATGAAGTCATGCTTGCTGAGGACCATATCATAATTCCCCAACAGACAGAGGGACAGAGATGCTCATTACTTGCTCTAATTCTTGCATTCCTTCCTAGATGTGGCATAGTAACAAACTCTGTGGCAATTTATCTACAAGTACATAGATTATAATTTCCTCCTTGAGCTTTTCCATAAGGTTGGTTTGCCTGACACACATGGATTTTGTACAGCATTTCATGACATGGAATTTAGGCTTCTTTGAGAAGACCCTGGAGTTTTCTACTGGAGTACTCCACTACTGGAGTAAAATAATCATTGAATCATAGTTGAGTAGTTATTGATAAAAACCAAATAACTCCATGGAAAGACACATGAAAAACAAAGGGTTGGAAAGAAAGTGAAGCAGGAAAGCTGAAAAAGTGTGATGTAAGACCTGAAACAATAAAAATGAGTTGGCCTGACACAAGAACAATATGGACTTAGCCAGAGTCACAGTATTACTCAAAGTTGGTAGGACATGTGTATAATACCTTCCAACACCCCACACTATTCTGGATCTGTAATGCTAGAAGGGCTCAGCTACAACAAGGCTGGACTGTAGCATGCAGAAAGGGAGATTTGGATTTGTTTTCTTTCACAAGCTTTGATAGGGTTCACATATCAAAAATGAGATTAGGGCAGCAGAGAGTATGGCCCTTTGCACCTCCCAGTAAAAACCTGGAGAAATAAATACCTTTGTCCTTCTCCCTCACCATAGTAACACTAAAATAAGCTACAATATGTATGTCCATTTACCTTGTCAGCCAGATGTCAGTGAGGCTCAAAGTCCTTGTGTTAAGTACTGCAAAAGGCTTTTCCCAGAGGACTAATCAGATGTTACCTGGGAGCTGGCTGTTTTCGATCTTTGACACGTATCATGTTTGTTCTGACACAATTATATATTTATTCTTTCAAATTTCTTTTGCAGAAAGTAGAAAGTCTACTGGTAGCTCAGCAGCCAGTTGGCCCCTGCTGTAACCTTGGTCTTTCTAAATGTATTGAGAATGTTACACCTGCTAATTTAGCAAGGACTGGTGACATGCTCAGTGCTGCATAAAAGAGCTGCTCCCTCACAGCAACTGAAGGGAAAGAGGGCAGGAGCCATAAGGAATTGATGCTACTTAGAGATCAATACCTGGCAATGTTAACCTGGTAAGTGTGAAATCTTTGAGACGCCAAGTTTGTGTCCAAACAGTCAAATGTTTTATCATTATTAACATCACAAACAGGATTTTCTACCCAAGTAAAATGTCTTAAATCCAGCAGTCTCATAATTGTCCTGTCTGGAGTGCCTCTAGATCTATAGAGCTCTAGAGCAGAAATTCTCTCTGTATTTCTTCTCTTACAATCAATACTAGAAGGCTTGCCAAGCTTCTGCCTTCATATATATTTGGCACTCAAATCAAAAAATGAGGCCTGAGGAGGGGGAAAGATTAGTTGTTAAGAACTGTGTCTGCCACACAATAAACTATGTATTTGAGGGGTGAAAAAAGGGATGTGCAAAAATAGGTTTAAACCAAATTTGTTCCCTCACACAGCTGGACCAGGGTAAGGGTTCTGAGGGATAGTCTCAGTTGACTACCAAGTCCTGCTGGAAGAAGGAGATGTCCTGTCTGGAAGATGTGCAGCCTAGCCTGGTGACAACAAAAGCTGCTCCACTGAGGGTGCTCAGGACTCTCATGCTCATAGCCAACAACATCAACTTCTGACTTGTCATGCAAGACAGGTCACCAGAGCCCAGCACAATGAGTAATCCACTTGCTAGATCATCTTCAAGGATAAAGAGTCTTAATTCGGGCATTACTAAATTACAGAGCTTCAAAATTACACTGCTGAAATTTAATTAAGCTGTGAAAGCAGCCAGGCACTGAGTACTGACAGTAATTCAGCCATGCCACAAGTGCTCAGCCTCACTTCTGCTGCAGCTCCATAGGAGGCAATAACCAGGAGCTCAAAAAAAGAGGCACATGAGCCACTGCCAAAATGTAATGAGCTCTCATTCAGCTGTGTAACAGCTGTTTTGAAGCCATCACATAAGCATTTTCATTAAAATATAAAGAAGATAATTGGAAAACCCTGAAAAAAAAAAAAAAGCCTCATGAACCTGCCTGCAAAGAAGCACAATGTAAGTAGGCCAGCCCAGGCATCACTTGCAAATGAAGCTCAGACTATCAAATCTCCAAGAAGATGAGGCACATGCTGAGGAAAAGGTTTGGTGTGTTACCCTGGCTACAGAGGCAAAGGGTGCTCTATCATCTGCTGATAGGTACCTGGTAAATACTGCTTTGGTTAACTAACTGCAAGAGAGAAATCTCAGGGGAGCTGAATAAAAGGCTGGCACCTCTGACAGTTCTCTTGTGAAGTTTATGTGACAGTAATACAGTAACAGTCATGGCCAGATCTTTGACCATGAGGGCAGAATTCAGCTGCACTCAGAGTTTTTGGAAGCCATCAAGAGTGGACAGGAGATGGAACAGGATCATAGAAGCATAGAACAGTTTGGGTTGGGAGAAACCTTATAGATTTCGTAGTTCCCACCCCTCTGCCATTAGGCAGGGACATCTTCCACTAGACCAGGCTCCTCAAAGTCCCATCCAACCTCACAGAGATAATCTCCTTCTGTGTATTTTATATACAACACATAGACAAACAATGAAAAAGACACATACAAGTGTTTCTGACATGCTTTCCTTGTAAAATTAGGAACAGAGCATTTTAAAATGCTGGCATTTCTGTGTAAGAAAATCCCATGGTCCCTACCAGCCCTGTATAGATGGTAAGTGTTTCTCTGATTGCATGGTCATGATTAGGTCTAGCAAGTAAAATACAAAGCATTAAAAAAATCACATTGCTAGCAAGTAAAATACAAAGCATTAGAAAAATCACATTGCTGTTCAACAAGTAACTCTCTCTGCCCTGACAGCCCAGTGAGAAGACACTGAAATTATGGAATTATGCCTTGACCCCTATACTATAGAATACCTTTAAATAGTGGGATAGGTTCCCTTCCTCCAGAGGCAAGTTTGCACTACTGTCAGAAACTTTGGTTTGTTCTCATTCACCTTAGGGCAGCTGAGTTTCTGTTAACACAGAGAAAAGGTGATAAATCTGACAAACACTGTTAGAAGACCATCTTATCTGAAAACATGCAAACAAATTCCATTTACCTCAGTCTGTAACACTTTGATGTCAGTGTAGGCTGCCAGTGGTATCAGTGCTGTTGGGTCTTTTTTGATTCTTTGATGGAGATATTCTATTTTCTTCCTTCACAGGAATCATAAATGGTAGCTGTTCCTTATGCAGAAGGACTCCTTATTTCTTACACTGCAAAACACCCTTTGAGTAAAAGGGAGAAGGTGGAATGGTATTTTTGTTTCTGCCTGAAAAAGCAGATCCATACCATAACTACACAGACAAACGCAGGAAGTGGAGTGGGATGCATAAACACATTTTCAACTCAAATGCCAACATTTCTGGGCATGCTGCCCCAAACAGTCTGGTGTTTGAGTAGACACCAGCTCTTGGATAGATTTCTGCACTTAGAGAAGTAAAAGTGCCTCTCAGAAATGCCATTCATCTCGGCCCTTGGGAGCAGAGAGACCCAGAATGACACCCACTTGCTCACGTGTTCCTAAGAGGGCCAAGGTGAGAGGGAGCAACCCAAGGCTTGGTCAGATTTGAGAGGGCTCTTATGCCATAGAGGCACACATGACTGGTACGCCTTTCAAGCAGACACTGTATGTATGACTGAAAGATGACCTCCAGAGATGCTCCAAAACCAGCACCACAGCACTAAAGAACTGGGACCAAACAGAGCAAGCCACTACAGAAGCTCAGAGCTTGCATGTTGAAAGCTCTGGTTGGTTCTATGAGGTATCCATGAAGTATGACTGCTGGCCCAGAAGAAATTAATCTGAAAGCCATTGACTTTCAAGTAATAATCTGCAAGCAGGTGATGTTCTTCTAGGAAACTGTGGACCTAAAAAAGGAGGTTTAAGGTAGGTGCAATCAAAACATAGTCTAAGATGAAGGAGGACATTCTTCTCTCACAGGTATCAACACTGCCACTCTTACTGAATTCAGAAGTCAAGGCGTTTGCTGATCGAATGCAGAACATCCATCTTCATTCCAGGCAAGAGAAAATATTTTGCAAGGATGCTGGAGCCTCCCATGAGGTGCTGTGGATAGTGACAGAAGAAAGCAGTACTGCAGCTGATCTATTGAAATCAGACCAATGCTGTGCTATCCTTTTGGAGCAAGCCTTTCTGGCTGCAGCTGTCATGAGGAGGAAGTGACATCAAAGGCTCTAGTCTAAGTGGGCAAAGCATTAATTGCCCTTTAATCTTCCTTTAATTTTTAATCCATGCTTTGGAGTCCTCAATGTAAGCAAGGGCAGATATTCAGGCAAATACCCAATTCCCTGTTTTCCAGACACAGGTGAATAAATGAAGGTTTCAGTAGTGTGCTTTCTCCTATAGGTGAGGGTACTGCATACTTTCTCATCTTCAAACAACTAAATGTTGTAAAGACTCAACTCCCTTTTTCAACATGTTTCTCACTTTTTAAGTTATTAAGGAAGAAGAATGACTAAACACTAATAAACTGGACTAATAATGGTTTCCTGCCATCAGAAAACATAATATTTCTGCATCCCATGTCCAACACTGAGTTACCTGAAGCAGAATGGAAGACATAATTGATGTGTGGGTAGGAAAGTGCCTCCCTTTCACTGTTAGCCAGACATTAAGCCACCTTCTCTACCATGCTGAATTGCTCTTCTTACCTCATACACATTGTTAGATTCTGCCTGATCCTCACAGATGAAAAGTGCTTACTCAGGGGAAAATCTGAGGAACATCTGGCAATGTATTGTAGTGCATATTGCTTATTACCTTTTTTAAATTGTGATAATTATATCATCATCTCCAGTTCCTGGGGCTGCAGGTTACAGGTTTGGGCTCTACTGTACCCAACAATCAGCCTCTGAGGTTTAAGGCTTTGTCTTCATTCCCACAGTCATTTGTAGTATCTGAACCTACACAGGTCAGTCCTCGAGCCTGGAAATCCATGAGGACAGGAGAGACAGGATCAATTTTTATGGGACCCTAATTTGAAAACCGTGCTTGGTTTTTAAGCAGTGTTTTAGGGCAGGCACAGGTAAACTATCAAATGGACAATAAACTTTTGAGAAAAGCAGTCATTTATACAACTCTGCATTTTTTAGTTGACACCCAAAGCTGTTATAGATTAAAAGTAGTCAATTTCCAGATTTCAGTTTCAGGCAGCTCTGCTTAGTTTCAAAGAGTCTGCAGAAAAATTGCATTTGACAATAGCACTCTTCTTAATAATTCTATGCCTGGTCCTAGGATATCTTTCTGACACTTAATCTATTTTATTTTGGTTTTAGTCCAAAGAAGGGCAGTGAAGCTGGTAAGAGGTCTAGGGCACAAATCTCACAAGGAGCAGCTGAGGAAGATGAGGGTGTTAAGCCTGGAGAAGATGAAGCTCAGAGGGGACCTTGTTGCTCTCCAGAGTAAAGGTGGGGGCCAGTCTCTTCTCTCAGGTGACAAGTGAGAGGAGAAGAGGAAATGGCCTCAAGTTGTGTCAGAGGAGGTGTGGAGAGGATAATAGAAAAAAATTCTTCCCTGGAAGGGTTGTCCAGCATTGGAACAGGGAAGTGGTGGAGTCACCATCCCTGGAGGTACTTAAAAGATATGTAGATGGGGCACCTGGGAACATGGTTTGGTGGTGGGCTTGTCAGTGTTAGGTTAGTGGTTGGATTCAATGATCTGAAAGATTATTTCCAGCCTCGATGATTCTTTGATTTTTTTGCATCTATTTACCATTCAAAAATCAGACTAATACAATGTACTATACATATATTAGATTCTTGTTGGCTATATGGCCTAATTTTAATTCCTACACTTTGAATGAAGATTAGTTTTATGCGACACTGAAAGCAGTCACCTCTCAGTAAGGCATTTAGCACAGGGGTATAGCAGCTCCAGCTCCTCCAGAGCAGTGATCAATAACAGTGACACGTTACTCTTATGCCACAGCAAGTGACATATGGCCATGTAGCTGCACATTATAATTAACCACTGATTAACAACAGAAAGAGGATTGACTGTTACATTCAATTAACTTGCCTTCCTTTCAGCTGACAAGCAGCTGAGTGCTGAACATTTAATACACTTTTTGCAAATTTCCTTTCCTGCAAGTATTATAATTGCAGTAATTAGCACAGATCACATATGACAGCAAAACTCTCATTTCATCTATACAATAAAGTAGCTTAGAAAAAGTTAGGTTTTGTCTGTTTTATTAATTAACTAACCAGTATTTCTCTTCTACCACAAATTCTCATGGAATTCCATGAATTTTTTCAGATAATTTAGTCAACTTCTAGATAACTCTACAGAAAATTTTCCCAATATGATTGGGGTTGTCATCAGTTGATGACAGTCACATGCACATCTACAAAGAGGTACATCTGTGTACCTGTGTGAAGAATGATCCAGGTGTCTCACATTTGCTGTTAAATGAGTTGGTATTTTCTCACATGCTGTTTCCTTTCCTTTGGACTGTATATTAGTCCATAGGGAAAAAAGCTGCCAAGGCACCCTGAACCTCCTTTTTTTCTTTCTTCTGTTTTCCATATGGTGGCCTGTTCGTATTCCCTAACAGGGACTTGATGTTTTATTTGACTTGACATTTTGATTTGCCTGTCAGAATAGTGTAGAGGTTAGAAGTGACTGGTAAAAGTAGAAAGGAGTTTATGCTAGCTAATAACCTTCCCACTGAGCAGATATTGAGAAATTTGAGCAAAAGTTGTCAAGTCAGATCACACTCCTGACAAAACGACCCACAAAGCGCCTTCAGGAGGGTTACCCTGCTGAGCTTCATGTCATCCATTCAGGTAATGAAAGCCATGAAGAAGAAGGTTAATGCCAGTACTTTGTATAGCACAGTCCCACAAACCTCAAGGAAATGTAATCTGCTGTGGTACCTGAGAGCAGATCAGGCACTGACCTTGAGTCACCACGTTGTTCCTCCTGGCATTGAGTCCCCTCTACTCAGAGGGTGGTGCCACCAAGGGCAGCTGTGGGGTCACCGTGGTGCAGGGAATGATGCACAGCTCAGGCTGTGCCCTGCCCAGGGTGCCCGGCCTCCTGCTGGCATTTCCAGGAGTGATACCGACCACAGGAACACCTTTGGCCTTCAGATGTGCATCTCTGTCCTTGTACTGACTGGCCATGGGGTGGCAATGTCAATCTTCAAGAAAACAGTTTTTACACTTGCTTGCTGCTCCTCCCTCTTTGTGGTTTTTCCCTTGTTCTCTTTTTATAGTGAAGGAATCTGTACTTACATTTAAATTTCCTTACAGAAGTTGAATTCTGCTTTTTCTTCTAGGAATAGTTCATCACCAAGACTTTCTGACCCCATGAAGGCTAGACATTCTCTTCTGCTCCCTCTTCATTCAGTTCCTTGCAGGTGCTCAAGTATATTCCTTAAATTAATTTTATGTTAAATGCCAACTTTCCACAGAATTTTCCTCTCATTCCAAAGGTGGCAAATGCCAGAGACTCAATCCTTCGGCTAAATCTTCTTTGAACATTTCATTTTGTGCTTTCCAAAAGGTACCAGACATATATTTCCTGGCAGCAAACATGACAAGAAAGTCATCAGCACTTAAGCTTACGTAGAGGAGTGCAGCCACCAGTGCTGCCCAGAAATGTTCTTCTAGTCCCGGGGTAGGTTGTTTCAGGACTAAATTCCCTGTATTTTTTACTGTAATAGTTCCAGCACTTTACTTCCTTCCCAAAAAGGAAGCAGAGGCAGGGAAGGGGCAGAATGCCACAGCACAAGTTCTGCCTGACGGGAAGATGCCCGCCCTTGCAGTCAGGATGGAATCAGGGGAGAAGAGATTTCTTCCAAAAGCTCTCAGCTTTATGTGTGTCTCATTTTGCGCAGTTTCTTCATTCATACAAAAGTGGCCCCAGAAACAGGCAGAGAGGAAGCGACATTTTGAACTGCTCTTGCAGCTTCTGGTTTCGCCTCCCATTCACCTCTTTTCCCAGAGCTCAGTACAAAGCGTGCTTTGTGTGACACGTTCCTCCTTTCAAGCATGAAACAACTATCCCTCAGCCCTTGTGCTGTACACAGCCTACTCTTGTTGGAGTAGGAAGGAATAATTACAGGGATTGTGTACGTGGTACTGAATGTCAAGGCATATTAAAACTGTTCAGTCTCTCAAGAGCAAATCAAAATTCTTCCAAGGGACTGCTTTTCTGCCTGAAATTGAATTACACCATCAATTACCTTACGAGTAGATTTACCTAGTAACTAATTTTGTTGGGGTATTTAAGAATTTACTCATCTCACCATTACCAGAATGCGTCAAAACTCTCTGTGCTCCCAAACACCACCATTTTTCATGCAGTATGGCTCCTCAGGTACAACACCCACCATTCATGGAGAAGGGGGCCCATGTATCGTGCTGCAGTCCGTATCACACATGCCAGGTTTTATGAAAAAGGTGGGTCATGCAGTCTGGATCTTGGAGAAATCGATTGCTCAGCAATTTCGTATTTGTCCATAAGCGTATTTTATTTTGTGCAATGATGCCAAAGCAGGGAACTAGCAGGAATTGTTCAGTGTTTTTGTAGCATGGCTTCCTACGCTGGCAGCAGGATAAAGCAAGTTCTCATGGATAACCAAGGAAGCTTAAAGATTTGAATTTGATACAGTATGCAAGACAGTCAAGGGGCTCTTTCCCAAACCATATAGTTAAGAATTAAGATTTGTCAAAGGACTCAGCTAGAGCTGAACATGTACCATCCACTTATAAGGAAGCTTTAACAGCCTTGCTGCTATTCCACATGAAAATTCAAAAGCTGGTAAAGGTATTGCATACTTCTAAGTGGGATCATAAAGCAATAACAGCAGAAATGAGAATGAGAGAGAGATTTGTGCTCTATTTCTTTCCTCCCCTACTTTAGACATTTGAAAATGGCTGAAAATGCAACAACTTCATGATTAGTCATATAATCTGAACAGATGCTGTTTGAATCCTAAATCCCAGCACCTGTCCACATTATTTCAGGCTGATCTTTACAGCCTGGCCAGAGAACCACTAAACCATATCTATTCTTCCTAGACATCTGCCTGCTTGTAAGGTCTTAAGCAAAGGGGACAGCTGCTGACATTCAGAGCTCTGCTGAAGCCACTGATGCTGTGCTAAAGCTTCTTTTGGCTTAATTCAGCAGGAAAAGGGAATGTAGGGATTCGATTCAGTCAGAATCAGTAGGAAGGCAGCAATGCTAAACCAGTTGTTCAGGGTGAGAAGGGAGAAAGACATGGGATATACACCTCGTGGGTGTCAGAAAAGGTCTTCCTAACTCAGGATGTCCTGAATCAGTTTGACAGTGCCTTTATCTTTCACCAGTCAATAAAGAGAGAGAGATGAAATCAGTCCTTTTGTTAAAGAGTATTGGATTGGTATTTTCTAATGGCTGAAATGAGGAATATGAATCCTAATGAACTAACAAGTAAATGACATATCAATGATATTACCTTCTGAAAGTAGTTCTACTGATTTATTATAGCATATTTCTTACACACCAACATTTGAGGGGTACGACAGTCTGCTGAAAGATGACATTTGGTATGACAGTTGGTTCACAAAATGTTATCATATATAATACTGTCCTGATTCCCTCCCAATTATTCCTGAAGTCTGAACTGCAGGTTGTTAACATTAACGAAAACACAATGCATTTTACCAACTAAAAAAGCAAAATGAAAAAATAGGAGTATGGTGTTTTTTTTAAAAAAAATATCTTTAAGGAATAACCTCAAGAGCCTTTACAATTTATACTCTAATCAATTTACTGCTAGCAATTAAAACCACAAGGAAAATATACAGGTGACAATACAACCTTTCACTGCATAGCTACATCTACTTTACGTGTATCCAAAGTCACTGACACCAGTGCGGGTCCAATGTTTTGCCAGCTCTGGCAGTCTGCATGGCAGTATTACAATCTCTGCATCTTGATAGCTGAAAACAATGTGTAAAATAAACACACACACACACACACATTTTATATGTAATTTTTAAATGATTCAGTGATTCAGTGAAATCAAAGATCATGTACAAGTGAATTTAGTGACATGACAAGAGGTAATGGATTCAAACTGAGAGTGAATTTACATTAGATATTAGGAAAAAATTCTTTATGTGTGAGTGGTGAGGCACTGGAACAGGCTGCCCAGAGAAGCTGCAGATGCCTCATCCCTGGAAGCGTTCAAGGCCAGGTTAGATGGGGCTCTGAGCAACCTGGTCTAGTGAGTGGCATCCCTGCCCATGGCAAGGGAACTGAAAACAGATGATCTTTAAGGTCTTTTCCAACCCAAACCATTTTGTGATTCCATAAATTCATGCATGAAGAAAGTATCTTACCAGAGAAAGTACTGAACATTCATTATTCTGGTTGACTATTTGTATTGCATAAATTATATCCACACCAAGGACTTCTCACACCAATACGTGACACACCTTCATTTACTTTGTTGTGCATTGTGGAAGCAGAAATGACATTTCTTATCCCCCCTGAAACGTGCCCTCTCGCAGCACAAAAGCTACCATCATACTCCAGACCAAGCAAGTCTTTGTGGGGGACTGCCAGTATTAGTCAGCACTACTGATGAGAACAACAAGCAGGCAGCTTGTCAGAAGTGCTGTGTGACTCAGACTGACTTCCACAAGTCCTTCTGCACCATTACATTTCTGTATTGTCCCTGCACATGTAGAGTAACAGATGACTAAACACAACCTTATTTTAGGAATCAAGCTAACGAAGCGAGCACCGTGCAATGTGAAGGCTTGTTTCACAAAGGCTTCTGGAGTTTCACAGTGACATTCTTCCCACTACCCTGAATTAGCAGGTGTATTTATTACCTGGCAGCTGTGGGCTGGGAGAAAACCCCCATACTGAAGTCATCTTTAATACAGAGCCAGATTAACATAAAATATGAAAAACAACTATTACAAGCTCAGTGCAGGCAACCAGCTGTGAAGTCTGTAGGAACAAATGTTATTTCTGTAACTTGTTACTAATTGCCTGTAATGCCTTCAAAAACCCCTTTCCCCATAAATTGCCCAGCAAGCTCTCAGCTATATTCTCATCCTTCAAATACAGGCAGTATTTTGGAGTACCATATTTTGGGTATTTTGGGAAAAGTTCTTGAAATCCATGTTGTCTTCCACTAATCAATAGCTATTCGATCCTGAAACAATGTAAGAGCCCATTTTAAACACTGCCTTTCACTCACTAACTGAAATCCAAATCCTACACACTTACAGGACAATCACAGCATCAAGTTAATTTGTACCTTTTGCAAAGGAAAACTTTTACCTACTCCAATGCTTGGAATCAGATTTCCCTTCTTACCCATTTATGATGGGAAATTGAGTTTTGTCCTTTCAAGACGCAGGTTAAATGCTGACATCCAAAAATTAGGAAACTATGCAGTGAGATCTCCCACTGCTGCCCTCTACTACAGCTCTTTCATTCAACCAGATTTCTCTATAGTATTGCACCAGAGACTACATTTGTAATGGCAAAAGAAAAAAACCCTGGAGCTACAGAACAGAGCTTGCCTTGCACAGGAGTTTCTCTGCAGATGGCCATGGGAAACCATCCTAGAGAGAAAGGCCCAGGAGAGCTGGAGGATGTTCAAGAACCACCTCTTCCAGGTTTAAGAATGGTCTATGGCTACACACAGAAAAGCAAGCAGAGGTGGCAGAAGGCATGGAAGCATGAAGCAGGAGCTCCGGACTAGGAAAAAGCAGCATACAAGAGGTGGAAGCAAGAGCAGGTGACCCAGGGAGAAGCACCATCCAAGCATGCACAGGTAGATAACCCCCACAAGACAACCCCCAAATTAAGTGGCATATGGCAAGGAAGGTGAAGGGCAAGGGGAAAAAAGATTCAGCAGAGACATCATCAACAACAGGAAGATTAGGGGAAGAAAAGGCACTGCAGCTGAGTGGGGCAGAGGAGCTGCTGACAGAAAAGGCCAAGGTACCGACTGCCACCTTTGCTTCTGCTGTTCCCAGCAAGAGCAATCCCTGAGCTACCCTGGACACAGTGCAGATAATGAATGTGTATCAAACTACTGTTAATATTCACACCACCAGAATTACCAATCTGCCCAAGTAGTGCTGCTCTACTGACATCTGCTTCTGCCAGTTTGGAACTCAACTGCTAGAACTCGCCCTTCACCCATCAGCGTTTCTCAGCCATGGTGTCCCCCCTGACAGGGCTGCATTTGCAGACCCTATGTTGTATAAAATACGTATTCAGCATATTTTAAGTAATGCAGTCAACCTTACTATGGCTTCTGGATGTGAATGAAAACTGAACAAATATGTAGCTATGTAATGTGTATTTCAATAAAGTCTGTAAAGTGGCAAAAATTTCTGCTGTACAAAGTATTTACAAAAGCATACAATTTCAAAAACACAAATTTATTTTACTGCCAAAATTATTAAACACTAAAAAGACAATCTTGTAGCCTATACATTAGGAATGTAAGTTTTTATGTACAATCAAGAGAACACTTTACTGCAAAAAAGGTGAAAAACTGTGTTTCTCAAACAGTGTCACATAATGAGCTGAAGAAAGAGTGTTAGTTGCTTAAATTCAGGTTTTGATGTGAAAGACATACATCCATAGACTGATGCAGATATTCCACAGACTTCAGGGAATATCAAATGTGCACATCTAGTCTTAGAAGTAGAATTATACAAATACAAAATGTAATATATTTTACATCTATATACAGCCTCAAACACCAACAAAGGTACTGGACAATTATATTAGAAATTTCTAGAATTTCTCATAGGAAACCTCCTTAGAGAGAAGTGTGGCTAAAATAGCTCTATTTCTGTACCTTTCAAATTTGTTAGGTAATCAAGGCAATTCAAGACATTTAAATCCACTCAGAAATGTCACTGCAGCTCTACAGCAAGTGGTTAGAGGCCATACATTTTTTGCACAAATGTTACATATTCTCACAACAAAAATAATTCTTCTCAGCTTCAATGAGTTTTGCAAGTGTTGCTGTTCAAAGCCATCCTTGGAAACAATGCCCTATGATTTGGAACAGTAGGGTCAGTTATAAACGTCAGCATTGGAACAACTTCTCTTATTACAATGTGAGATGATTCACTCCTACATAACATTTTCCCTGCAGAATGGTGCAGCTGTGTATGTTTGGAAGGTATTCATCACTCCTGAGCACACTGTAATATGTGGTGTCTTAATGCGTTTCCTTTACACTGTTAGAAGACATCTACTTCTTTAACAAAGATTTTCCATCTGATGGTCTGAAGTGATTGGATAATGCTCAAACCCCCAGAGTTTGACAATTTTAGAAATGTCTGCTTCCTGCCCTACTTCCCTCATCACTCTTCCCACCCCTCTCCTAATCCTGCACCATGGATATTTGGTCAACAAATAATTCTGCCCTCACTCTCCCTTGTGCCTTTTGGTTTTGGGTTTGTGTTTTTTTGTTTTTTTTTTTTTTAACTTTTCATTTTTTAAGAGAAGAAAGAAGCACAACTCAAAGTTTTGGTACTCAGGAAAGAAATTCTTTAGACTCGATCAGTATGAATGTCAGCTCACAAAAACACACTCATCACTGGGTAAGTTACTCCAGAGACCAATACAAACATGTTTATATGACACCACATATGTATGGACAGAACAGTCTTTAGTACCAAGAACCTTTCATCATTTTCTCAAAAAAGTATGAAGATTTATGTTATTTCAGTTGTACGACTATGAGCCTATGTCTTGGGTTCAAGCCAGACCAGCTGGGTAAAAAAAGGATAAACAAACTTCATTTTAACACCATTTGGCCTGTAGCCAAGAGTACTGAAAACTTTATGTTACATATCTACACTTTATGGCATTTTAGATCCTAATTTGAAATCCTAATTATTTAGAGCTAAATCTTCCCAGTATAATAAATATCTTTTATACCAACACCCACCTTGAAAGAGTGTCTACCATGGAGGTAACAAACAATTATGAATTAAATTAAACAAAGCAAAACCAGCAGAATTCTCAAAAATTCTAGCCCCTCAACACTACCTCACAACTAATACCATAACAACAAATATTTGTCTACTGCAGTTTTATTTATCTATTTTATGTCAATTTAAATTACTGCTAATTTTTTCTAATGTGTTCTTTAGATCCTACACTGCAAAAGTGGATTAGGAAACTGCTGTAAGCTTTGCAGGTTATTTCTTTGCAACATCTAGATCAAATTTCAAGGGAAGGAAGAGCTCTACTGTGTGGAGAGACAACCAATGCCAACTATTAGCTGCCTAACACCCTGCTGCTGCTCGTGGTTATGCATGTCCAGCAGCCAGATGCATTAGTCAATGTGAAACAAATGTCCTGACTAACGTGTATTGCAGAAACGCCTATAAAAAGGAGGCCAAATTTTCTGCTGTAGAAAGTATTTACAAAAACAACCTCAAAGAACCAGTCTTTCTCACTGGTCAGTATTAAAAAATAAACATGGCAAATGTGTAGTTTATCCATTAGGAATATAAGTTTTCATGTAAAATTAGGAAAATACTTCACTGTAAAAAGGTGAGGTACTGCATTACTACAAGACAATGGTGTCACACAACGAAATGAAGAATGAGAAATTGTGGCATACTCCTTTAAATTCAGGCTCTTGGGTAAATATGAACACCTACAGACACACGGGGTTATTCTGCATACTTTGGTGCATTTTCAGGAATGTACACATCCAGTCTGTGGTCTTATTACTACAATTATACAACTTAATTACTCTTTTCATTAGTTAACCAGCTTATTAATTGCCATAAACCTGAATAATATTAGCTGTTTAAAAGTTACTTGTGCTTCAGCTTAAGTCAAAAGTATCTGAACTTGCCTCCAAGCAAATGAGAAAGTCTACCAGAATTTTAGTGTTTGTTTTTTTACAATGTTCTTGACAATAATGGATTAACAGCTGCAGAAATCTGGACAGTTGGGAGCAACTATGCCTTAGATCTTCATCCTACTTCTCCACTCATAATATATTGTGTGTTCATCAGCTAATAAACTGCTACTGGAGTGGCTTTGTCAGCAACTGCTTCTTCAGATTTCTGCTTAAGAAGTTTTAATGTCCATTTTTAATTAAAATCTTAACATTATAAAAGTTTTTGTCAAATTCACTGAAGGCTAAAGGTTAGGTAAAACCTTGAACAGGTTGCTGGTTTAGAATTTTGAACTAGAAAAATAATAGATATAAGAAAACCTTAGGAATTACAGTGCTACTTATATTTATATTATAGTTCCCCTTTGTGCTTGCAAATTACTGAAAGTACACATCCTTTGGTAGTATTCTCTTAGTCTCACGCATGAAATTCCTGTTAAGCACATTCACACTCCTGATTTGCTTGAGTCAGTGCAAGGGCTCATATTTCTACATAACATTGGTACACAAGCACATCTATTCCCTACAGACAATAAAAATACTGATGACTGACTTTTCAGTGAGTAGTTTTGGAACTGATATTTAAGAATCCTAAAGGAAGAATCTGTCACATAATTTTTACTTCTTAAGTGACTACTACAGCAATTGATAATAATTCCCAGCCACAAGCTCTGCTGCTGTATTACTTCAGGCCCAGTTTTGAAGACATACAGATAAACCAAAATGCATCTAAAATTGGACTTATACAGGCATAAAGAAGCATGAACATTGCTACGTGTACTAACTACAATACAAAAGCCACCAGAACACCAAACACTGAAGTGATGCCTCTAGTTTAAATTTACATGTAAGCACAGCTCACATGTAAGACAGTGTATGTTTTTACAATGCTCTTCCAAAATTGCATGACAATACTGCAAGACTCCTCCTTAGAAACCTTAAGTACTTGCAGTTTTGCCTATGCCAAGTGGAAGACAAAAACTGGAATCTGGGAGAGACACTCCATTTGTTCCCACAGTGTACATGTGTAAGAAGCCACACACCTTGGCCAGTGACAACCAACCAATTGATGCTTGTTCAGCTGGTGAAGGTATAAACTTTTCATGAAGCTGTAAAAGTATCAGAAGTTGACTCAAAATAATTAAAACTGTTGTCTATTCACTATTACTGTCAAACATGAGCCAAGTAAGAATTTATTTGAGACTTAAGGAAGTAACGTATGGCGTATTAAGAGCTTAATGTACCAATATCAGGATAAAATCTCAGTAATTTATTTTTTATACTGGCCAATTTAATATCAATCTGTTGACAAAGTTATGCTAATACTAGGAGGTCGCTGCTGATTAGGTTGTTTGCTTAAAATAGGAAGATCTGTTCTTTCTGTTCCATATATCAATTTTTCCTCCTGAAGACTGCAAGCTGAAAACCTGTTTGCCTCTGTACCAGAGGCACCACCACGATTATTTGGAACTGGGACACCACTGACCTGTTCAAAGGATTTACTAAACACAGTAGTGGTCGTTCTGGCCAGGCTATGGCTGCCAGGCTTGGGCAGGGACTGGCTGGTTGTCAGTGTCAGTCTCTTCAGAGAGACAAGCTCTAGATTCTCACTCATGGCTCTCTGAGTTTGTTTCCGTGATAAATGCTCTCTGCAGGTTTCCCCTTCTTTTTCTTTTCCTCCAGGTTTGCTTCCTCCAGACCTTCGTTGGCTCTTCCCTAAGAGGTTCTTGCTGCTCATGGTGCTGCTGTTAGATAGGGCAGACTGACTTGTACCAGAAGTAGCCCTAGAGTAAAACCCTTCATCGGTTTCAGATACTTCTATCAGTTCTTCTTCAATTGCTAAGTCAGAATTATCTGCATGGTATAAACAGAAATAAAAAATTAGCAATTGACTGTCTCACATTCATTGCTTTTACATATTGTTAAATTTGGTATTTATAAGCATGAAGCCATAAAGCAGTAGAACAGAGAACAGAAGACAACGCTTACCTATTCCATGATATTTTGGAATTAAGGTTCATTAGGACATAGAATTACAGCAAGTAATGCTGCATTAACTACATCAAAAATATCAAAAAGCATGCCCCCAATCTCATTTTGTTGCGCTTTTGAAGGAAAAGAAAAAATACAGTTTTGTTAATTCATGCAGAAAATTAGAAACTTAGAGATTAGAAAGTACCATACAGAACAAAAAAAAAGTGTAAATCTTATTTTGAGCAAGTGATCCACTACAGGATTTGGCAAAGCTTGTTAATTACAGAAGTATGTGATCAATGCCTCAGGACACCCTATGGCACCTGCATGTTTAGCAACCCAAGAATGCTTCAGGACTGAAAGGTCACTTTCTGCATCACAGGTCTGGTGGTAAGAGTTGGAAACTTAAGCACAACATGAGGTACACCATGAAAGGTAGAATTTGGGAAATCTGAGTAACATAGCAAGATACTTTTAACATCCATTGTAATGGATTTTTCATACCATTGATCACTGGATTTTGTAAACTCACATAAATATGCTTAATAAACTCAAAGGTATGTTGAGTCTCGGTGTATTTTCTCCAGATTAAATACATCTACTTTTAAGTATGTCGTCATTGTCTGTGGCACAGACAAAGCTGTGTGCAATACATGCAACTGTGTTATTACACATGCAAATATATTAACTGCATACTTTAATTCTTGAAACATGCAGCAGTGACCCTTTCAATCAACAGCGGTACCTTACAGTGCAGCTACAAGTGCTCTGCTAAAACTGCACTCTGCCAGATGAGTTTATTCCATCCTCCATCATTTTTCTTACAGATTTTTGCCTCCTGATTTCTGGCATGCCTTTGCTGTCAGTTCTAGGATCTGAAGCTGTTTCCTGTACTCCCTGTAAATGCTGAACATCATTCTCTGCTAGAGCTCTGCTCTTTTCCCCATTCCCGGTCCTCTCTCCAGCCACATTTGTGACACTAATCTCAGGTATGATAAAGTTGCCCAATTCAGTAGCATCATTACCATTCTCTGGTTGTTCTAGAATTAAAGATGGATAAGAAAAAAAAAAAAAAAAAAAAACAAAAAACAAAATATGTCTGAAACAAAACATAAACAAAACATAAACAAAAGCCAATAGATACAGATGACTTAAGCATTATAAATTAAAGCAGATGTACACATATTAACCTCTTGTTAATTAGCAACATTAGCAAGTATGGAATTTTGCTTTATTTCTAAAATGGCAGTCTTCAATCTTCCAATTACAGGCCTGCATCATATACGGGAAAGGCCCATGCTTGATCTTTCAAAACTGAAATTTCTGAGGGTCATGAAACAGATTATCAGAAACTAAAGAACAACTCATAATTCCCTTTTATGACTATATTCTCCATATCACCATGCTAGAATGAAAGTTACTTTTACAATTAAATGGCATAGAAACTTCATATATTATCATTCAAGACTAGAAAATCTACACATGTCATGATGATGCACCTTGGTCAGCTTGAAAACTAAAAATGAAACAACAAAGTCAACTCAAGAACACTTTGATATCCATTTTCTTCCTTCATTTAAAAAAACTGTTTTCAACTGGAAAGGTATTTCTGGATACACCAGAAAAACTACATGAGAAGAGCACTGTGGCACAGAAACTTGACAAGACTAAAAATGTATTAAAAGCATAGCTCAGAATAAAGCTCAAGTGAGTCCCTCTTTTATTCATAATGCAGCTCTTTCAGACCAAATGATTAAATAAGGAGCACCCAGACGATACTGCCAGTCTGCTACTGCACATGACAGAAGCTGGCAGCACATTGAACTGACAGTATGAAGCCCAAAACCAGAGGAATTTACAATGGGATGATTTTTCACAGTGGCAGCTCTAATGCTCTCTTTAATTCAAGGGGATTCCCTCTTCCTCCTCTCTCCTCACTTGTGCAGTGCACTTCTAGGTCAGGTGGCTCCTGCACTGGGCTTTTCACTACCATTTGTGCTGTTTGCACTGACCACAACTGAGCCAGAAGGTTATTCGGGCAGGAATGGACATCAGTGTCCCCTGGTGTAAGAGCTATCCCTTATTTTACCTGAAAATTCTAATAATAAGTCTTTCTAACTAATCAATGACCAATCAAAGTATCTATTTAACAAGTTGCACCACCCAAAGGAAATGGCATTAATAACTGATGGTATTCCTCACTAAATTCCTGATATTTGGGATGAAACCCAAAATAACCATTTGAGAACCATTGACTTTTAAGAGCACTTTCTGCAAAAGTCTTCTATTTCCAGTAGTAAAGGTGGCAAAGAGCACCATGAACTGGAATTGTAATAAAAATAAATAAACAATATTATAAGGAAAGCATCATCAAATATAGCCTTTTTTTTTCTAAAAACACAGAGGCAGAAAGGTTAGTGAGAAGACCAATGCTTTGAATGGCCTCAATGCCCTAAATTCACCAGTGAGGAACTTCTGACTCTCCAATGGCAATTTTTGAAACTCCTTCCTGATGCCCCAGAGGGAGGAAAGGATAGAACAGAGCTTAACTGTCAGAAATGCACTGATTATCCAACTCCAAAGAAAGAAGACTCAATGTATACAGCAGAAATCAGAAAAACAGAATATCTTCTTTTTTTTTCTTTTTTTTTGGTAAAAGATTCTTTATAAAAGCATTACCTAGTTATGGGTATTTGGTGGTATGCATTTCTAAATGTAACATCCAGCTGTGATATCAGCACTTCACCCAATATTGCTGCATTCCCACAGCTGAGTAACCATTACTACAATAAACTGAGGGAAAAAAAACCCAAAAAGTTAACAGTTTTACTCATTATAATTAGGTCCTTTCTCTGAATTTAACTGAGTACAGGAAGAAACTAATGGAAAGAATGGGATATGGGGTACCTAAACTCACACTAACACTGTCTACTACAGCAGCTACAGTCTTGGGGCTAAGAGTACACAATACACACCCTCCATAGCAGTGTACCCTCCTTATTTTACAGCTTTTAAAGACACCCAAACCTTCAGCTTCATAGTGCCTGTGGTGAAGATAATACTGCTTTCAAGATGGACAGCTCTGGAGGTCTAGCCTTTCTTAGAGAGCTATTAATGCCCAGTGCACAAAGTAATGCAACAAAACAAAAAAAAAAAAACAAAAACAAAAAAAAACAAAACAAAAAAAAAAAAAACCACCAAAACAAAACACAAAGACACTGCTGAACAGTGTGGAGATAAAAATTAATAATGATGTCATTATGTCAGTTAGTTTGTCAACATAGATCTACCCAGAGCAGTTGAAGGAAAATGTATTTGGTGTCACATTTCTGAATGCCTTGAGTAGTACAACCAACTTTGATAAATGCATTTCATGTTCACTAATTGCTAAAACTTAATTCAAAATTATAGTCAACCTTATTACAGTTGCCCAGATAACTTACCTCAGACTGCACAGGCAACTGCCCATTCAGAATGTAATTCAATTTTAACCCCCACAAGCTCAAGCTGCGTGTCCTGCACAACTGTGTTAGCATATTTAATTAGTCATAAAAGCACCAAGCTTATAACCTAAGACTAGCATTAACTTCAGAATCTTGCAAGTTACAATTATTTCAGGAATTAATACCGTTTAAAAAAAAGTAAGAAAATTCTCTCCACAGAGAGAATTCAAAGACTAGTATTTCTAAACCTTGTATACTACATGAAAGTCAATTTCTGCAGTGAAAAAAAAGTAACTTGTTGTCCTTCTTTGCTAGTTCATGTCTTTGTTCTTGTATTACGTATCGCACCAACATCTGGTCAGCTTTTCTCATTCTGTTACATCAGAGGATTTCTCTACAAACAAGAGCTAATGCTCCCCTTCAGGTGTGATAATTTATAGGCAATCCAATCCAACAGCACTAAATAATTTGTTGCTAAGTAGTGACTAGTATCAGCTCACTCCATAAACAAAATCCGTTTGTGATTAGATTAATCTATTTTGCAAACCACCTCTCACATTTAGTACCTCTAAAGTACCTATCTGTGAAGTCCAAATTCACTTACTAATTGAATTTTAAAAGTCCTAAGTAACTGCTCCTAATGAACAAATTACAGGGTTAAGTATCACAAGAAGATTTAATGTTAAGTCAACCTTTATCCAAAACTGACTTCAATCTAGAGTTCTAGTAAAGGCTAGCAAGATCTAATGGCTGAAAACTTTTATAGTAAAATTAATTTTTTAAAATATAAAGAAAATAAAGCCCATGCTTCTCAGCTGGAAATATGATTCACTGGGGCTGTTCTATTTTATTTTAAACACATAAATAGTGATTGAAAATTGCTGTCCTTGCTTCCCCAAGAGATGGTTTGCTTCATCAGTTCTCCTAGTCCACATAATATACAACATTGAGTACCTCTCAGCTGTCTCCTCTGACTTCTGAATCCATTTACACTAAATTTTATTATAATGAAAATAAAAATAATCCCCAAAATACATTTTTCCTCTTACACTATGAGAGGGAGAGAGAGAGAAAAATGGTCAAGATGTAAGAGGTTTGTCATCTAATTTCTATCAATTCCAGTATTCGTTTTAATTTGAACAAGCACATGTAAGCACAAGCCTTGCTATTCTTTCTGCATGCCAATCATGAAGATGTATTTCATATGTTTATTTCCTGAGGAATTGTGTGGCACTGAATTAGTTTAGTAAGAATTTTAAAAATGGGAGACAATCCACTCTGACTTTAAAAAGGCTGTTCAAGTCACAAACAAAAGGTTTCTTAGGATTTTATGAGAATTTTGAGGAGATTAGCTGAAGTGATTTATGCATGGAATATTTACCATTTAAAAGAACTCAATTGGCAGTCACTTAGATAGATACCACAGATTCAGCTTTGGACTCTTAATCAGCCTAATCTTTGCATAGCCTTCAAATTACAATTACTCCCACAACCTGCCATGTATTCCACTCCAACCCACCTTATACCAAGTGATTTTCTTCCTTTTCATTAAATCCTGTATGGTGAGACAAATCCAACATTTTTATAGAAACCCCAACAAAATGTTGGCATGAGCTGTTTTGAACAAGTCCTTAATCTTTCAGTCTTTATCTCTGAACACTGACGACTCACTCCTTGCTTGGACTACACTAACTAGATTCTTGCTGCTTCTCTCGACTTGTCCTGCTTTGTAAGACTCTCATAAAACACAGCATTCCATTGCACTTCTGAGTTCAATTGGTATTTTAATTTCCCTTTCACCTTACTGTTACCTGCTGCAGGGCACACCTGCCACACACTTTCATCCCTGAACTTCACCAAGCCACACTCCCTGCAAGGAGGCAGTAACTGTAGAAATTTCTCTATTTCTGTATTTGCTGAAAATTTTGCATTCTTATAAGGATGTATTCAATACTCATTTCGTACCATTTTGGTCTCCTGTATTTTCTCCTGTAAACACAAAGGGAATGTTTCTTTTAATACACTTTCAGTTTCTCTGGATGAGCTAGCACTTGATCGGTGTTACCCTCTACAATCTCATCTAAACAAATATCAAAACCACTCAAAAATAATAGCTAACAAAATTGCTAAGCTTCAGAGGGCATTTGTCCATTTAAAAGCTAAGACATCATACCATTTTCTTGAATCTGGTCAATAATCCATGCTTATTTACTTTAAGGCTGAAGAAAGGAAAATAAAATGGTTCCTAGCAGCCTTGAGATGTCAGTAATGACCTGCTACTCCATCTCACTAAAGACAACAATGTTTTGCTCCTCAGGTTTGTCTGATGGTTTTAAGTAGTTTTTAATCAACTGAAATGAAATTTGTTTGCTTTACCTTTCTTCTCTGTCCTTCACCTCCTCTAGCAGCTTACTATTGGTACTAGTACTACAAATGTGTTCTACCACCAATTGTTTCTCAACACTTACCTAAATTACCTCTTGGTCAATTTATGACAAGTAACTTAGCAAAATTTTTCTAACTGTACATATACAACAAAAGCTCACTTTGTAATATCATACAGAAATTTTAATGGTACTACAAAATCTTCAGTGAACCTATTAGAAAAGCACTCTTATCTACACTCATGCTCTTAGCCCGTTACCAGGATTATAATCCCGACAGAATAACTGCCAATTCTGACCCCTGGTCCACTGGCTCTTCCCTCATCTGAAGATGGCAAAGGTGAAGGAATACAATATTTAGACTCACAGAATCTCTTGCTGGTACTGCTACTTCTGCAGTACATTCAGGACTTTTTCAGACTTTTGAGCCCAGATTTGTGCTCTGCTTTGTGGAAGCCCTTAAACTAGTTTGCCCAAATATACAGGCTTTGGCTAGAGCAGAGACAATTTTCTTCACAGTAGCTGGTATGGGGCTGTGTTTTGGATTTGGTGTGGAAATGGTGTTGATACTTTGTTGATACAGGGGTATTTTTGTTATTGCTGAGCAGCACTTGCACAGAGTCAAGGCCTTTTCTACTCCTCACCCCACCCCACCAGTGAGCAGGCTGGGGGTGCACAAAAAGTGGGGAGGGGACACAGTGGGGACAGCTGCCCCAGCTGACCCAAGGGGTATCCCAGACCATGTAACATCATACTCAGTACACAAAGCTGGGGAAAGAAGGAGGAACAGGGGGGGATATTTGGTGTTTGTCCTCCCATGTAACTGTTAGGTGTGATGGAGCTCTGCTTTCCTGGGCATGGCTGAACTCCTGCCTGCCCATGGGAAACGGTGAATGAATTCCCTGTTTTGCATTGCTTGCAGGCACAGCTTTTGCTGTATCTCATGAACTGGCTTTATTTCAATAAGATTTCTCCTTTTACTCTTCCAGTTCTCTCCACCATCCCACTGTAGGGAGTGTGTAAGTACCTGTATGGGGTTTACTTGTTCTGTGGGCTTAAACTATAACACCAAAAGATAGTAGTTTACCCCTCTATCCTTAAATCCAATTTTTATTTAAGTACTTTAAGACAGATGAGGTTCTGTGGTAAAGCTCTTAAATAATTATTTTGCTTCAGGTACTAGAAACTAGTTTTCAAAAGAAAGCAGAAACATCATTTTCTAAAGAAAGCACTAATTGTGTACACCTCCCTTTAGCAAAAAGGGTTTGTGTGTGCTGTGTTTTATTTTTTAATCATGGTTAAGGAAATAAAGAATATACTTCATCTGAATTGTGTTGAATTCTCACTCATCAGTCAAGAAAATAATAACCTCCAAATTGCTGCTTGCCTATAAGTAGTAAATATGTGAAATAATAAAATTCTCAATATTATTTTAAAAACAGGAAAAAACTAAGAATTCATCACAAAATGTATTCCTTACCATGCCTTTTCCATCTATGCCCTCTTATAGACATGCTAGTCACAGCATTTCTTGATATTCTGGATGAAGTAGGTGTAATTTCAACCTGAATGCATCTTGCACCTTCTTTAGTAGAGTTCATGGCAACCTGAGGCAGTGAAGCTTTTATTGCATTAGCGACCTACAACAGAAGATATGCAGTTAAGTTCTTATCACAAAGGTAAAAATTTTAGAAGAATTCTGTCAGGGATTCTTCCTATTTCAAGAAAAATATGTGTATAATTCCAATTTATAGTCAAAAAGCATGCCACATTTTTGCATGGCCTGTAAAGAATGCTGGTTTCAATTAGCTCTCAGAATTTATACTTGCCACTTTCTTAAAACAAAGTTTCCACTTTCAAGACGTGGCTATTCCTTCTGCTGCACCATTAGCTTAGTTCTAAAGACTTACAAGTGTTCTGTTGAAAACAGCTTGGTCAAAAGGGAAACGTGAAATCATAACTAAGTACAGTGAAAAGCCCTGTGTAGTGTTTGCACACTCTCACACACACAGCTTTAGATTCCTAGTAGCATCTTATATCATGCATGCCTACAGCAAGGATTTCCCAGGCTAAAAATTAATAAAATACCTACCAGCAGAGGTTCTGGATACAGCTCAAGCTGTGCTCTATATAAAACGTCATCCATAGCTTTACGAGCCAGATCCCATTCTCCATTATAACTGCAAAGGTAAAATTATATGTAATAATAAGCATCTATGTCAACAGATTAACCTTCTTGTTCACCTAACCTTCACAGCTCTGGTGTTTCTTGAGAGTTCAGTTTAAAGAATTGGAATTAACTGTGTTTGTTAGCAGTAAGCCTGCTAATTAGAGAACACTGAAATAGCATCTATGGAGACAAAGTTTTATTTTCATTGGCCACCCCAAGCAATTAAAAAATTACATAATTAGCTGTTAATCAGCTAGTCACAAAATATTCTGAATACAATCAGGATTTTTTGATATTACTCCATCTTTTGAGTATTTATGTATTACTAGTCTCCAATTTTTTCAGTTACTGAGTAAGCTTCATACATTAACATGACTTTCAAAAGGTAGATGACATCAGCATTTCAGAGAAAAAATATAACCTCATTTCCTTAACTAGACTGATGTCAAAACTAACTATGTAGAAATGTGGATAGCAGACAATGGCTGGAAAAGGGTTTTTACAATATTTTCTTCCCATCAGCAGTTACACCTACCACATGCTGCTCTGCCAATCTTTCCCCAGTATGACACAGGTAACTTCATCCAGCTACTTGGAGAACTGTCTAATCCCAAGGACCCCTTATTGCTACACACATCTGCCCATAGAAAATTAAATGCCTCCAAGGCAGTATGTCTGAACAAGTACACAAATTAGGCTGGCATTTCTCTATTTTGTCCGCCTATTAGAAAAAAAAAAAACAACTTACAAGGCATAATAGATCCCTGTTAGCATTTGCACCATGAATTCAGATGAAACTGGAATCCTACAGTTGACTCCCTTGTACTTTCTCACTTGCTGGCGAGGATATCCACAGACACAAATTCTAAAGAAATCATGCATTTGTCATTAGTAAATAATGTAGAACCACCTTTGTACTTTATAGACTTTCAATACTTCACCAGTAGTGACCAGTTTTTAGAGGCCCTCTGTTACTTCTTCTAAAAATGTAAGAATGACATCCAAGTAAGTTAACATTCTGATGAAGAGAGACTTAGTAGCTGCTCAGATGCAAAAAATCTGGATTTACAACTTGAGACCAGCACAACCTATATTACCTGCTGTAATTTTCACATTTACAATCCATATTTGTAATTTAAGGAAAATATAAAAATTTAATTAGATTTACTGAAATAAAAAGCATTCATTGTATGTTTTAAAGAAAACCCCCTAAATTCCCCATTGCTCAAACCAATAAAAAGAGTTATTATAAATATCCAAATAGCAGAATAGTGATTTCACAACATCCAAACAGGACACTGCAAGATATTCGGGGCTTCTGACACATACTCCCTGTATTCTAACATGCTGTCTATTCTAAATTACTGTCACAGTAAAATTTTCAGTAAGCAGAGAAACATGAATGACAAAACCAGTCAGGAATAAAGAACAATGAGAGAAGTTAAATGGTATAGAATTAAATAATTAAGTATCCAGACATTCAACATTTTGAAAGCAGAAAGACTTGCTTGCATCTACTGGTAGCTTGCTTGGGGTTCTTTTGAATGTTTTAAATATTATTTATTCCAAATACAATCAAAACCTAATCAAGCAGAATAAGCAACATCAGTCTCCTTTCCACAATCTTCTTGGTCTCTTAGGTTTCCAGGGTTAAGGAGAGCATTCTAACTTTTCCCTTAACATAAAGTCCACTTTTGAAAATCCAGAGACAAACATGTTTACTACCCATTTATCTTCCTTGAAAAAAGATATTGATCAAAAAATAGACACTGTAATTAAAGCTGAGGTAGGCTTTGTTTTGTTTTGAGGTCAGGAGGGGCATGTTGCCATTGTTATTTTGGTTTCTTGAAGCAACAGCTGATTTTGGAAATGCTCAATGTATCCATAAAAATGGAGGTATGTCTAGTTTCAACACCTACTATAATTACAAGAAAGTTTAAACCTGCACAGCATCCGAATTTATTTAGCAAACTTGCAATACAAAATATACTGCACTTCTACAAGACACTTCTGGTTTTCTTTAATTAACACAACTACAACTACTGTTATTAAAAACAAACAGTTCTCTTTGACTTCTCCTCTTAAAGGAGAAGCTTAACCTGTGTATAAACCAGGTTATTGTTCCCCATTTTGAGATCTCAACCCAAAGTTATGTAAGAGACACTTTAAAAGCAAATAATGCAGCTGTAAACACATACAGAAGAAGTCAAGTTTAAAAGTGGCCTTTGGGAACTCAAAGCTTATTTTTATTTAAAAAACTCCAAACTGACTGCACTTCAATCTGGTAATGCCATTTCAAGAGTAAACAACCTACAGAAATTACCTTGAAGAAATTTGACACAATGACTGAAGAGACATTGCAGGCATGTAGCTTAAGGCAGCATTGTAACAGAGCAGAAGAAAACTCAGCACTTCAAACCTGGAATTTGAAAGAAACATTGGAATTCCATTACCAACTTTATTTTTTACAAAAAAAACAAATTTACAGGGAAATTTTAAATAATTATTTGAGCAGATCTGGCATTATATTTCAATTTAATCAACAACTGCGTAAGCTTTTCCCTTACATGCAGTAATAAGGCCTACTGATCTTTCTCCATCTACATTTACACATGTTTAGAAACAAAAAAAAGACACATGACAAAACACAACATACACCTATCGTCCTTCAGTCTGCAACTATACTAAAAATTAGAAGCTCAGATCCATTAGAGACTCTCAAGCAAAATCCCATGATACAATTTTACCTGTTCTGGGCTGTCAGCATCTCCCTCTGAGGGTGAGGTCCACTGTACACAACCCTGGACAAACCATGCTGCGACAAAGCTCCTTCAGTGAGAGCCATGGAGCCAATGCTGGAAGGCTGGAGGAAAAAAGGGTCATTCAGAGCACGTCCACCTCAAATCTTGCTATAATGCAAGTGAAAATGGCCAACAATAAGCATCACCATACATAAATACGAATTTTCAACAGGCTTAATGCTATCTGACAGTTCAGATGTTATCTGTTCATTTTACACCAAATAAGGCATATGGCTTCAGAAAATAAAAAAAAAAATACATAGTTGCTGCATGGGTATTATGCATTTATGACTATTCCACTTTGAAAAGACCTCAGAGACCAGTTAGTAGTATTCAGAAATCTCTGAACACAACATGTTAAAACTGCTTTTCACTTTTGCTCTTAATAAACAGGCCCCCACAGCATACAGGGCATTTGTTAGACCCCATCGATGCTCTCATTTGTTTGAACTCCACAGCTCTTCAGGTTCTGGCCAGTGAGATGCCTACAGGCTTGGGAGATATTTGATTGGCCAAGACCCCTCACAATTATGGTAATGCTGCCCTTCTCAATCAGGAATTTCACTTCGTAGGCATCACTTACTTCATGATAGACAGAAGGTTTGGACAAAGATGGAATTGTGAAACTCAGCACTTTGTTATGTCCCTCTTTGTCAATTATCTCCTGAAAAAGACAGAAGATATCAATGGTTACACTGTACTACAGAAAACATCCTAAGGTGTTAAATACTATTTATTATAGAGACTGATAGGGATACTATAACAATCCAAGCTGCAAGCTAGAAATTATCTATTTGCTTTTTATCACTACGCATTTTGTTTGTTTATGAAAACTCTTCAAATAACTTAGCCAAGGGCACATCCATTTGCATATATAACCCACATTAAAAACACTAAGAGGAAACATCATGTTTAAAACAGCATCATCTTTTTTTAATTATACACAATTTGCTAATTGTGAACGATCAATAATTCTGTTCCGAAAACTATTAGCCATCAAGTAAGCACTCAACAAGTAATTTGTTCTGGAAATATTACAGCTCTGGAAAGACTGCAGCCTCTTATGTCTTGACAGCAGCAGATCACGACATTTGCAAAAGTCCAAGTCTGATAAATCACTCTATGGAATTAAAAGAAGTATGCATGCAAAGCTTTAGAGAAGCTGCTTTCCTGAAAGATACCACCACAGCAGTAGCTGGCAGACTTCTTGCTCCTCTAAGTTAACAGAAGACTAATGGATAAAGGCAAAACAAGATGTGGTTTTGTACCACAGAAGAGCACTAGAGTATTTCAAATAAAAAAATTTTAAAGAACCAAAGCAGACTTGAACAAAACAAACACCACACACTGGATTTTACTTTTCTCTTTTCTAAATTTCAGCAGCTGATTTCATATATCCAGAAGTGATAATCAGAGAGAAGTTTCAGTGTCTCCTAACACCCATGTGTTAGAAGGCTGAAGGACTAACTTCACACAGTAATTATTAAGATTCCTGTCTTAAAATAAAATATGAAGAGGTAAAGGAAAAGTGAAAAGGATCAAAAGGGCACACAGAGCTGATCCTTCTGAAAAGCTGCACAGCTCCTCCACTCTCCACATAAACCACTGATACTTTAATTTTTAATATTGCTCCTGGATCAATGTGGAAAACATGTTCCTCAATATATAGGAGAAAGGGAAAGAAAATGGCTACATTCAAACTTCTAAATTCTAAAATCAGATTTGTAATTAAGTTTCAGGAGTACATTTCAGGATGCATTTGTAGTGTATGATGTGTATTAAAGTGTATGAACTGTATTTAAAAAAACCTGGATAACTACAGCTAGGAAAGCAAAAAATTTCAACTGCACGCACTACCACTGCACATCCCTAAGCTGAAGGTAGAACAATCCAGTCCATGATCTCAAGGTTCAGCCACAATAATTCCACACACCTCACCATGTAGACCATTTAAAATTATTCTGAGCAGTATTTTTCATTTTCCTTCAGTAAGAAACTGCAGGACTCCGTCTGAACACATCAAGTTTCCAAGAGTCCACTGTACATCTTCACATAGGAATTACTTTTATATTAGGCTTCATATTTCCTCTTGGTTTTGAAAACAAAGTAGTTAGTTAAAGATAAAATAAGTATCTAAGCAGGTCACCTATTACCTTTTCAACCTATATACTAAAGAACAATACCATCTTGATTGTTCCAGTTATAAATTTTATGCAACACCAACAGCAGGGAAGAAGTCAGTGAGTACCGTGGCACTGTTTTGCCATAAGCATTGCTCATGTCTTAAGAAAAAACAGAGAAAAAGTTCCCAAAAGTCATGCTGATCTACAGCTTCCTAGAGAAGCTTGCTGTGAAATTCTTATGACCCCAGGCAGCTGGAGATGGAAAGCCAAGTTACTAATTGAGAAAGAAACTGTTCTCAGCTAAGAGAGGATGTTACCAGACTGGTTTCAAGCTTAACTGTAAATGTGATCTCTTCTGGGAGAAAAACAAGTGATTACAGCCACATCCATGAACCAACTTAAATTACTTCATCATGGATATAAAGGAGTGAATTGCCTTAAGGTGTAAGATAAGACCAAATGCTTTTCAGGAATGTTCATCTTGTCAGATACAACTAAGCATACGGAAATGGAAGCAAGCTAGTACTCTGCCTCAAGAGGAGTGGAACATTAGGGCTCAGGTCTTTTAAATCAGACTCCTGGGTAAAAAAGACATTTCCACTTGCTTGGTGAAGATACCTATGATTATTTCTAGGAGATGGATAGCAACTGCCTTCTCCAGATTTTCAGATGAAGAGAGTTGAAATTCATCAATATTTTGCTTCACAAAAAGCCTTCCTAAAACAACCAGAACAAACTACACAGACAAGAATCCCAAGAGACATAATAAAACACTAAGTATTTCAAAATAGCCATAAAAAGACTAAAATATGGTGCTTTTAAGGGTTCCTTATTAATTCTGTAATTCAAAGCATAGATATAGCAACAAAGTGAATATTTTCATAAAAAGTATTTTTAAAACATCACGGTTATTTCAAAATGGACACATTTAATTTCTCAAAGCTAAGCAAGCTGTTCAGCAGTCAAGGATGAGTTGAAAGTAATTTTTTTGTGGTTTTAGTCCAAATAGTCAAAATACAGGCAACAATTTCAAAAGCAGTGCTTCAAAAAGTTCTCAAGCAGAATGTGAGTTTAATCACCAAGATTTAATGTGATTTAATCACCAAGAAATGGTGATTGCCAAGAAATATGAGTTTAATACCAAGAAATAAGTAACAAAATATTCAAGAACCACATAAAGGGCAGAGAAAATATTGACCAAAGAATCAAAGTTCATGTTGTAGATTTTTGACAGACACTGATTTGAAGAGTTGCGACTGAAATAATCACTTCATTTTAATTCGAAAACAAAATGTTGAAATACAAACCAAGTTATAAACTCCTAGGAGAAGAGCCTCTATGCATCCACTGCTCTGCAAATCTCTGTTGGCTGAGACAGCAAGATAGCACCACATCAATTCTGGCAGGAACTGCAGCGTAAACCGTAGCAATTGTTCCTCACCACTGCGGTAGAACTCAAAGAGCTGGTGGCAAACTGGCTCCAAAAGCTGAAATACAAGTTACAATCATGAAAGAATAAAACATTACAAAAATCTGCAACTTTGTCTGGATCAACCCTGTAGCCAAAACTTTAAACTGATAAAAATGACATTTTAGTTATCAGGGCATGACTGATACAGTGACTGCTCAAGTCATCCTACACACGTTCACGCCCGTAACATACTTCTGGATGATAAAAGTAGAGCCATTCATCCTACATGAATAAAAAAATTCCAATGGCTGCTTTGCCTTGTTTTTAGCTCCCTTCCTCCAGCTTCAAAGGCAAAAAATAGAGAGTTATCACATACCTCATACCTCTCAATATCTTTAATATACAGGCAAAGTACCTGAACAAAAGGTCTTGTTATTCTACAACTCCAATAGCATACACAAAATTAATCTAGAAGCTTTACTCACCTAGTGAGAAGAGTTGTGTAACACTTAAATTCCAAGTATTACAAAAACCTAATACACAATAGAATTAGTTTATTTTCCCACCCTCATTATCTTCTAGAAGCTTCAATGTATTTATACACTTGAGACAGAAATGGGAAGCCTCAAGAGTAATTTTAGAATCAAATTTGTTAAGCTGATATAAATGGATGTAAAACACTGAACTGGAAGTAATACACTAAGCTAGATCAAGTTTAAAAAAGATTTTAAAACAATAAAGCTATCAGCCTGCCTGTGTTCCTGGATTTAATGTGCCTTCTTGTGCTACCACCTACCTCTGATATAAGGATGAAACATTGTGTTAACCACCACCTGTCAATGTATGGAAATCAGATTTCCTAATTTTCTCCAATTAGAAAATATTGTCAAAAAGAGCAGGCACTTTCAAAGGCAGCTGAACTATTAAGTTCAGTTCTGCTATTTGTCTAGATCACAACTTTAGTTGTAGTAGACTAAGTTCTCAGAAAAATAAGAAAGCAAATTCCATATTCATCCCTTTATTGAACCAAATGAGGTGAAATCACCAGGGAGACCATACTAGAAATATACGTGCTTGCTTTCCTAATCTTTTCCTCCTGAACATGAAAAAAAAGTCAACATTTTCTTACTTCCCAAAGTTACTTCTGAAACAGAAAGATCTTAGCAGATTTGAGTTCTTTTTAAAGAAGTAATCTGGGACAATCTGATCCATTCTAAAAAGAGGAACTTTAGCTTCTGAGAGATAAAAGCTTCACTTTGGAAAATTATTCCTGAAAAAATCTACCACAAAAGCAAAAAAGCCACACAAAGCTAAACTAATAATCAGTTTTAAGAGCAAGACAGCAAAGATCCTTCTAGAAAACCTTACCAGCAGAATTGTGTTCCATATTCAGTTTATATTTTCACACAATTCACATCCTTCCCGTAATGAATTATCAATTCTGAATGATGCGCTTGAACTTTAAAAGGCCCATAAATAGCTGTGACAGGTATCCATGTCTACATCGTTATCTCACTTGAGACAGCTTTGTATCAGCACATTTAAATGCATCATCAGTACAAAACCAGATTTTCTTCCTCAAAATGCCACCACATGCTACAACCTAATATCAAAAAGCAGTAATGACTGTGCCTGTTTCAAGATATCGTTTTGAACTAAAGAAAGAACTAGATTGAGACATTTTTTCATGCTGGAATAGAAGAGTGTCCAAGCAATTTCATCCCTCTTTCTTTTAAGCTGCACCCAAGTGTGTCAGACACTCCAAACACTTGCTATTTCCTAATGCATGTGTCTGTTTGGCTCCTATCTAGAAAGGCAGCAAGAGTGTTTTAAGTAAAAGCATTCAACCTTTAAAAAAAAATCCATCACATATTTATTCAATTATTTTTGACTGCTGAAAGACTTTAGTGAATTTTAAGTCCTTTAAATCTACACATCTTCTGGACTCTCACTGAACTTCATTTTTCATCTAGCAAGTGGCCCAGGAACCTCAAAAGTAATTAAAAGTCTTTACTAATACAGCTACTATGAAGTGGATGTTAAACAAGTAGTCCATTTATCTTAAAAATTTATCTTTTTTTTTTTTTAAAGTAAATGAAAACAATCCATATAAAAAGCAAACATAAATCAGCAGGAAAATGCAGTTACACATCCCAATACCCATGATCACTTTTCAAATGCTTAAAAAAACCCCATATCCATCCTGCAAAACAAGATTAATCACAAATTTACAGTACTGATAATTATTAGAAGTACATATAGTCAAAGGTCTACAGATGGGGTTGTTTATCCATTTTTAAACTCTGCAGTATTTGTAGTGTTCATGCAAATCCTTCGCCTTTGCATTACACCCATAAGAGCAGACAGCACATACCCTCCACAGTACAGCAAGCTGACATTACACAATGCTTCTAACAGATCTCAAACAGCAGCTAAAAGATATTAATTTTCTATTTAACTGCTGGTTTGTAATTATTTTTACAATGTGAAAGCTCCAAGTAGCCTCTCCCACAAAGCAACAGCTACTTGGAGAACAGTCCAAAAATTATTTTTCCTCAAGGCAGCACAACATTCAGTGTCAGCACTAGCTTTTCATTTCAATCCTAAGTCCCACTAACAGGAAAATCTGAAATTATCCCAACAACCTTTTCAACCAGAAGTTGCAGCAGCACACTGCTACTAAGGCTCCTGAGAAACCTAGTGATAGTCAGAAGTAGTAAGAAATCAAAGAACTTATGAAAGTATTAATTAGGCTATCAACAGGGAGACTCATCAGATTAATTTACATTTTGATACAAATTCTGAAGACCAGACAGGCTTGACTCAGTAGCTGAAATGACTCAGAATGCCTTTCTGAGCAGCAAATTAAAATTACATTTTTCTTTGCTGGACAAGCTGGGAGTTTCACTATCAGCATTCTCTCTAAAAGCATATACACTGAAAGCATTTTATCCTCTGACCTTTAGTACTGGCATAATCTCAAACTTTGGGAAGATGCCTTATTTCTGGGTCTTTTCAGATGAATTAAGGATTTGGCACAATATTAAAATAATGCACAAAAGGATTTCTGGATGTTACAAGGCAGTTAACAACACACAATTAAATCCAGACCAGGATGTTCTGAACACCTGGACATTTTAAAACAAGGGCAGTCATGGGAAACAGAACCTTCTCAGTACAGATACTAGGAAACCTGCCCCTCTTCCCCACAGTTTTTTCATATTTTGCCCTCATTTCAGTAAGAGTACATCCACTGTATAAATCCATGTATTTTTATCACATGCATCTCAAACAACAAAAAACCTAAAACCTAAGAAACCATTTTAAAAGGATGGCTAACCTAATTTTGTTCTCTTGCATTGTAATAAATAAGCTTCAGACACCAAGACATTCACATTCAAGTGATAATTACAGAAAGAATTCTATCAAACAGAAACATCTTTTCAATTCCTTAATGCATTTCTGAATTCTATATCCAAGCCCTGAAACCCATGAATATCACCTACAAGCTTAACTATGATCAGGTTACAAAACTTGCAATATTTTTTCCATGATAGTACATCATTGCTAAGAACAAACTTTTTGAAGGAGACTTGTCATCAATTACCTAGCATGCAAGGTCTTGGTTTCATTCTGCCAGTGTTATTGACAGACATTTTGGATGAGGGATCCAAAATACTCACTTCACACTGTGGCTCCTGAATTACTTTGTAAAGAGATGAAATCAAAGCTGTCTTGTCTTTCAGGCTGGTAGCATAGCTGGATATGGATGCTTCTGGCAGTGTCTGAAATAAAAAATATTATAAGCAATTTCTATCATTAAACTGTAACAGCTATTTCAACAAACAATTTTCCATTACAAGTCACTATTTATCAGAGAGTACTATAAACTAAACCTTGTTTCACAAAGAAATCCTCACATTTTCAGATCCTTGCCAGAAGACACACTGCACTCTATCACTTAGCAATTTCATACGGAATGTAACAACAGTGGATGTGAAATTGATTTAAAAAAAGTTATAAAAATGCAACCACCACTGAAATTTCATTGTGAGATGTCAGTCCCATGAAACTTTTACAGTCTGGTTCAGATGCATACTTCAAGGAGTTCTCAAGAACTCCCAACACACACAGGTAAGTGAACATTATTACCAGATACAGTATTACTATGGAAAAACACAAATTCCAGTTAATGCAAATTCCAGCTCTTCTCTAAAACTAAATGTATTTTCTGCCACTACTTAAGAAGGTAAAAATCGAATGTTTTTAACAATTCTTTCAGAAGATGTACACTTAAATGTACCTAAGTCTTACAGTAATTCTTATCTCCAATCCTTCAAAGGACTCCACTCTACAGACAGGAAAACATATTTCCAGTGTATCTAAGCAGACCAGGAGCAAAACCTACAGTCATATCTGGTACTCAAACCAATAAAATCATTCATCTATGATATACATTTTCACTGCCCTCTGTCAGGAAGTATGTAGCCCCAAAGAGGCAAAGAAAAAATTCCTTTCAAGCAGACATTTGTATTTATCATATGATCTCAGCTAAATCCAAGGTTACTATCTTTCTTTTCTCTACAGGATGCAAGCACTCTGCATACTTCACCAGCAGTGATTCAAACACTTCTGGCTAAATATCAGAGAGTGTATTACCTTGAACTCTGATAACCACTCCTCCACAACCCCAGTATCCACAGCTAACATCTTCCAACATCTGCTTCAAAACCTTCAGCCTGAAAGAATAAGCAAACACAGTTTGTGAATACTCCAGTCACTGCATTAAGTCAATGATGAAAATTAAGCCTCTGTGAATATTTAAAGAATCTTATCATGCTTTTACTTGTTACCATTTTACATGCTGACATTACTTTGAACTTTTATTGTACCTCACTTATGCACACTGCTGGAAGCATTAAGCACAGAAGTCTTCACTTAGTGCAGTTTAATAAATTCCAACTATGTATTGCGTGGGAAGTAAGTTAAAGATTTTCAGAAATGGCATTCTGAAAACAGAAAATATTACCTCCTCAATTTCAATTTATTTTTCAGCTTACAAGACTCGAGAGGAAACTGTATGGACTCACTGAAGAGAAATGACTGTTTAGGTTTTTCCAAGTCAACTGCTATTCCCAGCTTGGAAAAGGTCACTGAAATAAAGGCGGATGGAAAACCTTTCAGTCCTCCCCCACCATGGCAACTGCAAGACAATGAGCCTGCTGCCTTTGCATGGAGCCTAAGAGACTCCCCAGCCCAACATACTGCCCAGCCTCAGATGGAGAGAGGTCATCAGCAATAGGACTTTAACACAGGAGATGCAGAATGGCTACTGAAATTAATCTCCGATTTCTCTTCAATTTTGAGAAACCACTTAAAAACAACTGTCCCTTGAAGCAGCTTATTCTGACAGAAAAGACCAATATATCATTAAGATATAAAACTACTAGAAGTTAAAAGAGCATGCTGTTAGCTTATCCAAACTGTGTCCATGGATTTCAACCAGTAACAAAATTAAATACTCATCTGAGGGGAAAATTAACACCATCTTGGTGAAATGTTCAGTCATGGGAGATATCCCATCAAGTTTTACTTTGCCAGTTTAAAATTAGTTTTGAAGTACTGATATCCAAGTATAGGTTTGTACAGGAAAAGACAAGGAAAAAGATAGTAGGTAAGAATTGCCTTTTATAACACAAATACGAGTCTTTTATTCTGTAATTCAGACTGTAGAAGATCATATACTACTGTACTATATACAGTATATTTTAAGAAGCCTGACAGGAAAAGAACAAAGTATATTAGCAGGAGCTCATTATAACCCTCCAAAGCAAGGGGAGTGGGGAAATCCCAAACTTAAATAAGGCTTTAGGTAGTGACCAAGATATTTCAATGCACAGACAAGGTTGCAAGGAAATTACTATTCAGACATGAATGGCAAAAAGAATAAAATTGAACAGCCTGTCCAGCAATCTCATTTTCAGAATCATTTTGAGTACACAATAATAACATAAGGCAACCGGAGACTTCTGTGCCCCCTCGCCTCACTTCCATGATCATTAAATAATGGACTGGGACAGGTGAAATCCCAGGGAACCAGCTGTGGCAATATTCTCACACAACCCTAGAAAGACATGCAGGTGTGCACAAAGCTTACAAAACACTGCCTTCGGAGGATGAAAGGACAACAGGGAAGCGCCAAGGAAGCGTAAGCATTTAATTTTCAGAGACCGGACCACTGCCCTGGCTGGGTATGGGCTCTTCAAGGATTGCAGGGGAGGAAAGCTGCCATTTATTTGGGAGAGCAGCAGAGAGACATGGAGTTCAGCCCTGCTGTGGACAATGAGACAGCTGGGAGCTTATGGGTCACAGATGAGAGGCAGAACAACATGGGTGACATTATTGCAGGTGTTGGCTACTAATCACCTGAGCAACACAAAACACAGGAATCCCTCCTCACATAAGCAGAAGGTTTACAGGCACCTAGTCCTCACATGGACCATGAACTACCCTCTTATCTCTTGGAGGGGAAACAGAACTGGGAACCAGTGCATTGATTACTACTTCCTGAAACAGGGGACTGAGGAGCCAAAGGCAGGCCCTCTGCTAAACATGGTAAACTACAAACATGGAAAAACTGGCTAGGGATGTCATGGTCAGGGCAGACACAGCTGCAATGTCCATGACAAAGTAGATCACAGGATCCCAGTAAGGAGGATCAAAGCAAGAAGGAAGATCAAGAATGTTCTAGAATGGTTCATGGGCTTTTGCAAAAATAGCAGCAGTAGCAACAGGAAAACTAAGGCTCCATGACCAAATCAGCAGGGGATCTGCTGAGAGAAGATACAGAAAAGGCCAAGGTATTCACTGTCACCTTTACTTCTGTTGTTACCACAAAGAGCAGCACCCAGGAACCCTGGGTGTCAGAGCACAGAAAATTGCCTTAAATGACAGAGTGGCTGAGGAGTCTCCAAGCAGAGACACTGAAAACCCGGTTTGGTAAGACCTTGAGCAGCCAGACACCTGCTCCAATTTTCACTACTTTGAGGAAAGGAGGCTGGACTTCATGATCACCAAAGATCCATTTACATCTCATCCATTCTGTCATCCTGTATCAACAAAGAAATGGGAAGAACTACCATGTATACTAATTTAGCTAAATACTAAGTCTTTCTGATCAGCACTAACAGTCCTGATACAGAGGAGCAGCCTCTGGAGGCTCAGCATAGGTTACATGCGAGTCCCTGTGGTGAAGTGAGGATTATTTATTATTTATCCAGTATTTTAAGGATAATACATGTGCTAACAAAGACTAGTCCTATTACTACAATTAGTGAAGTAACCACCTTGCCAGTTCCTACAGAATCCCACAACCTACCAGCCCTATGAAGGTGGACAAGGGCTTTTGCAGCATCCCATGCTTCAGCAGAGCTCACAATAGTAACCATTCCCTACTGTGCCCCATTAATAGCACAAATACCTGTCCTAATACTGATTGCTCAAAGCAAAAGTCTCATTATTTAAAAGAGCCAAGAGGAGTCCTGGATACACCAAGTCCACAGCTGATACTAGATATCCAAGAGATTCATTTTTTTTCCTCACCCTTCTCTAGTGATCCATCAAGCATTATTTTCAGATTAAAGGTTCCCAGAGAACAGAGATCTCATTTGACCAGTAAAAACAGTAACAACATCCTTGGCTGGCATTATCCATTGGAATAATATTTTGAGTTTTTATGACTAATTTTATGACTAAGTATTTAAAGATTACTTTTTTTTTTTTTTGCAACATCTTGAACTTTTGAAATTACATTTGTAGAAAAGAAATAGGACAAAGTTTTTGCTGATCAGATTTTTTATATTTATTTTTAAAGTAGCAGAAGCATTCAACTGAGAGTTAAGGCAGTAGAAGCATACAGGGGATACTGTCCTTATTTTACCTTCATACTTTGGAAAATCCATATATATCTGCTTAAACCACAGCAATACACATTTGAGTATCACAAATAAGAACTCTTAACTTTACAATTATTTTCCATGAAGACATGGATTATGTGTTCAATTGATGTCCCCCAGAAGGAAAAAAAAAGCTTTAACTCCACATATCAGCTGTGTAGTATCTATTTAAACAAGCAAGACAACCTACTGCTTTACTGAGGATTGTCTCATTTTGTCCTAGTTACATAACAGATCAAGTTGGACTGGCACAATATTTGGACAGAGTTGGAAAACCCAAGACTGTCCCAAAAGAAGGATTAACAAGTTTCAGTTAACAACACAATTTTTTGCTGAAGCTAACAAAAAGTTTTTAAAAAGTAACTCTAGAATGGGATTTTTAACACTGAGTGTACCAAAATAAGGCTTAATTTATAGCATCTGTTAACCTTTTATGGGGAAAAAAAAAAAAGATCCAGAGGATTAAAAAAGCATGCCTTAATTACAGCTTTGTTTCAGCAGATATTACTGCAAGATATAGGCCACTGTAAACATGAGACATCCCAGCTACTACAGAATTAAAGCAACATAAAGTAGATAAAGTAAATACCTGCTACTTGGACAAAAAAAAACAAACAAACAAAAAAAAAAAAAAAAGTGCAAAATTGTATTAAAAACATACTTTATGAATACCAAAACTATACTGGAAATTCAAATAACACAGCAAACACTATACAGCATTTTTCCCAAAAAAGTCTTGTTTTAAGGGACATTATCATGTAATTCTCCTCAAATAACTATTTTTTCTTGATCTCTTCCTGCTAAGTCCCTCTAAAGATTTTGAAAGAGTGGACTCTGAGGATTTCTTTAAAAACAACTTTTGTCACAAATCAAACAATACTTTGATTAAATGTGAAGCACAGTTCAAATGTACCCATGCTCCTTGTTCATTTGGATGTCCTGATGAAGACTGTTACAGGAAAGAGAAGTCTCAATTATTTAAATACCACAAAACTACTTGTGAGGAAGCTTAGTAACAGTCAGGTAGTTCAGGACTGCTGAATTTTTATTAGCCAAGATATATTCTTAGTTTATCTCACACATCAAGTAACACCACTTTAGGGAACACTCTTGCATTGCAGGTCTTCATATTTGCCACATGAAAGCAGGCACAGCTTATGCGGTCTAGCTAACAAATGGCTAATTGTCTATATTTATATGGCTAATATAACCTGTATTCTTGTGCCTTGTGAGTTAAAAGCACTTTGGAGTGTTTTCCACAAGAATCTCAACTTGGATTAGCAACCAAAGACAGGATTTATAATAATTAATAATTAACACGTTCCCAAGTCCTAAGCAGCCTCTGACAGCTGTTAATTGGTCTTGCTCTATTCTAATACAATAATTTAAGTCTCCTTCCTTTGGAGATAACAATTTTTCTTTTGTTTCGAGGTGAGTAGTGTAATTTGAATAAAATACCAAAGAAATTCATCGGACAAAAGCAAGTCTCATTTAGAAGAGACTTCTACAAAGTCCCTAAACAGGTAATTTTCCCTTCCTCACCCTTTACAGCACAAATACATCAGGAACTTACTGAATTTCCTGTTTTTAATAGAGGAGGAAGAAAAATTTGGTGGAGGGCCAGCCAAGACAAATTAAGACATTCTCTGGCAAACCTACAAATGCATCCATCTACTTAAATGGCTTTGGACTTTCATACCTGTCACAGAAGACTTTAATATAATATCAAATTATGTCTTTGAATGAAATCACAGACAATACATGCACAGGTTTTTCTTTAAAAAGAAATTCTCAAAATAGGTGGCTTTCTTGCTCTTTACAGCTACCCAGCATTTGTGGAATTCATCCACAGAATGCACGTGTGTAAATGCAATCTGGATTAAGCACAAGGAGGCTGGACTTGGATAAAGAACGAATGCTTGAGTTCTGCAGAAGTGACCTTCTGAAACCACAGTATTAGATATTTGCTAGGGAAAGTCACAGAGCTGGAAAAAACAAAAACAGGAGCCAAAAACTGCTCAAGTCTCATCCTCTGGGAATTGCTGGAAGAGTAAGCATATACTTTGTCTTTACCTCCTCTGTAATGTATCTGCTTGAAAGCCTGTATTGTTTGCTAAAAAAAAAAAAAAAATCAGCTTAAAGGGAAATATGGAGCAGAAAGTTAAGCTATTTTTGAACCATCAGCCAAATCTGTCAATTCATCCCAGAACTGGAACAAAGTAAACTTGTGAGCATTCCATTACAATGCATCAGACCCATAAGAGATCAAGACCCTAGTAAATGTTCATCTTCTGTGCCATAGTAGTTTTCACTCAGAAGTAGGGATGGGCCAATTAGGACTCAGCTTTTCTTCCCTTTTGAAGTGGTACAAGAAAAATTAAAAACCTTTTAGTCAGCTCTTACTCGATTCATCAAGCTCATTTAAAGGACTACAGTCTACACATAAAATTCACATTGCTGAGCCCTTTCTTCTCCCTCATTTCAGAGACAGGGACACAATCCTTGGTAGGCCACAGAACAGGAAAGAACACTCAGGCAAGTGTATTCTTGATTCAATTGCCGAAGAAGAAAATATATTTTCCTGATGTTAATGCACAACTCATTTAAGTGATACAGTGATCTTTCATCTTCTATACAATTTTGAATATGGTCAAGATATTCTGTTCAGATACTTGTAGGTGCAATAACAGACAGCAAAATACTTGAAGTCTCTTGACAAAAGAAAGAGATGCTATTGTGGACTCCAAAAGCTATTCTGACAGGTTTCAGAAACCACAAAGGCCAGGTCTGACTTTTTGATTTTTTTCAAACTTTCACAAAGAAACAAACACCCCATTGTGCTAAGCCTGAAACAGCCACATGTTCTATTCAAATACAAATACACAACTGCAAACAGTGCTCAATGATTCAGTATCAAACACTCTCATAATTGCCATCTTCAGCTTAAAACAGGACAGCTGTGGTGCACCAAGCATCACTGACTTAGGCTCAGGCAAATTCCTAAAATGAGAGATGGTTATTCAGCATCTTCTAACAAGAGAAATAACAAGTTTTAGGTGACACTAGAGGTGACAGGCTCAAACAGGAATTAGCAAAAACAATGCAGGAAGGAAGTATGCATTGAGTATGCATGTATAAGGTCCAGGTACATGAACTTTACATAAATGAACAGAAAAAAAAACCCCACTGGGACATATGCATGGAAAAATCTACCCAGAGCCACTAAATATATAAACACTTCTAGTTCAGAAAGCTGGACTCATAGGTTGCTCCCCCAGCACACTCTTCCAGTTTACTCTCAGTTCCTTTCTTGGCCTCTATTAACAGCCACTGCTAGACAACAAGGTTTCAGAAATTCTCATCTGGTTCACTATGGTCATTCTGCAGTCTTCCAAGCAACAAAATAGTGAACACACAAAAATAACTTTTGAACATTTGTTTCCAGTGGTTTGTAAAGATTACTGAACCTTAGGAAGTGAAACTGTAGTCAATTTTAATTTCATCTTGCCAAAGGCATTATTCAGTTTTGCTTCCCATTTTCCCCTCCCCTCTGTCAGTAATAGCAGCAACTGTAGATAAAGCTCTTAACTAGAGCTTACACTTTATATCACAATGTGGAATATCAGCCTTAAAGAGTCAGGAGTCAGTGGACTCTTTCATGATACAGATTTAAAGACTTCCCAATCCTGTGCACATATGCTTCTCAAACAATCTAATACTTGGAATATGACAAAGTGATAGATATTTGCCCACCAAATGGAAAAGTCCTCCTGAATGATATCCATTACAATTTTTTAAAAAACAATAGATGTATTACTATTCAGCCACAGATGACAGACCTTAATTCAGTTTTGGTAACAGCAAGTAAGGAAAAAAATAGTCTATAGAAAGCAACCATACAGCAGGTAGACAATACAGAAACTATAAATAACTGTCTTAAATGCAGTTGTTTCTCGTGCAAAGTATCCAGTACCACAGAATACTGTTTGGAGGTTTCTGGGCTGTAAAGCATCAAATACTTGATGTATCAAACTGTAACTCAGTCTACTACAACCTTTCAATTCTGTCAAGAGGGAAAAAAAAAAAAAAAAAACCAAACCAAAAAAACAACAAACCTGTGGCTGAGGTCATGAAACCACAAGGCCATTTACATTGCTGGTAAACAGTCATGTAGGCACACATGACCCAAAACATTCATGATTAAAGCTTTCTAAAAAGTCTCAAAAGCAGAAGGTAAGACTCCTAATAGCACAGGCTTTTGAAGATTTTAATCCTGATCTTTGACTCCTGGTAAATTCATTTTGCTCTATTTCAGATTAGCAATCAATTACAAACCATATTTGTACTCAACTAACCTTGTAGTCACCCTTTACGACCAAGGGGAATTGTCTCCCAAGACAGCCAAATTACTTATGCCAGTCAAACAAGTCACCAGGATAGAGATAAGAGATTACAAGCACTGATATATTCACTTGAACTTATACAAGCCATAGTAAATCAGATCTATATTGTTTAAGCAGGACAAAAGCAGACCTAACAGTACAGTGCCAAAATTAAGTAAGACAAAATAACTTCCACAGCTTGAATTTTATTTTTTCATTGCCCTCTACTACTTCTTCTTTACCTTTTTTAATCCTGCTTTATTATTTCTTCCCTGCAGCACAAATGCACACTCTAAGTACATCTGCCATGTTGAAAACCATAGCCAAAACTGACCACCTATAAGTCAACTTACTCCAGTTACACTCTTTCAAGCTACTTCATCTGCAGTATATCCTCAAATGTTAGCTTTCCTATAATTTTTAATTAATCAATAGTTTCATTATAGGGAAATAAAGTAAGATTTATTACTTTCAAAGCATTTTTTTAGCAGCTAACATATATTTGCTTCCACTTTTAATTCATTCAAACATTACTATTTACATTTTCCTGATCCTTTAAGAAAGAACATGTATATAAACAGCATAATCTTAAACAGAATAAAACATACATAATTGAAAAATCTTGTCTTAATTGTCCTTATGTTTTCTGGATTAATATAGTTAACTGTTCCAACACATACAAAGAAAAATCAAGAGAGTAATTATATGCATCATACAGAAATAGAATTTAAATTAAATCACATTAAAATGAGTACAAGCACAAGCTTAACCAAATAAATAAACTAGAAAGCTTTAGAAATCTTGTCTGTTTTCTGTTATCAAGACTTCCATAACTTGTGTTGAGAACATCAGTGAACTGGCAATTAATTCCACAGCACATGATGCAGTGCTCTTATCACTTCTGTTAGGAAAAGAGGTGCTGCACAAGTTCAGCACTTACAAGAAACATTCTGTACAGAACCCCACACAAACTTACTGTTCTTTTTACACCTTACTTCCCTAAGCCCAAAGTACACCACATCCCTACCAAGTCAGGAAGCTTTCTCAAAACCCAAAAGCAAATTTACAAGAGTGAAATATAATAAGCCATAGAGAGAAAAATTGTGCTGCAGCTTTAATTTTAGTATGGCGTATAAGTCTCGAACTAACTAGTGGTCTTCTCAATGGAGTGTTATTTTGGTAGCAATGCTGTGACATGTAGTTCCTTGCCTCCTTAACCTTCAATGCTACCACAGTATTACCTTTACAGGCAGTTATTCACTTAACCTATTTGTGAAGTCAATTTGCTACAAGCTAATTTTACAAACCAAGCTTTGTTTTCTAAATGAAAATTGCAAGTCATCTCACGTTAGAGTTTGTTCAAAACGTTCAGTCATATGAAAAGAAAGGTGTGGGGTAATTCAGCTGCTGAAAGGCTCTCAGTGTAGAGCATGCACAGACAGATGCTGCACAATAGCTTGAATATGACTAAAAAGCATATGAAGAACTGAGCATGGGCTGAACTTCATTTCTGAGCACTGACTGTAAAAGAGACGATTTTAACACCTTCTACCATTACAGCACATAGTTTAAGGTAGTACAAATCCAGAGACAATCATCTCACAAGTAGTTTAGCAGTGACCTACCAGAAGGAAAAAGACACAGTTCTACCAAAGGAGGGCGGGAGTTTAAGAGACTCTTCATCTACTTTTTAGCAGCAACATAAAGAATACAAGACTTTTGACCAAAACCCCCCAATTCTGCTGGCTAAGAATGAGATTTTAGGAGACTGTCTATTTACAACCCTTCTCTAAGTATCCACACCTCATTAAATTTGGAAAACAGAGATATCTACCTGCAAACCAGACACTAACTTTAGAAGATACTACACAAGCTACATAAGAAATTTTGTAGCAGCTCTTGGGACTACATTTCAATGCAATTGTCCATCTGCCTCCATAAAATGTGAGGAGCTCCACAAACTGAGAACTGGGCTGCAAAAGTCACAGGTGCTTCAGAAGTGACTTACGTCAGGTTCAGGCCAGAACAGAGTCCATTTTTGTAGTAGCTAGGAAGAGCATAGCCAGAATCTGGATGCTATTCCATATCACCTCATCATTGCCAGGGGAAGCACTCAGGGTAGCCAGTTCTCCATGGTGGGTGATCATATGTAAATCATTTGCCTGTTTTGTACACTTTGTTATTGACAGTGTAGCTGTTACTGTTTGCTTTCTTATTCTGTTTCTGTTTCCAGTAAATTGTTCTTATCTCAACCTGTAATCTTTACTTTTTGTGTCCCTAATTCTTCTCTCCATCCCTACTCATGGGAGGCCAAGGAGGAAAGGGAGACTGAACGAGTAGCTGTGTTTTGGAACATTTCCATGGGAACATTAAATTGGGGAATACTATTCTTATGCCAGGACAGCCTCACCTGGTAAAGCACAGGCCACTCTTTCAGGCCAAACCCATTCCAGGGTACCCAGCCCTTCACAAAGAAAAGAGAATTCTCCCAGGGCTCCCATTGATTTCTCTGGATCAGCTGTGTCCCCACACTGGGCTACCCAGGGAAGATCTACAATATCGCATTAATATTAGACATGATCAAATGCAACTGCAATGGAAGGGTTTTATTTTGACTCCAGAACCTTTATTTTAAGTAAGTGCTATGATACATCCCATCACTCTAACCCTACCAATGCAGCAGCATTAGAATTCCTCACAGCTTTCTATCTGCAAAATATTATCTCCAGTGTACCATTCTACCATTTCCTCAAAGATCATGAAAGAATCAGGAATACATCACAGATTTTATAGCAAAAAGAGGTCTATGATAGTCTACTGACAGGTGTTTTAACAGCTAATTTTTACAGGGAAAAAAAACCCTCAAAATCTATACAAAGGTACATTTTTCAGAAGAGGGGTGCATCAATACTGCAAATAACCTTAGGACTTAGTTTTAGTAGTTGATAACTGCTTCCTGTTAAATTACAAAACTAAAATTATCCTTTGATACATGCATGCAATGCATGTATTTAGCTGTGTTAAACAGCTTCAGGAGAAACATGCTTTATCTCTTCATGACAGTGCTCTTAGTCTTCCTCATCCCTTCACATTCCCCCACCCCCACAACAGCCCATCTGCATACACTCACAAGACTAGACACATTCATTTGAAAAACATTTCAGAGCAACTAAGAACAATTTTGTGGGTTTTTACATACTTTACATGCTACAGAAGAACATGACTTGTCAACTAAAATTTTTAGAGGCAGGACCCACGCTTCTGTCTCATTCAGAAGACAAATCCAATATATTAAATGCTCTATTGTCACATATAAATGCTGTAGTACAGACAAAATATATGCAACTCAAAGTCTCAAGAGAATTCACTACCCTGTATGTCTTGCTCTGCATTGTAATTTTTTTTTTAAGTCAAATCCCAGAAGCATAATGCTGTCAAAGCAGAAAAGGATTATAATTCTCTTACGTTAAGAGATGTATTGATTTAGATTGAATTCATGTTAAATGAAAAAGCTTTTAAAATAAAAAGTTCCCATTTCATGAAAGCACTTAAAGGTCAGAATATTAATTACTCCAAGAAATAGAAAGCTAATAAAACTCAAATTATACATGTTCTGGAAGGACTCTTTATTTGAGTTCAGATTTCCAAGTTAGTTGGTATCAAGTAATCTGTCATTATTCCAAAGTCACAACAACAGAAAGTTTCTAAGGAATTTATATTACCACTTTAGTAGCATGAGACAGTTTAAGATTTAAAATAACAGAGCATACATTCATTTTCTTTTTCTCTTTCTTTTATTTGCATTGTCATTAAATCACACAATGTCTTCTGCTCAAGACAGGCCTGACTTTTAAGAGCATTATTACATATCCTACATATCTAGTAGTTCTAGAAGAAGTGAGTGGTGCTTCTATAATCAGACATCAATTCAGAGTCCTTGCTTAGAGCACAGATTAGATGATTAGAGCCAGGGAAATATTTCCATAGCCTAACTACAAAGTGGTCAAAATTTATTTCTGTAATAATCTCAGGTCTGTGAACTTGAGCACTTAATATAGTGTATTGTGCTTACACGCAGTATCTGAGAAGTCACTTGAATGGCAGACACTGTTGTGACAATACATGGAAATTGATCATTGATTGCACATGTATTTGGGGTGTAGTGGACCAGATGAACCAGAGCCAAAGGACATCAATACAGCCTAACAACCCTTGCACACAACATATTCTGCTTGTACAAACTGTCATAAGCATATGAAAGAAGTGTTGCAATGAGCCAAGAGCAAAGCACTGCATGAAAAAAAAAAATAATCTAAGTGAATGGCCACTTTTCAAACAGTATGACATTTGAGGTGTGAGGGTCAATTGCACAAAACAAAAAGATCATACACCTATAATTTAACATCAACAGACACATTTAAGGAACTTCAAGGGTGTGGCATCATTTGGTTCCTGTTTCATCACTCAGTTAACTTTCTATTCCCACTTTTGTCAGTTCCTCTATTTACTGTACAAGCAGGACCTTCATCTAGGTGCTTCTTCTTCCCTTGCCATCAAAGGTATCCACATCCTACTCCACCTACTGAATTTATACAGTACTTTTATTCTGTATAAATATTTTACCACACCAAGAAGCAGCTGTAAATGGTTAAGGCAGTCCCTGCCACTATTTCACAGGATTGGAGCAGCTTTTTGAGCACAGGTGAACTAGCATCCACTTCATTAACAAAACAAGACAAAACCTCCGAGCCACTTTTGAATACCACTAAAATAGGAATTAACTAAAGATTTCCATTATTTCCTTAAGGAATGAATGAATGTGTGCATTATTTATACAAGGGAACGGCAAAGTTGAGAGATCTCCTCTGATTATATTGTTTTGGGTGGAAAATCATTATCATTCTTCCTTTGTGCAGTTACAGTTTGTCAGTAATAGTCTGGGAGAAAATATCACTGCACAAATAACCATTCCATTCTAGTAAAAACTCTTGGTAACCAATGCATATGCTTTAGATATTCTTAAACTTCAGCCTAAGAACAAAGAGAATGATATTGAAAATACATATACCAAGCTAAAGTAAGGCAGCAAAAGAATTAAAAGTAATAGAGACTGCAAATTTACTCAGCCAATCCCCAGAATGATGTAGAAGTGCTGGAAGAGCAGTTCTGCTGTATATGTACGCATTACTGAAAAGTCAACAAAACTTCAACCAATTCCAGCTGAGACAACAGAATCCTGCTACTCCAAGCTGTACCATTACAGACTAAGCAAAACAGATGTTTCCTTTTTTGTGTTTCACTCAGTAACAGAACAAATTTGATTGTCTGAAGTGTCTCATCACAACATGACTGCTGCAAAACTACCCCTCGTTTACAGTGCTGACACATAATGCTGCTGAGAAAACAGGGATGGGGGCAAAGAAACTCAGATTTTTTTTTCTTCAGATTTACAATTAAATATAAATCACATTCTCTTAAGACAGGGAGAAATTCGTAAATATTATACCAGCACTCACAAAGCTACACATGCATGTGTAAGCAGATGCACAGGATTACTGTCAAAAGCCTCTCACCTGCTCCTCTGGCTTCTGCACTGGGAATTTAGTTCAAAGCAGGGAAAAAAAATGCAGGAGCCTATTAGTCTTTCTACACCTGACATTCGGAGTCAATATAATAGGAATGTAAGAGATGTAAGCAGAAAGACTGCAGCTTATTGAGCCTAAAAGCTGTAACTGAATAAAAACAGTAGCACGTCTGCAGTATGTGACATGAAGCAGGCAGGTATTTTGGCACAGCCTAAAGGAAGTCAGTAAGAAATATATTCTTTTAACAGAGTGTTTAGCAATTGGTTTAACCAGATGTGCTATGAACCACAAACCATAGGATAATACTTAGCATTTCACTAGCAAAATGCATCTAAATTGACTGTAAGGAATATTAAATTGTTGCTTTAGCACCAAGTACCAAGAGCTAAGGAACTCCCCAACCCTGCTCCTTCCCCCACTTTGATCACACTGCTCTCCCCTTCTAACACCAAATACATGATGCTGCAGTCTACCTACTTCAAATCTGGAAGAAATACAATTTCCTTCATCCAGCAAATACTGCAAAGGAGTATTTACCAGGGGGGAAAAAAATCATTTTTATACCTGAAGATCCTTTACTCTACTTCCTCAGGTAGACATGTGACTATAGCATACCTGACATGTTTTACACAGTACACTGAAAATATTCACAGTATCCTGACAGAGAAGGTGGCTGGTGTTAAAAACTTGTCAAATGCTATTTTTAAAAATTTATTAGAGCAACGCTTTTACATATATTCCAGTTGTCTCCTCTAATACAGCAAATAGATAGTATGAAAGGATTGAAAAGAATAGAAAACAATTGCTTTTACAAATCACAATATAGTACAGCCTTGTCCATTAACCAGATGCTCATGGATTCCTTGTATTATCCAGCACCAGCTCCTGTACAATACTCAGACTACTAGACAGGTTAATTGTCAAGTATTAGATCTAATTCCCTACCACATATTTAAAGTGTAATGGGATATTTTTTTCCTCTTTTCCTAAACAAAAAGAACTGTGATAAAATATAGCAAAAGGAGTGAATCATGGTGTTTAGTATTAGCAAAATATTAAAGTTATATGCAGTGTTCGTCAGGTTGAAATTAATGCCTTGCTGAAGCATAAATATTTATCCAGTGCAAACAGCAGGAAACCTTAGGAGACAGCATGGCTTTAAGCACCGAAGTGTGTTAATTAGTACCCAGTGCAGCTTCAGAGCATGCTATGCTATTTTTAAATAAAGGTTAGATTCCAAATAGAGGAAACTAAAAAAATGTAAAGGTATGAGATAAGATGGCCTAAGAAAGCTGCCTTGAATAGCTATCAAAAGTGCCCCAAATAGACATTTTTTGTCACATAGAGAGCTCTTGTGAATGAGAATGAGAGCTCTTGTGCCAATCAGGATGGAATACAGATACTCAGCAACTTTTGCATCAGCAATAAGTATGTTTTACTAGTGTTACTTTCACCTACATTTCTTTGTTATTTCTTTCAGTTGCTACATAGCATTTCATATCATCAGAGGCTAGAGACGGAAAAACAAAAACATCCATCTGTTTTGAAGAGATAACCCATTTCCAAGTCTTCATCTCAACACTCAGATGATTCTTCAGCATTGCTGGTCATTTATAAAATAAGAAACGTTTCATACACGCCCTCACTTTCCATGGCATTCTCCATATACAAGAGTGATGACAACTAAATATCTGTCCAAATTCCATGTCCCTTACTGATTCCAGTTCTAATAAATAATGCTACTAATAACAACTGTTTATTGAACCCATCTGTTTTACATTTGTACACCATTTAGAAGTTAAACTGAAGCCTTATAAACAGAATCCTTAATTCATCACATGAACACCTACACCAACATGCTCCCCTTTCAGGCACTACATGACAAAATAGGGTCACATTCAGACAATATCAGGACTCACTTGGCTGCAAGTTATACTGCTTTCACTCACTGTCTTTCCAGTTGTTAGCAAAGCATGTAAGTTCATGTGGGGATGTGACTAAAGAAATTGCCATAAATAACAGTTGCCCTCACAGACTCAGCCAAGATGCTATTTTTATTCTGCTCCTCTTGAACATGGTCCTGATTAGGGCAAAGGCTTCAAAACAGTTTCACCACAAGTACAAGAAAATACTTCATATCCAGTATTAATTTAGAAATGCTATAAGCTGAAAATGAATACAGTTGTTAGATCATTCAGATGCTTGTTTTGGCGCTTTGGATTTTTTTTTATCTAATCCAAGAGTATTTGAGTTTTCGTGCTAGCAAAGTTCCAACACAAATTCTGATAGAAATCTGATTTACAGAAAGAACAAATGCAGAAGCATTTCAGCTGTCAGCCTTGTGCAAAACTTTTTAAATTTTAAATGTTTTCAAATAACTTTAAATAATTCAAGTATCAGTTGTTTATAGAGAAAATCTCAAGTTCATGCAGAAGTACTTCATCTAAAAATTGTGGGCATACATTTACACATTGTAGAGGAAGAGTCTGGCCATTGCAGAAATAAACATTTTAATGGCATACCGAGATGGAGCAGCAGCTTTAAACACCGCATAGCAGCAATATGCAGTTACTACACATTAGAAACATTTTCATACTTTAGTACTCCTTGACTTCAACAACACTGACACAGACTTCTGTCCTTATCCTGACACCTTGTTGCTGTCTTCCAAGATTATCTCGCAAAGCATTTCAAATTAACTAATCCAATTTAAGTTTCTAAATAACTGATGCTAATAAAAAAATGCTTTAATTCCAATACATTCTCCACTTCCAAATGTGCATTTCATACATCACCATTTCAATTCTAGCAACTGAGAACAGCAGATGCCAAAAGGGCTATTCTTCCTGGAACAGAAAGAAAACAGATTTAAAGACAAGATATCAGGCCTAAAATTCTAATAAAAGTGTATACTTGCATAATTAAACAGAAAAGCATTAACAAAACAAAACCTGTAATTCTCCTAAGCAGGGAAACTACAAAATCAACAAACTCTCTCAACTACATCCTACCAAGTACAAACCAACACACTGTAAGGCACTGCATATAAACTGCAGGTTTTAAGCATGCTGTATTTCCATAATCCCATGGAAGTCTCAGAGATTAGACAGGGTCACTCCAGTCAAACTATTTAACCTCAGAATATAATTACAGATGGGCAGTCTTCAGTTTTTCTGAAGTGTACAAGATTTGGACTCTAGTTATCTTCAAAGAAAACAGAGTATGCAGGCAGGGAAGGTCAGACTGTCAGGCTTCTAATTTCCTACACAGCAAGATCAGATCTCCTGCTTAAACTTCATGCATCTTGCTCTTGGAAGACTGACTGCTTGGTAACACTGGACGCAATGCACGCAAGTGCAGTGATTCACAGGTGTAACTTCCACTTCTGCCAACAAAAGTACCCACACAGTCCTATGGGAGACCAAAGGATAGATCAGCTTTCTACCCAGTCCTCCACCTGGGAGAGAGGAAGCGTGCTAGGTTATGCAGAGAGCACATTTGTCAAAGGGAAGGGCTGGGAATGAAACCTGACCTGGCAATTCACCTAACAGATTTAAGTCTAAACTCTTCCCGACAGAGGCTTTGTATGTTTGCTGAGTGCACAGGTGATCTTTGTTACGAGTCCAAGAGCTACTACATTTTAATATTCTAATCAACATAAACATTTATGCCTCATGGAAGTTTCATCCTAAAGCCTCACATACTCCACAAGCTCTTAAGTCCAAAGGGAAACCTGGGCACTGTGACTTTTCTCTAAGAAATCATTTTGCAAACTATGCATTCTCCATACAACCAGACAAAACATGGTATCACATCACACCATTTATCTTCTAATTAAAATAACCAGATACTAGCCAACACTTTAATAATTTAAACCTCCAGAATGAACAAGTTGATTTTCACATTGCATGCATTAAAGTCAGTGACAAGTTAAGAAGACAACCTAATATATACCTTAAGGCAGACTCTAATGAAAATCAATTTCCTGACATGAACATGAGGCCAGTTCAAGATATTGGGGTTTTAGAGGAATGTGCACTATGAGTGAGACTTTAACTCAGTGACTTACTATTTGGTTTGACCCAGTCACATGCATCAGCAAATGGGCTTGTCTCCCAGCTTAGAGCCAGCCCCACTGTGCTAAGTAAAACACAAATGACACACATCACTTGCAGGGCCCAGCCTTCCAGTATCTCACGTACACGCTTGTGATACAAGTCCTCACAAAATTAGAATCCAAGTGACTTAACTACCCAGCTATGTCTGAGAACATGTCTCCCATGGACTCCCTCAAGTTAAAGCAAACTCGCCCATTCAGGAGGCTACAGCAGAATTTCAATGTGATCCTGTCCCTGACAGCCTTTTTCTTTGGAAGACACTTTCTGATTATATATGACATGTCCCTTTAAAACAGCTCACCACTGCAAGGAAGTGAATTGTTAGTTAATAAATCATCCCAAGTAGTACTGAACTTCCTCAAAATTATCATCCTTCTGATAAAAGGCCTATTAGAAGGGCCTTGCCTCACAAAGGCATTATCACAGAAGAGAAGCAGAGGGGTTTTGTATTTCAAAATTAGTGATTTTATATTTTTTCCTACTCTGGAGGAAAAAAATACATCCAAAAAACACTGCCAGAAGGATCTAAAATTCAACTTCAAAGTATACTACTTTTACCAAAACTATTTTGCTGATGAAACTACAAAAGATTGCAAATTAATTTAACCACATTATACAACATTACTTACTTTTCATAACATAAAAGAACTTATTGAAAGGTGGAGAGAACAAAAGCAAGATGCCATTCTAATGGCATGAAACTATATGAGCTTTAAGGTCCCTTTTAACCCCAACTTTTCAATGATACTGTGGAAAGCACAAACTTCTGAAAAACCACTGTAGCATGCAAGTCCATCATTGGAGGCAAAAACTACAGAAAAGCATTTCAGATACCATGAAATGCAGTCATCAATGTCACTCTACGCTTTGCTCCATAACACTGCTTCTTCCCTCTCTGCAGTGCAATCTGCTCAGCTTGCCTTAAAAAAAAGTCCCTATATCTGAATTTGCAGCTAAGGATCCTAACGCCAAACATGCAATAGAAACTCACATATTTTGCTCTTCTACAGTCATTTCCTCACACACTGGCAGCGTACGTTAAAACTTCTGAAAAGTCGATATTAGCAGGACTTCACAATCTTCAAGCACACAAACCATCTCCCCGCGAACCTAAGGCTGCGGAGCTCTTTCCACAGAGAGCTAGAATTCAATTGGCCGGGAAACAAACGTGATGGCTGTCGGGATTACATGGGACAAGCCAAATCCACTATCCCTGCTTCCATCGTCACCTCTGACACACAAAGCACATGGAAGGCCACTTCAGTTCAGCGTGCGCCAAGTTAAGGCACGAAGCCCGCGGAGGCACAAGCCGCGCAGCCTGCGGCGCTGCCCGCTCGGGTTTCCCAACTCCGCCGTTCTAACTGTTGCTGCCACCTCCCGCATCCCCCGGCGGGCACGCACCTCACAGCGGCAGGACACGGCCAAGCACACCCCAGCACGGGTCAGCATGAAGGCGCCCCACAGCACGCCGCCCACTCTGCCACAAGCCTCCCCAGGAGGGTCGGCAGTGGCACCGAGAAGCCGCTGCCACGCACCGCGCTGCCCGCCCTGCTCCGGAGACGCCGCGGGAGCAGCTCCTTTGTCTCTCCCGCAGCCCCGGCCGCCTTCTCCCGGCGGCACAAGGCGCCGCTGCCCCGCCGGCCCCCAGACGCCCCGGCGACGCCGCCGCTTGCCCGCTGTGCCCCGCCGCAGCCGGACCGGGCGCGGGCGGCGTGCGGCGAGCGGGCGGCCGGACGCGGCCGGGATGCCGGCGGGGCCCCGGGAGGACCCGCGGGAACGGGGGAAGCCGCAGCCGGTGCCCGGAGCGCCGCCCCGCAGTCCCGCACCGGGGGCAGGGTGTCGCCCTGCCCCTCCATCGCCCCCGGGCACCGGCCCTATCCCCCAGCAACTCCGCCGCCCCCTTCTGCTCGCCGTCCCCGGGCCCTTCACCCCCCGCCGCCCCGGCGAGTCACGGCCGCCCCAGCCGCGCGCCGCCGGCTGCCCCAGGGTGGGGCGCGGGACCGCAGCCTGGGGGGGCTCCGCTCAGTCGGCCGCGAGTTGCCCGACGGCCGCGGCCGCCCCGTCGGGATGCGCCAGCCCCGCGCGGGGAAAAAAAGTTGTCCCCGCGGGAGCGGCCGGGAACCGAACTCACCCTCCCGCCCGGGGCTCCGCCGCGGCCGCGACTCAAACTCACCCTCCCGCCGGGAGCGGCAGCGGCGGGCGGACACCGCCCGGCCCCGCCGCTGCCTGGCGGCGGCCGCAGCCAACCGGAGCGCGCAGCGCGGTCACGCCAGCCAATAGCGCGGCAGAGCGGGCCGTGCGCGCGCCCCGCTCCCCGGTGGGCGGGGCCGGCCCGCTCGAGGCCGGGCGGCTGCGGTGGGCGCGCTGTGAGGGCGCCCCGGGGCGGGCACGGCAGCCGGACGAGGCTTGGGCTCTGTGCCGCGGCTGGGCCGGGAGCGTGGTCCTGGGGGAAGCTCCGGCGGAGGCGGAGCGCTGGGCAGGGTCGTGCCCCCCGGGAGATGCGCCCTTCGGGACAGGGCTCGCTCCCGAAAGTGCCCTGCGAGCGCGGGTGGCAGCGGGCGCTCGGAGCAAAACGGGCGGCAGCGCTTGGATGGGCCGGAGAGGGCAGCGCCAGAGCTGCGTGTGTTGTACCGCTGTCCCGAACCACGCGTTCCCCCGGGCCGTCACTTGGAAATAAAACCAGAGCTGGAGGCAGGAGCAGGGGCAGGCAGTCGGGTCTGACAGTGCCCCAGCCCAGCTGTGCCCCAAAGGTTCGGCTGACAGCTCCGCAGGAGATCCTTCAGGCGCCCTGACGGCAATGCCGCGGAATTGAATGCCTCTTCGTTTTCATCTGGCGTGTCTTAATCATTATTTAGATACTGGGTTCTTGTCAGCTTTCCCCGAGTGAAGCAATTGTGGGCAAGTATCATTCCACAGAACTCCAAGGCCTTTTCAAATACAAGTACTATTTTTTCCCCTATGTTTTTTTTTTTCTGCTGACATCCTTGGACTGCTCTGAAGAGCAATCTTGAAATAAAACCGCACGTCCCACAAATAGCTAGTTTTTATTTTTACATTTTTTTGTTACCACCAGAGTTTCTTTTTAAGTATGCTTTCAGGATGTAAATTTTATTCCTCAGAAGCAAACACTTCTGGTAATACTCTGGATTAATAAAAATTAAATTAATCAGTAATCTAATGACTGTGTGGTGAAATCAAGGCAAGAAGACTGTGATTTTGTCTGTGTCAAATATCATATAATGACAGAGCCTGATTTAACACCACCAACACTCACAATCCCATATGATTACTCATTTTAAAGCCATGCTCTTCTATGCCTTGCACATACTAATTTCTTCAGTTACTCTGTAGAGGTAGATAATGTGTTCACACACAAGTTTATTGACTTCTCTGGAGCCTTGAACCTGAGAAAATACCAGGTTCAATGCACTTCTTCTTTCTTGGCCATCCTGCATAGGGACATCAGTACCATTCTGTCTGAGCTGTTTCTAGAATTTGTGCTAGTGTACCATTCATTTCCATAGGTATATGGTATACTAATTTGTTGACATAAAATATGTGTTATTTTCAATGACCTTTTCTAATATAAACCATAATACATAAAAATTGCTTTTAGAATATAAGGCATTTGTCTTTAGAATACTCCCACTGTGTTATGGTCTCAATTCATTCTGTCATCAGTTTCTATGACACTGGATAAAATAGGTCTGTTTTCCTGACAGGATAGATATTCATTCCAACAAAGGTTTATAAAAGCTTTATTATTTCACTAAGATGAAGAGAGACAGTTAAATGCCATAATCTTAGGAACAACCAAATGGAATTTTTTAAAGGAAATAATAAACTTCTACCTTTGAAAGAATATACTTTTTTATCACAGCCAGATTACTTAACAGTTTGGGGGTTTTGGTTTTTGAAAGCTCTTTACCTGACTGACTTTCTTTGCATTCCCATCACTATTTCTGCCAACAGCATTGCAGGCATACAGAGCCTCCATCACAGTGTCTTTCCCACCTGCTGCCTGTAACTATTCCTGAGACCTTCCTGGCTTTTGTGACCCAATAACTACAAAAAAAGGCCAAGAGAAGAGAACCAAGTAGAAAAACCCAAGTATTTTCAAACACAATTCTGTCCCCTGAGCTGGTTTACTGCTAGTTCTGCAGTTCTGAGAGGACCAAAGAACAAGCAATGGATGAAAAGATGCAGCAGTGCAGGAGGGGTTTGTTAGCCTGCATGCTCAGATCCAATGTCAGGGGGAAGACTGGCTACTGATGCGGCTTGTGACATACTAAGTGCCCCTGATAACTGCAGAGGAAATAAGATTACGTTATCATTAGCTATTAATTTTACTGTTATGAATGTGTTACACCTCTAATGATTATCAAAAGTAATGAATCATCTGCAAACAAAAGGCAGGCAAATTATTTTCGTGCAGCAGATAACTGTCCTTCAATGTCAGGTCACATTAGCAAATGAAAATAGTTCCGTTTATATTACTTCCACAGATTTTATTTTTTTAACTCCTAAATTATTTTAGTGTTTCAGGCATTCTTAGCACATTAGCCTTAAATATTTTAGATGCACAAAAAAGTATGCAATAAATTTTGGTTTTAATGTGTTCAGATTTTTTTGCAGAGATGTACACATCACTTACTGCAGTTTAGTCTTAAGTTTAGGGCAGAGATTTTTGCCATTAAAAATCCATTTCAAACTGCTCTCTCAGAGGAAGGCCACAAAGAATCAGAAGTTTTGTTCCACTTTCACAGAAGTCAGGACTGCTCAGTGCCCTTTCACAAACAGTATTTCCAGGAAGAAGACATCCTCAGATTTCATAAAACACTCTCATTTCTCAAAAATATAATTTGGAACCTAGAACTTCTGCCTGCTTCATTATTTTCAGTCTCTGCCTATTCATTACAAGTTCTTATATTTAGATATATAATGGAGTTGTAAGCTTCTTTAAAAATAGAAATCCTTGATAAATAGATACTTAACAACCTTAATCTCTGTCATATGACCATGTTCTTAAAGCTCAATTCAACACAGAGACCATTTTTAAAAGATAATGCATCTGGACCGTGGGAATAAAATAGCAGTTATTTCCAGTCAGCTGATCTCAGACCAAGTCTGTAGCCTATGAGACACCAAGAAGGGCATGTTTAAGGGAGAGAGAATTCCAGAAGGGACAATTGCTTGGTCGTCTGTCCCAGTGCCAGCCTAGGCCAGGCTGGCTGTGACCACAGTAACAACACGTGTTGCTCCACGGATGGGAGCACCACTGTGGAGCAGCCCTTCTGTTTTGATTGGGATGGAGCAACACTCACTGCAGAATTAAGAGCAGTCAGTGCTCTTAATTAGAAATTCAGCTAAGATTTTCAAAGACTCCCAGAACTCACCCTGCGCTCCTACAGAGCCTTTGATTAACTCCCCTAATTGGGTCTGCAAGGAAGCATTGAGTCATTCTTCAAATCAGCAGAGTTCCAAGGGCTTTGTATAAAATGCAGAAGGCTCTGGAGACTCCTGGTCTGGCATTCATAAAAACAGTTTCAGTAACCAAAGCATGTAAAAAGTCAGAGAGAAAAAGTAAGAAAATCATGCTGAACTAGGAAGTAAAAACAGATATTCTGAAATTTCCTTTCTAATAGAAATAAGATGACAGCACTTTTTGTAAAAAAAAAAAACAAAAACACAAATCCTGCAGTTTTTATTTTAGGAACTCTGAAACCACTGGCTATGATATTTTAATAGTGTCAGATGTTCAGTTTTGTCTAATAGTTTTCTTCTTTATGTTCTTGTTTCAACCATAAATAAAATATTTCTATAGCTTTCTCTTGAAAACATAAATCAATATCTTCCTGCAAAATGTTACATTTTATCAAATCCATGTTTTGACAGAAAATTGATCTAGCAGAAAGCTCTTTACTAGATCTTTCCAGAAACTGAAAAATCACTAGCTAACATCTGTTTGACTCTGAAACACTGAATATCTCATGGTCTTAGGTTTCTCATATTATCACAAAGCATTTTAAAGGAAACTGTTCAAGAAGGAAGGATTCTATAACCATTTTGTGGGTCAATTTTTAGAATAAAGTCCTTTTACTAGAGCTCCAAATTAAAAATAAAAATCATACATTAGCATAGAACTATGAAGAAGTATCCCTAACTTATAATTTGTGGTAACTTTTATATGTTCTAAATAAATATAGCTTTTATCTTACACTTCTTACTAGCTGGGAGTTCTCCTGACAACCTGGAGTTTTCTTTACTTCACTTTTCATGACAAAGCTTACACACAGGTACAACACTACTATGGCTTGTTTTGCTAATATTGCAAATAAGTATATACCACAAAACCACTACAGTAGAATCAAAACCAAAAGAATTAATTTATTGTACTATGCAAAGGCTTTCCAAAAGTTTAAATTCACTTAACTCAAATTTAAAACTGCGTCTGACTTGCTGTTGAAGGGCAGTTATCTAAACAGTATGTTACACATCAATATTTTGCATTAAGGGATGATTCTTACAACACCTGAAAATATAAGATAATAAATTCTGACTTAAACTTTAAGGGGAAAATGCTATGATTTGATAACAGAAAAAGCTTTTTCTTACTATACCACTAACATAAGGCAATATTTAAAAATATAGCAACCAAATAATCATAAACATAAATAATATATAAACTATCCTCACTACTCAACAGCTAGGGTATCCATTACTTTTTCTTCCTTACACTTAAAAACCAGAGGTTAAAAGTGTGTATGTAGGTTTGTAAGAACAGCAGTTAACAAGACTAATTGTTTGAGTGGAAAGACACAAGCATTGCATCAAAGCCTGCATAGTCCAAAATCTTAGAAATGAGCCCTCGAGGTAAGGGAGGGGAAGAGAGGAACAACGTGGAGATTGCTGTTATGAGATGTACAGTCAAACATACATCACCACGACAGAACTGACAGCAGGAGAGGCTGTCTTTGGGAGGGGGAAGCTAGGAGGAAGAGATAAGGATCCGCTACAGCAGAGCACCTCCTGTAAGTCCTGTGGCACACTGCCCACGCACAGCACTACAGTCCTTCCTGCTCAGCAAAGGACTGAAAGAAAAGCTGCTACCCGCAACACCTCTGCCTTGGTATTAGCAGCTCAATTAAAGTATCACAGCTATCTTAATTAGCGCGGCTGAGCTGGGTTTCCTCTCCCTAACCACAACCGTAGTGGGGTCTGCTGTCGCTGTATACGCAAGGAGGAACAGGGTGGCCTGGTGAGGATGCTGTGAGAGACATGAGGAAAAACGCTGCAAAACAATTCAGGGATTTTTGAGTTTTCATGGTTATTCAGATGCTTGCTAGTTGTTACTCCTACAGAAAATTCCTCTCCCGCCCCTGTGTGCCTGGGCACGTTGGCAGTATTTTGAACATGTGTATTTATTATCTTGCTGCTGGACTACGGAAAATCAGCAGCTCGGTTTACAAGGGCCGTCAAACAGCCTGGCCAGCCCAGGAGCTGCATATTCTTTTCGGGAGAAACTTAGTGCCATGCGATGTTTGGCAGGGAGCGAGCCCAGCCCGGGCCGGGGGGATGCCGGCTGTGTGCGAGGCTTCCCGGCCGCGCTCGCCACTTCCTCCCTCGGCGTGCGCTGAGATCATGAAGGGCTGTGGCTGTGGCTGTACTCAGAGCTCCCAGCTGACATTTCACTGCTCGCTCTTGAGTCACGCTTGTCAGCCTTGCCTTTGAATCCCAAGAGCTGGAAACACATGCACACGTCTTTATGTCCCTTCTGATGTAAGCCCGTTAGCTCCAAAGTTAGGGTGCTAGAGCCAAGCCTACAAAGCTCATGGGTCCTCTGCTAATCCAGAGAAGCAGCCTGTACACCCTGACACTCAGCCAGTGTTAGGAAGTCCTCAGGCTGTGTTCTGTGGTTGGCTCCACACAGAACTGTGGAAGCAGCCCTGAAAAATAGCATGAGTGTGTCTGCACAGAAGCATCTTTTGGTCTGACCTGACCCCACTGCCACAGCCACATCTACTGTCAGCTGTAGCTCTTCCAGCAGACAAGAACCAGCACTGGCTTAGAGACTCGCATTTCGAGCAATTCGCCCAGGAAAAGTTAAGGCTTCAATTACATTTCTAAGTTTCATAATCCTGAGAGAGCTTAATGTTTATTTTTAAGCAGATAGGATGACAAATTGCAAGCTAAGCTGCAAGGGAGACAGAAGGTTGGCATTAGAAAATCATAGAACAGTTGGATTGGAAGGGACCTTTAAAGGTCATCTTGTCCAACACCCCTGCAGCCAGCAGGGACATCTGCAACTAGAACAGGTTGCTCAGAGTCCCATCCTACCTGACCCTCAATGTTTCCAGGAATAGGATGTCCACCACTTCTCTGGGCAATCAGTTCCAGCACTTAACCACCCTCATTATAAGAAATTTCTCCCTTACATCTAGTCTCAATCACACTCTTTTACTGCAAACCATTATGCTTTGCCCTGTCACTGTAGGCCTTAGTAAAAAGTTTGTCTCCATATTTCTTACACACCTGCTCTAACTGTACTGATAGCACTGCAGCTGCTGATCCCTGGAGAAAAATGTGGAATTACAACCAGTCCAGGTTTTTAAGAAGAGTTTGGGTATATTTGACCCTGCCTATATTTATCCCTGAGAGATACAGACAACTGAGTGATGTCTCTTTATGATAACATTTTGGAGCTTCCGGGCTTTTATCTGTGATGCTTATTCTCTGCTCTCAAAGCAATGAGTTAGAGACTAAATATTTTAAGATTTAAGTGAAATTAAATTACAATGCTATGAAATGCTTTTAGAAAAAGTATGGGAACACTGCAAATGGGAACATAAGTATTCTTAAATAGGACAATATATCTAACAAAAATCACAAATATTTGAAGCAAAATCCAAACTGAACATGAGCTAGATAGTTATCTTTGTAACCTTTTCTGATAGATAATAGCTAAGTTTGTCTCCTGCTTTTATAGTTAATAGCTATATCTTCACAGTTCTTAAAATTTTACTGTAGGTTTTCTACAGTTTGCTTTCATCGTTAACTTTGATAATATAACATCCTACATTTCCTGAGGATAAAAGACATACATTTTTCCCCATGTTCTTTGACACTGCCCAGATGAGGTGGTAACAAGTGTATTCTTTGCAACCCTTTCATTACCTGATTTATTTCAATAGAACTTTATGAGCTTTTCTGCTATTTTTGCTTACTCAGAACAGCCAGACAGATGCCTGTTCTTGTTCAGTCAAAAGCATCAGTTGCTTTGTTTTTATTAGATACATTGTTCTCCTGCCAGCAGAGAGCCTTTTCACTTGGTCAAGGACAAAATTCCAGCCAACATTTTTTTTAAGAATGTGAACAATGACAAAAATCTTGCCAATAAGAATTGCTTTCCTCTTAGTTTTGAGAGGTCATGAATTTGTTCTAGATATCTGGCCATTTCCCCTAGAATTTATGTTTGTCACAGAGACTTGCTTTAGTCTCAAAGACTGGAGTAGGGAGGAGAAGCAGGTTCTTAAGTTAATCAGGCCATTAGTGCTCTTCTTTCTTGCTATCTGCTTCCCCAAAGCCTGCCATTTAAAAAAATAAAAACTTATTCATAGGGCTATTATCTAGACAAAAGAAAACATTCAAATTATATACTTATTATTTTATATAGCTGCACCCTGTTGATTTTTAGAAAGTCACATTTCAGCTCAGCAGCTTGCTTCACTCAGCTCAGCTTTTGCTCTATTTTATCTGATGACATCTTACATATTGTCAGTCTGTCATGAAGAACACAGACGTAGCACTGGGTAAAATGAAAAAGGGACAACACTCACTAAATACATATCACACGTACAAACAAAACTGTTGGGACTTCCAGGGTGGAGGAAGGTGTCTGATACATTTTTCTAATCCTGAAATTCATGACCCTTGTGAGAAACTCAGATCAGCTATTGAACAATAGCTAAACATATTTTCAATAAATGTAGTATGTTCAATATGTTTTTCAAATTATATACATGTGTATGTTGCAGCCTTGCAGCCCTTGTGTGGGTAAAACTGCCAATGACTGACTTGTCTCTTGGCTTTTCTGGGGATTTGTTCTCTGTTGAAGAGATTAAAATTTTATCTGGTAATAATACAGGGTTGTGGATTTACTCCCTGTTCAATGGCCCACTCAGGCAGCTACGAACCCTAAAACTGACTGGATACCCAGCAGCTCAGGTGCTGATGGGTGTGGAGACATAAACTCATGGTAAAAATGAAATAAGAGAATCTGGGTTTTTCTTTGGAGAAGTTATTTCTAAAGAGGATTAGGGGAGGGAAGGAAGAAGTCAAACAGAAAGGATATAATGGCTTTGAGCAAGCCAAGAAACTGTATACACACAAGAAACCGTATAGTTGTGGGAAAAAAAACGAAAAATCAATCTACAAACTGAGTATCGCACATGCATTTCTTCCCATATACGTCTCTATTTATGACCATCTTCAGAGCATATAGACACCACTGCCATGGACCATGGACTGGTGTTTTACTAGTCAATATGTTTTTCAAAGCATTATGGAAAGGAAACGCTCTGCATAAATGCAAAGCGTTGAGAGAATTGCCTTGTTTTGACAGAAACAAGGTCTATTCCTGCAAAGCTTTCTTCCTGCCTTGGCAAAGATATCATTCCCAGTATCCCCGGCAGTATTTTCCATTGCCACGATGACATCTGCTGGAGGGGATAGGGTTGAACAAGGGTTTTGCTGTCCAGGTGTGAAGGCTTCTATGAACAGGGTTGGTGTAATTTCACTCACTGAGAACTACTACAGTATTGAAACGTGTGAAGACCAACATGACAATGTTAGTGTTCTAGGTATTTTAAATTGCAACTCCCTCAAGAGACACATGACAAAAAAGGATTAGAAGAAACAATTCAAACCTCATCTAATACAGCTAAATAAAACTGGCTCGTCCAGATAATTTTAAATTATTATAAGAAAAGAAACTTGTTAAATAGCTTTTAAAAGATTCAAATATGCATTAACTGTAAAATAATATGCATTATTGTGGTCCCCAAAGATATGCTAACCTGAAGCACAGGTTTGTTGAAATTAAGGAGATATTAGAAATCCATTATGCAAAACAGTATAAATTAAAAAGAAAATACATGTGATGCTTTGCATATGAGTTTTTTTGTTTTCTCCACAATAAAAATACCAGGTGTTGGCTAGAAAATATAGTGTATATTCTTGCTACATTTTCACTTATTATTTGCAAAGGCAAATAGATCTTCACAATAACTGAAAAAGGAGTTACACAGGAGAATAACTAAAAAGGAGTATTTGTACGTTTTCTCAAGCATCATATCTAACTTCTTTTGTTGAAAATGAGTTTCTGCAATTTGTTTGAATGAAACTGAAGTCACTACTCATTATAGATGTTTTCTCAAAATAAAATTTTGCAGGGAAGCACACTTATTTTCCTTTAAGACCATTCCACTGCCAGACTATGCCAGCACTTTGTCTCTCTCCTTCCAGCCTCCAGAGGTCCACCACCTGCAAGGGGGGTGGCATGTGCCAAGTCATGCTATTTTCCTTTTATTCACTCTGTTCTGTTCCTTTTTGATGGACAGGAGCAAAGAATAATGGTGTGGGGCAAATGCTGTCTGATAGCAGGTGCTCTCTGCAGGCTCAGACTTTCTGGAATGGAGAGGGTGTGTGTGGATTCTGGCTCTTGCTTCTGAGTGGGTTTATGGAAGAATTTCCCAGGAAAGAAGTGCACACAAGAGGCTAGATTTTGCCATGAAACCAAAGCAAAAAAACCTATCCCTGACCAAATAAATTTGCAAAAAATAACCCAAATCCTCCTGATTAAACAAACTTGCAAATAAGTCTGCACAAACATGAATTCTCTGTAAAAGAGGACTTTAATTCACAAAAGAGTTTGTTTGCCTGCTGGAGCTCCCGTTGTTTTCTTGTGCAGGAAGAGAAACAGGAATAGGTGCCTGCAGATGAGGATGTAGTCTGAAATGAATGACTTCTTCAGAAAAATCACTATATACAAAATGAGAACATTTTTTCCACATGAAGAAAATTCACTGTAATAAGGAATGAAGAAAAATAAGGAATCCTTTTTGTGGAAGCAAGAAGATAAAAAATTAGACTAAAGAGAGTATCAAGGCCCTGAATTTTAAACTTGGTAATACTTAAAGAGACACTGAAAGCTTCAAATGGCAAAATTAGATTTTGGTACTGACAGCAGTGTGAGATAATTCAGGATAAACTGGGATGAAGCAGTGTCTGCAGCCTGCAGGCCAGCAAGGGAGAGCACCATGTATGATGTGTGCTGGGCAGTTGCTTGGTCTACAAATGGGTAGGAATCCTGATACGCCCTTTATCAAACTTCCTGAGCATGCTTGTCCTGCACTTCAACTTGTCTAGAAATCAGAAACACATTGGCAAAGCAACTTGGCAGCAGATGACTGCTGCTAAAAGCAGCCATCTACTGCCAAAGGTATCAGGGTTGGCAGGCTGGGAATGTGCTGTCAGTGCCTGGCAGCTTAGGAACCAGTCACAAGCTGAAAATACTATACCTCTATCAAAAAGATAAGAAGATACTGCTAAAGATTTTACAAAAGGCTTTTTCAAACTACTCCGCTTAACCAGCAATGATGTTAAATCACACTTCTAGGAAACACTAGTGCATTTTCTTTGAAGGAGATCACCCACATAGCTGGAGGAATAGTTACAAGAGCTACTAGTACATGCAACTATCTAACAGGCTCATTCATAAAATGCTACCCTTAGGAGGATTATACATATCAAAAAGGAGACGACAGCAAAAGGTAAAATCACAGGTATGGACTAGGAAAAAGATATGAAGGGAAGAATCTAGTCCTTCCTTTCTTTCTTTTTCTTTCTTTCTTTCTTTCTTTTTCTTTCTTTCTTTCTTTCTTTCTTTCTTTCTTTCTTTCTTTCTTTCTTTCTTTCTTTTTCTTTCTTTCTTTCTTTCTTTCTTTCTTTCTTTCTTTCTTTCTTTCTTTCTTTTTCTTTTTCTTTCTTTCTTTCTTTCTTTCTTTCTTTCTTTCTTTCTTTCTTTCTTTCTTTCTTTCTTTCTTTCTTTCTTTTCTTTCTTTCCTTTCTTTCCTTTCTTTCCTTTCTTTCCTTCTTTCTTTCTTTCTTGGAAACATTGCCTATTATCATTGCTATACTTGAAAAATACCTCTGACCCCAGTCTGAGCAGGTTTCTTCCCACATCCCAAGCCTTTAGTTATCATCTTTTTGTGTGTGTGTGTGTGATGAAATATCATGATGCTTCTTCCTGCTGTGGTCCTGTCTGTGCTTCCAGACTATTAGTTACAACTATCTTAGTCCTTCACACATGACTGTGCTTCTGTTTTCTCCAGTGTAATGAGAGGTAATGAGGTAATGAAAGGCCAACTTAAATCCAGGTCTATGACTTATATAGCAAAGATAAAAATATCTCTAAAACTGTGAAACTGCCTACATGTACAACTGGCAGGCTTGCCATTCTCCTGGCCCAGGGAGGCTGTGTTGAGGGAGAATGCCTGAGCATTCTTACACCATTCAAGGGGCCGCACACACATGATCCAACACTTTAACTGGCAGGACTGGAATTCCTTTACAGAGGGCAACTCCAGTGAGCCAGTGGATGATCCCTTTTGACTCCTTGTTCACACACACGCTGATTCTCGGGTTGTGTTTCCTTCTCCTTCAGTCTCAACCCTAGGTTTCCTGCAGCAGAGTCTCATGCTTTGGATTTTTTAAGAATAAATAATTTAATAGAGCTATATAGCAGCAGAGTCAGCTCGATCTGGGTGTCTCCAGAAAGGGACCACAAATAAAGGCATCCCTGGGCAATCATCCCTTATTATTTATATACCCATTTCTCATGTGCCCTTTTTAGTTCAATGGTGATTTGTGGTCTGGGGTGTATGGGATACAAATGGGATACATATGGGATATGTATGGGAACCATATGGGATTATTTCTTCACCTCCACACAGGCAGGCCATTAACAGTTCTTATTTCCTCCAATTGCATCTTCTGCTGCCAGCTGTATCCTCTTTCTTTTCTGGTTTGTGCTTCTTGTGCACCTGTTCACCAATAGGCCATGGGAAACTAAAAAAGTCTGAGACCTAGGAAAAATAATAAGCAAAAACTAAATCACCAGTGTGTTATCAATGTTATTCTTGTACTGAATCCCAAACACAGCACTGTACAAACTACTAGGAAAATTAGTAAGAAAACAAATTTGTTCCTACCAAAATGTCAGTAAGAGTTCACAGCCTGTGGCCCAAAGCTTCAGAAAATCCAGTTGCTTATGCTAAGAAAGTAAAACAAAGCAAATAGCATATTAAATCATACAACATTGTAACTCTAAATGACTAATTCTATTTAAAACTTACTTATTTAATCGAAACAACTAACATCTCTCAACACCTGGATATATTTAAATTCTCTTTGCAATCTCTCTCCATCAATTTGTCTCCACAGGGAACATCTGAAAGGTTATCTTCCCCTCCTGTGTCTTCTCAAAGGGTTTATAAGTCTTTCAACTCCTTTTGATATTCAAGGTCTCGGACTGAAGTTTGTTTCTCCTTGGAGATTGCGTGCCATGTCCCTGAATCCTGGCTCATTATCTTTTCAATGTAGGCTTGTCTGTTCTTGTGTGGGAACAATTACATGTTCTTTGTTTGCTCTTCCCACAGCCTCAGGCTAAGTAAGATGAGGATGGGACACTCAGAATCCATCCTGTACGTGAGTGTTTTCCCTCAGTGATTCAGATCTGTATCTTTCACCACATCATTGCATCTCAATGCTAATAATTTTATTACGTACCCTCATTTTTTTTCAATGACCCATTCCAAGCTGCTGTCATTCATGCTGCATGGATCAAAGGTCAGCCTAAATGTGACACTGCACAAAGAACATCATCAATGAGCCCTCTGCTGATGTTGCATTATGTACATGTCAGTCACTGAAAGTCCTCCTTAGTGATCTGTAAATACTGTGAGTATTCTTGCACTGCCAGAGTTTCTTACTTCTACGAATGTCCATACAGAAACTCATTTTGACTAAATTACAAGCAGTCATATTTTCATTTCCCCTGAAAAGTCCTGTTTACTTATGTGTCATTTTAACATATAAACTCCTGAGAGAGGTGAAAGTTCAATGGGAAGAGCTGGAGTGCAACTCCCATGCAGCTGCCCTGATTAGGGAATGGGATCAGCACAATCTCATCTAATCGAATGTAGATACATCCTATTGGAAGTAATTTCTTGTCCCAAAGGTCAAACAATTTGCTCCACTGTGATTCAGAGATAGCAGATCTGAAAGTTGGTGCTGAAGCCACTGGAGATAATTATGCCCTTCCAAGTACTTTCTCCATTCTCATGTGGAGTTCCCCTTCTTCGCAAGAAAACAGAAAAAAATAGTTCTTGCAATCAACAGTGACTGCTCTGAAGCTCCAGCTTCTGCAGTGCTGGTTCCCTGCTTCACTCTAGATTAGTGTAACTCAGGGTCAGTGGGGCTAATGTTTTTAGATACTTGGCAAGATCAAGCCATAGTGACTGCCACTTGTAAAATTAAGACCATCTTGAGCAGCCCTTTGAACATCACAGTCATGCTTCTTGCTGGCCATGTAACACCTACACTTCTCTGCTATGCTGCATTGGGATATCATGTTTATTGGGCCCTTGAGATCAGAAGTTTTATTTCTCCTCTTACAATCTCATACTTGTCCATGATGTAGCCACTTCATCCAGCCAGGCTTTAATCTGCTTTGTAGAGAACTGCAAGAATCACTTACACGAGCAGCTGCTTGACAGCACACTCCTGCACTACACAGAACAGGAAAAAAAATATCCATCTAAAGAAAAACTGAGGAGAATTTTAGGTAGATAGATGCAATTTTTCCACTGAAATTTATCCAAAGACCCACCGTGAGCTGGACTCTCTGTTTTACTAAGTGGATACAACTCTGCTGACGTCAGTGGATTTGCAGCTGTTCACAACAACATGAATTTGGCCTTGAATCTAACAATCTTATTGTTTTCAGGGAGGAGAGAGAAGGATTGTTTGTTTCAGATAAAACTGGGTCAGTGATTGTGTCATAGCCCTGCTCACTGCCCAGGGGAAACCAGTAAAGCCCCTATTATATCCCAGTAGCACCAGGGAGACACTAACACACTGCCACAACTGAATAAGGGAGATATCATAGGTCAGTGTGTATCAGGCACTGACTTTTACATACTCAGAAAGACTTTTATTGATTTCCTTGAATTTCAGATGATTTTGTAAAGGGATAATACACTACCGAAAGCAGCCGTACCATTCCCATCATCCATGCAGCACGTACTCAGCACCATCTGGGCTTGGATACAGACAGATTACTGCATCCTGTAATCTCCTGTCTAGTGGGTCTTTCAACCCTCTCTTGGTCACTCCTCTGTCAGCCCCCAGCTGTCTGTGCCAAGGATCAGGTCCAGTATGTCCTAGCTGCATAATCTTGGCTTGTATTTTTGAGAGAATTGTGAGGTTGTGAACAAAAGCTATGAGACAGTTCAGGCAAAAGGAAGGGAAAATTACAGGTAGAGGTGCGTAAAAGGGGTTAATAAAAAGGTCCAAGAAAATCCAAGAGGAAGAAGACTAAAAAAGAAAGGCATAAAGTATTATAGGCAGGGAAATACAGAGGTACCACTGTCACTGGAGGACTCAGTGGAAGATGGCAATCTACCCACCCTTTTGATTGCTCCTGACTGCAGAGCAGTTTCTTTTATCACCATTATTTGTTTCTTTCGAAACCAGCTTCTTCCTACCCACAAAACAAATGTGCAGTCAAATGAACATGACAAATACATCAGTGTCATTATAAGATGATTTCTCAAAGCTAGTTTCTCCCAATAGCACATGCATTATCAACACCAACCAACGATCTCTACTCCTCCAGCAGTCATTCAGCATCCAGGCTGCTCCCAAGGTCCCCCACCTCTGCCCTATGGAAAACCTCCAAAAACCTCCAAAAACCTCCAAAAGCCTGATGAGTGACTGGAGAGAGAAGAGTTGGAGGGGCTAAGTATTTCATTTCCTTCAGGTAAATGCTGAAATGACAGAACTTGCCTGTATAGTGCCTTCACTTTGCTAACCAGCCAATGTTTTCTGGGTTTCCTTCTAGAGCCCTTATTCACCCTGGAAACTGTCAATTCCCAGGAGAGCAGATGAAGTTCAGCTCACCCTTGTGCTAGCCCCATATGGCACAGGCGTGTTAGCCCAGGAATAATGAGACCAACAGGACTGCTCCAGCAGTAGGATGGAATGACAGGAATAACAAGAAAGCATTACCACTTTACAGGGTCCTGCTGACGGTAGGATGGATTCCACAGTCCTTCAGGTGATGCCTCAGGTCACACAAAAGGAACTTTCTCCTTCTGGGCAAGGTGTACCCTTGTTTCTATTTTGTGAGACCCTCTATCCCACATCTGTAACTAACAGTCTCTAGCATATACTTACCTCTTCTCAAAACTTTCTTTTCTTGCATTAGTTCTCCCATACCTCTCAGAGTGGAAGAACTCAAAACTAGAGCCAAGGGTTTGAGACAGACAGCAAGCATTAAGCCCACATATCACTGGGAATTTGTGAAAATCTATCTTATAATAGTATTTTCATAATAGTGAAAGGTAAACAGAAAAAAATAACAATCTGCACAAGTTTGTGAGTGTTATCTTACCTGCCATGTCCACAGATTAATTCATCTGCCCTAAGTTTCCCACATTAACCCTCAGAAAGTATTTTTTACATTCAGACATTCAAATTAGTTTTTAACAAGGAGTAAAAATTTTATGAGTCTTAAATGATCACAGGCCAATACTTCTTAACACAATCCAGAATAAACTATCACTGAAATGGCATTTTAATCTTCGTGTGATGTTATTCTAGCTTTTAACATCAACAACTCAACATTAATTCTTACTGTCATAAAAAAACAGATTGTTTCTAAGGCCGTTGGGCAATTATATGAGTAACATAATACTGTTTATAATTGGATATTTTAGATGGATGTACATGGCTTTGTTCCAAAGGAGGTGCCTCACTTGTAGGTCTCCTGAGGATGACTCACACATTGTTTCCTTGAAGGCATCCTCTTCCAGACAGCATTTGGAGTGGAAAAATATGATTTGTTTAAAAACATATATACACAACTATCATTTGTATAATGTATATTTATATATTTTATATTTGTGTTTATAATACATAGAACTATCGTTGGGGCATAGAGGCTGTGATGTTGTTTAGACAATGGCAGAATTCAACATGACTATGAAGGCGGTTTTTTCATTTCCTCTTTTGTTGCTATTAAAAAAAAATACATTTGAGCCCCTGCTAAGAGCTTTCCTTATATGAGAATAATCTTTCCTTCTCTTCTTCTCTTTTTTTTTTTTTTTTTTGGTCTGTGAACAAGAAGTAGTTAATTGGTTTATTCAAGTAGAAGTGCCTGTGGAATACCCCTTGTTTGCCCTGGGAAATCTGTAAAAAGTTGTGAATCAGAACTAACATCAGCTTTTCTGTTTTGCAACCATTCTTTGGTAGGTAAGATGGCATAAATTTTGCTCAACTGTTAAGTGTTACACTCCTTTTCTGTATGTCAGTTTAGCTGTGGGTAAAGTTCAGAGACACTCTCAGATAAAGCCAGACTTGGTGTCACTGTTCCTACATTGCCCTCTGTGTTCCAACTTAAAAAAAAATAAAGATTCTAAGTTATTAATTTATGTTGCAAATAGACACACTCAAAGAGTTCGTTTACAGGTTTTTACTGGAAGGTCAGATAATGTTTATTATTTGGCTGAAAACAGATCTCTGAACTGATGGAACTCTTGTTGTGGGAGACTGATGTTCTCTATACCACAAGGCAGCAGTTTTACCATCCGTTTGGACTTCTGCACAAACGGTTCCACTGTCTGGTCCGGTTTCCAGCATGGAGGTTAACCTACCGAGAGCTTAGACAAGTTCAGACACTTAAGCACATAGTGCCTGAATTCCCCTACTTAGCAAGAGGATTATTAACACTGAGAGGCATCCCCAAGAGGGGCTGTTTAGGTGTAAATAATCTTTCCTGCTAGGTTTCTCCCAAGAAAAGACTATTCTCAAAAGGAGAGCACAGCTCTTGGCAAGGACTGGAGTTGCTAGAACATGCTGAAGGGCAGAACATGCTGGAAGAAGACAAGGCAATATCCCCTTTCATGTTGTCTCTTCAAGGTTATGGTATTTCAAACTCACTAAAAAGAATGTATGTTTCAGTGTTCATCAAACTGATGCCCAAGAACTTAAAGCAATAAAGTCAAGAAGCTTATTTTTTTCAAATAATTCCCCTGTATACCTAAATTTTTTTAATCCTATGCTTTTTATGACCTTGCTACACAAATCTCCCTTGCTAGGATTGCTTGCTTTTCCCTCTCATGGGCAAGAAAGTCTAGGCCAGTTTGTAGTATCTAGAAATTTGTCTGCAAATTCAGGCTCTGCAGTCCCAGCCCCTGGCAAGCTCCCATGCATCACAGAGGGCAGGAGTCTGTGCTACAAAGAGACAGAAAAATCAACCCCAAATCCTTATACTTCACAGAAGAGATTGCTATGTTCAGCTGCTCTACCACTGTGTTGTTACAACCCATGCTACAGTAGTTACTGAACTGGCTTTAGGACACATTAAATATTATTTCTTCCCTTGACAAAGGGACAAAGAGGTGGGAGCTTCTTTGTCTGCTTCCTCTTCTAGTTTAGAAGCATTGCAAACAGCCTAAGTATTTCTTGTTCTTCAGAGCAGAAAATCTAAATGAAGGAAAAGGTATGGAACTGGTTCCAAATTACACCAAAGCCCAAGAAATACATTATTTCCGGAAGATGTTAATGACTCTGTGTAACACCTCTTGTAGCAGAATTACCCACTGGGGTAATTCTGGGGTAATTACCCACTGGGGTAATTTAGCTGGGGTCAGCTAAACAGTAATACAGGGAATCCTCTGCTTTCTGTTTCTTGTTTACTTTATCTGTTCCTGAAAGGAGATTGTTTTCAGAGTTTTAATTTGTCACAGTTACTGCCTTTGGCTGGCTCTGGCGATAAATCATTCCACAATAATCTAAAATAGAAATGCTGGCATGAAAAAGGACAGCTGCCTGACAGAAGGCACGTCCTATCCTGGCTGCCAGGCCAAAGCAGCCTGTCACGTCCCCAGCCTGACCAGTGAAGTACAGAGCAGTTATAATACAACAACAGTACAATTAAACAGCATTAAATTCAGCTAGGGAGAATGCAGGAGGCACACTTTCAAAACCAAATATGTCTTGCTGGAAGAACTTTCCTCATCCAAACTGTTGGAGCTGTGAGCACCCAGACAGGCTTTGGTGCCCTGACCACCCTGGCCCAGGACTCCTGCCTGCTGCCCAGGGACTGCAGCTCCTTGTCACCTCAGCTCCCCTGATGACCTCAGGATCACCGGCTGGTCCTGTCACAGCCCTGGCTCTGTTCAGATGTGGGGGAAGGCACCCTGCCCAAGAAGGCATTCACATGTCATGATAGGGTCTCCTCCACTGCTGGCTCCCTCCTGGGGCAGCCCTGCTCTTCCTGCTCCCTGGCATCAATGTGCTGCTTTCAGATAAACATTACTTGCTTGGGTGAACAAGCAGTAAAAATGACACAGTACACACAGCAGCTACACAGAGTGAAAAGTGCCAGTTGTGGCTTCAATTATAAATTATTTAATGATCCAAGTTTTCAAAGGGGACCTTAATCTTTAATGCAAAAAGGGGAAAAAAACCTCACACCTACCTTATATCATGAATAAACAAATAAAGTATAAATCTATTTTAGTCTCTCTTCCCTTTGCCTGTAAAGTTTAATACAACTGATGCATCTGTCAGAATAGAAAATTTGGGATATTGTAAGCCACAGTTCACATCACCGTAAGAAAACAAGAGTTTTCCTTTCATTAGCACTGAAGGCACAAGTTTAAAACTTCAGAGAAAGAAAAAAGGGAAGAACTTTATTAAAAAAAAAAAAGAAAAATAAAGCCATGTGAAAAGAGTACTTGTATTCTAGAAACAAGCAGAGAGAAAGCCTCCATTCAAAACATTAAAACAACTGTCCAAGGAAAGAAATCATGACCTCTAGTAAACTGTAGATGAAAGCATATCCTGGAAATAGTTCAAACATGGAGAAACTGTTCAGACCAAATTCCCCTCATGCTGTGGCATAGCTTGGTGGGACAAGACATCTTTGCTCAATAGAGACCACTGGTGCCCAGTGCTCCTGAGAAGACCAGCAGTAAAGAATGTACTTCTCAAAACAGGAATATTGATTTCAGGAAGTCTAGAGTCCTCCCATTGCTCATGGGAGTACAAGGAAATAAACCTTTGATCTTCTTAATGTACACAGTAAGGCATCCTGGCTAATGTGGTGATAAGCTCATTTTCTCCTTGAAGTTTATGTCTCTTGTAAGCATCAATGCTATGACTTGTCCTGGCACTCCTTCTGGTATAATACAGTTTAAATTCCTATAGGTAGATGAATGGAAAAAAAAAAAAAAAAAAGGACTGCTCTGGAATAAACAAAGAACAGCCCTGAGGTTGTTTCTGTAAAAAACAATATATATATATATCTGGGATGGGCTAAGACTAAAAGAATGAGAAACAATACAATTTGTAAAGTATCTTGCCACTGTGTTAGAAATATACCTGAGACCCTCATGATGTTAACTTAAAAAAGTTAAACCTGCTGACAATCCCTGGTTTAATAGTGTCTCAATCAAGCATCAATTTTCTTCTTTGATGTCCTATTTCCACTAATCCAGTAAACTCTCCTCTGATCATTTGTCATTGAGATTTTTGCTCTGTGCTGTGCTAAGTTAGTTTGTATTTCTCTAATCCACTGAATACCAATCGATGACAAACTCAAGAGAACTGGTTGTAAAAGCAGTGTCTGCTAAATGCATAATTCAGGCCTCATCTGAGCAATCTTTCTTTCATGCCACATATGTCAGCTCTTCAGCCAACATGCACTGAGTGAAGCCTGTTTCTGATCCCAAGTCACAGGTTTCTGTTTGATTTCACTGCTTCACCTGGACTGCTGGCTCTGCTCGTGGCAGCAGCACTGCTTGTACCTGTCAGTCATCCACACCAGGTGAGTAGAGGGCACCCGACCTGTCACAACAGCTGACCAGAGGCATTTGAGTCTGTCACTATGCTACTGCCAGAAATAAGATCATAGTGTCACATTAGAATGAAATCTTTCAGAGAGCATCTGTTGCCCTGATTTTTAAAAGTGTGAAGTTTTCTTTTATAGTTCTTTTGAAAGTTTTAAAGTTCTCATAAAACTTCTTTAGCCTTCTGATAATGTTCACATATTTGAGAGTCAGAGTTCCCACACAATTTCATGTATAAATAGAATAGTTTACATATTTCTCTGTGAGTGGAGAGTAACGATTGATTGATCTTTAGACCAGTGTGGTTAGAGAGGTAGTAATTCTATCCTCCAATCCACAGTCATCTTTGGAATTCTATAAATACCAGATGTTTGAATAAAACTGGGTCATTTTCTCTTTTGAATTTACCAAGCTTCTGTACACTCATTTCGTGTCCAATAGAGACAGGTTCTCTTGGCAGCTTTCCTTTCAGGGCAAAAGTGGCACTACAAGTTGGTATGAGATGTTCTCTCTACCCAGCACAACCCTCCTGTCCTCATTCACATTCCTACTAGGACCCACAATTTTCCTCATCTTCCCTATCTTCTCAAACACATACACTTCACCCACAAAAGGCAGAGGCACTACAGGCAAGACAATGGGAAAGGAAAGGTGTGGTCTTGCAAGCAGTGCTGCTTCATCTGAATGAAGAAAAGGCATGTGGAGACGGGTTACTAGCCACAGGCTCAAGGGAAAAGACATAATGACAGATTAATTCATAGCATGCCTGCAGATTCCATACAAAATCCACATCATTGTGACATAATTGATGTCCATGTGTCAGAAAGATAAATTACTTGTAGGTAGAATTGCCTTGTTAAAGTTGAGAGTTTGAGAGGCTTTAATGATCTCAGACCTAGGCGGAGGTTAACAAAGCCTGAGGGAGAAGGATGTACCACTGATAATGGGCACAAAGGATACAGAATTTACAGACCACTAGGACATTTGGCAGAACCCCCAAGATAAGGGAGAAACTAACAAAACCAACTCAGCAAGTGTGCTGAAATCAGCTCTGACTGGGTAAAAGGTCATTTCAGCAGGGGGAGATCTGCAACCACTGACCCAAGACACCCACAAATCTAAAGAAAAGGAAGACTGGGTATGCAGACTAATTAGCATGAGAAATGAGGAAATCCTTAACCATAAATTAAGGAATACTAATTAATAAAAGAATGAGATAACTTGTAGCCAATTCCTTCACTTGCTAAAATGTATAAATAATGAAAAGTTTTCCTAGTCCTGGTGCTAGCTTTGCGGATTTCTTACCCAGCACTCCTTTCTACATAGAACTGTCAATAAATTGACTCTCTGTGTGGATTGGCCTCTTCTTACACAATGGGTGAAAGAACTTATTTTGGTGACATTATGAGATATCTTATATAGTCACATTCAGAACTTCTACATCTTATCCTACTTTGTGAATCGGAAAAAAAACAAGGCACAGGTGAACTGTATTTATAAACAGTATATAACAAATTATTAATGCCAAAGTAACTGAGTAGCCTTCCTCCTGCCCAAAGAAGCACATGCACCCCTGAGAGAAAGGCATGCTGAAAATATCCTAACTTTCACTCCCAGGCTAGCATAAAGAGCTGAACTTGTTGCCCTGTGTCATTCTGGATCTGTACTGCAAAGCCAGGATTTGCTAATCTTCTCATTTCAGTACAATCTGTTTATTACTTCAACTTCTTGATGGAAAGATCTCTACCGCAAGCATGTATTACAGACTATGATGAAACAAACAATGTTTACCAAACATTTCAGGGTACCTATCTATCTTGCACCAGTCTGTTTAGCAGCATTAGTTGGTGGCTTATAATGTAATTTGATATGTTTTTGAAACCACAATGGATAAGTTATTGTTTGTGTCGGGCCAATGGTTTTCCTATCCATGAGCATTAGAGGATAATCCTTCTCTATTTTTGATTTTAACTTCTGTTTGTGAATTGAGGGATAAAATACCATTAAACTATTAGTGTTTGTAGAGTGCATTGGGAATACCAATGTGCTTACAAGAGACACAAGTACATTACAAGACTTTCATTTGTATTAAATCTGTTACAAACTTCCTAATCATTTGGGTTATTTCATTTTAATTTCTCAGCATTCACAAGGAGCTAACTCTTCTTTCCAGTCCTTACCTCAAAAATGTGAGTAAGAGACTTCTGTCCCGAGATTACTGTCCCAGTATTTTCTGCCATCTCTCAAAGATGGTGATTTCTTGGTCTTCAGATCTAGTGCCACTATATGTTTGGAAGTTTTTTCATTGTGACATGTTCTTCTTGTATTTGTTTCATTATACACAGCAGTGCATGTATGCATATGCATCCCAACATAAGATGGACATGGAACTGTTGGAGCAAGTCCAGAGGATGCCACAAAATTGTTAAGAGGACTGGAGCACTGCCCCTGTGAAGTCAGGCTGAGAAAGTTGGAGCTGTTCAGCCTAGAGAAGAGAAGGTTACATGGAGATCTCGTAGCAGCCTTCCAGTACCTGAACAGGGCTTACAGGGAAGCCAGAGAGGCACTCTTCATCAGGAATTGTAGTGATAAGACAAAGAATAATGAGGAGAACCTGAAAGAGGGGAAACTTAGGCTAGGTGTTAGGAATAAATTCATTACTGTGACAGTGGTGAGATATTGGAATAGGTTTCTCAGGGAAATTGTGGGTGCCCCAAGCCCCAACCCTGGCAGTGCTCAAGGCCAGGTTGGATGGGGCTCTGAGCAACATGATCTAGTGGAAGGTATTGGGACTAGATGGCACCTTCCACTAGATCATGTTGCTCAGATCTTTTTGACCCAAGCCATTCTATGGTTCTATGTGCACACAATAGCTGGTTTTCATCAGAAAGGTGGATAGCGTCTTATATAAAATGACATTTAACCCTGAAATAATTCCAATTTAAAGTAAATCTAGAACTTTGTCACACAGCATGCCAGCTTCTTATTGGTAAGGAACTGCTCCCATCTGACTTGGTATCATGCTCTGCTCCTGGCTCAAAATTCCTTTTGGGGCAGGTGGCCCTCGCTGTTCCCTCACAAACTGTCCATCTCATACTGTGGTCTGAAGTAGTAAAAACTTCATGAAAGAAACTGGCTCTTGTGGTATGCTGTCCTTTAGGGAGTATAGAAGTTTTCCACATCTCAGGTTACTCTCAGTGTCAAATCCCACTGAAGCTGCTTGCTGAATTCAGGTATGGCAAATCCCTCATTTGAGCCTGATCTGGGTATGTACATCATGTTAGCTGCCTGCCTGTGTTACCAGCAGCTCCCTGGATTATCTCTTATACACTGATGCTAATTGTTACATCAGTAATGCTGCCCACCCCAGGCATAGAGCAGTACAAATGGAGGTACCACACCGAGTGCTGTCAGGGTCTCGAAGTGCTCAAATGTTTTTTCTTAGTGTAAAAGGAACCAACAGTAAATTCTCTGCTTAAAAGCAGCTCCCCAGAGAAAGGAGAGGGAGACCGCTGATTTATCTTCCCTCACCACAGTTCGTGTAGCAAAGGGTCCGACCTTGGGACCAACAAGCTGAACTCCTTAACCTGGCCAACTAATCTTCCAGAACATGGCAGTGCACTCGGAACCCAGCATAGATATTTATCCTCCCAACACAGCTATTTCTGTGCATCCCATGGATAAAGCAGGCATCTTATGGTTACCTTCAAGATGAAATTAAAACTCTACATGTAAACTCTTTATACCGTGAAATCTGAAAATGGCCAGAAGTACATTCCCAGTTTTCTCTTTTTTTTTTACTGTTACATGGTAAACTCTGGAAAATCAAGTGACAGCTGTGTCGGTTTTGTTTATTTCAATGAAGCAAAGGTCAAGTGCATTAAAATTCTTACAGCTTCCACGTAGTAGTAATTGTTAGATGGCAGAACCGCAGAATATCAAGGCCTATTTTTTAAAATCTTACCATATGAGGCATGTATCAGGAACAAAGCAGCTCATTCCTTTTATTAAAAGAGCCTAATGTTATTTCTGCAGGAATTTCTCTCCCTTAAAGTCATGGCATTAAGCTGTTCAACACCTTGTTATCCGTTGAATTAGTGTTTGGAACATGACACAAATGCACTGACAGCAAACTCACGCTAAAATCTTGCTTTGGCTATCACCATCCTATCCAAACAACGGGAATCAAAGCACCAAACATTTTGACATTATTTCTGGGAAAGGGGTGGCTGAAGCTCTCGGGACAAAGAGGTTTTCTTCTGGATCCCGTTTGCTTCCTTAGCCGGCCCACGTGGGACACAAGCCGGGACGCGATCCCTGCAGCGGGAGCTGCAGGAACCATTCCTCCCCTCGCTCACACGCGCGGGGCAGAGGAAGCCACTCGAGCAGGGCAGCCCACGCCCCGGGCAGGCGGGGCACGGCAGGGTGTCCAGCAGCACAGCACGGCCGTGCCCGGGGGCTCCGAGAGCTCCCGCCCCCGACCGGGAAGGCAGCTCCCGGGAAGGAGCCCGGGCACCCCGGTCCTCGGCCGAGCCCCGCCCCGAAGCGCAGCGCCCCGAAGCGCAGCGCCCCTCAGGCTGCCGCGCAGGCGCTCTCGCCGTGCGGCGGCCGAGCCCCGCCCCGCTCTTTGTTTACCCCGCGCGGCGCCGCGCGCCGGCCGATGGCGTCAGCGCACCCGGCCCGCCCCCGGCCCGGCGGCGACAGCGGCGCCCCGGGAGCTGCCGCGTCCCTGCGCTGTCCCCGGGCCCGCCCCGCCCCGCGCCGCCCGCCGCCCGCCGCCCCGCGCCGTTGGCCGCCCGGCAGCCGGCGGGCGCATGTTCCCCGGCGGGGTCGGCGCGCCGGCGGTGAGCGCGGGCGAGCATGGCCGCGCCCGGGTCGGAGAAGAGCAGCAAGAAGAAGACGGAGAAGAAGCTCGCCGCCCGCGAGGAGGCCAAGCTGCTCGCCTCCTTCATGGGCGTCATGAACGCCATGCGCAAGCAGGTACGGCGGCGCTCGCCGGGGCCGGCAGCCCGCGGTGCCCGTGCTGCCCTGAGGCCGGTCCCGCTCCCATGCCGAGCTCCCGGGGGTTCCCGGCTCTAGGGCCCGGCGCCGCCGGTGCCACCGGTCTCCGGGGCCGCGCAGCGAGAGCCGCGAGTTCCGCTTTCGTTTGCGCCGGAGGCAGAAGCGCCGCGGATCTGGTTTTCCTTATCTGAAAACGCCTTGCGTGGGGCCGGGCAGGAGTGAGGCTGTGAGTGATGGATGGCCCAGTGTCTCCAGTTAGAGCATTCACGGAGCCCTTTTCGAACCGAGCCCTGAGGACTGTGGAAAGGCGCTAATGCTGGATTTTTGACCAGAAACTCTTCTCTGAACAAATTGACTGTGTACCCTGTGAGCACTGCAGCTGCAGCGGGAGGAGAGGGATGAGTAGAACCATGGTTTGGTTTCACAAGTGGCATTTTTGCCTTGAATACCTCTGGCCATTGCACTAGGAAGCCAATGGCGCTGTAGGAGTTTGGTGGCTTCATCCGGCCTCAAATTGTGAAACTCTTGGGCTAATAAGCTTCCATGGTGAATAGTTTAATGAGTATTATAGGTGACTCCTCTGTTTGCCAATAGAACAAGAGCGGTAACCAAAATCGCAGTCATACAAGTGCATTTCATTTGAGCTGTCCAAACTGAAATAAATACTCATAAATAAAAAACATTGAACTAATGGTACAAGAGCAGAAGGATGATACATGTAACTCTTTGCATATGAAGAAATCTTTCTTCTCAGAGAAGGATCTAGACTGGTTGTGGAACTTTGTTTAAAAACAGTGATGTGCAGCCAGAGTTAAAGCTGACTCTGTAGCCAGATGACCATGTAGGGCTTTCACACCTGGCACTGGCATGTGTTGTATCTTCTAGGGTTTAATTGCTTGTCCTCCAGTGTTAGTCTTGCCAGAGTCCAGCTTTTAATGCTGTCTGCACCAGCAGTCTAGGTCCTGACCTGACAAGTATTGGTGTTGGTTCTGCTTTTCTAGCACTTCAGCCCTGTTCGTCTCTCAGTAATAGACAGTCAGTTATGTTGTCTGCATAAACCATTTCATGGAACTAAGCTCTTAGGTATGAAAAACTAAGTTTTTTGCAATGATTTCAGATAGTAGACTAAAGAAGGATTTAAGGCCTGTGTTCTATGTTTTTATGTAGGCTTTGTTTCTGATCTAAAAATGTAAACATTTTCCAAGGTGTGGCTGAATTCATAATTTGATTCCTCAGTGTTTAGTTCATACCTCTGTCATTGTTTAAAAGGATATGCTAGATGCTCTTATGATTTGTAAGTAGATATGTCCTCCTGTAGATATACGTGCAGTCCCCAGCACTGAAATTCACAGTGCTTTACCATATCCCCGTTCCAGTGTGTGGTACCACGTTGTTCTGTGTAAATGCCTCATCTTGATTCAATATAGTGGCTTGCCAGCTTTCATGAGCCACTCGAAACAAGGAGTGAGAGGGTCAGGATTAAGTCATGTGAAATTTGTGTGTACTTCTGATTCAGATTCCAGAATCTGTTATGCCCAGGAAGTAACAGCTCTTAATTTTGCCTGCAGACTTTTCATCTGACCTCAGATGAGCTTTACATATCCCACAGAGTGCTGACTGGTCCAGAAATTTTTGCAGATTTCATGAAACTCATGCTTCTTTTAGGAGTTGTTTGTAAGAGGAGCTCAAGTATTACTGAGGGAGTAGGGGGAGGTGTGGTTATACAGGATAAATTTGGGAAGTTAGCAGTAGCCAGAGGAAAACACACTAGTTTCAGCTCATTAGTTGTGCTAAAGTTGTAAGAGGATTTGTAGTCAGCATTTTCCTTTTGTATTTTGGTAAGTCATGAACTATACTGTAGTTACAAAACCTGAATATGAGTTAAAATTTTCCTGTGATGGAAATGTCAAGGTGCACATGCAGCTCTAGGTATTTAGCTCATTAGGTAATCCTTTAGGAATCTGGGCTGATGGGAACTTACAGCTCATTTTAAGGAGGCTGCTTTTTGTGTGAGGTGGGATGAAGAGGAATCTTCCATGAGTATAGGAATTTAGAGGAAACTGTGGACATACCTGCCCTCAAGTACAGGTGAGATGTTGGGGCCAAGTGTGTTTAGTGCTTGGAGGACTTGATGCTTGTCTCCAGCATTGATGAACCACATCTTTGTGGGTTTTCCAGAGCTATTGGACAACATGTGCATAAATGATTTATTGCAACATTGGAGCTCAGTGGAGGTCAGCCAAGAATGAAGTCATTGGGAATGAAGCTGGGATAGAGCTGCAAGGTGTTGCTGAACCTGTTATTTAGAAGGTGAAGTGCCCTGCAGAAGCTGACGCTTGGGTGTGTCCTTTGGTTAACACAGTCACCTGTTGCATCATGGAGGTGACCCAGTGACAACAGTGGGTCCTTCTGGAAGGAAGTGCAAAAATCCTCAGAAGAGCATTAGTCGAAATGGAACCATCACACCCAGAAACATCCCAGGGAAGGAAGTTAAAATGAAGATCTGTTTGGGTTGGCAAATGCATGCAGAGCAGCCTTAGAAGATCTGAGGTGTTTCAAATGCTGAGCTGAGGAATTTGAAGTGTCTTAGAAATGCAGCGTGGAGCTCAAGCAACAGCTGCAAGTCTTGGCAAAGCTTTGCCACAGGATTTTATGGTATCTTGTACTGCTGGTTTCTAATGCTTGTTTTGAACCAGAAATGTTTGAAATTTCAGCTTTTAAAGGATTTCCTTTGAAACTTTTCCGGAACGATCTCTTTTTTTGCTGTTGTTTCAGTCATATATGGTTTGAAGCTACAAAGGAAGCTATATGTCACCCCCATCTAACTTCCATTTAGATAATATTTTTGAAAGTATTATTTATATTTTGTCCAATATGTGCTTTTGAGTGTCCTGTAAAAAAAAAAAAATAGAACCAAGCATGTTTAAAGGAATTGTAAATATGGGTTATCAGCCCTAGATAATATTGTCTCCATGTGGAAAACACTGTCACAGTTCTAAGCAAGTATATATTTCCCACAGTATAAATGTTCTTTTCTGGGGCTGGCCTGGGGATGGGTGTACATAGATGTTTTTGAAAGCTGTTCCATGAACTTAAGGTAATAGTCCAAAATTATTTCCTGTTTTTTGAGAAAGCAGTGCTGCTCAGTTTTTCTTTCTTAATACATAGTTATAAATTACTGTATATGCATTTATTTCACATTATGTATATGCATTTGTTTCACTCAATATGTTCTTAGAAGAGATAGCATTTCAGAATCTATTCAAATTATGTGTTTTTCCCCCAATCGCTTCTGACAGCTTTTATAAATTATGTTGCTTTCCCTTCTCCTTTTAGAGCATGACAATTCACATGCAGAGGAGAAACTAGCTGCCTACATATAAACAGCAAATAAATGAGAAATTATGTTTTGTTTGGAAGCTAGTTGCTCATCAGGGGTGACCAGTCAAACCCTTCCACAGAAGTGGTATTTTTTTATAATTTTCTTTAAAATGCTCCATTGAATGCTTTAAACTCATTCATCACTTTGACTCCAGTTGGGAAGTAGGATGGCAGCCTTCAGATATGAGATTCCCGTGAATTTTTTTTGAAAATCAGCAGCAGAGTAAAGGAGAGCCACTGGTAGATGAAAAACAGTGCAGCCCCTCCTAGATGTTGCAGAGCCTACATTATTGTAGGCTGATGTAAAACCTACAGGAAATACTTTGGTCAGGGTTCATGTTATTTATGACCATCCTGTACAAATTCATGGGTAAACTGATGTTTGCTAGTTCTCCAGGCTACTGAACTTTGACTTCCAGAAAATATTTTTATCACATAATGCTCTTGAGTGATGTGTTTTACAAAAAGCAATTAATTTCCATAAGCTGTATTCAAAGAAATATTGTTGAAATATTTTCCAAAATGCTGATTTTTGTCTTTTTTTCCCTTTGATTCAGAAAACTCTTTGTGATGTCATTCTTATGGTTCAAGAAAGAAAGATCCCAGCTCACCGTGTTGTGCTTGCTTCAGCCAGTCATTTTTTTAACTTGATGTTTACTAGTAAGTCTTTTGCAAATTGATTAATATTAAACTTTCATGATGATATCCTGTTAAATTTGTCTGTCAACCTGTTTATCTTATGAAAGTGATTTATTTGAGGGACAAGCATAAGTGAAGATACCTCATTTTGTGCCCTTCCATTCACCTCTGTTCATCCTTCCCCTCATTTTTCCTTCAACTCCCTTTTGATCAAGTGTTACTTCATATATAAGCTCTCTGAATTAATAACTATGGCCTATACAATGTATCAGAGTTTATCTCCCTTGCTTAACCTGAAAATTGGGGATTTTATTGTCCCATTACAGAATTTGTCTGCCATCAGGCATTTCTGCATATAAATTGGGCTTTCAGAAGTTAGAGACATGGTTTAGTGGCTGGAGTGGATGATCTTAAGAGATCTTTTCCAGCCTTAATTCTGTGATTCTCTAATTCTTTCATTAATGCTCTCTTTAAAACTTCACTTATGTAGTATCTTTTGTATACCTTACCCATGAATTGTAAAATTACTCTAAAATCAAAGTTGAGTGGAAATAACAATTCCAGTGGTCAGTGGGAACCATCTGTGGGCAAACCTAGTGCTGTGTCTGGATGTGGGGAGCTCGGAGCTGTCTCCATTGTTATCAGCTTGAATGTGGAAATGGCTTTTGACAGTGGTAATGCTAACATGGCAGTCTGGCTGCAGTCAACAATGTCTAGACATTTTTTCCTTAACACAGTTTATCATAATTTAGATAATACAAGGATGTTCTCACACCAGTTATCTTGTTTGTTCCACTGCCTCCTTTCCTGACTTGTATTAGCAATTCTGGGTAAACAGCAATCAACTCTGAGCAGTTTTTAGCAGGTTACCACTTTGTATAATTGCTTTATTTTCTACTGTTTGTAAAACATACAATAACTAGAGTGACTTCTTGATTAAAAGTTTGTCTTTCAATCTGTTTGCAGCAAATATGATTGAATCCAAGTCCTTTGAAGTGGAGCTAAAAGATGCAGAGCCTGACATTATTGAACAGCTCGTGGAATTTGCTTATACTGCAAGGTAGTTTTGTTATTTAAAGCTCACGCTTTTCTAGGAAGCCTGCCAATTTTAAATTATAAAAACTTAAAATGTGTTTATGATTCATCAGTTTTGCTACCATTAAAATTCTTTCTTTGTTTAAAGCCTGATGTGACTAGACTGTCTTTCCTTCTTCCCTCTTCCTTTCTCTTTAACAGTAGGAAGCCCTACAGACTAAAGGAAACTGTATTTGTCTCCAGAAAGCAATTCAAAGCACTTCAAGCTTTTGACTTCAGTGTTGGAGTCAAACGATGTTTCCCATGGTTCTGTAATTCAGGTCCTTATTGATGTCAGCAGGGTCTCTCTTTATGTCTTTATGGCCATAGTAGCTGTGGCACAGAACCATTTCCAGGAGTTATGCCTTCATCTCAAAACAGGCAGGGTGGGATAACTCTTCTGTGAAAGTGTTTCCCCTCTATGTCAGCTTGTCCCTGTGTTTGTGGTTTTTTGTGGGCTTTTTTTCCTCTTCCAGCCCCTCCCCCTAACAGAGCTCTTGCAGATGGCTAGGGTTGTAAACAGTACTTAATCAGCTTTAATCCAACCTATGGATGGCAGGCCTTTTGTCTAATGGGGTTAACTCTCATTAGGGAGGCTTTCTCCTTTCTTTTGAGAGCCAGCTTCTTGTATAGTCCCTCAGTAGTAAGAGATGGTCTGTGTCATCAGCCCACCCCAGCCACATGGTTGCCTGCCCTGATAGCCAAGCCCTAGATTGTGGCTTCCATAAGTTCTCTTGAAGCACTGCAAAACTGGTTGTTCTGCTTATGCACTTTGGGCAAATCAGCTAGACCAGTCCTGACAGAGTTTAAACAGATTTTGCTGGTACCTGTTTAGAAGTTGAAAATGGTCATTAAAAAGGTTCTGGGTTTGGGGATTTTTTACCTTCTGTGAAAGTGGTTAATCACACAACTCATAGCAATAGTATAGGACTGCAGAGGACCTGTGTTAAAGGCTTATTCTTCAGATCCCAGGGCTGGTTATTCTTTACCCTGCCTGGGTAAAGTAGAGCAGACAAAAGCAGTTTGGAAAGATCTTGAAGGATGTGTCCTTAGATTGTATGTAATAGATTCTTGGGTAAATAGGAAGGAAATAATTTTGCCATTTATGTGAATTCGTGTAAGTTGCTTTTTTTATTGTCACAACTTACTTAATTTCAGTGATGCTAATTTTACACCTTCTGTTTTGCAGAATCTCAGTTAACAGCAATAATGTCCAGTCTTTACTAGATGCAGCAAACCAGTATCAGATTGAACCTGTGAAAAAAATGTGTGTGGACTTTTTAAAAGAACAAGTTGATGCTTCCAATTGTCTTGGTAAGAGAGGTAGACTTAAATTTGCTATTTGTTTTTTAACTTTGCTGTATTTTCTGTCTGTGGATAGCCATAACACTTGGCTAAATCCAGGCATGTAAAAATAATTTTTCTTTGAATCTGAATTGTTGCCCCTTGCCACAGAGTCTGCTGACTGTGCAAGATATCATCCAGCTTGGTAGGATGCTGGAGCTTCTTGTTTGTTAGAGAGCTGCATGTGTTTAGTGAGGTAGAGCTTTCAGTTGTTACTGTACTTGCAGACAGAATTTTACATGTTTGTAACTTTTACAAAACTAGCATATCTTTTACAAGTATAAACAGAGTAAGATTAGGCTACTTTTGGTTTTGTTCACTTTTTATTTTGACTGAAGGCAATGAATGTTATCTGGGCAGGTTTGATATCATGTTCTGTAGTTCAAATGTGGACTGGGTGTTACAGAAAAAGTAAAAAAAATAGAAGTACATACTTTTTCATGCTTAAGACTTGGTGCACTTTATATAATGAGAAATTTAAGAGAAACTTTTTTCGTGTTTTTTATTGTCATTGTTAAGTAATTCCAGTAACATCTCAATCATATTACAGATGTTTATAGCAGCAATGGAAATGTTTTGCAGAGTATATCTGAATTACAGTGACTCAGCTGACACTTCAGTGCTGTACAGCTGCAGCTCTGAAACAGCTGCTGAAAGAAAGACACTACCTAAGGAAATTACCACTTAGGCTTGCTTTGAGGCAAATTTCTGCACTGTGGCTTCTGTTAGGTGGAAAATGAATTTTGCTCTCTAACACTTCCATATTTTGTTGCTAATTTATTGCAAAGAGATTAAAACAAATTTTCCTTAAGGTATTTTTTAAAAATTAAAGCATGTTTTATGCAGACTCATAAGCAAGTACACAGTTCATTTTTTAAAAAGTATTTGAAAGAAACCATGGCTTAATTTGAATATTTAAATATTGTCATGTATGTGGATTTTACCTTTCTAGTTTGCATTTTACTATTCTGAGCAGCTCAGACTAATTGCAACCCATATGTTAGTGAGTTGCTCCTACCCCAGGTGCCATTTCCTTTGAGAAGGAAGACTGTGGCATGAGGAGAAGTTGCTGCTGAAAAGCTCTGTGCTTACATGGTTTTAATGGCAAAGTTGGCAGTGGTGCTTCTCAGCTGCTGTTTGTACCTTTATGCCAACCTTCTGTCCTTCCAGCAATATCAGCTTGACTTTGTGTTGATCTGCAGCTGACTGTCCTAGATCTATAGAAAGATCCCAGTTCACCATGACTCTTGAAGGAAACTGGGCTTGGTTGGGGCTGATGGTGCATGAGCAGGTCAGGAGAGGTTGTAAAACATGGATCCAGTTTCCCAAGCTGTTCTGGTTAGGTGTGGTTAGTGTGGCTTGGCTCAGACTTGGTTAAGGTACTGTTGTCTGCTTTGTAATTGGGAAAGTGAGGAAATAGTGCTGGAGAGACAGTTAATACAGCAAGTGTTGCAGGTCTGAGTCTCCAATTAGTTCAGTGGGAATAGGGATCAGCAGCTTGCCCCTGACTTAGTTTGCCTTGAATTGCAGGTGAGTTATGATAGCATGTGTTTTAATGGGGGGGAAAAAAGGCATGGTAATAAATATTAAACTGAAATTGTAAATATCACTCAAATTACAGTAATTGTATTCTGGTTTAATATATTAAAGGTAATTGCAGTTCAAGTTTAAAAGGGTTTTTTTCTTAATTTTCCTTCATAGGCATAAGTGTGCTAGCAGAATGCCTAGACTGCCCAGAACTGAAAGCCACTGCAGATGACTTCATCCATCAGCATTTCACCGAGGTTTACAAGACAGATGAGTTTCTTCAGCTTGATGTTAAGCGTGTGACACATCTCCTGAACCAAGATACATTGACAGTGAGGGCAGAAGACCAGGTGAGATCCCTGTTTCATAGCAGCTAAAAGCATTGAACTTAACTATCTTTTTTTAATTAAGAACTGGCTTCAGGTAGTCAAGTATCTCACTGATATTCCTAGAGGATATGATGCACATAGTGCTTGCTAAATTGTGGAGTAAAAGGTGCATCCTAACTTGGTCAAAACCAAATATTAATAAATATTCACATTTCAAGTGTAGGTTATAGATGTGTTGTTTCAGCAAAGTTGGAAGAAAGAAGTCACAGAGGGAATAAACAGTTTCCTTTGTCAAGGAAGCCTTTGTAGGGCTTCTGATTCAACAGTACATGAGCTAAATTGTTTGTTTTGTAGTGGTTGTTTCTAGACTGGGACTTATGTGCTTTTGGTGAACGTGGACCACTTCAAAGTGATGAGCAAACTGTACCTTAATGGATGCACATTTCTACATGAGTATAGCCTAGCCTGTTCCAGAGAGGCATTTGTGATGGAAACACACACACACACACACATATATATATGTAAATATATATATATATACACACACACACACACACATAAGCCTGGGGAACTGAGGGTTTTGGAAGTAAGATGAGTAAAACACTGAAAACTACACACATTGTCAGTGGTAGATTGCTGGAAGACCCTTATTTAGGAACTGGACATAAAGTTTAGGTGGCTGAAAGGAGCCTGGAGTTCACTCCATTAAAATTTGTAACCTGTGGCAGAAATTACATCCATAGCTGTCCCATTTGGAATGCTTGATTCAGCTTATCAGCTTAGAGCACAGCCCAGAATAATTATTTGCCATTTTGTTCTTCCTACTGCAGGAAAATAGGAAGCATGTAGGTGTCTACACTGCAGCCCAGACAGGTGGTTGTAGCAGTTGAGTGGTAGCTGTAGCTGCTGGGCACTTGTAGCTTCTTAGTCAAAGCTGTTGAAGACAAATTGAAATCTTACCTCTGTAGCTCTGCTGTTCTGCTGTTTGAATTAGGTAATTTAAGTTTGTGTGGGTATGGCATCATGAGTTGACTGATACCTTTGAAGTGCAGCAGAGGGATGCTGTAGCTGAGATGTTGTGTATATCCTCTTGGAAACAGATGTTTTTCTGACTGCAAAGTCTCCATTGACATTGACCTCCAAACAGTAGAAGAATTGATTTGAAGCACTAAGGTTTAGTTATTTGTCTTCCTGTATGGTGATGTAACTTACAAAAATAAGAATTAGTGTATCAGGTGATTGAATATGGTAGTTGGTTTGTTACAGGTATAAAATATGAGTAGTGTCACAGTTCAGCATTCTTGCTGCGTGCTGGGAAAAGTTCAGATCATGGGGTAACATTCTCAGAGCTGGAGGTGTTGTTTGGCTTGCAGCCAAAATGACGTTAAGGATTTACATTCTTGGAGTTCAATTGGTAAGGCAGGATGGTGTGCTTTAACCTGGCAGCAGTGGTAGAAATGTTATGTATTCAGCCTGGCATCATTAAAATTCCTTTAGGAAATTGATAGTGTGCAGTAGGAAGCTACAAAAGTTTGACAGTTGCACTACAGGAATCATATTTCTCAGGAGTACTGCTAGGAAGTTGACATTATACTCTAACTTTTGTTTTGGTGTGGAGCATAGTTACATTTGACAAGAAGGGAAGGTCGCATTAAGTACTGTCTGTCCTATACAATGTTTGTGTTCAAGTCATTCTGTTGAATTTCCTTAGCTGATGGAATTTAGCCTTTAATTATTTTCTTCGCTCTCCCACATTGCCTGGTAATGTTGCAGACTTATAGCTGGGGTGGTCTAGTAGTCCTGAATAATTCTTCCATGAAGTGGCTTTCCATGTCATAGCTTTGTCTCTCAGCACCAGTCACTGTGGCCAGTTTCAGCTACAGGTGTAGGCACTGCCTGTCCTATTGCTTACAGTGAGGTTGTCCTGCTGCTTCAGAGTCAGTGCTACTGGGTAAGCTTGCTGTGTCTGACAGCAGCATGGAAGTGTCAAAATATACATGAAATCCTGGATTTTTTTTATATTTTGCTGACCTGGTGTCCCATTATAAATAGAGCAGATTTCTTGATTATCTTCCCTGGTCTACCTTCCCTGGCCCCTAAGAATACCCATTATCTTTTTCTATGAGGCAGAGAAAAAGAGGAGATGCTCTGGTAAATATATTTGGATACCCAACATGATGATTTATTCAGAGAACCAGTTTATCACCTCAGGAGACTATATCAAGTAGAAATTATTTCATTTCTATGAAAGCATTGCTGATGTTATGGCACAGAACTTGAAGAATATTAGATTTAACCTGGTACAGGAGTTACACACATAAATGTGAATTGTAGATTCATGTTTTCCATTTGGAGGGCAAAAAGTTAAACAGCAGAAGTAGTAGGTTTTTTAATTTTGTAGATGAGATTTATTCAGTGGTTGTGCATTTGTTTTACTTGTCTGAGCATTGTCTTTTTTGGGCTTGGTTGACTTTTGTTGTGGGTTTTTTTGGGGTTGTTTTTTTATTTTGAAAGATGGCAATGGCATCCCCATATAATGAAATGTTAGTACAGATTAACCTCCAGCAGGCATTAGAATCAGTTCATAGCACTAAGGTTCTGTTACTTGTCATGCTGTGTGGTGATGTACCTTATCCCTTTCTCTCCTTGTCTCTTGTTTAAGGTTTATGATGCAGCAGTCAGATGGCTGAAGTATGATGAGTCAAATCGCCAGCCGTACATGGTTGATATTCTTGCCAAAGTCCGATTTCCTCTAATATCAAAGAACTTCTTAAGTAAAACTGTTCAGGCTGAACCACTTATTCAGGATAACCCAGAATGCCTTAAAATGGTGATCAGTAAGTTGACCTCTAGCTGAAATCTTTATGATGTTCTATATAATTTTAAAAATGCTTCAAAAATTTTTGAAAATTGTTTGCTTTAAAATGCTCTAACATTTTTACATTAAATCCATCTGTTTCCTCTAGAATGCTGTGTTTAGTTGAAGTTGGATTAGCAGATTATTATTTAAATAAAACTCATCTTGTGTAACAGAGTGACTTTCATTTGTTTTCTCCTAGCAAATGGCATGAACTCCATGAGAAGTAATGGAATGGAGATTTTGTCAATGACTCCTTAGGGTAACTGAAAGTTAGCCTGCCTTTGTGACAGGCTTGTAACTTCAATATTTTTCATGTTCATATATGCATAAATAAAAGAAATATGTCAACATTTTGAGTAGTTTAAAGCTTTCCTAAGCAAATTATAATTTTAGATGTGTGTTTTACTGGTTTTATCTATTATATACTGACCATTGATTCTACAATGATTGATCATATATTTGCACTCTCAGGTGCAGATGAAACAGGAAACAAGCTTCTCTTTTGTTTTTAGACAGCATTTGTAAAATTTTACCATGTAAGAAAGGAAAAATAATTTCAGTAGCATTTAACTAGTTAGCTTCAATTTAGTGTAGATCTAAAAATCAGTACACAACTGTTTTCCTTCGGACTCAATGAACAGGATTCAAATTAACCTGTATGTTGGTAAGTATCCGCTGACATTTGACATCAGAGTCATAATTCTTGGGTGACACCAAGAAGGTGTCATTGTATAGGAAGTAAGGGTTTTTGTCTGGCTTTACTGACTTGTAATGCCACCAGTATTTTTGTTTGGGCTTGCTTCCTTTTGACTGTTTCAATGCAACAATCTTAATTGTTTGTTAATACTGGCTAAATGAGCTGATTAATCCATTAGTACATAACATGAGTCTGTATCTGTCCTGTGTTCACATGGAGCAGCCTGTTTGGAATAGGGTATAAATCTGGATGTGTCCTCCCACCCTCACATGCTGCTGTGCATTCTTCCATTTTGAATCAAAGCTATATGGATGTAATGTACAAACTTCATTTTCCCCTTTTTCTTCCTTTCCAGCTCTCCCCCATCCCTGCCTCTGAAACCTCTCTATCCATGTATGAGCTACACTGGATCTGCAACAGTTGTTGTCTTCCTTGCAGGTGGGATGCGGTACCACCTCCTTTCCCCAGAAGACCGAGAAGAGTTAGTGGAAGGAACCCGACCAAGAAGAAAAAAACATGATTATCGCATTGCTTTGTTTGGAGGCTCTCAGCCCCAGTCCTGCAGATATTTTAATCCCAAGGTAATCGTTACCTCAGAATGCATTAAGATTCACTGTTTGTAATCTTACCTGTTTTTTCTGCTGGTGATATTAACTAAGATATAATGATCTACAAAATGGTCTTAGGAAGAAAATATTCCCTCCCTCCTGGGTGTACAGTGGGAGGAATATGGTTAATTAAGTATTTTTAAGTCTGTGTACCTAGATGTAATACTCCATTTTGAACAGAATGATTGTGTTTGTTTCTTAGCAATATTAGATATGGAGAACTGATCAATCTGTCTGAGTTGAGCATTGATTGGTATGTGCATTTCTCAGCTGCAAATAAACAAAAGGCCACTAAACATCACATAATTGGTTAGGAATATATGAAAGTCTGTATGCATGTGCATGCATTTAGGTGTTTAGCCATTAACTCAAAGCAGGTTTTTTTAGCACATGTTAATTTACTGGCTTGTATGTTAGCGTAGAACCCAGTTTTTATTCAGTTTTTTTAGTGCATTATAAATATGCAACCACTTCTAAATCCCAATGGTTCACAGTTTTGTTTGTTCTTAAAAGTATATAAGGAGAAGAATGGGGAGCCAAGTATTACATAAGTGGAAGAGAATGGGTTTTTACAACAAAAAAACTTAGAGATTATCAATTTAGAGCAAGCAAGTTATGCCTGAAATTTGTTCCTATGTTTCTTGAATAAAATCCAGTCACAGGAATGGTGTATATTTCAGCTATGCAGATTAAAGGATCTAAAAACATCAACTGCATGCAGAAGGATTACCCATACCCTGTTTTACTAGGCAAGCACATACAGTAATACAGAGCAAATTTGCTATGTAAATATCAGGGCTCTCATAAGTTATGAGATCCCATGCATGTAATATTTTGTTGAAGCATATTAAATGCTTGTTAAAATTTCAAACAATTTGTGTGCTGTGTGAACTTCATAGTCAATGTAAGCCTATCAAATCTAATTTTGAATGAATGAGCCTTTGGAATGTGTTTTGAACTTTTCTTTCACATTCCCTTTGTAAGATAAAATTCAAGCCACCTTCTCTGAGTGCCACTCAAGTCTGGGGGGTAAAAACCCCAAACCTACCAGCTTTGCTGACTTAGCTTGAGAGACACTTAATATGTATTCCTATTGGGAATTCAAAATTCTTAACTAATGACTGCCTTTTTCCCTTACACACATACTCAAGATAAGCAGCACTTCAGCTGGCAGTAAGGAGGTGAGGGGTACAGACCAGATAATTCTCTCCTTTCCAAGATCTAAGTTTGGGAAGCCTTTAATCAGGCCATTTGTAACTTTTCAAGCAGTTGCATGGATTTGACAAAGAAATCTGTTTTGTAGACAAAGAGTAATATCTGTGAAAGTCTACATAAAGCACAGGATAAAAGAGCTGTACCTTTCATAGACTGCTTGTCCAGATATAGCACCAAAAAATAACTGAATTTGGAAGAAATTTTGAAGAATTGCCTCTTAATCAAGACTTACGGCCTTGCATGTGGAATAAGGAGTGGGGGGACAATGGGGCAGGAAAATTTTAGAAGTGGGTAATTGGAGAGCTTTATTCTAACAAGCATGTGTTCCTTCAATGTTTTCCTAGTACTTATATGCTTTCTTGGATACTCTTAGCTAGCCTGTCATGTCTTGTTGAACAGCCCTTACTTAATTTCCAACTCTGAAGCTTTTTAAAGGTCCTTTTCTGGATGTTTTGCTTGAGTTCAGACAATAATTTATTAAATGCAACAAACCAAGGATCCAGAACCCCTGCTGAATTACTATTTAACTCACTTTAATTGGTCTCATCAAAAGATGATGGGAGAGTCACAGAACAGAGGATTAAGCTTGTGTATGTACTTTTGCAAGGTTGAACCTTGGGAAAAATTGGAATTTTGCTTGTCTTTTGAACTGATTGAATAGTGACTTAGTCCTTCACTTCTGATATTAATCAAAATCAGAAATTGAATTAAATTGTTACATGTCACATAAACAATTCAAAACAGATGTTAAATTTATTCCTCAAAATATTTTCTTGGTTGCAATATAAGTTTCCATAGCTGTTATATGATAAAACTAGTGCAGAAATTTTAATTTTCACTGGTTCCTTTGCACACAAAATTAGTCTCTAATGCTGATAGTAATTTCCTTGTTGTTAGAAGGGTTCCTTAAATAAGACTGGATTGGATACTGTGTTTTATTTGTTGAGAATGCTAGCAGTATTATTTAAGACTGTATTTGTTCTCTTTGTTGCACTGTAACTGGTATTTCTATTGATGCATGTTCTTCATCAAGAAAACAAAATGATGCAACAGGACAGATGCAGATGGGCATAACACTTGTGGAGCAGTCTGGCACTAATTTGAGTAGACATACATGATTTCAGAATACTACTAGAACTCCTAGATGTTCTGTTAACAGTTGTGGGAAGCATTTTTTTGTTGAATTTTTCACAGAATTAAAAAAAAATCCCTAGGTTGGGAATAAAATACTTGTTGTTTTATTTTATGAACTGTCAGTACAGAATTTATATATGATTGAGATTTTGTGTCAGCAATATGCTTATTCTTTTGAAATTACTATCTCTAGTGGCCAGAAATGGTTGGAAATTCTAAATTCTCAGCAGTGCAAAATTCAACAATGGCAAATAAAAAGTAACAGATCCCTGGCAATGCTATTTCTTGATGAGCAAGGAAACCAGCATACCTTTTATGAGGAGATAGAGCTGTAGTCAGTAAGCTATTAGTGGGGAGGTTGCCTACAGTGGGCCTGTCTGCTGGTTTTTATGACAAACTTGGAAGAAGAATCAATTGAAAATGAGGAAACGTCTTAGAGAAAAAAAGGTACTTTTTCACAGGGCTCGTAATTGTGTGTGCCATTCTTGTCACAGGGTCTTGAGGCTCTCAGAAGTTCAGGTAGTTTTAATAAGTGATTCAATAAATTGATGAAAGAGAAAAAGTTACAGCTTTTGGCTCTGGTGTCCTGCATTGCAACTTGATGGAAACAGAGATCAGCAGGGAAAGAGTCCCCATATACTTACTGTATACTTCTCCATCGTTCCCTACTCAGTCCCCGAGAACGGAGACTTGCACTGCCCAGGGCTGTGTGGATCTTAACTGTGGTGTAAAGCAACACTTCTGCATAATTCTTAAATATGTTAAATTCAAAAATTGAACTAATTCTATGTGGTACAGACTAACATCGAAGAGCATTGCAGGAGGATGACCTAAATTGCCTCCTGCTGAAAGAGGAGGATACTGCTGAGTATACTCAAGTTATGGCTTTTCATTTGATAAAGGTACGGATGAAATGGATACATGAATGGAAGCCATAAAAGTGGGTCAGGTCACAGCCCTTTATAACAGTAAAGGAAAACAACAGGATATTTTGTAAAATTGCCAGAAGTTTGAGCTAGAAAGTAATGTTGATCTTACACAATGCACTGAGACATTTTCTTAAGATTTATGCAGCTATTTATTTTGCCATGCTGTAGTATGGCTTTCCTTTCTAGGATGCCCCAGGACCTGTTTCTCACCATAAAGGGCCACATGCAGCTGACAGCTCTTCTTGATATGGGGGATGCTACAAGAAAAGATTGTAAGATGTTCTGGACTATAACATGCTCTGCCTCTCTTTCTTTGAACCCCCATGTAGGAGTCGCTGTTCTTCCTCATTGACCAAGGTGTTTGAAGTATGTCCTTGCTAAGAAAATGTAATGATGTAACGTCTTGTGTGAACCATTACAGTGAAGGTCATTCAGCAGGTTGAGGTAGACCTTCTTGAGGTGGCACAGATAACAGTTAAGGTCCCATACTTTCCTGTTCAGTATAGGATTCAAGCTATGCTCATGGAATATGTGAGATGCTATTACTCAAGAAGTGTTTCTTGTGCTGTATGATATCCTGGTCTGCCATCAGTTGTTGAGTTTGGTGTTTTTAAGGCTTTGGGCATTACTGCTCATATTTTATACTTGCTGATTTTGCCAATCTATGCAAAATCAGTTTCTAGGCATCATAACTGCCAGTATTTGTGATGGAGCATTATCCTATTTCTCATGCTATCAACTGTGGATAGCTATAGAACATTTGTGTTTTGTAAATTCTGTAAATAAGCTTCTAGTTGTCATGGTAATAAAGTATGTATCAGAGCTTTTTTACTGAGTTGCTTGTCAATTTGGGTATTATCTTATTTTTCCGTTGTCTTTTATTTGGTACATTCTGTATTTTATTATTTTTAGAAAGAATCTGTTACCATATGTAAGATGTCTTCTTCCATTGCTATAAAAGAAAATGCAATCCTACTTTTTTGGTTACATGCATTGTTTCTAACATGATAGCAGCAGGAGGTCAATTGTGTTGGAAAAAACACCAGTACAGCTTTTCAGGGAAGCTGTACTGAGTGCACACAGGGAATATGGAAATGGAATTTCTTAATGTCATGGTTCATTGCAGCTAACTATGTCTGTGTCTAAGAGAATTTTTCAAGAGTACGCCTGAGGAGTATTCTTCAATAAACGGTGTTCTTGTTTGTTTTGAAAAGGAACTTAAAACTGACCATATCTAAATCTCTATGAAAAGCTCTGTTTGAAAACACTCACTGTACAGGTAAGTGTTATAATCTATTAGACATTACTTGTTCTTTGTAATGCAGGATTACAGCTGGACAGACATCCGATGTCCCTTTGAAAAGCGCAGGGATGCAGCTTGTGTCTTCTGGGACAACGTAGTTTATATTTTGGGTGGTTCCCAGCTCTTCCCTATAAAGCGAATGGACTGCTACAATGTGGTGAAGGATAGCTGGTATTCCAAGCTAGGACCTCCAACACCTCGAGATAGCCTTGCAGCCTGTGCTGCTGAGGGCAAAATTTATACATCTGGTGGTTCAGAAGTGGGTAAGACACTAAAAATCTTTAAAACAAACAAAAAAGCACAAAGAAAGATGGCTAGAAATTTTTCTGGTTTTTTTGCATGATTTTGTTGACAAGAAACTGCACGTTGCCATGTTAGCCTAATGAGTTTATTTTCCCATATTTAGGATTTTATCCCCCTTTGCCCAGTCCAACAACCTATTTCTGTTGTGTTTTGAAAATGGTTTCACTGATTGAAATGAATAATATTTACATTAACTGGAATAAAAAAATACACTGCCACTCTTAAGTTAAATAGGGACAAGATTGGATGGAGATGTGAGCAACCTGATCTAGTGAAAGGTATCCCTGTCCATGGCAGAGGGATTGGAAATAGATGATTTTTAAGGTCCCTTCCAACCCAAACCATTCTATGATGGTATGATTCAATGAAATATATTTTGTGAGTCCCACTCTTATCTTTCTTCTCTAAATCCAGAGAATTCAGTGTAATTTAAAATTTTCTGGAATGCATGACCAGAATAACTGCATTTTGACAATGGCCTTCCTTTTATACAGCATATGTTGGGCCTAATGAAGTCTTTTAAAGTGGAGGGAGGGGGGGAGTGGAAAAGAAATCTTTTAACACTTACTGCTTTTGGTGGTGAAATTGTACTTGATCCTGTAAAGGAATTTGTCCAATTTTTCTGTCAAATGACAGAAGTTATCTTCTGTTATTTTGTTATTCTGTTGGCTTGCTTCCACAAATGGAGAAATGATACTTCCTTTAGATGTTACTATTCAGCATAGTGGGGAAAAAAGTAATAAAAGACCATTGGGATTTTTTCTGTCACCAAAAAGCCTAGAAGGTGACTTATACTGTGGTGTTGCAGGAACATTTTATTTTGACACATCAACAACCCAAAGGTTGAAATGCAGGCATGGTATAGCCATAAAAATAGCTGTGGTACTAAAGCTGCGTTCTGGGGAATAAAAACAAATGGGAAGAAATCTAGAAGGAAGATCCTTTTGAGGTCTGCCTTGCTGCAGAGGGAGGTGAACAGAGGAAAAAATTGTCATGATCAGTGCTTAACATTCATAAATCACTTAATGGAGTTTATAACATTTAGGCCATGTTTTCTGACCTCTAAAATATATTAAGAGGTTTAATCAGAATAAGCAGTTCCCAGCTGCCACCTCGTGTGGTGAATGTGAAATAGCACCTTTCCCATTACTTGAAATAGGCTTAACTAAGGCCACATTGGGCAACTTGGAATGCTACATCATCTCATAAATCTTCACAGTTTCCCATGTTTCAATTCATGGCAAATAACAATAAAATTTTTTGATTGTACAGTATATTTTCTAATTCATGGTGAATAGTTAGTGCAACTATAGTTGAAGTTTTAATGTAGCAGTTTTCTTACAAATACACCCTCACATTACTGCACAGTTTCACTTTGCTTTCCATAAATATTAATCAAGACAGAATAGTAAAAGCTAAACATAAATAATGGAGTATAATTTGCCTGTACTTATTCTTCAGAATTCAGTGAATATGAAATTCTGTATCTCCTGAATCTAGTATTTTCTAGTTTGAAGCAGGCAATTATGTTGAAAGCATTAATCTGATAAAATGCTGCAGTATGTTTAGCTGTAAAGAAATCTAAAAATTGCATGTTTTTTCCATCAATTGAAGAGGTTGGATTACTGTGCCAGTCCATTACAGACAATATGGCTCATTTCCCCTTCTTGAATTGATGGGAGTCCTGTTCTATTTGCAATAACTAACAGACTTTGGAAGCTAAACATGAAGATCCTTCCACTCTTGTTTCAGTGCAGGAGAAATACTTAACATTATACTGAAAATGAAAGCTTCTATTTGTTTAAAACAAACAAACAAGAAGGATGGGTCTGCTAGATTTTCCATGGATGGGAATTTCTACAACTTCAAAGCAATAAAAATGTCTATTTACATCAAAGAAAATAATGTCCCACTCTATACAGTTTTTGGTGATACTGAGAATGTCAGGGTAGAAGTGAACAAATGCACACATTATAGGAGAGTGTGTTTATAGGATTAATTTTGGGTCTGGAAACAGCATCCTGTTGAAGGTTCAAATCCTCACCTGGTAGTAAGTGCTGCTAGTGTGCCATGCTTAATTTTTAGAAGTAGAAAGCCAAAGTAAAACAGACAGAAGATAACGCACTTTTAACTGTTCTAGGTGAATATATCTTTTGAAAAAAAGAGAAGAAGGATGTGGTTCTGTTCTGAGAGAGTTGTATTCAGCCTTCCCTGCCTTGGCTATGATTTGGTCTCTTACCTGAGCCTGAGTTTTGAGCCCATATCTGTCTTCTTTAGAAAAATTACTTTTGATTTCAGTAGTAGTTATCCTGGCTTTGGAGGGAAGAGTACACAGACCATTCACTTCTAGGCAATGAGTATCTACCAGTCCTCAGAAAGAAAGTAAATTGGGCAGAGATAGCTGTTTTGTGGTTGCTGACAATTCCAGGAGTATGTTATGGCATAAGCTATCAAATTCCAAAGACAACAAGTGTTCTGGATATTGGACAAGTCACATTTTTTAGAGGAAAAAGACTCATGAACCTGTAGTGTGAGTTTGCAATGCTGGTTTCATCTTCATATCTGAAAGTTCGATATATTTCCAAGTAGAAAGAGTAGCATGAGCTGATGACAATGGGATGGGTAATTTATATATGGCTCTGTTTAGTATTTATTCCCCTCCAAGAAAAAAGAAAGAATATCTTTTTTCTTGTTGTTTTTGAACACAAATAGCAATTTCATAAACTTACTTGCATAGTTTGGAACAAAAGAATCAAAATAATTACAAGCATGTACTTTCTGAGTAATCCCAAATTTAAAGCTGGTTAATTCTACTTTTGGAGGCGGGAAAGCTGCTTTCCCTTTTCCTAACAAAGCATCAATTTGATAATTGCTGTTAGAGACTTCTCTTGAAAGACAACCACAAAGATTAATGCCACTTTGATGGGTTTCTATTTTTTTTAAGGCAATTCTGCACTGTATTTATTTGAGTGCTATGACACAAGAACAGAGAGCTGGCACACAAAGCCCAGCATGCTGACTCAGCGCTGCAGCCATGGGATGGTGGAGGCGAATGGGCTCATTTATGTATGCGGAGGCAGCCTGGGAAACAATGTTTCCGGAAGAGTCCTGAATTCCTGTGAAGTTTATGACCCAGCCACAGAAACGTAAGTGTTGTTTTAAGTCAGGTTGGTTTTAGTCGCTTGTGTGCTAGCTCTGTAAATGACTGAAGTGTAGATGACTACAGGAAAAACTCTGGTAAGGAATTTTCCCTGAGTCAGCATTAAGAAATCACTACTTGAAAGATGTTTTTCTTAAGCAGCATTCTTTGAAATTTTGTTTTCCTACTGATAGGTTATGCTTACTTTCTATGGACCAGATGGTGATTTGTCCTTTTTTGTTTGATTTGTTTTCCCCAGGTGGACTGAACTGTGTCCAATGATTGAAGCCAGAAAGAATCATGGGCTGGTATTTGTAAAGGACAAAATATTTGCTGTGGGTGGACAAAATAGTTTAGGTACTTTAATTCTATTAATTCTCTGTCTGGTCACACAAGGTTTCATGGGATTGTTTTTCTCTTTTGGAATGAATTCATTCCACTCTGTTCAGCTGAAAAGCTTTGAGTAGCACCATCAAACATGTAGTCTTGTTGTCACATCAGTGTTGCCTTCTTCATTTCACCTCCCTGCTTAACTGTTTCTTATTTTTCAAATTCTTGTACTAATGATAGTCAAGTTCAGATATGCACCCCTACTGTAGCCCAGTTCTGAAGTAATTAATATGGCTAAACCAGGCATCTAAGAAGTTTGGGGTTTTTTTGGGGGAGGGGGCTTTTTTTAACATTACCCATATGTTTTCAGAGATTTTAGCATTCTTTTGAGAGACAGATAAAGGTGTAGCCACTATTTTAGGAACTTTAGTCTAAAGACTTAAATCTAGTCCGGTATTGTAAAATGGTGAAAATGTGAGACCTCTTTTGACTGTTCTAGCTTTGAAATATGATTTACTGTCAGGGCCAGGTCAATTATGATCTGCCTGTCTCCTTGTCCTTAAAACTAGTAGAATAATACCTTACAAGAAGAATAGAATTATAATTGCACAGGGTTTCTGAAATGCTTTTCAAAATGGAAAATTCTCATTTATGAGGTTTTTTTAATCACTATTTACGGTAAGTGGAATTCTTCATTTCAGATGAATGCTATTTTAGGATATAGCTTGATTTTTAATTGGCTACTGAAACTATTCCATTGTGATTGATTCCTAATGCAAAAATAATAGATACATTTATTGCACAAACACTTCATCAATCCGTAATCTGCCATCTTGCAAAATATAAGTGTATTCACTGAATGTTCCTCTTAGAAGTGTTAAAATTGTTCTTACTGTAATAAAATGAGGATGAGCTATGTCTGGGTTGGAAAACTCATATCTATGAATAGGATAGAATGATTTCTTAATCTCTCAGATCTAATAATTCAGTCCTGGAAATGAAAACTGAGTTAAATAGGGACAGCAGCATGTTTGTAGCTATTGTCAAGTGTAATTACTAGCATATTTTCTGAATAAGTAAATCTTAGCCACAAAATCTACTCTTCTCTAATAACTTCTGGTTTCTTTGGCCCTTTTCAATGAGACTTAAGCTTTTACACTCCAAAGATTTTAGTATCATCATGACGAGAGACCTCCTCTATCAGTAAATTGCCAGTTTTGGTAAAAGTACCCATGAGCCCTCTAGAATGAAATGCCATTGCTATAGGGAAGTTTCAGGTGATTAATGAGTTTTAGTCACTAGCCCCAAATCCATCAGAAATTCAGCACTGAAAGTTCTTTTCATGAAGTAACATGTTGGAATCTGTAGAAAGCATCTAGTGTGAATTTGTGATAATACATCTTACTTTCTATCTCCTTTTCACTGTTCTCTGGTTTTTTATTTATACAAGGATAAGCTGCTAGTTTGGAAACTGGGGTGTATTTTCCGATTTGCTTTTAAGTGGAGGGTTTTTGAAACCTTGAAAATAAAGGCTTCAGTTTGCATGCTCTAGTGCAGTCCATGAAGTGCAACATAATAAGCAGTTATCTATCTCATTGCTTTGTAGGTGGCCTTGATAATGTAGAATATTACGATATCAAGATGAATGAATGGAAGATGGTGTCTCCAATGCCATGGAAAGGTGTAACAGTGAAGTGTGCTGCTGTGGGATCTATAGTCTATGTCCTGGCTGGTTTTCAGGGTGTTGGTCGCTTAGGGCACATTCTTGAATATAACACTGAAACAGACAAGTGGATAGCCAACTCCAAAGTCCGTGCTTTCCCAGTGACAAGTTGTTTAATCTGTGTTGTAGACACTTGTGGGGCAAATGAAGAAACTCTAGATATCTGAAGACTGTAGGAGATGCTGAGGCATTCTTCAAGGACTTGGGAAAAGATGGTTATCGGTGCTTTGCTTCCATGTTTTACTGAATCATATTAAATTTAGTAACAGGAAAAAGAATGAGATGCAGACTTTCAATTTGTATATACAGCATATTGTATAATGTGGATTTTGTCATGCCCATTTTCTTGTCTGTTTTAAAGAGATGGGGATGTGTTTTGAGAATCCACTTACCTAGGTGATATCACGTGGCATCTTCTTTTAAAAGGACTGTGAGTGTGGCCTTGTCAGAGACCCAATCCAAATATTTAGAATGCATCTCAAGCATTTGATAAAGAAAAAATTCTGGTTAAATGACATTTTACCAAGATCAGTTGCAGAGATGTTTCCTTTAATGAAGGTGAGTAAATACAGCTTGGCTCATGAGAAAGATGAGCGATTTTTTCTCCTTCATACCTACCTGCAGAAATCTTACTGGGATGAAATGAAGATATTTTCTCAGGAAAGACCAAGGACTGCTGTCTAATAAAGATTCCCAATGTTTCAACAGCTCCCTAGGTCATGATAGCTGCCCTCTTCCAGTGAGTTTCTTCCGTCATTTGCATGACTCCTTATCAGTTTTTTAAGGTTAGAGAGGCCATACATAAAAATTAGAGAAACACTTTGATGGTCTCTTTGGCATTTTGTGAAGCCTTCACAGAAAGACTTTTTGATTATTTTTTTTTTTTTAATTACACTGAGGTAGGGAATGGTGGGGCAAGTCGACGACAATTGTGCACTATAATTAGCAAGTTGGAAACTTGGAAAGAAATTTCAAATCTATCTTCCTAGGCATCAGACTGTACATACTGTAGATGCCAAACCATTAGCAAACATGGGAACGGGAATGAGAAAAGCAAAGTCAATACAACAGATATATTGATTTTCTTCTTGAAAATGACTGTTTTTAAAATGGCATGAACCAAGTAATTAAAGATACTTTACAGAAGTCTTCAGAAGTTGCGCATGGTTATTCATCTCTGGTTTAGAAGCACAGAGTTCTGTAAATGCTTCCAGCCCACATGATGGTAAATTTATTCACACAGCCTTAAAGTCCAGCCTCTCAAGCTCTGGGTGTCATCGACATTGTGTGCCTCTTCCCGGTTCTGGAAAACTATACAAATGACATCTGTCCTGCTCCCATGCTAGTTTATTCATAGCTGCATCGTAGTTTCACCACCTATCTTCTAACTTGCTGATTTTTTCAGGTCTGTTTCTATGAGACTTAGTGAGTTAACTTCAAAAGTTGGTGCTTGCCTACCTCTGCCTTGCTCCTGCTGTGGATGTTTAGTCTATTTTAGTTCTGAAGTTCCTCCAGCTTCTAAGTAAATCCTGTTTTTTTCAAAGTCAATGATTCTTTGTAGACTTGCTCCTCATTTCCTTCCTCATCCTGACAACTCTGCCTGTACGGACAGGACTAGATGCACTCATGGCCTCCATTGTGGTTCCTGCAACTTCCTTCTTTATTCAGCAGTAAGTGAAGGGCGTGTGACTTTTTTTGTTTTCCCTTGCCTTTTCACTTCTCCTGGCCACGAAACGTGTCCCTGGTGTCTCCACTCCTTGATTCCGAGCTACTGGAATTGTGGAGGGAATTGTGTGCCCTTTAGACTGGGACAGGCTCTTTTATCTGTTTTACATCCGCTTTTAAACTCACGGCCCCCGTTGTCGCCGGGGGTGAATAGCCCCGGCCCGCCTGGGCGGCGGCAGCGCGGGGTGAACGCGCTCGTCCTTCGGCTCCGCGGGGCTGCGGCCGCCTCGGGCCGGCGCCGGGAGGGGCAGCCCCGCTCCGGCAGCCCCGCTCCGGCAGCCCCGGGAGGGGCATCCCCGCTCCGGCAGCCCCGGGAGGGGCATCCCCGCTCCGGCAGCCCCGGCCCCCCGTGCCCGAGCGGCGGGCGGGGCGCGGGGGCTGCGGGCGGCTCCGGACCTGCCCCGCTGCCCGCCCCGGCCGGAGCTCCGGAGCGGAGCGGGCCGGCCGGGTCTCGGCTGGGGCTGTCCGCGGCAGCCTCTGGTTCTGCACTGCAGGGTTGGGCCATGGGGCCGTGGGACACCAGTCCGGGCACCTGAGCTGCCCGGAGCAGCGTGCAGCAGCCGCGCGTTGTTTCCATTCTCACCGGCTTCAGCAGCTCTGGAAGGCGAAGGATTAAACGGAGAGCCGAAGGCTGCGGTTGCCTGTCTATTCCTGCTCAAAGAGCCGGCGTTTCCCAATTCATCTGGGGAATTTGCATCTCTGGAGTTCTTTAATGAATCCTTCGTGTCTCCGAGTGTAGCTGTTTCAGGACAAGACAATGTACCAAGGCCCATGGCTTTTTAACTATGGAGGGTGGTTAGAAGTATTAATCGGTTTTCTTGGAAGTTTTTGATTTTTCCTGTCCTTGCAGGCTTTTCAGATGTCTTCTTTCAGAAGAACTGAATCTGGAGTACTATGACAGCAAAGAGTAAAACTGGAAAATGTGTAAGCAGTTTAAAAATGATGACTCATGGGGACAATCTTTGGGATAAGACTTGTTACCAATCTTCAGGTGGCAACTCTTGACTTATCTCCCAACTCCAGGAGATTATCAGAATGCCAAAATATTTTTCAATTCCTGTGCACCAAAGAGAATGCCAAAATAGCAGCAGGTCCACATGGTCTACGCTACCATCATCTTTTTGCCTGAGGTCTCTCTCAGAATATCAGATCTGATATTGCTCTTCATGTAAAGACATAAAAATTTGATATAAGGGCAACAGTAAGAGTATTTAAAGGAATCTTGTATTAATATCAAGAAATTAATCTTTTCACCTCGAAATAGAAGGAAAGCAAAATTCCTCTGTTGGATTTGTGAAGTTTCTTCTCTAATTCTAAATATTTTTCTTTGGTTCAGTTGACAGACAAATTTTCTTTTTTGTTTTAATTTTTTTTAAGTCTTCCCCAATAATAAAAATATGCATTTTTCTTCTCTCTCTTTTCAGATAGATGCTGTTGAACTGTAACCACAACAGTGGGAAAACTGGCTGATTCAGTGGAAAGCTTTAAATGCATCAACAAAAGCATCTTTGGTAAGTGTTCACAAATGGCAACATGTCTCTGTGCCTGATGTTACTTTTTAATGGAGTAATTTACATAGATATTAATTATGGTTACAAAGACTTCTGAGATGTGGCAATTGTGATGTGCCACCTGGGCATATTCTATGGACTCCTGAAATCAGTTAATTCCAGGTGCTATTACAAACCCCTTCAGTTAACTGAGGATAAACATGCATACGGATGGTTCCATGTTAGCAAGGCAGCAGCTGGATCCCAGCTTTGGAATACTCTCATTGCAAGCCACGTGAAAACAACCAGAGCTGAAGTTTGGGATCTGGTTGTGTACATGACCAGGAAGAGGCCCATCCCCACCACACCATTTTTCCCATGTGCTGATGTTGACTCTACCAAGAGAGGATCAGCAGACTGGACCAGAATTCTCCTCCAGGACACCTTAGGATAAATGGAGCATGTGGACAATTGAGAGGTGGATGGGAGAGAATCCCTTTGGATAACATTTGAGGATAGAAAGAGTCATTGGTCCTGGGAAGGTGACAATCACTTGTGAATGGAGATAGTTTTTCAGAAGCAAATGCTTGAATTTCAAGCCCATATGAAAAATTGAGGGAGGCAGAGGAAACGTCTCTCTTTGAGTGCAGTCTGCATGAAGTGCAGGGAAGGTTGAGTAATGTGATCCCAGCCCTTGGTGTGTTCAGAGCCAGAGGTGGACAAGCAGGATTTGGGCTTTACCACAGGAGACAGTAACAGACAAAGATGTGCTGAGGACAGCTGTGAGAGTGAGAAAAGCTGTGCCCTAAATACAGTCACAGAGCACAGGCTAGAACTGAGGTAAGAGGTGAGAATGAGAGCTGCCAGAGGGGATCAGGTCATTGACTGACAGGCAAAAATTGATCAGTTGTAACAGATTTGCATTTCTGGAGGGTTTTACGGAGAAGGGCAGGTATGGCCTTAGAGCACTTAAAGCACTGCAAAAACAGGCAGTTGTGAGGAATGATCACTGTCCAGCATGGTCTGAGTTGGATTCAGTGGGACTGGGCACCTCTGACTTAGTTTCAAAGAGTTACTGAGAGAGAGTTCCCTGTTTTGGAATCTAGTTTTCATGTATGTCTCTGGAATTTTTTCAGCTCTCTGCTTTCAAGACCATGGGCACTCAAGCAGCACCTGCCTTTGGAATGGGAGGACAGCCAACCTCAGGCTTTGGGCTGTCAAGTAAGTTCTCATTCTAAGAGCCAAACCATTTACACATTTTCTGTAGTTTGCTGCTGCATCCTTGAAATGCAGCATTTGTTTAGAATCCTTGGGCTAACAATTCTAATATTTTTTGTAAATTCTCTACTCGCAGGCTTTCCTGTGAGCAGCAGCAGCACCAGTGCCAGCAGTTTCTCCTTTAAAACCAGTTCCAGCCTCATCAGTTCAGCATCATCTGGGAGCAGCCCTGCTGCTGATGGGAGGTCTGCTGCTGCTGCAAATCCTCCTGCATTTGGGACAACATCCTCTCCTAGTGCACCCCAATCCGTTGGCTTTGGCAGCCCGGCCGCTCCCTCCGCGGCCTCCTTCTCCTTTAAAGCAGCTGCCACAGCTGGTGGCTTTGGGACTTCTGGCTTTTCAGGCTTTGGCAGTGCTCCTGCTGGGAACTCTGCAAGCACCACTCCAGCAGCCTTTGGGACCTTTGGTGCCACCGTCCCCACTTCTGCCTCACCTTTGTGCGGTGCTTTATTTGGCCAGAGCACCGGTGCCTCCGGACATCCTGTCACCTCAGCGTCTGCTGCAGCCACCACCTCCAGCCCTGCCTCAGAGAAGTTATTCACACCCAAGAGCGAGCTGTCAGCTGAAGAGTGGCAACAGTTTGAAGCAAAGGAGTTCACAATTGGAAAGATTCCTCTTAAGCCACCACCATTAGAACTTTTAAATGCTTTCGACCTTTTAAGTTTATTCTGAAATGTTAATTTTTATTACCTCTCTCAATTCTCTTTGCAGAAATAAATGTACAAGTATAAACTTTTGAACATTATTTTGGGATGGACTTCTTACATCTGTAAGATGAACTGTTGAAACTAAAATGGAACATTTCCTTCTATATGCTGTCCTGTGAAATTCTGTACAAAGACTCTGAAAAATATGTTGTCAAAAGAAAGAATGTTTCAGTCAGGTATTTAGAACCTACTCTTGTATCAATGAATTGTCTCAAAATGTACGCTCTGTGGGTGTAGGATTGGCCATGAAAGCTTTTTTCCCCATTGCCCCAACAACTGGTATTGTAAATTTATTGGTGAGCCCTTACTGATAGTTATTACTGAATGTGTGCCTTTGCTGTCTATCAAAAATCTGGTGTTTTATTCCCCAGCTTTACTGAAACTAGCTGATATGTGAGGGATGCCTCCCTAATTTTCTCCAGTCTCCTTCAGTCATTATCACAATCCTCCAATATCTGAATGATTTCATCTTTAAGTTGACCCTTCCTGTCCAGAAATGGCACATGGATTCAGGTCAAAAGGAGGGGCCATTTCAGACCCCACAACTCCTTCCTATCCTTTTGCCCTTTCTAATGCCATTCTCTTTTAATTCACATTAAAAAGGGGTTCAGTATAGTCTGCATATCCCACCAACTGGGGTTATGAGTCAGCATGATAGTTTCCAAAAGCTGATTCCTTCAGGATTCTCTCATTATGAACCAACAGATAATTTCCAATTCAAAAAATCAAAAGTAGTACAAGGAACTTGTCCAGAAAAAAATGGCTGATGCTCTGCCCCCACTACTTCTCTGTGCTCTATATTTTGAGTTGTATCCTCTTTGTCCATCTCCACTCTGCTCTTATATGGGTGTGGAAAGAAGGGAACTAACATTTGCTCATAAAACCTCATCCCCTTTTTCAACATCCACTGTAAAATAATATTAGACTGCAATGACACATTTACCCTATACTCCAATTTAAAAGTGGCCACCAGTGATGACAGTATCTCTTCTTTATTTTTAGTCACTGTATCTCCTCTAAACACATTCCGGTTTTTGGGGATGCATCCCAGACAGCTGTGAGGAGGAATTGTGGATTGGCAGGCTCTTGTCATTAAATTTAATGGACTTCAAGTTAGGCAATTCTTTTACCCTTAGGTCCAGACCTTCAGTAGTTACATGACTCCAGTCCACCTGATTGGTTACACTGATAAACATACACCATTTGAAAGAGGAACACTAGTGCACCTACCAATCCAAGAATCCTATTCCCCTTTTTGGACTTACTTGAGTCTCTCTGCGGCATTGCACCTTTGAGTTGCTCACCACCTTGATCCCGGGGAGGATTTGATGGAGTCAGTACATGCTGCAGACTTGTCGCATCCAATTCTCTGTTGCCAGTGGAAGCAAGATGGCCAGTCAAGGCTTTTGGCCATGCTGCCTGCATACCTAGAACTCTCAAATATGGATTCTACTGGGTGCAAGAAGCAGATTTGCACACAGAGTAGAGTTTTAGAATATCCTGACTAGGAATGGACCCACATGGATCATTGAAGTCCAACTCCTGGCCTTGCACAAGACCATCCCCAAGAGGCACACCATGTGCCTGAACTCTGTCAGGTTGGTGCTGTGATGATTTCCCTGAGGTGCTTTCTCCAGCACCCAGCCTCTGGATGCAGAATCTTTTTCTAATACCCAACCTAAACCTCCTCTTACACATCTTTAGGCCATTCCCTCAGGTCCTGTCACTGGTCAATGATGAGAAGAAATCAGTGCTTTTCCATCTATTCCTGAGGAGTTGTAGATTGCAACTCAGTCTCATCTTCTCTAGACTGAACAGACTAAGTGCCCTCATCTGCTCCTAATACAGCTTCCCCTCAAGGCTCTTCTTGATCTTCGTTGCCCTCGTTTGGATGCTCTCTACCAGCTTTATATCCTTCTTATACTGAGGTGCTCAAAACTGCCCCCAGGACTTGAGATGAAGCCACCCCAGTACAGAGCCAAGCAGGACAATCCCTCCCTTGCCTGGCTGGTGATGCTGTGCCTTGTGCACAGAGATCTTTGTTACGTGGCTGTTCATGTGGGTAGAGAATCCCTAAATGTAGCACCACCTCTGTGTGCCAGCCAGCCATTTTTATACACTTTAAACAGCAACAGCTCAACATCTCCAAGCTATACTGTACCTACAGTGAGAGGACTAGAGAAAATGGCCTTAACCTGAGACAGGGGTGATTCAGATTACATATTGGAAGAAACTTTTTCACTGTTAGGGTGGTCAGGCATGGGAATAGGTTTCCCAGGGAGATGGTGGAATCACTGTTACAATATGTGGTACAATTTTCCTAAGAAAGGATGTTGTTTAATGCTTGATCTTTATCTATTTTCAAGCCTAATGAACAAGAAGGGAGATTTAATCCCTGAAATAGATAGCAGCTGGCATGCTTTAAATGATGCTCATATGGTAGAAAAACAAACTACTTGTAGACAGAATTGCCTTGTTAGGGTTCAGGGCTGGACATACTTCACTGATCTCAGACCTGGGTGAGGTTAACAAAGCTTGGGAAGAAGGATGTATCACTGATTGTGGACACCAAGAATGCAGAATTTACATGCCACAAGAATATTTGTCAGAATCCCTAAGATAAGGAAGAAAATAATAAAAACAACTCAGCAACTGTGCCTGATCTCAGACCTGGGTGAGGTTAACAAAGCTTGGGAAGAAGGATGTATCGCTGATTGTGGATACCAATAATACAGAATTTCCATGCCACAAGAATATTTTTCAGAATCCCCAAGATAAGGAAGAAAATAATAAAAACAACTCAGCAACTGTGCTGACACCAGCTCTGACTGGGTAAAAGATAATTCCAGCAGGGGGATCTGCAACCACCAGCTCATGGACCACCAACCCAAGAAACCCATGGGCCCACAAGGAGAGAGACTGAGAATGTGGACTAATTGGCATGAGAACTGAGAGAATAATTAACTAATAGAAGCTAGAATATGAATTAGTAAGAGAGCTATGTAACTTGTAGGCAAGGAATGCTAATTCCTTTGTTTGCTAAAATGTATAAATAGCAAAAGGTTTTGATAGCCGGTGTGCTTGATTTGTGGAATGCCATCTAGCACTGGGCTTGTGCAACTGAAATAGAGAGTCTTTCAAATGTGTAATTATTGGTATATCATTGGGTAATGAATGCAATTTTTGCAAACATCACCATCCCTGGGGGTATTAAGAGGCACCTGGATCTGCTGGGTGATGTGGTTTAGTGGATTACAGTGACAGGGATAGGTTGGACTGGATGATCCTAAAGGTCTCTTCCGCCCCTGATGGTTCTGTAGGCACGGGCTATACATCCCTTAGTCTCCCCGTAAGGACACAGCACAGGAACGCTTTACCGCGCGGGCTGCGGGGAGAAGAGCCTCTGTGCGAGAGGGGCGGCTGTTTTACAGCGTCCGTGGCTGCCGCTTTCCGCAGCACGACCCAAACCCGAGCTTGGCTTTACCGGCGCCCGTTGCTGCGCCACCCCCGGGCGCCCGTGCCGGGCTATCCCCGCCTCCCTGCGGGCCGGCCCCGCCCGCGCACGGCCGCGCGTCAGAGGAGCGCCGGGCGGCCATGGGCGTCTGCCAGTTCTTCCTGCGGGGCTGCTGCCGCTTCGGGGAGCGCTGCTGGAACCAGCACCCCCGCGGGCCGCCCCCCGCGCACGGTACCGCCGCGCCGGCCGGCAGGGCGGCCCGGCCCTGGGCCGCCGCCGGAGCGCAGCGCGCCGGGCGCGCTCGGCCGCGCTGTCTGACCGGGCCGCTGCGGGCTGGGCGTGTTTAGCCTGAGGAAAAGGAGGCTTGCGGGCGGCTTATCGCTCTCTGCAAGTGTCTGAAAGGGGGCTGTAGCCGGGGGGAGGGAGGTCGGGCTCTTCTGCCAGGCAACCAGGCCTTAAGCTGCACCACGGGAGGTTCGGGTTGGGCGTTCACACAAAGAGACACGAAATATTGGAATGGACTGCCCAGGGAGGTGGTGGAGTTGCTGTTGCTGGAGGTGGTTAAGGAAAGACTGCATGCCGTGGTCTAGTTGACAAGGTGCTGTTTGGTCATAGGTTGAACTCGATGGTCTCAGAGCTCTTTTCCAACTTAACTGATCTTGTGATTCTGTGACCGCGGGATGTGCCGCAAGGCAGTGGGAAAACAGCTTGGAAAACTGTTCTTATGAGCAGTGAGCAAGTTTCCAGCAGCTGTATGTTCACCCAGTGACGGCTGTTTCCATTCTCGTCTGCTCTGGGTGTGTGGGGGCTTTGGGAAGGAAAGGGGCATGCATGACAGAGAGCTGGGGGCTGCAGTGATGGCACGGCACGAACTCACTGCAGCCACTTGTCCCTATTCCTGCTGGAAGGAGGGTCGGGGTTTGCCTGTAACAACACGCACAGGTGTGTCCGAGGTCTCAAAATGAAACTCGGGAGCTCCTTGTGCTGGAGCAGAGCCCCTGTTGTAGCTATGGAGACAGGAGCCCCTAACATAAACTTATGGTGTGTTCAATTTAATTTTTTTCTGCTGGGGTAGCTACTTCATCAAACAACCTAAGCAAAACTGAGTCAGTGTCTTTCTGCAGTGCCACAAGTTGTTGGCACGGTGAGGTAGCTGAAGGCATCTCTGCTCATTAAGGCACAGGGGAGATTGAACTAGATGACTTTTAATGGTGCCTTCCAACCCAAACTGTTCCATTTGAGAAGTAGGACTTGAGAACTACCCTGGGCAACTCAGTAGTTAAGCTGACTTAATAATGAGTTTTTATTAGGAAAAAACTACACTTTAATTTCAAACTTTTTATTGTCACTGTAAGACTAGTTATACTTACAGTTTTTGTTGATGTTGATTCATATCTTAATGATTAAAATGTTAAAATGTTTGCTTTTTTGTTTGTTTGTTTTAATTGGAAGTTTCTAGTGGAAGAGGAGGAGGATGGGGTACCTCTAACCAGAGATACAGTAATGTTATCCAGCCATCTTCGTTCAAGTCGGATACGTGGGGTGGCAGCAGAGATCATGGAAGAGGATTCTTTGGTTCCTCTGACTTTGGATCGTCAGGCGGCAGCAGCAGAAACGCAGACTTTTCACAGAACAGGTTCTCTGCCTTAGCCAACAGTCAAAGTGTTGCTGATGGCTCTAAAGATGAAGAGGAGAGACTTATGTAAGTTACAGTCCTCTCTTACTGGAAGCATTTAGAATGAGCAGATTGAAAGCTTACTGACTATCTTGAGATAATGCAGAGGACAGGATTGTGAGGAGAAAGCTGGGACACGGGAAGAAGCAGAGAAGACTTGGTTCTCTGGAATGATGCTGGCATGGGGAGGAAGTGATCTTTGTTTGGGACCTGGGTTGGGCAGATAGGCAACTGTGATATTAGTAAGATGGTATTAAAGTTGTGATCAGGAGGATAAGGAAGGAAACAGATTTCAGTGCTTAATAATAAGAAATCCCTTAATAATAAGAGCCCTTTAAGAAATTGAATTATTTTACTTGTTGTTTTGTCACTTAAGACAACGAATCTTTCTGCCAACAGCAAAACTATTGGTTTCACAGAGGTGTATGTTACAGTCAGTTACAAGTGGCCAGAACCTGCAGGGCAGATACTGAAAAGCAGCAGTGTGATTTCCTAAAGAAGCAAGGTTTTAGAAATATTATCTATTACTCTTTTTAAGATTACATTAAGAAAACACTTGGTTTTCATGATAGCAGGTTTTTGACTCTGAATTTAAATTCAAACCAATTGTTTGAATTGGTTGTTACTGGCATTTTTGATTTGACCATGCAATTTCATGTGATTTTTCACAATTTCATCTGTGATTTTGTTTTGTTAGTGAATGTGTAGTGAAAGACATGGAAATATGGGAATCTTCTGGACAATGGATATTTTCATGTTACTCACCAATGAAAGAAAAACCAAATGTCTCAGGTAGGTAATGTTTTCAGTGCTGTGTATTGCTGCTGTTTAGGATGTTTCTGTGACTTGCCATATTGTTGTACCTCTGAGCAACCATTTACAAGGTGATGATTTGCCTTGTGATACAACAGAAAGGAATACTAGTTGATGGCAGATTCAGCTTGGACATTCACACCTCTGTTACTCTGTAATGAATCTTCTTTTTGTCTGTAACTCTCTTTTTTTAACTTTTTAAAGTTTTTTTAACTGTAACTGTCTTAAGAGAGACCATGTATCGAGGTCCATGTCTTCATAAGAGTTGAGGGCAGCTGGAGGTATCAATCTGTTTTCTTGGAGGTTTTTGACTATTCCTGTCTGGCAGGCTTTTCAGATGTCTCACCAGAAGAGCTGCGTCTGGAGTATTATGACAGCAGAGCAAACAATATAATTGGAAATTATGTAAGTATTTTAAAAATGTTGGCTGGTGTGGACACTCTTGGGGCAAGACTTGTTACTGTTCTTCAGGTGGCAACTCTTGATTCATTTACCTCCCAACTCTAGAAAATTATCAGAATGCCAAAATATTTTTCAATTCCTGTGCATCAAAGTGAATGCAAAAATAGCTGCTAGACATTCCTTGACTTAATCTTGTCCCTGCTCCTGTGTGTTATTTGTAGAAGTTACTTGAGTCCTGTCTCAGAAGTTTAATACCTTATACACTATTAGTCAGTTTGATTGTTATAGGTGGTTATTTGGTGCTTTAAATAGAAATTGACCTTGTTCTTTTACATACCTTTGTTGTAGGGAATTAATGATGAAAATAGCAAATACTACTTTTCTAGAGACAGATATGTATATACTCATTTGGAAGTAAGACATATGTTTTTATATAAAACATCTCTCAGCGTGTATATATATCATTCCTTCCTTGAAGTCCTGTCAATACCAAGAAGCTAACAGAGTTTAGTGTTGTGCCAGGAAAGAAATTAGGCTGTTGGATAGATGCAAGTACAAATTAATTCAAACTACATTGCACTCTTTCCTCTTCTTGGTTCTGTGTTACAGAAGGAATTGCTCTTGTCACCACTCTTGCTTCATATGTTCAGATTTACCAGAATTGCATTTTTAGAGATGGGAGACACATAATATTTTTTTAAACTTCAATTAAAATAATAAACCAAAATAATAATAAATAATACACAATATGCTCTACATGGCTATTTAAATAAATAAATAAGTTGTGATCTTATCAAAGCATGAAATGCAAGCTTTCCTAACTCTCACTGTTGGTAACTGTATGATACAGTACATGATGGTAACTGTATGATACAGTTCTCTTACGAGATGTTTAAGTACAGCTTGTCTTTTCCATGTTTCTATTCTTAAACCGGGCCAAAATCTGAATTTTCCAGTTTGTTGGATAGGAGCAGATACCAAGCAACATGATCTTCCAGCATGTGATTAGACACAAAAGAATTATTGATGTTTGTGATGCAAGATTCTTTTGAAAAATGAAGGAATTTGTCTACAAAAAGATTAATCATTCAATTTTTGCAGGCATTTGTGACACTTGGTGTTTTACTTGTTTAAGTTTTAGGGAAAATTCAATTAGGCCAGACATCAAATGTGTTCCTTAACTTAAGTATAAATGTAGGAAATTCAGGTTTGAAATTCCTGAAAGGTTGTTTGAAGACTTTTTTAGGATTTTGCTTAATACAAAATCACAGTTATCAAGACACAGATACTATTCATTGCTGCACTGTTCTGTGCAGTTATAAATTAATCACATTTAAGAGGGTTGATTTAAGTTAAGGAAGTTAATTACATCAATAGTAACTATTTTAGGATAATACAATTGAATTGTTATGAATTACAGTGTTTTGAAAGTGGGTATTTTTTCTGAAAATGTGGAAGAAGCTAAGGTAAATCTTAGGTCTTCAGCTTAGTGAGTGAGTGCATAAGTGGAAAGGCCAGATTGAAGAGTCTGTTCTCATACATTTAAAACTTACATATCTTGTTTTGTGTAATTTTTTCCCCAAGCATCTAATTCAGAAAAAAATAGAATTTGGATTTTAAAAGACCCAGAAGTTGTTTGAATGTTACTCTGAGATAAAGGGGTTGATTTAAGGACAATAGTCAGAGAGTTTAAAGGAATTTTCTGTTAAAAACAAAGACATTGGTGCCTCACGTTGAAGTTTCAGGAAAGAAAATATCTTATTGGGTTGATGAAATTTCTTTTCTAATTCAAAATATTTTTTTCAATTCAGTTGCCAGATGACATATTTGTATTTAATTCTTCAGTAATAAAAACATGGGTTTTTTTACCCCTTTTCAGATAGATGCTGTCCAAAAGTTAGCATTACAATGGAAAAATCGGCTACTTCAGTTGAAAGCTTTAAATGCATCAACAAAAGCATCTTTGGTAAGTGTTCACAAATGGCAACATGTCTCTGTGCCTGATGTTACTTTTTAATGGAGTAATTTACATAGATATTAATTATGGTTACAAAGACTTCTGAGATGTGGCAATTGTGATGTGCCACCTGGGCATATTCTATGGACTCCTGAAATCAGTTAATTCCAGGTGCTATTACAAACCCCTTCAGTTAACTGAGGATAAACATGCATAGGGATGGTTCCATGTTAGCAAGGCAGCAGCTGGATCCCAGCTTTGGAATACTCTCATTGCAAGCCACGTGAAAACAACCAGAGCTGAAGTTTGGGATCTGGTTGTGTACATGACTAGGAAGAGGCCCATCCCCACCACACCATTTTTCCCATGTGCTGATGTTGACTCTACCAAGAGAGGATCAGCAGACTGGACCAGAATTCTCCTCCAGGACACCTTAGGATAAATGGAGCATGTGGACAATTGAGAGGTGGATGGGAGAGAATCCCTTTGGATAACATTTGAGGATAGAAAGAGTCATTGGTCCTGGGAAGGTGACAAACACTTGTGAATGGAGATAGTTTTTCAGAAGCAAAGCCCATATGAAAAATTGAGGGAGGCAGAGGAAATGTCTCTCTTTGAGTGCAGTCTGCATGAAGTGCAGGGAAGGTTGAGTAATGTGATCCCAGCCCTTGGTGTGTTCAGAGCCAGAGGTGGACAAGCAGGATTTGGGCTTTACCACAGGAGACAGTAACAGACAAAGATGTGCTGAGGACAGCTGTGAGAGTGAGAAAAGCTGTGCCCTAAATACAGTCACAGAGCACAGGCTAGAACTGAGGTAAGAGGTAGAATGAGAGCTCCCAGAGGGGATCAGGTCATTGACTGACAGGCAAAAATTGATCAGTTGTAACAGATTTGCATTTCTGGAGGGTTTTACAGAGAAGGGCAGGTATGGCCTTAGAGCACTTAAAGCACTGCAAAAAAAGGCAGTTGTGAGGATTGATCACTGTCCAGCATGGTCTGAGTTGGATTCAGTGGGACTGGGCAGTTCTGACTTAGTTTCAAAGAGTTACTGAGAGAGAGTTCCCTGTTTTGGAATCTAGTTTTCATGTATGTCTCTGGAATTTTTTCAGCTCTCTGCTTTCAAGACCATGGGCACTCAAGCAGCACCTGCCTTTGGAATGGGAGGACAGCCAACCTCAGGCTTTGGGCTGTCAAGTAAGTTCTCGTTCTAAGAGCCAAACCATTTACACGTTTTCTGTAGTTTGCTGCTGCATCCTTGAAATGCAGCATTTGTTTAGAATCCTTGGGCTAACAATTCTAATATTTTTTGTAAATTCTCTACTCGCAGGCTTTCCTGTGAGCAGCAGCAGCACCAGTGCCAGCAGTTTCTCCTTTAAAACCAGTTCCAGCCTCATCAGTTCAGCATCATCTGGGAGCAGCCCTGCTGCTGATGGGAGGTCTGCTGCTGCTGCAAATCCTCCTGCATTTGGGACAACATCCTCTCCTAGTGCACCCCAATCCGTTGGCTTTGGCAGCCCGGCCGCTCCCTCCGCAGCCTCCTTCTCCTTTAAAGCAGCTGCCACGGCTGGTGGCTTTGGGACTTCTGGCTTTTCAGGCTTTGGCAGTGCTCCTGCTGGGAACTCTGCAAGCACCACTCCAGCAGCCTTTGGGACCTTTGGTGCCACCGTCCCCACTTCTGCCTCACCTTCGTGCGGTGCTTTATTTGGCCAGAGCACCAGTGCCTCCGGACATCCTGTCACCTCAGCGTCTGCTGCAGCCACCACCTCCAGCCCTGCCTCAGAGAAGTTATTCACACCCAAGAGCGAGCTGTCAGCTGAAGAGTGGCAACAGTTTGAAGCAAAGGAGTTCACAATTGGAAAGATTCCTCTTAAGCCACCACCATTAGAACTTTTAAATGCTTTCGACCTTTTAAGTTTATTCAGAAGTAACATGTTTTAAAATGAAATAAAATGCTACTTGTAACTTCTGTTTTATCTCTCATGTCTCCTGCAGGAATAAAATTACAAGTGTAAACGTGTTTATATTGTATTTTATAATTTCTTGATTTGGGACAGACTTTCTACATTTGAGAAATGAACAGTTGAAAATAAAGTGGAACATTTCCTTCTGTTTGTTGTCCTGTGAAATTCTGGGCTAACACTGTTTATAAAAAGGTTTTGTCAAAAGAAATAGTGCTTCAGTCAAGTGTTCACATCCTTCTGTGAATGGAACCCTAGAAAGGAACATAGAGTGGAAGTGCATGTGGAGTACAAGGCAGTTGGGCAGCCTTTCCTTATGTCTCTTTGAAGGTTTGTGTAGTGTTGGAGGACTGTGTTCAGAGAGGGGGATGGCTCCTGTGTGGTCTGTGCCACACTACACCCTTCTGTCCCCTGGAAGCCAGTTCCTGTGCCAGTTGAGACAGCTCAGCTGTTGCTAGTAATTTTGCCTGAGGTCACCAAGCCTGCAGGAACATCACATACAGCCCTGAAAGCATTCATCCTGCAGAAGGAACTTGTGGGTTATTTTGGTGCCTCTTAGGTGAAACTTTGCAAGCAATAGCAAAGCTGCCTTTCTGTGAAGGACGGCATTTTGTTGTCAGGTTCTCAAAACTTGATGGGTGGATATACTAATGTTACCTCTCCCGAAGTTGTGATGTTAAGGGACCAGTTTTGTTGCCAGGACACTCTAAAGCAGGAGTCAGGAGTCTTCCAGAGGATGTTCTAGACTCAGGGAAGGAGAACATTTGCTCTTGACCAGGGCCTTCCCCTTAGTAGTCTATAATTGCCAAATCTCATCCTTAAGAGGAAAGCAAAAGGTTACTTCAGGATACACATAACTAAATCAGTGGTTTTTTTAACACTTGTAGATAATGTTTCAGTTCTCAGCACGTACCTCATGGTCCCTATATAAAACTTCCCCTGTGTCCAGTATCTGACCACAGGTCCAGCAGAGACTGGCTTGCTAAAACATTGGGAATGACTGGAACAACATTAGAATGGTAGGCTGGGGGTAGACACTCTGCAGCCTTCATGGAGAGCCATGCTCCTCAGTGTGTGCTCAGTGCAGATGTAGCAGGAGCTTGCAGGTGTTACATATCTCAGCAGCCTTTTGCTGCTAAACTGCTCTAGGAGCTTCCCAGGCTTAAGAGTGAGCATGTGCTGTTTTAAATGGAAGTATTTTGCTTTAAAAAAACCCCAAAACTGTAAGGCCATAAAAATCTGGATATTTTCCTGCACACACCTAAATAGTATTGGCTGGATGTTCTTAAACATCCTTCTAACACATGGAGATGTAGAGGAAGAAGGGAATTTTTAAGTATTAGGTCACATTGCCATTAATAAACAAAGATTAGGGGAAGCATTCCTAATTCCGATAGCAAAAAAAAAAAAAAGTTTGAACAAATGTGGTTTTTAAAATCATCTCCTCACCCTTAATTTTTTTTTTTTTAATTACTGTTACAGAGGTACTAGAATGTGGTGTTTTCACAAATGGGCTTCTGAAAAGATGGCAGGGAGGAGTGTGGTTGACTTACCTTGCAAAAGGCAAGCTGGGTGTTTGGCTGCAGAAGTAGGGGTAAGGATAGGACAGAAGAGAAGGGAATAATATTACTCTAGGGGGCTCACTAAACTGCAGAAAGTAGGCAACAATCTATTAGACCAAAGAAATCTATCCCAGTATTTGCTCATATTTGCTCTGTGGTTTTTGGGGTTTTTTTCCTGTTTGTCCTTTTCTGCTTTTGGTATACTTTATCTTGAAGTTGGTTGCAAGCACAAAGGAGGCTAAATAATACCTTCTATTAGCTACAATTCTTTCATTTTTTAACTTCTCCTTTTTGCAACTATTTTTGTTTGTTTGGTATACGGCTGCTCCCCAGAAAGTGATAATATTGTGGTCTGGCATATAAAAACATATATAGGGTGGCAGCAAACTCACCGATGTCACTTATTCTATTTTGATTTAGAACAGAAAACATGAGGTGAATGTCCAAGCAAAGATGTGTAATGTCCTGATTAGCTGAAAATCTTGGTCTGTGAAATAGGCTGGAACATTCAAGCTCCATGTGATATTTTTATGTACTTCCCTTACTTTGAAATAACAGGATTTATGAGTCACTGAAATTCCTGCAGTGTGGTGCAAACAACTAATTTGAAGAATGAAGTTTTGGTTTTCAAGATATCCTGGATTAATCCCCAGACAGCATCACTCGAGGCTGGCTGTATACAGGAGAAAAACTCTCCACTGCCCCAGCTGAGGAAGCAACCCGGCATCTAACAAATGGAATTTTCTCTGCCCTTTTTCCTCACATACTAACAGCATTGGCAGATCTCAAAATGTGATTTAGCAGCTGAGAAGGGATAAAAAGAAACCCGTGAACCTGAGAAAGCATTACAGTTAGGTGTTAAAAATGAAACAGCACAGTACCCCCATGATCTGTAGTTTCACAGTGTGCAGCAGCAAGTGGCATGGTAGCCTTACCCTGAATGAAGGAAGATGGACTGCAAATAATCAGCTGACTGGATTTCAGCCTCAGAGAACAAGCTAAGGGCATCCACAACAATAAATTAACAACAACCAGAAGGCTAAGGAGAGAAAGAAGAGCTTTCATAAATGTGCCTGGGGAGGGAAAGGAATATGAAAAGCCTATTAATACAAGAACACTGAATTGAGATTGATAAGACTGAAATTGTGGAAATCTATTTAAAAAGTACTCAGAATGAGGGATGGTTGAAAATCAATAAGGATGTCATGCAGGAACTGATGAAAAAACAAGTAAGAAAATATTTGTGAAATGTGAGCTTACTGCAGCATAGTGGGAGTCCAGATAATTTGCTGTACAGGTCAGTAAGGGAATCAGATAATGGACTTGCTACAGTTTTGGTAAGTGATATCATTCAGATAAGTGGCAGAACACCAGGGATTTGCTAGCAGACCAAGGAAAAAACATATCTCAGTGAGCAAAGGTACTTAATTTGTTGACAGTTACAAATAATTTGAGGAGATTGTGGCTTTTACAAAGGCATTTGATACAAGCATTTAGGAGCTATCAGAGGTTTATGTAACCATGATTAGGGTTAGTGATTAATCAGAATCATCTATGGGTGAATGCTTTTGTTTCTAATCCACCTCCCATGTCCTAATGTAGGAGATAGAGGTTTACCTGGGCAACAGTGGAGGAAAAACCACAAATTCTATTTAGACAATTGATCTAAATTGATATCAATTTAAGTAGCTATCTAATTATATTTGACCCAATAATGTAAGCTGAAGGAAAAGTCTGGACTACTAGTGTTCAGGGAGTGGGAGCAAACTGTGGAGTAGAAAGGTGCTGACAGTAAGTGAGATCTGAAGCCATGCTGGTTCAGATCAGGAAAATGTAGTTTGAGCTGTAGGAATCTCCTATAGCTACAGTAATGCTGTGCTTAGCTCTGAGCCTGCAACTGGCAGAGAGCTGCAAGATGAGTAGAAGGAAATTCAGAGTGGAAGTAAAGCCATTGGAAATGAGAATTCAGGAGGGAACTTGAGAGCTGAATATTTACTGCATGGTGAAAGCAGAGGCTGTGACATGCAATGACTGTCTTTTTGAAAGGGTACCCTCTCAGGAAGGAGGAAAAAGGACTTTTCTAGTAAAAGAATACTGCACTACTTTCACAGATTTATCTCAGACAGGAAGTTTTTCCCACCTGGAAAAGTCCTGTTCTACACCTCTGTTAAGATCTGGCCAAGACAAAATCAAAACACAAGAACCAAGTTCCTGCTTGTCAGGACTAACAGCACATGTCCTCAGTGATGCAGCAGTCAGCATATGTAGATTTGATCTCTTCCCAAAACACACCAGTACTTTCACAGAGAGTGACAGGATTGCAACACGGAGCATTTGGGGCAGGGAGCTGTATGTGCCTGCCACCTCTCCTGGGAATGTTTCAGGGTGCTGGCCATAAAGAGGCAACCTGTCTCCACTGAGTTTAAAGAGGCAGATAACTCTCTAACCCTGGGAATGAATGAGCTTCTTGGTCTTGAAACTTACACTTGCCTTGAAACTCTCACTTGCAATTGCCTGCCTCTCATGTAAAGAATAACTAAGTAAAGAACCACAGTTGTTCTTAGCAGCTCAGCCTTAGGCAATATGCTTATTTAATCTCCAACACCCTTAATTAATCTCCAAATTTTCAGTATCATGCAGCAGATTCTTTGGTGGGACTTACTCTCTTGCAAAAAAAAACAAACCAGATCTTAAAATGGAGGGAAGAAGAGCAAGAAGAACAAGATTTAAATGTCAGTAGGCTGATACACATTTTTGTTCAGGTACATGGATTGCTTTGTCTTTCCTCCACAGCCAGTAGGATTTGTTATTACCATATACATGAGGGACATAAGAAACAAGTTTTATGCCTTTCCCCTTCCAGCAAGCAGGTCTGTTACATTGCTAATTGCATGGTAGTCATCAGAAATGCAGTCTGGTGGTTTTAAAGTATCTGCAGCAATTATCCTGTTCCACCTGAAATTCCAAATATCCTGTTCCACCTGAATTTCTATTTTGTTGTGGCAGGGGGTTCTTAACAAACTAAATGCATTCTGGTGAACATCAAGGAAGGCTTCTGTTCTTCAATGGAGCCTATCTTTGCAAGTCACATGAAATATTCCCTTTGCATATGCCCTACAAACTAACTAGATTAGTTCTAATTATACTAAATAAGCCAACCCTCCTGTGTGAATCAAACAAGCAACATTTGCATATGTGCGTGTAAAACCATGTCACATCACATTTAAGAGAAGACGGAGGTACAGTTTTGATCTCTGATAGCTTTTCTGTCAGAGAAAATTCTACCCAATGCTGTGGTGGTTTTCTGATGAGCATCTGTGCATCTCTGGCTTGTGATGCAAGTCAGTATTGAAGCACTCTTTATAGGCACATAAGATTTTGGTATTGCAGTTTACTTCTGCAAGTATGGCTTCTCTTCAAGTATTTGCAATGATGAAATAGAACAAAAATAATATAAAACTGAAATAAAAGTTTATAACCATGGGTTACATTAAAAAAAAAAAAAAGGCTGGTATCACTTACTGTTGCTGTATGATAAAAGGACAATAGATGAGGTGGAGAAGAACCTTCTGTATTCAGGATACACAAACTCTCTGGGGCAAAAGAGATTCAGCATTCTCCCACAGCCTTATTCAGGAGCTCCCATGGGCTGAGGGCGAGGCAGGCCCTTGCAGAGTGAAGTACTGCTTGAACTTCACCCCAGAATCTTGGCAGAGCCTAAAAGAGAGCCTCAGCCTGCAGGCAGATCTGCCTGACTTCAGATAAGGCCTCCTCAAATTTTACTGTAGATCCTTCTGCCTGGAGTCTGCTTCAGCCATCTCTGTCTCTATCTAACCTACCTGACTTGCTGGAGACTGATTCTTTACTCCCTGCCCTGTGTGTGTCCCACTCCTCCAAGGTCCTGCATACAAGGTCCCCTGCATTTCCCTATATGGACTGGGACTTCCTCAGCCTCCCTGTGCAGGTGCTGCTGAGGGAAATGGCCATCAGGAACCCCTCCTCTCCAGAAGTCTCTGCTCCTGCCTGAAGCCCGTGTGGGAGCTCACATGACACTGGGACACTGCTCATGACCTGAGACACCTCCAAGCCAGCCTGAGCACACAGGCAGAGCTGGACATCTCAGCAGGTGCTGATGCAGCTCCAGCATGTCCTGTCTTTCCAGCTGGTGCTGTTTCAAGGTTCTGTCCCATCAGTGCCCTTTGCTCACACGCTGAAACTCCTTATCACATGGCATTTCTAGCAAAATGATTCCCACTTAGCCTTTGATCATGCTCTATAACCCCTGGTCAGCTCCTCCTGCCTGGTCTTCCCTGACAGCTGCCTCTGCCTGGCTTCTCAGGAGTAGTACATCTAGAAACTCTGGGGTGCTAAAGCTCCTCCCTGACCCTGACAGGAGAGTGCTTCTTTTTCTCCAGGCACTTTTCTGAAACACATCTAAAGGTTTCTTTTCTGCCAAAGAACACTGATACAGTGATGTACCTTCCTTCTGGCTTGTGTTCCAGTCCCCCACCCCTTCAGTGCACTGGGGACAGAGGAGGCACCACATTTTGTCATCCATCAGGTGTACAACCCAGGAAAGGAGGAGCCACCTCTGAGCCTCCACACAGGACTGACTGTAGTCTGTCTGCAAACAGTTGCTTAATTGTTTGTGTCTGATAACAATCAAATTAACTTTCTCCTATTTTTCCCTTCTGAGCATTGCTGTACAGAAGATGAGGAAAAGGCGGGAGAAAAAGGGCACAAAATACTCAGGCAAGTTTGCTGAAATTCATTATACTGTCAGGGGAAAAATCCCAGCCACCCTAACTTTGGGTTATATGGTGGCACACAAGGCCATCCTCTTTTTCATAGCAAAGCTTCAGAGCAGCACCTATCGAAGAGCAGACATTATACAAGTAACACAAGCAATCTAAGTTAGTTCTTGCAGAAGGAAATACATATGGTTGCCAATAATAGGTCCATTCTGAAGTAACCAAAGTATGTTGGACACTTGATGGCATATAAGGCTGTCCTGTCTGTTGAAAAAAACAAGGACCTCTCTCTGACCTTTGCTTATGTATTTATCTACTTTGTTTTGGAAAAACATTGGTTAACATTAAAGATACTACCAGAGCATCTCAATATTACAGACAGCATTGAAGAACAAACAAATAAGTGCACAAAAAACTCGTGATCACAGCTGAAATAAACTGGTTCTGGCAGAAAACTTCTACTTAAGTGGGCGCTGGACAGATTCCATCCTTACGATGATCTATTTTGAGAAGGTTTATTCTTCCAACAATAACAGAAACAGTCACGAACAGAGGGAGTCTTATAAAGTAAATAAAGAGTACATGAGAACAATATGTGATTTTTTTTGTTGTTGTTTTAAAAAATCTGTTAGAGTATGTGTGATTGAAATTTATAGCTGTGCACCCAAAATAATTTACTTAGAAGTCTGTATATATTGCAGTACTTGGTGTACAGGAAGAGGAAATAAATTGCATTTTACAGCATTCCCACCTCTGATGCTGGCCTGTGATGATTCACTCAGCCCTGGAGGTCAGCCAGGGGACTCAGAAGCCACAAAGCCCCAGTGCACACTGTGCATCTTCCATGCTCTGCTCAGCTCTCACAGGCCCTCGGTGTGGACTCATCTTTAGAGAAGACACCCCAGGATTGTGGTGCTGGCTGTTATCCATCTGAAAAATTCCCCATGAATGCAGGACTACCAAATACCAATTTTAGTCTATGACATAGAGCACAGGAGCCAGAAAACTGCTGAGGTCAAATCCATCATGCTTTCTGATTTATATCCAAATTACTCAATTTTAGAAGGTTTCCTAAAAATATTACATGATTTTGATTATACCATCTGATCCTCTGTCTGTGGTTCCCTCTGTACCAGTCTTTTTTTTAACTCCATAGCAAATTTTCAGGAAATTAATTTTCAAAGATGATCATTCTCATAGCTATAGTAAGAATTGGCAAGGAAGGAAAAGCAGGCTAAACTCAGCTGCTATGAATGCTCTTAACAACTGGCTGGCTGATCAGCGCACATGGAAATCTGGTATCTACAGTAGTTTACCAGACTTTTGCCTCACTGGAGTATTAAAGAGGACAAAGTGCACCAAACTATAGGAAACTAGGTTTCATACACATATTCTGTGCCTCAAACCCATCTTGTTTCAAATATCAAAGCAAGATCCTTCCATGTTCAAAAATGAAGTTAACCTAGGAGCGAGGAGCTATGTAAGTTCAGATGTAAAAGAACCAAAGCTCATGACTTCACCCTGGGAACTGCCAGTTGCTGCCAGTTAATGGAAATCAATGAAATTATCCATGATCCAAGAGCTTTGCAGATGGACCCCAAGTCTCCTCTCTCAGGATTCCTAGGGTCCTGCCATTGTAGAACTTTCCACCCTCCCAGAACTCAGGAGAAAAACAGGGTCATTGCAGAAGATCTTCTACAATGAAACAGAAACCATGAATGATCTTTCACTTAAATGAAACTGGAAATAACATTCTGATTAAAATAAAACAATAGTTATTCTTTTTTTTTTGCCTTCTGATCAGTTTCTAGGAATAATTGTGCACGAACCCATTAGTGTATCACTAACCTTTTATCCTTTCATAGGACACAGTATATTAATTTGATTGCTCTTTTATTTGGCTGAAAATGGCATTTCAAGACATTTCACATATCCTGACTATTTTGAAAAAACTGCTGGCTCAGTTCAGCTGAGGAAATCCAGACAATAAGAGGTGTTTTTCCCTCACACACAGCAGACTGAAGAAGCCCCAACAGCCAGTGATTGCCTCTGTTCAAACTGGAGGGAGTTGTCCATGCATCAGTTTATGGAGCCTCCTTTATTCCGCAACCATGGCCCCCTGAAAATGATCCAAAACATTCAAGGCAACCCAAATGTGAGTAAGCATATCTAAATTCACCAGTAAACTGAAGTGTGGGCAGACTCCAGAGCATGGCTCAGATGGCTTTTCACAGGAAACACAACTGAACAGTAATCACAAATCCTCTAACATGATGCAGCTTCTGCCTGCTCATATTCCATCATCTCCAGATAGGGACTTCTTAGTTATCATACAAGGCTTGCTAAAACTTTTGAAACAGTCAGGCAAGACTTCACCCATTCAAGTATAAGAGAAAGCAAAAAGCACAAAAACAACAGATCAAGCCTTCATCCCTCTTGCATCAGTCCTGGAATACCTGCACTGCCAGGGGACAGAACCTCCTTCCTGCCTGCTTCAGCTGTGGCCCATTATAGCCTGAGAGGGTAAAAGAAATGAAACAGGTGTTGAGAAGTCCCTTACAATGACAATAAGAAAAGGATGACACTGGAAATTTCCTTGGGTCACCAGCAGGGAGGGGATTGCATCTCTATGCACCTTCTCCTCTGTGTCCTGGATCACCAAAGCGTTGCCCTGACCACACAGAAAAGGTGTCACTGTGCTGCCCGTTCTCATTCTCTGCTGCTGCACTCTCCCTGCCCCCAAGTGCTGTTGTCTGTATTGGCCAAACTGAAAACCACCAAAGAGTCCCTGCTGACCCTGTGGCCACCAGAAGAGCTTGGGTTAATGCAAGAGCACCCTTTGCTTACAATTAATGAACATAGCAAAGTACTAAGTCGGGTTGCATTTGTCCAGGGCACCAAAGCTGGCATGGTGGGAGACTGACTGAGCCAAGGTCATACTGCAGAACCACAAATGAAAGCACATGAAAATGCTCCTACAGTTCTGGTGCTTGGCTACTGGATGGTCATTACATGGTCATGAAATGCTTAGCACAAAGCAGTGACAGCTGATTATGCCTGCTAAATACTGCTGTGGTTCCAGCACTAAGTGGTTCTATTAGCAAGTTCGTTTTGCCAGTTCTTAATTGCAGTGAAACCTGGGAAGATAAAAATATCAAAGGAATCCTTTTAGCTAACCAGATAAGTCTTGTCTTTATTCCTATGACCTTTTTAAATATCTCACCCTATTCAATTTGAAAACCCACTGTAGGCTGTTAGAATTTGAATTAATATATGCTTATTTGGAGACTTTAAAGGTAAATTAAAGGTTACATATACTGGACAAAATTGCTTCTTTTTAATGGTTTGCAGGTACATAAGAAATAGAATTAAATAGCCTTCTAGTTGCCTAAATTGTGCAGTATAATCCCTCTGGCCAGTAATTTTTTAAACTGAATTTAAAAACTCTCACTAAAGACTGATGTATCTTGAAGATGTATCTGCCTGCTCTCAGCCCTATCTCTGCAAATTATTATTAGCAAAAAACCTGTGTCCATCAGCTTTCTCTACACAAACTTCTGCAAAAGCATTAAGGAACAGACTTAAACACCAAAGGAGCTAGGATTCAGACCAAAGGTGAGTGAAAGGCTCTAAACTGAAGCCTAGCAAAAGAACCCATCCAACAAGAATGCAATGAGTAAGGATGGAGTGTCTTTTAAATTCCCTGCTTTGTTTTAGTCCATATTTGCTCTTATTTAAATAATGAATAGTTCTCATTTTTGTTCTAACCAGAATAAGCTCCTAAGAGCCAAAGCCTTTCTTATCATGGATACTTGTTTTAACTAAAGTCATCTCAAAGATCTGGATGACTTGGTGGTCCCCACCCAACAGGAAATCACCTTTCCTCTTTTGTAAATAACCTGAAAATTTCTTTTCAATTTAAAAATAGTATCCATTGCAAATACATTTTGAGAGAAAGTTCTGCATAACTGAAAACACATGCAAAGTGTTGAAATACCACAGGAATGAAAACTATAAAGCATGTTGTAGATCAATACAAGACAGAGTCTGCACATCCCTCTGCTTTCAGTGCAGAGCTGTGATGAAGAGTTAGATCTGCAATGTGAGCAAAAATTTCAAGGAGACTGCCTTTTCTGGAGCTTTGGACTTCTATCTGTATGAACAGACTATGCTCAAGCTTCCTAACAAACGTCACCGAAAATCCAAAGCACATCACTATGGAAGAGCTTAAATGTCCTCCTTGTGCTCTTCAGGACAATCAAATAATGTCCTTAAGCCCTACTATGTCTGGCTTCAAAAATTTCATAATGCTCCTTAATTTTTATTTAAAGTTGCTGTAGCTCTAAAAGTCTTGAAGGCCTGGAACAAAATCCTTAATGAAATACTTTGTGATTTTCATATATTTTTCTATCCAGAAACATTTTAGCTGCTTAAACAAAGGAGGAATTGTCAGTGTTAGATCAATTCCAGGCAGAGATTGTATTAGCTACTGGGAAGACCATGCTGGCTTATCCAGAGGAAGGGGAGCTGGTTCATGATGCTTTGGTGGGCTGCTAAACATAATGTCACTTTCAGTCACTTTCTTTCAGAATCCCCCCATTTCATATGACCTGAAGAAACAAATCCAAGTTGCCTTCAAATGTGTTCAATCACTGCAAGCACGTGTCCTTAACAGAGCATTGGGGTGCTGGGGGAATGTAGGGGTTCAGAAATCTACTCCCATTCCTCAGCACAGTGGGCAGAGCCTCGAGGGTGGTTATTGCTAATTACAGATATAGCTGCATGGTATTTTACATATTGTTATACTTGCAGAGCTCATTTTGCTTAAAGTATTACTAACCCTCTCTTCATCTGATTTTCCTCCCTCACTTGTAGAATTATTAATAAATTTTTTACTCAAAGACTAGAGTGGTAAAGGAGTTTCCTTCTTCATATTCACATCTTTTTCACAGCTGCAGAAGATGTTTGGAACCCTCCATTGTGCTTTCCCTCTCTATTTGCATGGCTGCAATGAAGAAGATGATGAAGAATCCTTGTCTTGCAGACACTGTGCAAAGGAGCCTCAGACAGAATTGTTGTTTTTAACATTTTTTCTGGAAGTTCTCTCTCCCTTCTGTCCTCAGTCACAAGGCCCTGAGAATTTATTCTGAAGCTCTCCACCACACTCCAGTTAGACAGGGAGATTTACATTGTAATTCACTGCTGTGCTAAGTGTTAAGACACAAGCAAAAAATTAAAGCAAAGAAACTGATCTCACTGTTCAGATAGTTCATCTTCACTTTGATGAAAAAATTTTGAGATGTCTTGTTGGGTAAAGACATCTACCAGAACCCAGAGCTGGATTTCTTCTGAGATATTGGTGAAAACCATACCCATTCAAAACACTGATCCACTGCTGTCAGTGCTCCAGCCTGGGGCTGTGGTGCCTCAGCAATGCTCTTTACTCACAGAACCACAGATTCAGCTGGAAAAGACCTTTAAGATTGTTGTTAACCCAATGTTAACCCAGCACTGCCAAGGCCACTTCTCTCCCCACTGCCAAGTGACAACACCACTACAGCAATGACATCCAATGGCATTCTCACTGTGGGGCTCATTTCATTTTCACTCATCAGTGACCTTCAGCTGAGGTTTTCTACTTGGAAGATTATGCCTAAAAATACAAACATTTGTATGTTCAAAATATAAGTGTAGGGTCACAGCAGAGGAAGGGAATATAAATGTGTATCTGGGTGAAATCCAGTAATTTGGCTGCCAAAACAGGTAAACAGCTTCATCATTTGCTCCTGGTTTCAGACTTTTGAATTTCATCCCAGACAAATAAACAGCCTGAAACGGTAAAGAAGCTCTGAGTTCCCATTATATTCTAAATAAAACAAATACAGCCATTTGGGTTATATACTACATGTCTTTACTTTTGTCAATGTCTCAACTGAATTTCTTGATTTCTTCTTGATTTGAATAAAATTCAAACACAAGGAAAGGTATTAGTAATTAATTAGTGTTATCTCAGGACTCATCTGATGTAGTTTTTATTTATTACCAGAACATCCACAAAAGCTGAATTGATTAAAAAAATTGCTCAGTGAAGAATTATTTATAATTTGAGTTTCCTTGGCCTCTATGTCTTAGCAAAACCTGATTTTTCTTGGTTTTATTTGTCATTTTACAACACACCATTTGATAGCTAGTTTTTCTTGCCAAAAGTTCTTTTACATTATGTAATAATAGAAGAAGTAGGTACCCTGAAATGTAACAGAACAATTAAGAGATCAAATAATATCTATTTTCATTTTATCATTTTGTTCTTAATTAATAAGAACTTATTTTTTGCCTTCATCCAAATACCACTACTACAACAGCAGCATGAGAAGTCAATGTGAATATACTGAGGTTTGACTGACAATCCATTTTCCTTCTCTTCACTTATGCTTCTCTTTATTTTCTTCAGGTCTATTCTATTTTTTACACTTTCATGCCAGACACAGTACAGGACTAAATTCAGACTATTCATATTCATATAATAACATTTACTGAGAGGAATGGCAATGATCACACATTGGATCTGAATTTTTTTTAATGACATTTTTCACCTTCTGTCCATGAGCAGCGGATGCGAACCATTTGCAGTGTGAACCATTCACACTGAAGCCTCTTGTGCTGGGCACCAAAGAGCAATACAGCAATGCTCTGAGCAACCAGCTGCAATTAAACAGCATGGCTGGGGAAAGATTTGTTAAGCTGTTTTGCTCTTTTCAGGGAGACAATTTAAATTATAGATCTAAGAAGCAGATTTTTCTATTACAGGATGCACGCACATTTTCTGTAATGATTCTATTTATGTTACATATTATTTTCCATGCTGGGATCATAGCTCTGGTGACCAGTGCAGTCCACATGCTAGACAGATTTTACCCTCAGTATTTCACTTAAGCCCGGGATTGCAAGTAGGCTGCTGTATTAAATCAATTTTTTTGGTTCTCACATGGCAACACAGTAAAGCCACGTTAGATTTTCCAGCATTGGCAAAGAAAGCTGAAATAAAATAACCATATTCCAATGCAGATTTAAAACAGAATTAGTGCAAATTTACTGCTTCTATCACAGAGAGTATGAATAAAGGATATGGGCGTTCATTTAAGATGAGCCCAGAAGACTAACTCTTATATATTTAATATATTTCCCTGCCCATATGTGATCAGAACTTTTAAAGATTATTATGTAATGCATTTGGGAACAGGGTATTAAAAATACACATTTGTCCCAGTCAAGCAGCAGTTCCTGTTGAAGTTTCTGCAAGCAGGAGCCCCTCCAGCTGTGGGGGAGGGCAGTAACCCCTGATTTGGTGCTGCATGGGCCTGAGTGTCCTCCCCTGCCCTGCACGCAGAGCATCAGAGCCTGATCCTGCCCCCTGTTAGTCTGCAGCAGCTGAAAGGAGTCGAGGTGGTGATGGATGAGTGGGAATGAGCAAGTTATGGCACAGCTCCTCCTTGCCTCCCTGGTTACCCCTTGCCCTGGCAAGTCGTGACCACGCCGTGCAAATGGCAGCAGACAAATTTGAGAAAACCCAACTCAAACCAAACCCCGTACAATTGCTTCCCTTCTATTTCTCCCAGCCCTCCAATGAGTCCTCCTCAATGCTGCCAGCTGCAGAAGGTGGAGCCAGGTGGATTTATGTCCTAAGGTGATGGCAACCCCTCCCTAGGAGTACAACAGCTCCATTTGCTCAGTTTGCCTCCCTTTTATGCCATAAATATTAGTATCTAAATGGGGCATTTAGATAGCAGGCTGGTTGCTTTGTAATATATTCATCTTTTTTCTCCTCTCGCTATTGCCTGTGCATTCACTGCTTGTTCTAGCCTCTAAGGAAGAGGTTGCTCTCTGAATTACTGCTGTGAGTCAGTGGGAACACAGTCCAAAAAATGCAGCATTTTGCCCATTTTTTTGATGTTAACACATTAAGGAGTATGTTACGCTAAAGTTCAGCTGCCAGCATTTTCATTATTTCTGACTTCTATTTCAGGGAAGTGCTAAGGTTATTTCTTAAGCAGTCAAGGCAATTTCACTGGACCATAAAACAACTGAGTGTCTGTGGTGAACTCTTATCCCTCGCCCATACTAAGTGAAACATAGCACATACAGGGAGTAAGGTGCAACTGAGTATGTTCAGTTTATTTATTTCTTAAAAAAGCTCTAAAGGAGCTTTGGCTGTGAAACTACTTCTCCTTCAGTGTCCTCCCACCAAAGAGACCACAGAGCAGATGTTCTTGTTAAGTGTATTCTCTTTGATAAATCACTTTTTTGCCCAGAGTTTGCTGGTTTGATTGTTTCTGGACAATTTTTTTTTTAATAAATTTTTCTCTTCCTCCTAGCCAAAGTATCAATTAATGTTTTTAGAAAAAACATAACTTTTCAGCAAAAATTTGATTGCTCTCTTGAGCTGAATGATACAAAATCGATATTTTAACACCACTCTGAGCAACAGAGAAGCCTGAATCAATTTCATTAAAATATGATGAAAAAATATGAGTCTCGTGCAACCATAATCATGTACTTTCACTGCAATTATCTACTCTCCTGATTGGAAGAGGTCTGTGCCTCCATGAATCATGGTGACTAAAAAATACATCATTTACAATTCATTAAATCAATATGAGAAAAGTAGCAGAGTAAAACCAATGTCCAGAGAGTAAATTAACTCTGGCAGCTGCCAAACTGGAGGTGGGCCAGCTGAGGTGCACATACAACAGCCAGAAGCTTACAGAGACTTTGGAAGACCATGGGCTACCACAGCAGAGCCCTGGGACTGCCAGGATAGCTGCACCTCCTCCTTGCACTGTCATCATAGTGGAAAAAAACCCACAACAAACCTATCCAGAGGTAATAAATAAACCTAGTTCCTTTACATACCTTTAGAAAAGGCGTGTGGTGCAATCTGGATGGTCAGTATCTGTTATTGTGCTTTGTTTGTAACTGCTGGTCATCTGCACGGGTCAGCCCCACCACGGGCAGGAAAGGTGAGTCCACCTGTGAGGATGAGTGGGCCAGGGCACTCTGTGGGTCTGTGTCTCAAGGCTGAGCTCTTGTGAGGATTTGCAAAGCGCTGCAGATGACTTCTTGGGTTCCCCCAGCTTCCCCACAAGCTGCTTTCATGAGGCATTTTGGGGCACTGCTACACACATGGCTACGACTGAGCAGGGAGTTTAGCATTTGTAGGGAGAGACCAAAAACAAAAGCAGAGAGATGGCAGGCTCATTCAAGCCTTCCCTCAAGAGCAAATCTGTCCAAAAATTATTTGTATGACAAAAGACATTCTACATCTTTCATGGTGCAACTTCAGGCCATCTCTTATTATCCTGTTAGTTGTCACCTGGAAAAAGAGACTGATCAGCCCCTGCTGCAACCTTCTTTCAAGTAGAGAGATAAGGTAGAGAGAGATAAGGTCACTCCTGGGCCTTATCTCATGCTGTGGTCATTCCTTGTTCCTATGCTGTGGTAAAATGCCAAGTTTGGTAAAGATCTTTAAAACATCTTGGAAGAGATCTTGGAAAAAAAATTAGATTGGATATTAGGAAAAATTTCTCCACAGAATGGGTTGTCAAGCATTGGAACAGGCTGCCCAGGAAGTGGTGGAGGTATTTCATAGATGTGTAGATGCGTCTCTTAGGGACGTAGTTTAGTGGCAGTGCTGGGTTAACAGCTGGACTCAATGATCCTAAAGGTCTTCTCCAACCTAAACCACTCTATGATTCTATGACCAACCCAAACACAGGAATCTGGGAAATTATTGACTGCTAGGAAACACCTTTAAAAAATAAAAAAATATAAAAAATGGTAAAATGCATAGCTTTAGCTACTACAAAGGCAAAAAATAAAGGCATTGGAATTACAAAAAGCCTGTTTGATGAGTTGCAAGGGTTAATTAATTTTTCAGTGATAAACTGAGAGAGATGATACTAGAAACTGGTGAGGAGCTTTTTTCCTTCCCAGTACAAGAAGAGCTGCAGAGTGCTAAGGCAGCTTTGTTTACATGTTTGGTTCAATCAGCTGATGCCACTGTCCCATGTGAAGTAGGGCACAGATGATTTCTTCCCAGGAATGGAATTTGTCAAGCCCTGAGCAGAGTTCCCTTGAGAGATCACTGGTTATGGCAGACAACATTTACCTAAATGCACCTGGTTGCCAAACCAAGATTGTCTTGTTTTCCTTTACTTTCTTGGCCAAAAGCCAAGTTATACTCCAAATCCTTTTTTTTTCCCTTTCCTTTCCTTTCTTTTCTTTTTTTTTTCCCCTTTGCACTCTTCTTCTTCTTCTTCTTTTTTTTAAAGTTCCTGTGTGCAGCAATAAACAATTTCTGTATTCATGTTGCGCTGATGGCGGTGTGATAGCAGTGTGAGCGTGCCAGCTCTGTCAGTCTAGACATGCAGGTACACATGATGTGTTCACACCCTGTCATCTGACAGCCCTTCAGGTAGCAGAGATGTGTATCTCCTCAATGAGATTTAATAACTGAGCTGCTAAAGCTGTGAAGTACCAAGCACTTCCTACCCACGCACTTCTTTGTCAGATGAAGCCCTAAATCTCTCTGAATGTGTGTTTCTTTGCTCGGAGAATGTTTAGGATATATTTCAAACTTTTTCTCCTTTATAGCTGCCTGATTCAATTCACTTGTTTAAATTGCAAAGCTGTTTCTCAGAGACCAAGAGTAGTAATGTAGAAACTATAAAGGTAATTTAAGATCCGATGATGATCCACAGGTTTCAAGCAAGCCTTCAGAGTTTCAGACACTCATTCTCAGACACAGTCAGCTATGGCTAGAACTCTTAGAGAAGTCAGCTCAGTTGTCAGACGGTCTCTTCACTCTTGACTTACCATATTTTTCTTAGCTTTTTATTCTTTTCACTTCCTTTACACTTCTGTTCCCCCTAGCTCTTTCTTCCCTTCTCCTCTCCTCTTGTGAATGTTGGCTGCAACCACACCACAAGTGGACCCAAATATTTTCTGTGTCAGCCCTGCAGGAATGTGTAATCTAAGGCCCAAGAGCAGAGGAGGAAGAATGTGAAGGACTGGAGTGTCACAGTAAAGCCACCTTTTAGTTATTACCCCAGCCCTGGTGGGTTTGGATTCCTTTAACCACAGGCCTGATCCTCAGTGCCTCTGAAGTCTATTTACAACATGTTTAATAATTTCTACCAGCTGGTTCTTATTCAGACTGTCACTCAAAATTTATGTAACAATTTCATGTATCAAATAACATGGCAAAAAACTCCATCGTAACCAACTTTATTGTTTTTAGGCTGATAAATTTTTGGTTTTAATTAACAGGCATTTGTTGTCAGCAGTTTTCCTCTGGAGGTTCTCAAAACCCTCTTGGGAATGAGCATTCGAACTTCCTTTCTCCCCAGCAGACTTTGGATCAGGCTCCCAGTGCTGAACCACAGTGTTTGAAGGTCACTTTTCACTTCTAGGATCAACAACCTGGAAACAAAGGAGTGCAATTAAAGTTAATGTCCCACATGGTTTAAAAAATAATTGTGAATGCCTTCAAACCTGACATTTCAACTGGCAATGTAGCTGATTGAATAACAACAAAAAAAAAGCAACAATCACATGAGGACGCTGCAGTCATATGATTTTCTTTTTGCACAGTCAGTCACAGTTTTGACTTCGATTTATGCTCCCCCTTGTTTCTGTCAGATAATGAGGGCTTGGTTTAAACAAGCCTGATTCTCTAAGGCTATTGCTGTCACCCTGCTCCTTGGCTGACAGTAGGAGGGAGGCTTGGCTCCAGCCAGGAGGATGCTGAAGCATGGATTCTAAATACGCAAGATCCACAGGACTGGAGATCAGAGCCTGCACTACTGAGAGAAATGCTGGCTAGGGTGCTCTGGGTAGTGGTAATAACTTACACAGTTAATATAAAACACCAGAAAAACAGAAGAAATTACAAAAAAAAAAAAAAAAGAAAAAAGTAGTCAGAGTTCTAAAATCCCTTTCCATTGGGTAATGTCTTCATTCTGTTGACAGTGCTTTGGAGTGATGGATTTCCACCTGCCCTGCCCAAAATAAAAATGGTTTAGTGTTACCCAGCTCACTGGTTTCTGGCTAGCCAATGTCACACTTATGAGTGTTGTTCTTTGGAACCACTGAAATTACTACTCAGTTCTCTCTTGAGGACTGTACTTGGCTTTATGCCTTGCCATCCTACCAAAGCTTGTTCTTTGCTGCAAATAACAGCCAGAAACTTCACAAGGCTGCCAGGGCTTCAGTGAAAATGAGTTGCTGCACACACCTGGGCTGGGCAAGCCCATTGAATGTGAATTTGAACCACTAGGTGCAGTGTTTGCCGATCTACACTGCTCCTTTTGAGCCACTGGTTATACCTCATTATTAGGCCGGTCAGGAAAACCTATTTTTTGTTTATTGCTACAGTCCATGGAGTTTATGCAATCAGTTGTCAGTGTGTGGGTCACAGCAACTTGGGAGCGGGATATTGAGTGGCCATCACCACACAGGGGCTGTGATGGCACCTCTAGCCATGGTTAGATTGGATAGGCATGTACCCACTAAATGTTTAAATAATATTTTCCTTAACAATCAACTCTGATCAGGAGCCAAGTCAAGCGATGTGTTGGAATTGGTCATTTTCCATTTAATTTAGAGCTGTGCCCAGCATACGGGATGGGCCACGTGGTTAGGTAGCGATGGGTCCATCAAATGCAGTGAGCTGTTGCAGTAACACTCGCAAATCAGGCTGGGGCAAGAGTTAATTTGGATTTCTGGAAATAAGCATTCCTAATTTAAAAACAAATTAAGTACAAAAATTGATCACAGTGCAAAACTAGTATAAAAATGCCTGTGAGGTGAATGGTGTGGCTCCAAACAGGTCTCGCAGTAATCCTAGGGAACGCTGAAAGCAAAGGGAGTGAGTCATAAGCACATGAGCTGAAAGAAGCTGAAGACAAAATCATGCATCTCTGCTTAATTCCATCACATGATGAGTCCCGGGGCCCTTCATTTAATCGGAGAGCAGAGCGGCGGAGAAACCTCAGTCTCACCTCTCCGCGGGACCGGCGGAGTCTCCGTGCGCCGGCTCCGGTCCCGCCGCTGCCCGGCCGCCCCGGCTGTCCCGGCTGTCCCGCACCATGGTCGCCGCTCGCCGCCTCGCCCTGCTGCTCCTGGCCGAAGCGCTGCTGTGCTCTGCCGCCACGCGTGAGTGCCTCCCCAGCCCCGCATCCCTGCCTGGCTCTGCTCCCAGCGCCAAGCCAGCGCACCAAAGCGGCTGCTCGCAGCACCTGCGGTGGTTGCTGGAGCCCTGCCTGCCACCCAGTAGGCGACACCCCAGGGTTGCCTGGCTCGGGGTGGAAAAGCTGCCTGAGAGAAGCGTGCTGAGAGCTGCTCAGTAATCTGTTCCCTGTGCTCCACAGGTACGTGGAGCTGACTGGAGCTAAACCTTGGCTCTCGGCAGCAAATTCTTAGCAATTCTTCCCCAGTTCAAGCATGGCTAAAACGACAGATGCAGAAGGGATTTCACCCAGTTGGCTTGGCCCAGCTGTGGCTGGGAGAGGCCACGTCAGAAACAGTGTCCCCACTGTGACGCTTGGACCTGTGGATCCCTAGCCTCAAGGAGCCCAGCCAAGAAATTAGATCTGCAAGCTACAGTGGGCAAGGAGTGGGCTGACCTGCTTCTTTCCAGGTTCCCAATTTGACTCAAGTCTTACCATGACTCCCTGAGCTCAGGGTGGGAATGTAGAAATGGGATTTTAAGCTCAAATTCCAGAATGTACAGTATGGAAATTGAAAACCTTAAAAGTTGAAGTCCATCTGAGCATTCATCTAGCCTTGTACCTGCCTCCAGTGGAGAACAGTACTGGATGTATAACTGCGTAGGTCAGGACACTTTCCCAGCTTTTGATGATTTATAGCATTTATAGAATTGCTTCTGTCAGATGAAGAGTCATTGTATTTAACAGGTTTTACTAGACTTTTTCCATCTGTTCATGCATTTTGGGTTTTCATTGTGACACGTGTAAATTTTTGGGACACACTACATCCTGCCAGCAAAAAATTTCACACCTTAATTGTACCTTATGTGAAGAAGTACCTTTCATGTGCTTAGAATCTGTAACCTGCTGGTTTCATTTGATTCCCCTTAAGTTTTGTACCTTCAGCTTCTTCCTCCATGCTGTTCATGGTTCTGTTTTTATATTCTCCCCATCACCTCTTCTCCAGGCTTCAAGACACAGTCTCTTTAGCTGTTCCTCATATGGAAACAATTCTACCCTTTTGTAGCATCCCCACCACCTCTCTCTGTATTTTTTCAGCTCTTTTATAGTGATTGAGCTGCAGAGAACAAAACATACAGTACTCAAGACATAGCATTATAAAATGCTGTAATGATCTTCTCATCTTTGTTCTCTGTCTAGCCTTTTCCTAGGTTTTCAACGACCAATGAGTGCTGCATTCAAAACTGTAAAGCTGCAAGATCCCATTTCTGAGTTTAGAGCTAGTTTAGAGCCCCTCATTATCAGTGTAAGGTTACATTTAATTCTGTTGAATTTCATACCATTTTACTCTTGAATCATCTAGTATCATACAGTCTATTACTTTAATGCACAGTCCTCAGCAGATTAAAGAATTTTGCTGTTTACCTCTTTTCCAGATTATGAACATTTAAAATTATTTTAACAATGGAGAAAACTGGGCACTTATTCATAACTTTTTTTTGTTAATATCCTAACCAATCATTTACTCATGTGAAATCAATCCTTGGTTCTTATCCCACGGTAACTTAATTGCTTAATGTTCCTTTAGCAAGGGACCTCATCAAGTGCTGTCTGGAACTCAAGCAGGTCAGCCCTGTTCCCATGCTCTCTGTCTCCCTCGCAAAACTCAGAATATGTTTGTGAGCAATGCACTCCTTTTATGGCAAATCGTATTAATGCACTGTACCTACTTGCTCTGTTCTTCACTGCTGTTCCTACCAGCTTCTCCAGCTTGAGCCCCAAAGGGTTTTTTTAATCCTCTAAATCTTCCCTGGAAGTGTTTTTAAAAACTGTCATCACATTTGCCAATTTTTGTTTCTCAGTCACTGAAGCAGTGTTAAGCAAGATGTTACATGCTATGGTTAATAGCTCATTTATTTCACTCTTGAATAACTTCCATACTTGGGCCATCCTATCTAGACAATTTTGTCATTTTGTTGATTTGTTCTATAATTGGGGGGTTTGTGCCAACATTTCATTTTGAGAGATATTCTCTGTCATTGTAAAAAAAAATTCTATCACAGAAAACCCCTATGTCCTTCCATTGTGATTGACAATATAAACCAATTTACCTATTTGACTTCTGTGGTACCCCTTTACCTTCTCTGAATGCTTCTTTTTCATCTACATCATCTTTTGGCCCTATACGTCCTGGCAAGCTTTCCAACTTAGTTTTTATTTGGTGAAAAATGAAAAAAACCTATAATTTGTAGTTTTTATTTTTTTTCAAGTTGTTCCTCAAATTCTTTTTTGTTCTGCTATATTATGTTTCTATACATAACTTTAAAAAGTTTATGTTACAGTCTGGTGCCATTCCATCAGTCTTTTTGTTTCTAATATACTTTTATCCTCTTTAGCTGGGTCATCTTTCTATTCCTGCTGTCCTAACATTGGTGCTCATTCTCTCTTTCATGGCTGATACACTTTCACAGGAAATACTGAACTTGTCTCTGCTACATTTTTCACAAAAATGAAAGCCAGAATGAGAAAGAAGAAAGTCAATCAAAGTATAAGATCTTTTCCCCTATGATTACCTCACCAAAACTATTACAGGAATCTCTTCCTTGGAGCATAACATTACTCTGTCTATTTTGAACTGAATTGCTCTAATTTTGGTTATGACCAACATCTGTTCTTGAGTGGTTTTCATTGTTAAAAAAGAAATACATTAAAGCTTTTTGTTCCTTTAAATTCACCAACTGAAAATCTTCAGTTCCATGTGTTAAAGAAACCAGTGCAGAAGTCTTTCCTCATCTGAAAGACCATTTTTGTCTTGTCCTGAAGCTTGTGAAATGTTTTATATGTGACTGAAAGCACATCAGAAAGGCAAAGAAATACCTAAGCAGCTTGTGATTTAGAAGCAGTAACAACAGCTATTACTGAACTAGAAAATTAATTCTTAATTCAAGGATTGTTAATGAAAACACAAAATTAAAAGCATTTATAAAGTTAAAAGTGCCCCAGCTGTTTTTGATAAATTGAACATTTGGAAAAAAACAATGATTGAAAAGCGTTGATCTGACAAAATCAAAATATTTTTATTTGTTAAATAATTTTTAGATAAAATCAAGGAGAATGGGAAAAATGAATTACAAAAATTATGTAGTTATTTACTTTTGAATGAGATATTAATTTAATGATACCTAAAGTGTAATTGAACTTGATAAGCCTTTGTGAAGTACTTTTATGGTTACTAATTTGTTTTTTTCCTGAGCAAAGTTTCTGAACAACAACATTACCAAACTCTTCTTCTGACCAAGACTCAAAACAATACAGCATGTGAACCAGGTCATTAAGTAAATACCACTCATAATGTTATGCTTTCTCTAATCAAAAAATATTAAATCTGCAGGAAAGACATTATTCAAGTGATTTAAGTGAGACTGCAGGGAGTTCCTGGAGGGCAAAAGACTGTGGGAGATTGTGTCTCTGAGTAAAAAATCTGTTCTTTTCCTTAAACCATTCAGTCTTCAAGAGTGAGGAGAGAGCTCCCAGGATCAGCTCAGAGTGGGGATGGGATTGGCCAAGGGATGTTCTTCCTGCCCAGCAGCAATCTCACTGGGCAATAAAACACCAAAAGAAACCAGCCTCTCCTTCTGAGCTGTTTCTCCGATTCTCTCTTGCAGTAAAATTAGGAGCCACCCACCTCTAAAATGACGCTTAAACTGGCTACACCTGCTCTGTGTCTTTTCCAAAGCTTGGAGAAATTCCAACACTACCGGTTAGGTTACAGCATACAGGGCAATTCTTGCCCTTCTTACAGGTCTTTGCATTTTCCCTTAAGTCATCCAGAACTTTGTTGCACTTGGGTAAAAATCTAAGTAGCATTCTGCACCAGCTGTACCTTTACAATAAAGCCATGGAAAGCAGAACTTCTAACTCCCTTAACGTTGTGACAGAATGGCACACCCAGCAGTTACCTTGCCTGATTAACATGGCAAAGCCCTTCAAAGCCTCCAGGCTTTCATGGAACTATGCTCATGAGCCCTCTTACTAATATATTTTTATGGCATCCTACAGTGTCCAACATGTTCCTACAGGTTACTTGGATATTTTTACATTGCCTTCCACTATATGTGCTTTGTGACAGAAAGAGGGATCCTAGAAGCCTGGGAAAAGTTTAAGCCCATCATTTGTAGTAATATGAGAAGAAAGAAGTTATTGAAGTTATTTAATATTGGAGCCATTTCTAAATAAAAGGCATGAAGCTAATATGTTATTGTTGTTATATTATAAACACATTGAATTTACTATTCAGCTCTAAATTTCCTTTTCTGGAAATACCAGCTTCTGTTATAATTGGTTCCACGCCTCCCACCCAAACCACCAGCCAACTCACCAAACGAGCTGCACTGGGTCAAAACTAATTCCTGGCAAAACTTCCACTAGAGCACAACTCAGACACAGAATTAATTTATCCTGTTAGCCTTTTACTTGTAGATTTATGACCAGGCAAAGCAGTCAGAAATCAAGCAACCTCTGTGCAGAGAGCCTGACTGTTGCAGGGTTACGTAAACTTTGCAAAGCATTGCTCTGATACGATCAAAACATTGTAAACATTTTTATTCTTTGTCTGGGAAGCTTGCAATACTGCAAGTAGAAAAATATGTCAGTCTGACAGTGGAGGAATTCTCTTTATGTCGATTATAGTTGATGTAAGTGTTTATAGCTGCAATGATAAAATTCCATCCTTTTCTACTGGTGGAAAGTATTCTGCCAGTACATGATTAAAGTTCAGCACAAAAGTAATGTTTTTATAGAGTAGTAGGGAAAACTTTTTTACACTTTTTGTAATGCAAAAAAAATTGCATTACATTAATATTGATGTTTGTTTTTCTGTCTAGGGTTTCAAGATGTGTTGAACCATGGAAGTACTACTCCTGTCACATCCTATAAGAAGCTGCAAGGCTGGTATAGCGATCAAAATAAATGGAATGAAAAACTTTATCCTTTCTGGGAAGAAGGAGATCCCAGATGGAAGGACTGCTGGAAAGGTGATAGCACACTTGAAAAAAACTGTAGTGGCCACAAAATCCACCACAGTGCAGAGTGCAGGTGCTATAGAGCATTTTCATAGGAGCAATATCCACTGCTGCACAGAATGGCAAGTTAGAGATGATTGGGTTTGATACCATTCCCAGTGGGTTGTCTGAGGAAGCAGAACAGTGAGTTATTTCATTAAATGCTTTCCCATTATGACTAATATCAGACATTGATACTTATCAAGAAGTACTGATGGTCAGGGCTCCAGCACAATCCATTACATGAAACATGCCCTGGAGGACAGGCAGTTTCAACTGCTGCCTCAGTAGGGCACATGGGCTTCAGACTGACAGCTTCAGCAAAGACCATGTTTATTGTCATCTGGTCTGAGTTGAAGGCAAATGACTATCCCTGGGGAGAAACAAAATTTTTCTCCTTTGAAATATATTGACCCCCACAGGTAGAAAACTATATTCTTAGCTCTAGGACGAAACATAATGGCAGAGCAGTAGGTGATCTGGGGGCATACGCTGAACCCCTCTGATTGTTTGGTTTTGGTAAGGTCTCAAGTGACTTAGGAGCACAAAAGCCCTTAGAAACAGAGTAACCCAGAAAACATTTCTAATGTAAAGGGTGCACAGTTGATGGCAGGTTCTGCTCCGATGCGCCCCTTACTGCAGCGAAGCCTGATTTTCTTTTCTACAGGTGGAAGGGTGACAGCCAAACTGGACAGTGACAGCCCAGCACTGGTAGGATCCAACGTGAGCTTTGTTGTGACTCTCCAGTTTCCCAAGTGCCAGACAGAAGATAATGATGGCAACATAGTATACAGGAGAAATTGTACCCAGGGTAGGTAATGGCAATTTCCCTGCACCACGCTCACATCTGCCTGGTGCTGCTGTGAGTGTGTCACTGAGCTCTGAAAGCATCACGGGTACACCCAATGAACAGGAGCCCTGCTGGATTGAACTGATAACTGATAACACCTACCTGTGCATACCCAGCCTGTGCCACACCAGTTTGTTCTTAAGATAACTGTGGTATTTTTAGTGCTCTGTCCCACTGCACTACACTGACCAGGTAATTTGAGACTGACCATTGTTATAAGCTTTCCTCCCCAAAAACAGTCACATAATCTGACTTCCCAAAAGGACTGTTACTGCTTTTCAGCTCAGGCACGATGTTGCACAATTACACTGTTTTCTTTCAAACTTATAAAGCTGTCAATTTATAAAATCGAGGGAGTTTTTTCAGTTATGAATTGTAGAATTCAGTTAACCATATCTGCACAAAAGAGTAAATCTCACACTTCCGCATTATAGGAATTAGAAATTAACAAATAAATATCTAAAAATCAAGCAATATGTTCCTCAGAAAATCACCCTTTTTCATCTTTTTTTTGCTACATGGAGAAAAAAGCCTATCATAAGTCTAGTGTTTTAAGTTGCTGGATCTAGAACAACACATACTGTTGTACCTTTCATCCTCTGAATGCATAAATGTTCAACAGATTTTTTTACTGATCAAAGTAATTTTTATTTCAAGGCATATCAGCAAGTTTTTTGTCAGCCTAAATTGCACTTAACTATCTAATATTTTGTTAGCAGCTTATATCCATACACTACTTAATATCTGCTGTGCTGTTTTGGGGAGGAAACTTCCTATTTACTATTCAGAAAATGACAGAAATTCATGTCCAATTTATTTAAAGGTGCCATAGAAAACTTTTCTGACAAAACAAATAAAGTCACTTCCTTACAGTGCTTTCATAGCCACTCTTTATACTTAAAATTTTAGATTCAGATTTGGATTAGTGGCCCATGAGACGGTAAAGTTTTTTTTAAACTTCTTAGTCAAATAGCACCAAGACAGAACCATTTTGTATTTACATTAAAAACCAAACAAAGCACAACTTCAGGAAAAAAGAATTAACGTCAGTCTAAAAATACCCCACTTCACCTGTTGTTTAAATGCAGCGACTGCTATTACCTGTGGTACTTACCTTCTGTTTTCTGACTCTCTGTACATTTCTCAGTTGACCAGAACATGTCCTATTTCTATCCTTAGATCCTCCAGCTTCCATGGATCAGCAAGTCTATGTCTACAACTGGACTGAATGGACTGACAGCTGTGGCTGGGAAAACTGCACAAGCAACAACAGCCATAATGTATTCCCGGATGGGCGTTCTTTCCCTCATTACCCTGGCTGGAGGAGAAGGAACTTTGTCTATGTGTTTCACACTTTTGGTTAGTACTACAACACATGCCTCAGTTGGGGTGATGCTGCAAACCTTATATTCCCTTTGTACACAACTCATTTGTCAAGTATGTTTTACTAAAAGTGCTTTAAAAATGATTCCACACTCTTGGGTGGAAATACTGAATTAATTCCCCACTTTTCCAGAGGGGCTATCAGTTGTTTGACCTAGAAATCATGGATTACCAGAAGATTCTCTTTAAACCTGCATTCACAATACTATCGTTGAAGAAAATTAATTTCCTTTCAGTATTACTCAAGATCTTTTTCTAGGAAAACAGAGAGTCTGAGCAGGTCAGTCAGATTTATTCACAGTTCACTGCCATTTAAGACTTTTAGATTTAAGAGAGAACACAGTGCTGTGTATCACCAGTTTAACAGTGCAACACTTCTTGTCTCTAGGGAGGTGAGAACTGCCACTGGCTGTGCTGCTGCTCTGGTCACAGATGCTGATTTTCAATGTTTCCTGCTCTGAGTTGGGCTATTCCTGCCATTGGTTATGTACTAAATCTTAGTGCCTTCAGTTTGCCTGGCTAGATCAGCATTATTATCAGTATCAGTATGAGTAATAATAATAGCATTATTCCAAATTTTATGCAGAGGTGATACTATTTACCTACCTCAGTCAGCTGTTAAAAAGACAAATAATCAAATATATTAAAATGGTTCTAGAGTATGAAGTAAGAGGTATTGTATCGTCTGGCTATGCTGAAAGCAAACACAAGATCGTTTAAAATGCCTCACACTATCCACTACATAATCCTAATGACTTAATGTATCTGCTTTGGAAAGTTGTAGATGTCTTGGCAATTTTTTCTTGGATTAGTGAAACTGGGGACATCTTTTTGACAACTTTGAAAAACCAGAATTTATGTGAGTAAACACAGTAAAAGTATCCAGTCCTTCAAAATCACCTGTCAGATTACTGGGAGACATTTCTAAACTATTAACTTTGATTTTGACAATCTAAGATTCTCAGAGACTTTGCCTCTCATTAACCAACTCGTGGTGAGGCAGAGGGGAAAATGTTAAGTTCATGTTCTGTTTCAGGTCAGTATTACCAAACGACGGGACGATCTTCAGCGAAGTTTTCAGTCAACACAGCAAATATCAGTCTTGGCGAACATGGGATGGCAGTGTCCATTTACAGGAGAGGGCACTCGGGATTTGTTCCCGTTGCCAGAGCAAAAACTGTCTACTCTGTAACAGGTGAGCATGCTGGAATCAGCTGTAGTGACATAATGGGGATATTTGTTGCTTAGCTGTTAAAAAATTCAGCACAAGCATCGTCTGGCACGAAAAGAAGACATTGGCCTGAGAAAGGTTTTTAGCATGAAAGTGGAATCTCTGGCAAATTGCCTTGAGTAGCTTAAGTAATCGTTTTGTCTAGCTCAGTAGTGACCCCTCCACTTTGTAATGGAAAACTATTTATGAGAGATAATACAGTCTTCCACAGATGTCTGTGATTCCTCATTTGTTCCCATATTTTTCCTGCTGTTTCCTACTGACATTCACTCCTCAGGTCATAAATCAAATTAAAGTAGACACCTGTGTTAAAGATACCATGTTTGCATCTCACATTCTGGCTGTTGCTGTTCAGGGGCATTGGAATTGTATATAGTTTGCAGCCAGGTATCTCTGCTTTATTTATTTACCTCTTTTCTCCTCCCCCCAGACAAAATTCCAGTAATTGTGAGTATGTTCCAAAAACATGACCGCAACATCTCAGACTCCATTTTCATCAAAGACTCGCCAATTACATTTGATGTGAAGATCCATGATCCCAGCTACTATCTGAATAATTCTGCCATCTCCTACAAGTGGAACTTCGGAGATGGAAGTGGCTTATTTGTAGCCAGCGGTTCTAGTACATCTCACACCTACACTCTGCAAGGAAACTTCACTCTGAATTTAACTGTCCAAGCCATTATACCTGTACCTTGCAAGCCAGTAACACCCACTGCACCACCGCCCACCGCAGCAGGTAAGCATTTATCAAACAGCACTGGCATTAGGAGCTATGCTAAAACTCTGTATTCTGATGTTTTAAGTTAATATCTTTAGTAGTTTTACTGTCATCATGAGACAGCTGCAAGCCTCTGGAAACTCTCTATAAAATTGGCTTAGATACAGAATCAATAAGCATTAACTCTTCTAGGGTTCTATGGTAGGGATCACTTACACACTTAACTCCTTATGCATCCAGTTCTACCACCACAGTGTACATTTGTACTTGCAGCATACAAAGGTCTTCAGGTGAACATAAATGTAAGTTTGTGTTCTCTCCACCACACCTAGTCTGGAGATTCTAGCCTTGTCTACTCAGGGTCATCTTCTGAGGAAAAATGTAAATTTCAAGTGAAAAAAAGGAATTTCAGAACACTCTTATAGCAAGTTCCTTTCTGGATTGCATTAACTTCCATCCAAAATTAAATGAGAGTAGATTAAACTAGAAAAACCTAGTCATATTCAAAAATATGAGATTTCCACATGGCATTAACCCAGAAGAGCTTTTCCACTTTAAATTTATTGACTAAACATATTTCAGATTAACTTTTATTATATTCAGCATTGGTTTATAATCTCAGAGGGTTTTAAGAAGGCCTGCAGTTTCAGCCATAATAATACTACTGCGAAACTGTAAATGTGGCTATATTTTTCAAATTTCATATTTTTAATATGTGCTCTTACCAAAATATGGAGTGAGAATGAAAAATGAAAGGAAATATATAATTTTCACCACTTCTCCTCTTCACTTTTCCACTAGCTGTAATGTAGAGCAGCAGGAAAATACCAGCTTTTTAAAAAGCATTTTAAATATTTTATTTGCCTTTGGACTTCTTATATAATTGATCTGGGGATTTTAAAGAAGTATTTAATTGTATTACACCTTGTAGTCTCCCTTTTATTTCACAGAGATGGGTGACTAGCCAGGTGGTTTTTGGAGTGAGGCCACTCTAGGGTTCTAAAGCTGGGCACATGTGTTTTCTTTACGGATTACTGCCATGAGCTCATAGCACAGATACACACACAGCTGCAAACCGACAGCCTATGGAATGAAGGCAGATGGAACATGTGTCTGTGCTCAGAACACCCCTAAGCAGAGCTTATTCTAAAGTTGTTGCATCCCTCTTTCTTCTGCCTCAAACAGTTACAACCAGACCATCTTCTGATTCTGACTCTTCTCCCACAGTCGAGTTGGAGGAGGATAATCCTGATGGAGGCTGCCATATTTACAGGAATGGATACTATGGAAGTAGTATTGATGTTGTAGGTAAGGATGTGGGTCAACACCTGAACAGAGGAATGGTGTTAACAATGAACAACAATGCATGGTAGAAATAATGTTTATTTAAACACATTTTTATCAATTACATGAGATCCACAAAAAGATCCTTCTCATGGACATAGCTGAGAGTTTTAAGGATTAATGTACAGACATCTAACTGGCTGACTTTGGTTTCTGCCTGTGCTCTGCCAGGGGCTAGTTGCAGAGGTTATGACCCCTTGCTTTCAGACATGTGGGGCTGGACCTTGGTCTGGATCCCTGCTGATGGCTGACCCCATGTGCTGCTGGGGATGTGCATTGTGTCACTCCTTTCTCTGTCGCCAGCTTCTGAACATGCCACAGCAGGAGCACATGGGCAGAGGAGGAGGTTTACATAAGGTTGAACTGACCTTTGAATGCAGAGAAATCTCATGTAGTGGGAAGTGGTTTAGCAAAAATAAGGAAATAAATAATAATAATGAGGGGAAAAAAAGGCAGATCAGAAAGGACCAGCCTCACAGGGAAAGCTCTGGAAAATATCTCAGCTTTCAAAGCCTTCAAGAGGAATGTTAAGGGAGGGAGGAGGTTATGAAAAACAAGACCTGAACTGAGCATCAGCCAAACACTCGAGGTTCAATACACATATATTTCAAAGCTTGTCATGTGTCCTACAGTTGATGTGTGTTTCCTTTCCCAGAGGGAATCCTCGAGGTAAATATTATTCAGATGACAAGCATCCAGATGACAGAAAGTCAAGCTGAAAACTCACTGGTTGACTTTGTTGTTACCTGCCAAGGGAGGTAAGTCTGTGAATGAAGCTGTCAATCTTCCCTGTTTAAAACTAATTAGGTGCTGGAATGTTGTATGCACTTAGATGCAGATGTACAAACAAAATTTGGGAACTGCAGTGTTTCTATTTCTTGATGGGAACTAAAGATAATGCAAGTCTCATTTTTAAACTGTGCCAACAGAGGCTACTGCCAGGGACTTAGGATTCAGAGCAAATATCCAGTCTCAGTGAAAACAAGGGACTGATTGAGGGGAAAAAACAATTTACAATCTCCTGGCCAAGACAAGATTTCAGCATTTACAGTAAAGTGGAAAGCAGTTTACTGAAATTGTAAGGAAATCCTTTATTTTTGGCCATGAGTTTTTGACACTTGGAGTACATGGGTGAGTCCAAGAAACTTCTTGGATGCAAAAGCATTGGGCTAGTATTCCTAGATCTTAGAAGGTTAGAATTGAGAGGGCTAAGAAGTACAAGAAACACTGTGGTAATACAACTGGAATACAGTTAAACTCTCCTAAGGGAGTATTTTCTTTTCCAGCACATGCTACTATTTAAAAGAATCTGCATTCTTTTCTTAAGGATGTGTATTAAAGTTAATGGACTTTATAAGTTGATTTGATGCAGGTAATCCTCTGATCACCATAAAATGTTAAATGATAAGCAAAATAAGCAGATAATTATACAGATTGTATACATGCATTCTATATAAAATCCACACGTACATATATTAATGTACAGGTATGCAAAAAAACCATATACTATTAATAAAATACACTTAAATCACTATAGTGCCACTGATTTCAACAGGCACCAGCATAAAACTGGTGCACCAGTGTAATGTGTCTATGAACTGGGCTAACTGGGCTGGCAGGACTCCACAGATGCAATGTGCTCTCTTCCCATGCCAGTCTCCCCACAGATGTCTGCACAGTAGTTTCTGACCCCTCGTGCCAGGTGTCCAAGAGTGTGGTATGTGACCCCGTCACCGTCACGGATGAATGTTTACTCACCATCAGGAGAGCTTTTGAGGAACCTGGGACCTACTGTATAAACATCACCCTGGGTGATGACACAAGTCAAGCCCTTGCCAGTGCCCTGATTTCTGTAAATGGAGGTGAGTCCACAAAGAACAGACGTGGGTAGTTGGTGAAAAGCTTCTCCCTCTGGTCATTTGCCTGCAGGAGGAAAGAGCACAGGAACACATAGCAGGGTTCTTATTGTGCCTGGAAGCCTCACCTGAGACTGCAGCAGCTTGTCTAAGAGACCATGCAAAGATAAAATGATGATTATTTTCCTGGGGGAATTGTAGGTGTTAGACCTTGGTTTGACTTTTGTTTACAATCCAATGAGTACAGTAATTACACAAACTATTCAGTATTGTAGAATATGAGCCATTCTTAAGCCATAATGTAATTTTCCACAGAAAAATGTTGGGCAGAAAAGCAGGTGGAGAACATGCCAGCCAGCCCACTCCACACACAGAGAGATAGCAGAAACAGAGGGGAATTCAGCTCATTTGAGACAGAATCAAAGTCTGAAGCACAGCTGGCTGCCCTGGGCCCTCTTTACTGCCCATGGGCCTTGACATGGTTTCTATTTCTATATGAGGATAAGATTAATCATGTTCTGGAATGATCTGTGTAACATCCAGTGACTACAGAGTCTGCCCAGGGTAATTGTTTCTGAAGAGGAGCTTTACCTTTGGTTGGATATGTGTCTATCTCATAGCTATTAAAGCAGACTTTGACAGAACCAGCTATGAAACTCAGCCTCAGTCAGAAGTCTAAAAGATAGTTCTGCCTCTCTGCTTCCACTTCATTGCCCTCTTGACTTCCTATTACAGTGTCCTAGTGACTCTTCTGAACTCTCTAATTACTATCAGCCAAACAACTGACCCTTTGTGGTCATTTTCCATAGCATTTTTGATGGTTCTATTTAATCTAGGTGTACTGAAATCAGTTCACTGTGAATAAGGCACAATGCCTGACCTCTAAGTGCATTCTGGTTCTGAAACTGCAGAAGGGTTTTCCTCAGCTGTATTCACAGAGACTAGCTTTAGCCCAGGAAAGCTGGTCTGTCTAGGTTTCCTCCAGAGGGCAAAGCTGACTTGAACTTTGGGGTTTCTGCTATAATCAAAGCAGAATTAGGATCTAAGCGAGGTTGCTGCTTTAAATCACCTTCTGGATGAGCCTATCTAATTTCGTCAAAGTTATTCTGTAGTCAGTGTTCACACATTTCTCCAGCATAACAAACAGCAAGGATCAAATTAGCTTCACCTTGTGGGATGCCAACAGGGCCCTTCATTCCCCTCCATGCTGGAAGGGTAGCCATGTGTCTGAGGAGCACAGCTCAGAACTGGCAAAGTACAACTCGCACTCTGGTGGAATCAAGAATTACATGGATTAGGATGTGAAAGCACCACCTCCTGCCAGTCACTGACCTCCAATGCTTAGCATATTAGAATTACTAATTGTGCTTCAATTTGTACAGCAATAAGTAAAAATGGCATTTTCTTTGGAAGGTCTATCTCACTGTAAAATAGAGGCTAACTTTTAATCAATCTACTTTCTGAATTTAGGAGCATCATCTCGAACAACAGAAGGTGTCTTTATATTTCTTGGCTTGTTGGCAGTATTTGTTACCATTGGGGCATTTGTCCTTTACAAGTAAGTTGCTAGTTTCTGTGATTAAAAACAGTTCAAAGAATTGTCAAAATATTATTTAAATTAATGAACCAAACAATTTAAATTTGCTTTAGCTACATTTTTGCTTCTTTACTATTGCAGCTCAAAATTCTCTGGCAAATATTCAAGAAAATAAGATTACTGGTTCAGGCCACAAAACTATTGGAAAACAAGCAGATGTTGAGGACTTTTAGAAAAAAAATTACATTCTGTGTCTATAAGCGCAAACAGTAATTCTAGCAGGCCTGGGAACTTCATCTAAGCAGAAAGCAAACTCAAATTGCATGATGTAATTTATATATGCAATGAAACCAAACAAATTCTTCATTAAATTATTGATTAATAAATTCTTTGGGGAAAAGATGCTGAGCATTCAGCCAGTAGTTAACAGAAGCACACGTTGCTGCATTGTTAGTTTGGAAGTTTCTGATGAGACTTTGAGACTGCACAAAGACTCCTGAGTCGTGTGTGTTCACCCTTCCCAGTGAGTGGTGAGAAACACACTTTCATGGAGCAGCAGTACTCCAGTACTCCTTCTCCCTAACCAGGCCCCTGTCACCACTACTGACCTATGGCTGCCAGACATCAGATTTGATTGAACAGGGAAGGAGGAGGGAGAATGCATGATGAGCACATGATCACTGCTTTTATGCACTGGTCACATGCTAAATATGCACCCTCCTTTAAAAGTCTTTCAGCAACTAACTGTTCACATTTCTTGCAGGAGATACAAGCAATACAAGCCTATTGAGAGGAGTGCAGAACAAACAGAGAAGCAGGAGGGATTTACTACTTACTTCAGCACTTTCAAAGCCATTTTCTTCCCTAATAGCACTGAGAGAAATCCTCTGCTTAAGAGTAAACCAGGCATTGTTTAAACCTTTAGTGTAAGACTGACTATTAGATTAAGTACAGAGCTTGTATCTGAACTGTACTTTAATGGGGCTTTCTTGTTGTTATAAAAAAACCCCAGGGAGTAAGGTGAAAGCACATATAGACGGGATGGTAACTTTTGGGGCTTGGTGCAATTAGCAACATTAAAGTAGTCTTTTATAGAAAAACAAGGAGATAGTTTTAAGCACTTGCTATTCTTGCTTGTGATGTAGAATACACTCTTCTGAATTACTAATACCCCCCCCCACCCCCACACCCTTATCTGGCTTTTCTTATTTCTAGGTTAACAACCTGCAAAATTAATCACATCCACAATCGGAAAGGGGGGAGGGGAAAGAGGTTAATTAAAAAAAAAAGAAGACAAAAACCCCCAACAGCCAACCAACTTGTAAACTGTTTTTATTGTTGCTTACTGCCTTAGCAGGATTAATGTCTTTGCTGTAAAGAGAGACATGGGGGGCAAGCTCGTGTTGTGTCTGTGGAATGAAACGTGCCATGGCCTATTCCCAGGCATTGGCACTGAACTGCTGCCACTGTCACACTGCTCAGGAAGCCCTTGCACAGACTGGCCCCAGGCGAGCCAGCTCCCCACCAAGCAAACCCCAGATTCTGGGAACCACCAGAGGCACAGCCCCCCACTGTGAGTTTGGCAGCAGCCACCATGTTTTCCAGGGTTCAATAGCATGGGTGCAGCTCATTAAATGCCAGTTGGCCTCAGGGCCAGAAAACAGGGCTGGACACACTCAGCTTCCCACTGGACACGGCTACCAGTGCATGAGTCTCACTATAAACTAGAGCACAGGCACCCAAGCAATGAGATGAGGCTCATGGGCTTGGCTCTCCCTGTTGAAACTTTGAGCCCCATGTAAAATTCTGAGTTGCAACTACTGATGCTGCCTTTGCCTCCTTTGCTTCCATTGGTCTTGAGACACTGGACTGGCACCAGTGCTCCCAAGGGGCAGACATGCTCCATGTCCAATGAAGGGTCAGCAGAAGAAGGGATCTAGCAGGAAGGGGTAGCATTCAGCTGCCTTTTCCTCTTCTTGTTTCATTTCTGCCTTTCCTGCTGTAAAGACATAAATTTCTGATTGCTCCTCCATCCCTCTGACCACTAAATCAAGTAAAAGAAAACGCCAAGATAAATAAAATGCTCTACTCCAGTTTCTGCTTTTACATGATGCACCTTAGAAAATGTAAATTTATGCAAAATCAATGTGCCTTCCCTTGCTCACTCGAGCTCCAATTCTGTTAAAAGAACTCATTCTGAGGCCTTCCACAAGTGATCTGGCCTCATAGCCACACATGCTTATCACTCAGCATCATGGCATTTCACAGTGTGAGATGAGCACAAACTGCTGAAGGCTGTCTCACTGGATGATGAGAAAAGGAAGGCATCTTATTTGCAGAAAGAGAAGAGGTTGATATAAAGGTTCACAGAGATGTGCAAGCAGACCAAAAATTCTTTATAGCTTGTTTCAATAAACTCCTTTGTTGTTAGCAAAGGTTATAGCTAAAAACGGAGGCTGGGCAAATGACCTTACACAATCCATTTCTAAACACTGAATTATTTGAAGATCTGTATTTCAATATAATTAGCTTATTTAACATGTCTTGAAACATCTCTGATACATACTGTTTTCTGTTCCTGTGGGAAAACTTATAAATACACTTTCCTAGTGTTTTAGCAGATCTTCCAAATGCTTATCATTTGTAATCTGAATCTAGTCTTCACTGCCCCTTCCCAGTGTGCACAGATACCTTTCAATGACTTAAGGATATTTAAAAAAAAAAAATGCAAATCCCAACATACCTGTGAGATTAATTCTTTAGCTCTAAAATTCAACTGCCCATTTTCTTCTTTTGTTTCCAGGTTTTCCCATTATTTTAATTCTTTTGTGGCTATTTCAGTTATATTATTAAAAGCAGTGTATTTGCTATTGTTCCCTCTTCCTCATATATAACATCCTCTTTTCTAAGAACTAGCAACTCAAATTATTTTCTGACTTAAACAGGAAACATATTTTCTGCAAAAATTGCTGTTTAAGTGTTATGTCCTCTGTTATCAGTCAGGCAGGACTGTAATTTGTATTTGTTGCTCTAGCTTAAGGCAGGACAGGGGTTTAGTGGAAAGCTTAAGATGACCTGTAATGAAGCATGAAAACATAAAATCTGTCACAGCTTAGGATCAGTGAAGATGCAGGCTACCACCTGGGCTACGTGCAGAAAACATCTTGTTTCTGTAAAATACTGCATTTTAGATGCTCAGAGACATCTTAAGCTTTTGCAGAGAAAACAGCTTTCAGGCATATGTTAAGAACTTTTTTATACTTTAACCTAAGTATTAGGAATATCTTGCACTATCTCCCTTTAAGTGCCATGTCAGAATACTACATATTTATATGATGATTTTGCCTTTTCAGCTGTAACTTCTATTTCATACATCTTTACTTTTATACAATGGAATTTAATTGCTGCACTGACAAATAAACGATGTAATGATTTTAAAGAGTTCGCTGCTTTGTCTCAGAACGACAAACTGCAACATAAGCAACTTGATGAGTTGCCCAGTTATTGATCAAAAGAGTGTCTACCTCCATAAAACACAGGATCTGCCTTACCCTCAGTTCACACCTGCCTCTACCATGGGTTACCAAGCTGATTTTGCAGTCTCCCTTCAAGTGTACTCAGAGCAATGGCACCACAAACCTGAAAAGCAAGGAGATTTTCTTAACACCCAGATGACACAATTTCAGAACAGATCAGGATACAAATGAGCTTCATGTCCTTCAAAGGCAAGAACAGCTGACAAACAACAGATTTGTGAATGTCAGCAAATGTTACAAGACAGGTTTCAGGCATTCCCTTTGGAGAAATAACATCAAGAATGACATCAAAGATAAATGTACATTGTCTTCATAGAAAGAACACCCTTTCAAACATGTCTTCAAGAGAAACAGAAACATCAGTTGGGTAGCAAGTTTGTTAAGAATTGCTTTTAAAAATGAGCTGTTATTTCAAGCCACTTATTTTGTTCCTTCCCCCTTTTTTTTCTTGAATATTTTTTATAGCACACAATTAAGGCTCATCAGATGTGGCATTTTTTTCTTACCAGAAGTATTTCTAAGTTGAAACCAAAGCTAAAAAACACCAGACTTTGAAGGAATTGTAGAGGAATGAAACAAAACTTTGCAAGAGTCATCCAGCCACTGTGGCTTATTAGTACAATCAATTCCAGCTTCATGCAGCATAGTCAAATTTTCTTCAATGATAAAGCTTGTATCACTACAGCTCCTTATAATTCACACAGAATTCCATAATCCCAGATTTGTTAGGTTGGAAGGGACCTCTAGAGATCATCTAGTCCAGACCCCCAGTCAAGTCAGGGTGCCCTACAGCAAATGACACAGGAGATGTGTCCAGGTGGGTTTGGAATGTCTAAAGAGAGGGAGACTCCAGGACCTCCCTGCGCACCCTATTCCAGTGCTCCACCACCCTCAATGTAAAAAAGTTCTTCCTCATGTTTAGGTGAAACTTCTTTTAGTTTATGGTCACTGCTCTTTGCCCTGTTGCTGGGCACCACCAGAAGGAGTCTGGCACCGTCCATGACTATGTCTCTTAACCCTTAATATCATTATTTGACCATCATACTTAGTGAGAGTGGGAAAAACATTCCAAATGGCAATTCTCTTAGTGTTCCTGTAAATTCCAGGATTTCCAGAGGAAGGAGGTGGAGGGATATGTTTTACCCACATTAAATACAAATGCTTAAAGTTCATAATTTCTTGACAACTTTCTCCATAGGAAGCCAAGCATAACAAGACTACTAACCTGTGCCCATTAACAACACCATGCAGGAATTACACAAACAGAAAACATGTTCCACATGAAAATCATGTTAGTTTCAAACACGGTGCAGTTTTTTAGGCAAAATTGTAGTCTATAAAAGGGGGCAAAAGGCGTGACCTGGGCTATGTGGTTTAGGTGTATATGGAAATGCCCATGTACTGTACCTGCCCCTTTCCAGCTGCCCAACAACCCTGCACAACACAGCAGGAATGATCTTCCCTCTCAAATCCAGACATGTCAAACCATCTTTAAAATTGATGGTTATTCAGCTGTCCTCTGGCCCATGGTACCACAAAGCCTGCTTCAGGGTGTATCCCCAGGTTAACCAGCATCTTTTTCTGGCTCCAGAATCTATCGGCCAGACGAAAGCTCAACAGATCAGCTGCACCTGGCTGGGCGGACAAGCGAGACCACAAGGTTGAGGAGCAACAGAACAATGGGAAATGGCTTCAAATTGAACGATAGTAGGTTTAGGTATTAGGAAAAAAGTTCTTTACTGTGAGGGTGGTGAGGCACTGAAACAGATTGCTCAGAGAAGTTGTGGATGCCTCATCCCTGGTAAGACTAGGTTGGATAGGGCTCTCGGCCACCGTCTAGCGGAAGGTGTCCTTGCCCTCGGCAGGCAGAGGGGAGCTGGATGATCTTTAAGGTCCTTTCCAACCCAAGCCTTTCTACGCTCCCGCGATCCCGGGCGAGGCGGAGCGCCCGCCCCGCTCCCAGCGGCCGCTCCGCGCCGCGGCCCGACGGGCAGGCGGCTGGGCCAATCAGACTCGGAGGCGGCCCCGCCGCCGGCCAATGGCGGAGCGGCGCGCCGGGAGGGGCGGGGCGCGGGCCGGCATGTGGCGGGCGCTGGCGGCGGCCCGACGGGCAGGCTGCTGGGCCAATCAGACGCGGGGGCGGCCCCGCCGCCGGCCAATGGCGAAGCGGCGCGCCGGGAGGGGCGGGGCGCGGGCCGGCATGTGGCGGGCGCTGGCGGCGGCCCGGCCGCTCCTGCGGCCGCTCGGGGCCGGGGGCGCCCCGCGGGCGGAGCCGCCGCTACTCCGGGCCCCGCCGCTACTCCGGGCCCCGCCGCTACTCCGGGCCCCGCCGCGTCGGGGCTGCGCGGCGACGGGAGGCGGAGGCGGGCCCGGGGCGCTGGGGGCGGCGGAGCGGTGCCAGCCGGCAGGTAGGGCCCAGCCCGGGGCCGCGCTGCGGCGGTGCCCAGGGGACGTGGAGCGGCGTGTGACGCCTCCTGAGGAAGGGGCTGCCCGGCACGGCGGAGGATCCGCGCCGTGCCCAGTGCGGTGGGGTCGGCCGGGAGCGCGCAGCCTGCCGCGGAGCGCGGAGCCGCGTGTGAGGAGCTGCCGCCCGGCCGCGGGGCTGCTGGGCCGGGCAGCAGCCGCCCCTAGCTGACAGCCTCACGACGCCTGCAAGGCCGGAGGGCGCTGGGTTGTGGCTGTAGCTGCCCAGCAAAGCTCCTCTAGCCCGGATCTGACCGTGACCAGCAGTGCCTGGGGATGTTTAGGACATCCGTTCTCTAGGCAGGCTCTGGAGACTTCTCGGGCAAGTTTGTGACTTGTAACTGCTGTGTCTGGAGGACCTGTGGCCATTGCTAATTTTCAAGATGCGTGACCACAACAAAAAATTGAAAGAGTGCCCTGAGCTGGAAGCCTTACGTTTGCAGAGATCTCATCCAGTTTCATATCCCCATTCATGCATATCATTGTAGCTATTGTTCCTTTGTTTGGCTTTTTCTTTATATTGGGAAATACAAAGCTTGGCTTTGTGCTGGTGCTCAGTCTGCACTAACGCTCATTTTATAGTGGCAGATTTGCACTGCTGACAGATTCAAATTATGCCTAAAGTGTGCATACAATTTGCATCTACCTAATTAGGACAAATTAGAAATAAACTGATTTAATGGTGTGAACAGAACATAGTTTCACTGATTTACTGCTTTGTAGGCAGGCTTCCTTAAACTCTTGAAGGACTAAAGCTTCGTCTACAACATCATGACAGATCAGGCTAGGGAAAAACAAAAAAAAAAAGTGGCTTTACTCCACCTGCAGATAAAAAAAATGTCTTCATTCTGCATCATGTCAGCTCCCTTTTTAAAATATTGATTTCTTCTACTTAGGATTCTAGAATGCTTTAATCACAATGTATTATCACAGATTGTTGAAAAGCATTGTTCTGAAATATTTTCAGTTTTGTCTGTTGTTTTAATAATGTCTGTTGGAGTACGTTAAGTTTAATTCATCTACATTGACGAGTGTGAGGATATTATTGGCATTTAAATAGCAGCAACAAGAAATAAATAAGTTAGCAAAAACCAAAATTTCATTTAGGTAACTGTTACATCTAGTGATAATGTTGTTTACTGGAAGACTGCTTACTTCTCTGCTTTGGTGGCTGTAAAGATGATTTTGAAAAATCTGCCATTCACGTTGCATTGTCAGTAGAAAACCAAACTCCACAGTGAGTGACTAGCTTAGGCTGTAATTCAGTTAATTGTTATTTTATGGCTCTAAATGGTTTATTTTTGCAATTAAAAAAGAAAATTTGCCTGTACTATTTTTTCTATGCACTCCAGGTACTGTTCTTCCAGAGTTCAACATTGACTTGGTTGTAGCGCTGCTGAGGCAAGAAAATGCTAAAGACATCTGTGTCATCCATCTATCTCCAGAATTAAAATACTGTGATTATTTTATAATTGTGAGTGGATTTTCAACACGGCATCTTCATGCAATGGCAAATTACATGCTGAAAATGGTAAGACAGTTCTTGCTGCTCTGTCTGAGTTTTGGGAATGCTTTTAAGTGTTGTGAAGGGAATTTTCCCAGGATTGCATGTGTAGGGATGTACCAGGTAGGATGAAACTGATGACATTGTCATTTAATCCTGAATAAATCTAGGAAGTAACTGAGGGTTTTTTCCTTTAGCAGTACTACAAAAAATATAGGTATTATGTTTTTGAAACAGAACTCTCTGTATGTAGAGCACTGAGGACATCACAGGCTGGAACATGAATGATGTGAGATGGTGATGATGACCTGTGTCTACCTTATGTTTGTCCAGCAAACACCATTGCTATTCCCAGTCATTCAAAATAGCTTTATCTGGCTGTTCTCAAACCTTGATCCTTAAAGTTCCCACTTTCTCAGATATATTGTAAGGCTGGAAAAAAAGTTGGCCTCTTAAGAGGCACAGGATCCTCTCATGAGCTTTAAGCAAACTTGTAGCTAATCGTCACCCTGCTGTGCATGTACTGCAGGAGAGGAGAAGCAGCAGTAGCCATCCTTGCACAGAAATCCTCTGCTGTTTAGCTTTGGAACAAAGAACTTTTCAGTACAGGAACAGAGGTCAGAATAAAATTACTGGTCAAGCTTAGAGATGAGGGAGGAACTTTCTTGCCTGAGAAGAGCAATGCGACTGTTAAAAAGCACAGCATGAGGAGTATGACCAGCCCCATCAGTCAGCTGTCTGTACTCAGCCTGGAGTTTGCCTTCTCACCACCCACTTTATTTCCCTTTCTGACCCCGTTTTTCCGTTCACTTTTGGTTTTGCTTTCTTCCTTCCAATCCTACTGATTTCAGCTGTGAGATTCATGGGGGAAAGGAGAGTGGGAGAGATGGTTTAGCTTTTCAGGGCCTTTCTGAGCAGGTATGGGGTGTTTCTTGTGTTCTCTGCAGAAACTGGGGCATCTTTGCAAACCAAAATTCTGTCTTAAGCTGGAAGTTGCATTAATGTGATAGGAATATGCTAAATCAGAGTGCTTGGTATGTACTCTATTCCTTGTATAACTTGCTAGTCTTAACAGCTTTTCATTTCTCCCAGACCAGGAGAGATCAGTGAGTACCACCTGCCTTGAAAAACATGTTTGGGCTTCATGGCTGCACCCTCTGGTGGCTGTAAAAGCAGCAATTTTGCAAGGGCAGAGCCTCTTGGGAGGCATGGTATCCTCCTGGGCTTCCTGAGAAACTGGAAAGCCTGGTCAAGTACTTGGGGGTGGCTGAGTTTGTCTCACATTGGAAATTTTCAAAGTTAAAAAGGAACTGAAGCTTAAGATGTAAAGCAGAGCTGGTGCCCCAGAGTGATGCCAGGCCATTGGCAAGCTTTACTGTCTTTCTTAAACTACTATGATTTACTTGCAGTAAAACAAAGAGGTGCTCATGTGTAGCATGGGATCTTCTTCCTGTTCTGCTTCCAGGAGCTTGTGAATGGCAAAGGCCCACATCCCCATCTAGTTTCATGTCAGAGGAAGATGCTAACACTTGGCTGTATTGTAATTGTTCACCTTACACAGCCTCTAAGGACAAGGCTTGGAAGCTTGTAGTAGGGATCAGCCTTTGCAGCCTGATGATAGCTGATGGCAGTTCACACTGGGCTTTTTTAACATTTTGATCAGACTGTTGGACTCTTTTGAAGGTGCCTCACAAGCCATCCTAAAGAAAGAAAGGTAGAACTGGTTCTGAGTTAACATTTTGAAAGTTTTCCATGCTGGCTTGCAAACTAGCATCATTACCCAGCACCTGATGTTGTGTGGAGCAACCAGGAACAGCTGCATTTTGTGATAAGTGCATTCCCAGTGAAGTGAGACTCATTTGCCAGCCAGCCATGCTGGTACATGTTGTTTTGTAGTTCTGGCTTCCAAGGCAGAATGGACTGTTGGAGCCATTTCTGATGATACTCCTTGTATCGACAGGAAAAAGTAGATTATGGCCAGATCTGAAAGTGACCATGCTTCAGCCTTGAGCTGTCAAATTTTTCCAGCTCTGGTGGGTGTTTGGGTTCTTCATGTACTGGCTGGGGAGAGCTGAGCATCTCAAGCTGGCATCACAAAAGCCACCACGTGCTGCACAAAGAACTACCCACTTTCCCTGACTGACTTTGTGCAGCCCTGCTTTGAGCTGCCCCCTCCCCTCTCCCAGGTGGAAGTCTGTGTACTGATCCCACTTTCCCCAGCATGCAGCAAGTGTTGGGTGTGTGCCCTCAAGAGGCAGGAGGCTGGTTTGAATGTCTTCCTCATGGTGGGGGTTGAAACTTGGTTTTGCCCCATTCCCTTCTATCTGAGAAGAGAATAAGCTCAGCATCTCCATTTCTGCATCCTCAACCTGCCAGTGTAAACCACCAGTGAAAGGTATGAGAAATAAAACCTGGTGGTGGCAGCTATAGAGACCCAGAAATGTAAAGAATACTGTAAGCAGTTGTATTTAATATTCATCTTGATAAAAGATATGTACAAAATTCTTGGACAACAGTATGGGAATCCTGAGCATTAGGATTTCAGATCTGAGTAATCTGGAGGTATTTTCCAGTACTGCAATTGTAAATTAGCCTTTTTCTGTTGTGCAGACCCCAGGACCAGCATGAAGCAATTTAACCCATTTAAGCTTTAAAACAACTCAGCAAAGTCAAGCTTCTCTGTTAGGTTTGAATGCTTTTTAAAAAATGCAAAAAACCCAGTTTTCTGCCATTCTTTTTTTTTCTCAGTACAAGCATCTCAAAGAAGAAGGTTGTCCTCATACTCAGATTGAAGGAAAACAGACAGATGACTGGCTGTGCATTGATTTTGGTAAATATTTATGAGCCTGAGAAAAATAAAGTTCTGCATGAGCTCTTTGTTGACAGAAGCATTTCACTGTGAGCCCTGGTTGCTGTGGAAAGTTCTCAGTACTCTGCTGTTTGGGAATTCCAGTTGTTGCTTGAAGTCACTGAGATAAGAAATGATTTTCCATTAAATATCTTTGGTGCTGAGAAAAAACAGTAACTACTCTTCAGTGGCTAAAACAGGTCCTAATAAAGTGAAGGTAACAATAGTTGGGGGAAAAAAGCTTCAGTCAGTTTCCTCAGGTGTCTGTAATACATGCTTGGGTAAATGGGAGCCCATTGTACACTGCCTTACTAATGAACTGTTGAACGAACTTTTCCCCTGTCCAGATCATACCGTCACATGGGGTAAAACCTCAATCCTAAGAAATTGAGTTTAATTCTTTATTCTACAAGTGTGAAACTCTGCACAATTATAAAATACTACATTCAAAAAGCAGTTCTTCTTCACAGCTACCCCCTGGCTTAATGTTTTGACCTAAAAGATGAAAACTTCACTTATGGATGAGTGAGGAGCACTGCAGCCACAGATGTTAAGCCTTGGCTACTTAATGATGATAATTATTTGTGGTTATTACTGAAAATCAATTGGAATTTCAGGGAAGAACTACAGAAAAGTGCATTAGACAAACACTGGAATTGACATTCTCTGCTGTTGTTTGCACAGAATTAACAAAACCAGAAAAACTTAGTGCTTCAAAGGTTGAACCTATTTAATTGTAAAAACTGCCTGAGAAGTGTGAGGAACACAGCTATGAAAAATTAGTTGGCTTTAGCAGAATGCTGACAATACAAGGCAGCTGAAAATCCAGCTGTCACCTTGGGGGACTCTTTCAAATGAAATTCCTTTTGTATTTCTTCTGTCCCGTAGAAGTCATAATTTCTTTGGTTTGGAGTCTTGTGATAGTGTCTTACTTCAAAGTATTGTGTCTCATATCTTGTTACTGTAGTCTTGGAGTTTTTTGAAAGACTGACCAATTCCTAAAACTGCTTGAGAACTGGAAGCAGCAGCTTAGGAAGGGACTTTTATCAGCTGCCATGTTGTATCTAGCCATAAAGGGGGTGGAGGGCTTGAACTCTTTGCTCAGCTGAAGGTGTAGTGGTGCTTTACCGTTCCTATTAATTCATTGTGAATCTCTGTTCTGTGCAGGTAGCATAGTGGTGCATTTCATGCTGCCAGAGACACGAGAAGTTTATGAACTGGAGAAGCTGTGGACTCTTGGTCCCTACGATGACCAGTTAGCGCAGATGACTCCACAGTCCCTGCCAAAAGACTTTATCTTTGGACTGACTCCCAACAGCAGTGATCATCTCGAGACAAGAACTTAAAGCAGCTACTGTATGGAAAGAGGATGAGTGTGCCTGAATCATACAGTCTTGAGAACGGAGTAGTCAGTGCAGTTGATCAGTACAAAATAGTGTATTTATTGGACATACCTAGGTAGAGTTCTGAGCAAGCTAAAGTGAGCAGAATCATAGAATCAATAAGACTGGAAAAAATGCCTTAAGAATCCAACCATGAAATGTCAAAGAAGGAAACCTGTTGGAGCTTCCCAGGGGAGCCATTGGCTTAGTGGAGTTTGCAGTGAGAAGAGTGGGGCAAAGAGAGCTGCTTAAGCTGGAACTCATGCTCAGCCTCTAGAATAATTGTTTTTCTAATATCTTTGAAAGACACGCTGTAGTGGCAGTGAAAACAGACTGGAGTGCTATAAGGAAAAACTGAAATAGTACAGTTGAGATGATGCTTCTTGTGTTAAGCCATTTGCTTCGGGTCACAATAAAGCAAGTCATGGTCTGAAGGGGGGACAGAAAACATTCTGGTGTTACTGAGAACATAAAAGCTGAGAGCAATAGTGGCAAATAAATGTGCTTTGAGTTATCAGAACAGTAAATCAGTTTTCCAGCCAAGGCAAACCTGGTTTTAATAATAATAAAAAAAGCCCCAAACTGAAGTACTTCAATTGCTTGTTTTCATGTGAGAGGATTCAGCTCATCCTGCATGTGCAGTTGACTCCTCTCCTAGCTTTCCTCTCACCTACTTTCTGTAAAGGGACACAGACAATACACTATGACAGTGGAAACCTTCAACTCTTTGAAGTGGGAAAAAAGTTCCATAGGAATCCCTTGGTCACTGAGCATTACTTGCTGCTAATGGACTATTCAGCACTTTCAGAAGTCTCTGTTCAGTGCATTCTTAGCATGACTGATGCACAGCCTGATGACCAGTTAAAGAACTTGAAGGTGGTAACCAACTTGTCTGTGTAAGACAAGATGCTTTTTTGTATTATAGGACAGAGGTTTCATCACTGGATTTGAATCTCTTCCTCCTGGAGAAGTTTGCTCTGCCATGTATCAGAAAGCAGAAACAGGAGGTCCTGAGGGTAATCACCTTTTTTTCCACATAGCCCCACAAATTAATGCAAGCCCTGTCTGCATCTCTGCCCTGCACAGCAACTTCTGTTTGTAATGCTCAAAGCAAGCCTGGTTTTTGTGCCTAGAGCTGTTTTAGTCAGGAGGAAGAGTGTGTTGTTTAAAAAAGTCCAAACAAACCAAACCCCACTTTTCCCTCTATTTCGGGTCATGTTTTCATGCTGTTGTCATTTTTTAATGAATGATAGCTTCCAAGGTCACCTGCTCTTTGATACAAGGCAGCAGATAGTTCTGCAATTACGGGTATTAAGTGTAGTTAAACCACGGAGATAAAGCATCTTTGCCCACAAACCAAATACGTTGTTGGGAAATACAAGTGCAGAGAAAGGTTTTCAAAATTCTTCATGACACTTCTTGAAAGTAATCACATGGGAGAAAGATAACCTTGACTGTCTTACAGCCTGATGAGTTCTAAATCAGGCATTTCCTCCTCGGAGTGATGTGTAGGAGTAACTTCGACTCATTCCCTGAAACATTTCCCTTTTACTGCTGTTGGAGATAAGTAATATGTGACGAATAGAGGTAGGTTCAGCAAACATTACACCATTATATGAACCCACATTTAGTAACCAGAGCCACGTACAGTATCCTGTCTGAAAGAACAGTAAGAAAAAGGAGTACCCAGAAAAGAACATCTGTGTGAACAAACTAGGGCTTAGAGGTGAAGAGGGTTGCTAGTCTCTAAGACAAGACAAAAAAGAAAAATAACAGAGGAGAAAAAAACCCAGTAAAATAAACAATTATAGTTGACTTAACTGGCAAAGCATATTGTTAAAAGAGTTCTATGAACATCCACTGGTTGCTATTAAACAATCAGAACTGCCAGCCCAGGGAAAGAACTTGGTTCTCATCCATTTAAAAGAAGCATTTCTAATCTCTGGTGAGCTACTGCAGCACCCCAACCATGTTACCTTCCAGCCTTGATGATACTATGAAGATGGGACATAGGAATTAACCCAGACAGTCTGGATGATCAGTACTATGCAACACTAAAGGCCTTTTGGAAAGAGAACATTTGGGAATGATTTCAGTTGGATAGATCAGGTGATTTCTGGGTAAAATAAAAATACCAAACAGTTTGTGCAATGAGTCTGTAGATTCAGCATTAAGTCATGGACAGGTACATGTTGGTTTGGCTCTGTGAAGGATCTGTTGCTGAGATGAATAGGAGAAACCACTAAGTGAAACTTGTCATAATTTCTCTGATTTCTTGCAGTGCATCTGAATAACTTCATTTTCAAGCAGTGTTTGAGCCCGTCACTTTAGCTAACATCTCTGTTAGAGCCCAGCTGGAGTGCTTTCTCAACAGTTTGTCATGTTTGTCTAAGAATCCTGCACCCTAGTACCATATCAAGCCCAGGCTGTGTTGCACAGCACACATGCTCCATTTAATGGAAAATTATACAAAGAGTGCATGCCTTAGAAATTGCAGCTTAAGAATAAAAGCTCTGGAAGGTTAGAAGCAAATAAGAATGTTATGGTAAAGCAAATGCTCGAAACAGGGGTTGAGCTGTCACAAATGCACCAGCAGTACAGAGCAAGGCTTGATTTTTTATGTTGCTCAAATGACAGGGTGCTGTTCCTGAGAAGAAAGCCTGATACTGACATGGAGAAATGAGTTTAGGATGCCCTGTGAAATGTGATACTCTATGCAGTGCCTTCTGCTGACATAATTTCTTAAATTCCATCTTTCTGCTGGTTGGTCCCAGGAAATGAGCTGTGAAGTAGGAAGGTGAACTAGTTTGGAAAACAAGTTTGGAAAACCAGTTCTCTTTGAAAAGATACTGATTTGTGCAATTCATGATGCTCCTTCATTCCCCAACTCATCCTGCTCATGTGTAAGCATTCATTGGTCTCATTTTACTCCAAAGAATGTTAACAAGGATCTACATGGAGAGGTGATACCATCTCACTGGCAAGTGGTGTATTTGGGTGGTCATGGTAGGGGTGAGAGGCTGCCAGGACATTTGTTTGCCTGTGTGACTGGTTCTGCCTGTCCAAGCTTCTAGGGCCACAGTAATAGCAAAGCTTCATTACTTTAAGACCACCACAGTACAGACTGGGTAAAAAAAACCTGCCTCCCCTCTCCCCCCAGCTCAAAAAAAAAAAAAAAAAAAAAGTGCATTTCTGATCTCATGTTTGCCCTGACAGGACTGTCAAGTCCACATTCCTTCCACAGCAAATGAGCCTAAGTGAATGGTGCAAGGCAAACCATGAACCATAGGTTGTCCTACAGACTAGATGGGCTTGTTAGATGGGAGGGAGAAGATTAATTACAAGCCACAGAAGTCACAGCTTGTTTTGGGAAGTGCAAACATTATAACCTGGCTGTCCTAGCAGCTGTAGAATACCTGTAGTTACTGCTCATCCTTATCCAGTTACTACGCACAGAAAAACCAACTTGATCAAAGCACCACAGGTACTCAGGACAGTCGTCCCTATGCCTCAATGATTTAAAAAAACACCACACAACTTTATCTGATGATAGGAGTTAAACTCTTTATTCCATTCAGAGGCATCTGGCAAGTAGAGCTGCATTGGGGGGCACATTACAGATGAAAAATGATCCATACTTTCTGGATATTGAATTCATTTACAGTATTTACTTTCTAGCTATTCCCAAATACTCCAAATTACCAAGTCTCAATTGAAAAGAAAAACATGAGATATCATATTAAGTCTAAAAATTTAAGAGATGACAGTATTTAAATCAGCAGATGTAAATGCAGCACCTATCTGTAATTTTTAATGGAAAATAATGAAGTCAAATCCTTCTCAAATGTTAAGAAAGGAACGTCCAACTGACTTAAGCCTCAACAAAAATTAAAATGCTATGTACTTTCCATACTTCAGTAATTTTAAATTCATTGTAAGAAAAAAAATTATCCTAAAGGCTAGATGAAGGTCACTGTCAAAAAAGGAAAAGAAACTCATCTTTCTTTGCTAAAACTACAACATAAGTTTGTGGTTCTTAAACCAATTAGTAAAGAAGAGATGCAGGAAAAACACTTCAGACCATTTTCAAAATTATCTAATCTGTACAACAATGATCTTTGGGAAAATTATCTAGTCTATGTAGTAATGCCTCTATTTCAACATGAACCTAAGAGGTAGATAACAAAATGATGAAACAAATGTTTTTGCTCGCTGTGCCCCTCAAATCAGTGCAGCATGGTGATTCTGATCATCTCATGCACAAAAAACATCACAAAAAAAGGTTCAGAGGTAATAGCATGGCTCTGTCGACCACACACACACAGGCGCGCACGCGCACACACACACACAGCAGTCTTTATGCACCATGTGTTGCCACATTTTTTTTTTTTCTTAAACTGAGGTAGACTGAAGTTTATTGTAGAAACTTGAATGTGTCACTATTACCACAATCATCATTCAAATTACATTTGGAATTTTAAAAATTTGGTAACTTTCCTGTTATCCCTGCCTTTTGACATTTTTTTTTGTTCTCCTCTAATGGTTGGTTGCAGAATGTGCATAAATCCTGCTGCATCTATTATAAGCCAGGCTAGAGAGGTTGTTGTTTTGCTTTTTTTTTTCTTGTAATCATTTTCAAAACCTTCAAAGTGGCTTAGTGTGGCCCATAACAGCGGCTGGATATGTAAACTTAGCCTTTCATTATCTTTCAATGTGATCAAACACTGTTTGACCTTCCCCCATCGTGGTAACTGAAAGCAGTATGATGTGATCTGCAGACAGCAAAGACCCTACTGGCCTCAAAAATGCTCCAGCAGATCAAGTGTTCTATCAAACTGAAGATGAAGCTTGCTCTTTGAACAAAATGGCAAAGTCCAAATGGGCTGCAAATGGTTAAATGTAGCATTATTAGGTAGTGATGGTCAAAGGCACAAAGGGTTCATGCATTCAATCAAGTAGCACAAAAAAAAAATTCAGCCTCTTGCAGCCTTCTAAATTTTTCCCCCAACCCCAGCCTCTTGCCATCACTTCCTTGTCCTGTTCCCAAAAAAGTACCGTCACAAACTTTTTCATCCCATCTTAAAAGAAAACTAAACGGCATTGCTGCTATCAGAATGTTGGCATCATTCACTATCTTTTGAACATTCATTGAATTTTTTTAAACAAATGATGGTGTTGAAGCCCTCAGGAAATCTGAGGCTGTGTTTTTTTTACCCACCTTACTCCCATCAGCCAGCAGCTAGAAGTGCTCTACTATATTTTTCCCCGATAAGTCTGTAGTACTCCTGGCTGGTGGCTGATCAAATTTTAATTTTTTTTAAAAAAATAAAATGCTCAAGAACTATTAGCTTTATAAAGTATACAAAATACCAAAAAAAAAAGCAAAAAAGGAACAATTTCTCATTGAGGTACTAAATGCCTGAGGTAGTTTAGTAAAATGCATATTTATCTTTTTATGCCCTGGCCAACACCATTCAACACTTCCCTTAGGTTATTAATGGCAGTGTTATGTAAAAATGCAACCAAATTCTTTTTAAAAAATGCCACTTGTTTCAACATTGGGACTAACACTTAAACTCTTGTCAATACCCTTACTCTAACCCTAGCCCACCCACAATCCCACCCTCCAAATGTGTTTATTCTTTTACAACTGGACCTATAAGAGCAATGCCTTTTCTTTTTTTTTTTTTTGTTGGTTTTTTCTTTTCTTTTTTTTTTTTAACCAGTGAACTCAGAAGAGAAAGCTTCATTAAACCAAGTTCTAAAGTTGTTGGGGAATAATAAGAACAATAAAAAAGACTAACGAGTTTATGTTAAATTGTGAGAATAGAACAAAAGGGAAGTGAAGGGGTCCTTATTTTAAAGCTGGGTTTCAAAAGTTTGAGAGAGCCTAAAGAATACATTCTCAGAGACAGCGTTCAACGGTTGCCTGGTCCTCGAACAGGTGATTGGCTTGGTGGATCTTCTGCATAAAACTTCAACAGGTGCTCACCACCTGTCTCTCTGTCACACAGTCTGTCTTTGGTCTGGCATCTGTCTCTGATGGGCCGTTTCCTAAACCTTTATTTTCGTCTTGGCTGAGGCTGTCCGCTTTGCAATGTTTTTTGCTGTTGCTGCTGCCTTCTTACCTGAGCCAGTATTTCCTGAATTTTTCTCTGAGCAAGCTGAAGGACACAAAGAAGAAGAAACAACCCATCATGATGTCATGCTGCAATGACTGATGTTTACAACCAAAAAGAGATGCTACTGGGAGATTAAGAAAATCTGGAATAACTAAATTTCAAGTACTGACAAGATTGCTTGTTTACTAAAACATGCTTGAGATTAATCATTATGTACAGCCAAAATTTTAATTTTTCTTCTCTTTTCCACCTGCCACAACTACTTGCATTGTCAGTTTTCCCATCTGTAATATAGAAAGCATGAGAATAGGAAGTTGACTACCAATGTTGAGATTATTGAAGCTACAGCCTTCATTTTACCCATCTGGAAATACTAATGCCTTATAAGAACCACTGTTTTAATAAAGAGGGTACAATTTTTTTATACACTAGGTTAATCAGAATGTCAGACTTACAGGACTTCCCAGCCCCTCCCAAATCTCCTTTCTGAACTACAAGTCACCTGCAGCAAAGTATCACAAGGAATGAGTCTGAGTTAAGTGAAGGAAGGGATCTTGTGATCCTTTTCTTTATGATATTATTCAACAGATTGGGCAATGTAGATGAATTACATATCTGGGTGTATTCTTTCCAGATACTGTGCTATGGCTTCTGTCTCTGTTCCTTCTGAATTTCAGCCCAATCACAACTTGGGTTTTCTTTCGCTTCTAGCGAAGTTTTAACAGTGCCAGAGCCTGCATAAATTGACAGAAGAATTTAAGGAGACTGTTTTGCATATGTAAACGTGTAGTATTGTTATAAATCTCTCTCAAAGGCATGAGGAAAGTTTATTGCAGCAAGACAACCAGAGGAACCTGGCAACCAGTGCTTTCTGTATCCTGAGCAAAAGTCTTCCATCCCTTGGCTCCTGCACATGGCTATAAAAGAAAGACCATGGAAACATCAAGGCAAATACAGAAAATCATTGCAGTCCTCCTACCTGGCATGCATAGAAGTGACCAGTTATTTTCACAACCACCTGATCATTTTCATCAGGTGTCTGGTCACGAGGGACTACAACTTCTGCACTTGTCAAGTTTTGAAGCTCATTTACCTATAGACAGATAGTACAAGTCAGAAAACTTTAAACTAACAAATGTTATACAACCACCAAGCCTCAAAGATACCAAGCATTGAAGCATCATCCTCTAAGCTACATTTTTAAAAACCCCTCACTAACAGAAAGCATCTTTATGCAGCAGTGTGCACTCTGCAAGCTGAGCCTCTTGTGTCTCTTAACATAAATTAGCACCAACTTCTCTGGGTTTGTAGAAGTGTTTTAAATACCAAATACAACACACAGAAGGTGTTAAATACATGACTTAAAAAAAGCAAATAAATGCTACAGTATTTACAGTTGAGTTAAAAAGTGTAAGGTCAGAAACATCATATAATATAGGGAAGAAAAATGCCAGAGTATTTATACACTTTTTCCTTCAAAAATCTACACAAGATGGAGAACTTCAGACTGAGCAGGTGAGAAGTTCTGTTTGTTCAAATTATTTTCAGCAGCTTATCAGGCTTCCATCGTGTTAAGTAGAGGTAAGGTTAGAGTCTTTGTCTCATTAAAACTAATTTTACTTCAGAAATGCTTATCATTGTGCAATTAAAGTTTTAGATTAACAGCTTCTCAGACAAGTTTGCCCTTAAATCTCATTACTGCCACTGCAAGTAATGGATGAGGCCACACTGCCTCCTGACACTTGACCTAAAGACCCTGTTGCACTCAGGATGGACACCCACAAATGAACCATGTCTTTGCAAATATCATCCAGCTCCTGACTTAACATCATATGAAAATACCTGAGCACCAGCAGAGCACCAGCACCTTTTTAGAATTGAAAAATCTCAGTGATGTTATGTTATACAACAAACTGAGCCTACGAAATACCATCAATTTAATGGAAAGAAAGATATGTACACTTTTTTTGTAATATTGAGGTCTGAACATGTCTTAAATTCCTACCACTTATTTAGAAATTAAATAAATCATTCTAAGATTGGCTTCAACTCCACAGTAGAAAAAAGGAAAATGTAACAAGCATAGCTAGGAAAATAGCTTCTCTGCTTTAATGTAACATCAAAGAATTATAGTTTAGCTAAAAGTATAAGCTTTATGTGTATATACACACTGAATATGAAACATAACTGAGTAACACTACAGGTTTTATTTCAGCTACTTACTGTTTTGCCTCCTTTACCAATAACTCTACCAGCAGCATAGGATGGCACTTTTATATGAGCCTCAAGTTTCACTTCTTCTTTAGGTCCAAAGAAATTTTCTTCTTTAAGTTTTCCATAGATTCTCCCTTGAGCCTGCAAAATTGCTTTCAGTTAGAGAATGTTCTTGGAATCTAGTTAATGTCAAGAAAGTCCATAGAAAGGAGAATTCTTAGTACACAATCTTGACAAAATGTTTTCCCTAATAAATACACTACTTTTCTAAAAGAAGTCTTTGTACCAAACTAGAAAGTACCAGTGTCCAACTTCAAAGATTGTTTGACAACCCAGGGGACCACACAACAATTTAACAGACATCATTATTATTATGCTTTTCAGTAGAAATATTGCTTTTAAAGACAACCATCACATTTCTGTAGCGGAAAAGAGTAGCAGAGAGAGTAACTGTTAGAAGTTTTTTATTACATCCAGAAGCACAAAATGGAACTAATTGATCCAGAAACCCATTCTTTTAAGGATGCTAAACTAAAAAAGCCACAATACTCCCAACAAGTCATGGTCTAAAGACTCCAATTGGAGCAAAGAGCTTGCTTTTACAATCCATTATAACATATTGTTTAAAAATTAATAAATTTACACTTGCTCAAATTTCCAAATTAAAGAATCAAACTGCCCAGATTTAAATAGTTCCATGGGAACAGTATTATTCCAACCAGCACACAGTTCCTTTTTCTGGGAAACACACAAGTGCCAGATAGCAAGAAGAATGTCCAGATGAGAGTGAGGTTTTAAATTTGTTCATTTTTAAACACATTTACTTCCTTATTCACAGCCATTTATCAGTGAATCTGTGAGAAATTATTACCAAGTCTTGTACTCTTAGGCTTCTACATGCTTCAAAAGAACACACATTACTGCCAAATTATAAAGAAAGATGGGATGTGGACTTCTTTAATAAAAGATTGTAGATGGTCTTCCAACATCTCCAATCTTTCAGTTCTTTAAAAGGTCTTTAGGAAAAGAAACAACCTAACTGGGCTGCAAGCCCCTGCATGGTAAAATGGTGGCTGGCATGTGTTGTCTGCACTAGATTCCACTTCACTTTCATATATCCCAGATCCAAGGCAAGGCAGCCATGCATGCATAGTGGTGACACAGAGATGCCTGAACTCCAGGGAGCACTGCAGCAGAGGCTCTGAACAGTGGCATGTTCCCATTGCCTTGCTAACAACTATCCCTGCACACTGCAACATCCTCAGGCTGCAGCAGCAGAGGAAGAAAGGGATGCAGCCACTGCAGCTACAGGGGACATGAATCACACACAATGAGTAAGGAAAGGATGCTGAAGTCACAGGCTCTGGGATAACACTGCCTTCTCCAAGAGCACATTACTCATCTGACCAGCAACTATTCCCTCTTCAAGTTGTTGAGCATCAGTTTTCATTCTTGGTACCCCAACAACCAGTCCTAGGAGAGGGGAGCCTTCTTAATCAGAGTTTAAGAAGGGCACTAATGAAATGTGGACCTGGCCCTAAGGCCAGCTTCAGGTTAACAGTAGTGATAAAAGGAAGGACTGAGCTCTGCCTCTGCCCATCCCAGTCAAGAGGGCATTGCTCAAAGAGAAGCTATAATACTTCAACACCTGGAGCTGAATAAAGCCCCAAGGGACAATCCCTTTCCTTCATAAGATCAGCGTACCCCAGGAGTACTGATTAATGCACCTTTGCAAGCAGAGCTCAAGTGTAAAGTAGTGACTGATTGATGTGGTTTTAAACTACGTATGAGATGCAGAAAAGGGATACTTTCCTCCTTGCATGAATCAGGTTGGAGAGAAGAGCTTCCAGAAGAACCCTGTGGGACTCCCAGTTTATCTTGGGGAGGAAACCTGAGAGCGACCCTTTGCCTACATGAAAAGTCAGGATAAGGGATGCCAAAATTTCCTTTGGCATGCTGCTCCTTGAGGGTAAGTCTACTGATATCTGATGAAAAGAAAGAGAAGCCAGTATCTGACCTTGTCTGACCTCAGACCATAAGAGTATCTGATATCCAATATTTGAAACATCCCATGTGGCCAAGCCCACATGCACACAGAAAATATCAAGGAGACAGAGGTTCCTAGTCATGCTTTGCCTTCAGTGGCATCTCAAATACCTACGGTAAATGAGCAACAATCCCAAATGCATCTAAGTTTGTTATTACCACTGCAAAATACCTGCCCTGATAATTTTCCAAAAATCCTAAAGGCATTAATGAAACTGATATCCCTGAAGTTTGTGCACCTCCTTCTTGCAAGATGCCCTGAAGCAAAACTACAAAGTCAAAACCGAGAGCAGGCAAGAAAACTATGCCAGGATACAAACTCTCAAGTGACTTTCTACCTGCTCCAGGCCACATCTGTGATGATGCCAGGCTGCTGCACTGAACTGCCTGCATTACTCCTAGCACAGTCAACTCCTTTTGGGGTAACTAGATTTATCACTTGACATTTAAAGCAGAAGGCTACTCTGGAACTTAATTTGAAAACAGATGGGATAATCAGGTTGACTATCTCCTTGTAGTTGCAGTGGAAATACAATTAGAAATCTTGCATTTATCTGTAGAGCTACACAAAAAACATTTTCCATTTGGCACAAAACAGCAACCTGGGAAGACTCAATTTTGTTGTGTCAGCTTTGTTAGTTCAGTTAAGCACACACAACTGTTGCACATACCAAGACAGATTAAAAGACTCAACTCAAAGGTGCTTGTAGATAGAAGAGAAATTTACACTGTAATATGGTCATATTTTTATGCTAGACTATATTCTTACTCACAAAACTCATAAAACATACACAAGTTTTCAGGTGACTAGAATGTGGCCTCTAATAGTACTGTATTACTCATATTCCTATGAGACACCTTTCAGCAAAATGAAAGCAAAACCCAAGTGTTTAGTAAAATCCTGAATAAAATGTGCTTGGAGCCAAGAATTTTGTTTCCAGTATTGTCCCTTAGGATCAAAAGGCCACTACATACTGACAAGTTTTTGTAGGCTGTACCTTGAACTGAGCTTCTGGAGGTCCAGTGATGATAACCATTCTCAGCTTAGCATCTGGTCCTTCAGCAGGGGCAATCTGGAATGGATAAACATAGCTATTGGTAGCTGTCTTTTGAAGGAATAGTTTAAAGCAACCTCCTCCCCATTTCAGTCTCACATTCTGTTCAGGAGTGAAAAATTATTCGTTACAGCAGCAGCATCACACTTCAGTCATGACGAGTTTGTTCTCTTTAAAGTGCATTAATTAGCTGTAATGAAATATGGAGAAACTGGCTAAACCACCATGAGCAAATTTACTTCTGAAAATTAAAGACACAGCTACTCGTCCACACATGGCAGAATCCCACATGGTGTTTTCATGTGGCTATGAGTGATGTAAGATATGTAGCCTTCAAAAAGAGAAATCTGGTTAATAAACTGAGATTCTCATCCCTACCCACTAGCTTGAATAGTCTTTCTAAAAGGTTTTGCTCATTAGCAAAACCTCGCATCCATTCCCCTGAGAACAGAAGATCACTTTACTGTAGTAACTAATCAGATCCAAAACATTCCTCTATACTGGACAATGTGTGACCCAAATAAAAATTAAGCTCCACCAGAGCTGAGACAGAGATGCCTGTAGGGTCTTTAGCAGTTCATGTCACCACAACAGTAGGATTTCTGTGGAGGTTTTTCTCAGACTCCAGTGGCATTGAATAATTCAAGCTAGCCTCCGACATGCCGAATGAGTCTTTTGTTTATCACAACTGACATTTCCATTGTTACATCTAGTATTACATAGCTGCTGTTGAATGAGCAATATATCAGACACTACAGAATTTCATCTCAGCTGTTGGCATAGGGATGTTATTCATATTTAACAGCTGTAGTTTATTTCAGACAAATTACCAGTCACCAGGCATCATTTTCACTAAAGAATTTTGCAAAGGAAAGTTTATAACATTATTCATATTGCACCCTAAGATGGAGAAAGCATTACATACTAGTTATCTGGTTTGCATATCTATTTTTCATTATTTATGAATTCCAATTGGATATATCTAAAAATACACATTAATTTTACAGCAGTACATTTATATGACATGACGTTGTGGTAAGAACAAGTACAGACTAAACCCATTCATTCTTTGGAAAAAGTATTTTAGAGGAGCAAAATTTTAGGGCACTTTTAGAGGCAGCTAACTGAACAGAGTTCAGCCTGACAATTGTCATTCATGTAATGTGGACAGTTTTGTCTCTCAGCCACGTCTAATTTTCTTAGCAAATATCAGCACCTCCATTAAAATTTTAGGAAAAATATTTTCCATCAAGCCTTCATTACATCTTATGTGTGTCTAAATATTCTGGGATATATCTTGCTTTGATTTTATCCTAGAATATTCTGTTCTCAGAAGCTGGGGTAAACCATGGCTGCAAAAGAAACATATACCAATTAACATTTCAATGTCTGAAGGGGTAACCTAAGAGAATTCTGTGTTAATTTTGTCTGTCTGCCTGTGGAAAAAGTAGTTATATACATACAAATAGTATACAAGTGGTGAATTTAACTTCTGAGATTAAATAACTTTACATTCCTAACCAGAAAACAATCTCTTATATGCCAAGCCACAAACAGACAACTTTATACACCCAAACCCAGCTTTCATTAGGAAGGGCTTCTCTGGAAAGAATTTATAATCAAGGAGATGACAATTGTTCATAACAGGTCTAAGAAGTATGGGGTGAACAATAGAGAACTCAAATCTCTGCCTGGCTCTTTTGCTGAATAATTGGGTCTGCCAGAGTCCCACACTGAGCCTGCATTGCCAAGCAGTGACCCCCAGCACTGGGCCACAACCTGAGCTCAGCAAGAGCCATGTACACCTCTGAGGTGACAGCCTGCACACTGCAGCCTCGTACAGAGCCCCAGTGCATCTGCAGCTGAGTCTTATGTCATGGGTTAGGAGTTTCACCAGATCTACAAAGCTCAGCATGAACACAGAGGAGATGCAGGAGGATGTAAAATGCTTTCAGCTGTAACAAGCTACAGCACAACTCAAAACAAGCATTATGCACAGACTTACTTCCTCCACAAAGTATGGTTACTGCAATTTGGCAACTTAGAAGTTACTCAAGCAGCACTTCTACAACTCTCAGATAAAAGCACAGATTCTTTGATTCACAATTTATTATTTCACTCCAAAGTTATGAGAGAGGGCAAGTTAAAGTGGTCCCATTTCAACGTGAGGGAAGTTTAAACATTTTGAATAATTACCAGTTGCCATATTTAATACTTTGACACAGAAGCAAGCCTGATGCTCCACATTGTTCTGCCAGATTACAGGTGAGATTGCATTATTTTAATAGATAAGTACATATGCAGTGTCCCAGTTTTGCAAGCATACCCTGTATCTGCATACTTTTGTTAAGATTTAACCATATTTTCATAAAAACGCATTTTTATTCCTACTGAAGGAACAAAAGACCAGAGCTCAAGAAAACTTTTATCTGAATTTAAATTAATACAGAAATGTTAAATGCATGGGGTAGAGGGGTGCCAGCCAGTAGAGGAAGCCTGAGGCCACTGTTAGCCAGATGCATGAGAAATACTGGAAACTCCCTTTCCACTAAACTCTCTTCCAAGGACCAACAGAAGAACTAGTTTGGACGGGTTTTTGGAGGTCCAGGTTGTTTCACATTTCTCTCTCCACCTAGCAGCGCCTTCCATACACTGCTTAAACTTCAGATACAAGCTGCAGGAACGGAGAGAGGAAGAGGAAATACATGTGATACATCACAGCCCCATGCAAAACAGATTTGATAAAGAAATATTGACACCTCTCACTTCCTCCTGTATAATTTTTCCCATAAAAATATGGTTATTAGTGCTCAATTAATATAAATGATCTGGGTAGTAGAGCTATTTAACATTCTGCTCAAAAAAGGATGGAGTTGGGCAGTGTGTCATTGGTTGACTGGCCAGTAAACAGATCAGCACTAGGCAAACCACACACAAGACCCATTCATCAGGGTTCCCCAATTATTTGGCTCTGTAATCCTTAAATTAACACCTTCCAAGCCAAGCTCAGCTTCACCAAATTCAACTCAGCATCGCCAGCTCCTGCCTTGTGCCCCAGACTTTTGGCATATCCTTGCCATAGCACTCACTAAACACATCACTCCCCTGAAACAAAAATAAAGAGGGCTGAGAAGAAAACATTTGTTTTATCTGTGCAGTAAAATGTCCATCTAACAGCATATTAAAGTTACACACTGTACTTTAAATGCACTGTTCTCTAAACTTTTCTTTTTTATTTTTCAATTTAGGCCAAAACATTATCTTAATAGCATAAAACAGCAGAAAATATTATTTGTAAGAAAAAAGTGCTCAAGCATCTAGAGAAGATACTTGTGGCTACAAGGACATTAGTGGCCAAAAGCCAAGGCCTTCCAATGACTGCAACTGGTCCTAACCCTTGTACACAGAAAAAGATTTCACCAAATTGACTAAAACTCAAGCTTCTGTTAGAGGTCAGCCTAAACCATCCTGTTCTTAGCTACACTGAGGTGGTCAATATACCAACAGCTGGATGTTAAACCTGGGAACAAAGTAAATGTCCTGTTAAGAACTGACTGGCCCCAGAAGCTTGGAGCAGCACATGGGTGAAGTTACACACCAGTAATTCAGAAAGGACACATTTGAGCTTGATAGCCCAGACCAATCCATCTGGCACAGAGCAAAGGCAGCCAAGAGAGTAGGGAACTTCAACTGGGCTGCTGTGTTTAGAAGGGGAATTTACCCCACCAATTTTCACTTTACCTAAAGCAAGGAGAAAGCCTTTAAGCACTGCATCATTAAGGCACAAGTCTGTTTCTAAGACCACCAAAGTAGTTTTCTTTGCAGCTTATATTTCACACCTCAGGAGACGTTTGAAAACATGCTTCTAATTATCTTGTCTCAGGGAAGATTAAAAGATGATTTATAAACAAATGTACTATTTATCATATCACATTCTAAGCACGGAGTACGGGAGGATGTTCACGAAAGCACGGCTTGTGCAAACTTGCTGAAAGTGTCACATAGAATAAGCAGAAAGTTATAGTTGGTGTAATAATACCTTAATAGATGCGCCTGCAAAACGAGAAAGTTGTTTGATGTGCTGTCCCTGCTTGCCAATAATAGCTCCAACTGCCAAGGCTGGGATGAACAGATGAACAGTTTCAGACTCGGGCTGTTGCTGTGGGGAAGAAGGAAAAATGCAGTGAATGTTTTTGAACATTATGAATCAGACTGACAGGAAAATGGGTACAGAACAGACATGCATGGAAATGAGGGGGAAATAAGATTTCCCCCTGAGATGTCTGAGTATTAAAGGTCTGGCTTTTTTTGGGAATCACATAATCCAGAGAACAAGAAAACCAGTTTGAGCCAAAAGAGGATTATTTTATCTTGTATAAAATACTCACAATTTTAATGTCTAGTACTTTACAAAACAATTGAGGAGTTGCTTCTTTGTGAAGCTTTCACTCTTACCTGTAGCTGTCTGGATTCTCTTCCACATGCAAGACCCTGCAGATGAGGCTACTACAAGCAGAAAGGGGCTACTACAGTCTGAGCAGGCAAACTTTCTAGTTTCCCGGTTATATTTTTAATTTTAGATTGTGCTGAGAGCAGTACAAAAAGCCTCAGTTACATATATGCTACAATTTCCTTTGTGTGGGAGTGATCTGGAATGATAGCCAGCTTGAAATCTGCCAGTGATTCCTCCTGTGTAACATTATGCAACAGTTGGAACCCTGGCAGCAGTCCTCACGCAAGCTAGTAAATTAAACACCATGTTTCTGAAAAGTGAGAGGACCCCAGCATTGCACCCACTGGATATCAGGCATAACTGCATCTTCCTATAACTTTCAAGCAGACACCCCAGCTGAGAGCATGACCTAATGCTCGAGTTCCTCTCTACATGCTGTGTAGCAATGATCAAACTGCAGGGTTGCATCTGCCACAGTCACAGCTATGTCAGCAGCCTCAGAAGAGCCTGTCCCAGAGGAAGGGAGCACCATAAAATACACATCACACTACTGGACCATTGATCCACCCACTTTTGTCAGGGCTACTCCTAAAAAGCATTTCACACAAGCCTTTCTTTGAACTTTGAGGTATTTAAGACACTACGCACCTCTCCTTCTAAAGTTTTTCTTCCTCGTTTGTCCCTCTCATGTACTTTCAAAATTTGTTGTGCTCATCCTCAATAAGACAAGCCAACAAGCCTTTTTCATGTGGAGGTATTTTGAGACAACGCAGACATCCTCATCCTTGCTTTCTCAGTACCCACCATGCAGACCAGCACCAGCAAGCAGAGCACATGGAACCAACCAAGCTCATTTAGCTCTGCTCTGTTTATATATTGGTAGGAATACAGGCACATAGAGAAGCTCATCTAAACAGCTTTTTCTATGATATTTTCAGAAAAACCCCCACACTGCTATATGCAACAGAAAGCAAAAAGCAGATGCAATCCGAAAAACAACACCCCCAGCTTATTTTTAAATTTCAATAACTCCTTTCAAGGTTAAGTCTTTCAAGGCGAAGTCCCACAGCATTAACCATAAACAAATCAGAACAAAATGCTTGTTTCCAAGTTTTACCACTTCATTTTCAGTAAAAACAAGTCAACTGTAACCTCAGGGGATACAAATTCCAGGCACAGCTCCAGGTACCAGGTGAAGAAACCCCAAAATAGGATACTGGGAACAGAAACACTTTAGGCAATTGCAACAGTTGAATAGTTTACTCTGCGTTTTCACACACACAAGGCATTGGGATTCAGGGGCATTTCATGCTAGTTTAAGTCCACATGGATGCAGCTCTCCACTCCCAGCCTCCCCACTGCCTTGTATGCTTTGACACTAGCAGGTTTGCGGATCCAGCTGATTTTTAAGGCAGGCAGTAAGTATCTGACCCAAATAACCAGAGCAACACACAAGTGGTAGTCTGTGACCAAGGGAGGAAGTAACAACAATTAGAGAATAAAAGGGGTGCTCCCACCTTTTCCCAATTTGCCTACAGATCAGTTTTAAATGATCTCAAAACTACACCCTAAAGCTATGTATTTGTAATGAAAGACACAGTCACTTCAGTATATATGTTAAACCACTTTCCAGAAGATTACTCATATTCTCCTCCTATTATTACAAATATCCTGAGTGTTGTCATAGTAAGTCCTTTTACATGTTCACTGTGAATCCAGCAATATTCCCAGCAATTTGGAAATACCGTAGGTATTCACTTGATCTTAGCACTTCAAAAACCTGTTTCCAAATGGTTACAAGTTCATGAAGCGTTTGGGTTTTTCCAGTTTTGTTGCAAGGACCAATTGCACTGGGTGTAAAGGCAACCCCTCATTCCAATCCTGACAGCTTATCCACCCCCTTGCTTGCTCTTCTTTTAGACCCCTACATTCAATTGTCCACACATGCTCCAGCTCCTGCAAAAATCCATTGCTGAAGTTTTCCCATTCACATGCTTCTCCATCCAGCCTCTTCCAGCTAATTACTACAACACTGCTGCAAATCAAACATATAACTTGACTTGGTTTTCAAGAATTTACACAGCTTCTACCTAAACCCACCTCCAGACACATTTCTGTACTATGGAAACAAATCAAACTTCATTATTTTTGTTTGCATATATTTCCTGCCTTCCCTCTGTTGCCCATCTGCCTGCTGAGCAGTTTTCCCCTCTCCTTCCCAAAGCTTGATTTCAAGCCACTTTCTTGGCTGGATTCAATCCACCACTGAAATTCCTTTTTGCTGCCTCACCCTTAAACACAAAATGGGTAGCAAAGGCAGCAGAAGATGTGCATGTGCCTTTCTAATTATACAATCACCTCACTGTAGCACCTTCCTCCCATCCCTCCTCATAGCTTTGATTTTTTGATACAATTCAACTTCTTTTTTCCTAAAGGACTTTAAAAAAATATTTATGTGAGTTACCGAGGTTCTTTATGCTACACTTGCATTTTGGTGTAATAGTGATACATGTTTAAGGAATAATGGAGAATCTGTCAATATTAAACTGTTCATACATTAGAATTTTTAAAATTCATGTCTGGAGTACCACATTGGCACATACATATAACAAATTAACCTCCAGTATAACATCACACAAGATTCAGAGAAATTATGTTATGCACACTGATTTTTAACCATTAAAAAACCATACTTCTCTTTCTTTTTTTTCTTCTGGCAGAAATCAAGTAACTAAGGCTTTTGAGAGTATCACAACACCTAGTTCAAATTCCTATCTGTCCATCTCCTTACCCACAATAATGTTTAAATCCTTTTGTATTTACTGGAAACGTAGCCTGCAAAAGAAACACATCAAAACATAATGCAATGACTACACCACCCATCAATCTTCAAGATGCTTCTGGGGATCTCAGGATGGAAGAAAATCAGCTATAATTTAATATTACCCATGCCATGCCACATAAGTCATAGAGCTTTCCAGGAACTCCTAACATGAGTTGTATCAGAAATAGATTCCTAGACCTTAAACATATGTTAGAAGCACTAAATTTAGGGAACCGATTTCCCACTCTGAAATCTGAGCTTCAGTGTTCACTCCCTTATAGCCAAGTCTGCTTAAATATATACTTACAATTTAAAAGCCAAAATATGTATGTGTGTATGTTTTTTGACAAGAGTAAGGTCTCCTAGACAATTTTTTCCTCTTCCCCATTCAGTTTCTTTTTGTCCCCCACATAATAGCATAATAATATATTTTATTCAAAGTCAGCCCAGCCCTGGGAACTGACAGGAATGCAGAAATAAAATATTTTAGAATAGCAACCTAGGTTCACCAAGAGTTACAGTCTATACATCCACCCTAATTTGCAAGTAACCATCTCCAGTATCTGTGATGCCCAGACCACCTCTTCTACCTCAGCAATATTTGCAGCATGGGCTCATGGCTAGTCCACCCAAATATGTAGCTGTGGCACAGAGATACCACTGAGATATTAACTTCAGTAGAGAATCTAGCTTGTTTTGGGGTTCTGTGGGTTTTTTTCAGGGGTTTTGTGTTTTAAGAGAAGAGCTCCAGAAACCAAGATTCTTAGATATAAGAGACAGATTCTTCAAAAGCATGGTGACCAGGAATAATTAGTTCAGTTCATAAACAGCGGAAGATGTTTGCTTTGTTTCTGCAAAAATCAGTCTGCTTTAGTCAAAAAACAGGGTTGATAAGGAATTTATGTCTATATCCAGCACACCGAACTAATGAAAGCAATTTTAAATGCTGGTTTTGTTCATTAATTGGATTCCAATTTCCATCCAAATGTTGCCTGATGGAAATCAGAAGTTAAAATTAATCAAGCAAATTAGAAAATCACCATTCATAATTTTTAACAGAAAATGGAAAAAATACATTACCCAAAGCAAATAGCAAATTGCATACCTGTATAAATAGAAAGATATATTCAGTGTAAGCAAAAGTACAGACTACTCTAAGGCTTTCAGAAAGGTAACTAAAGTACAACTCTTTCCTGGAGCAGCTTGGATACACCTCCTTCCATACCTCCTCCAAGTCCCTGAGCTCCAACCTTCTGTCCCTAGCCTAACAGTCCATACCAACTATTTATTTTCATTTTTTTTTAAATATTTCTCTTTTAAATTCCCACCATCACCATCCAAGACAAACTCATCTGTTGGCAAATCCTGTAATCCCTGGCTGCTTCCCCATTACACTGGGCTTATCTGGAGCCCCTGCACTGCAGGCAGCATCAGGATTATCCCCCTCACTCCAGCCAGACCCTGCAGCCCTACAGGAGATTTTCCTTTCTGCTGCCAGCCCTACCACATTAACTTTTAGGAAACTAGCTTAGCACAACCATAATTTCCTGGTTTCCAGAGCCTCATCAAGACTGAGGTTCCTCTCCTCCTTGGGATATTGCCACTAGTCCTTCAGCATGAGGGCTACTGCTCTACACCAGAGCTAGAAGCTGAGGAGTCCCAGCCAAGAAAATTTGCAGATTCACTCTTCTTTCTGCAATTCTTGCCTGCAGGGTTAGAAAGATTTGTAGAGACCATCTGCCCTTAGGCTAAGGTTGTTATAACTTTTCTCTGCCAACTCCTGGTGCATCAGTCCTATAAAGTGCAGCAAGCCACAGAGGAGAGCTTTTCCCTTACCTGTTAGATTGTCAGAAGGAAAAGCATTGCTGCTCATCTCGCACTTGGGTAACAGAGCCATAGCACAGCCAGGCAAGAATGAAAACCCAGAAAAAGCTATGACCCTCCAGAGTAGAGAGTAGTAGGTAAAAAAGCAGATCCCAAACCACTACAGCTGGGGGAATGAACGTCTTATTTGAAAAATGGCATTTGAAAAACAAAAAAAACCACCACAGAACAACAAACAATACACAGAAACGCCAACAGAGACTTGCCTCCTCAGTTCTTCCCCAAGCCGACCCTTCCTCTCTTGATTTTGGCTGATGCTGCAGCTAGGTCAGTCCACAGCTCCCTCAGTCAGCATGAGTCAGGGCTCATAAGGGGGTATGTTTGTTATTTATGTCCCTCAAGTTAATATGAGGATTAATCTCAGTCTTTTTCTGCAAGCCTGCCAACAGTACAAAATTTTTTTCCAGTCGTGTGCGTAAGTGTCTCCATAGACCCCTTGCTCAAATGCATGTGGTTGGTAAATCCTTGGCAACATTTGGGATAAGGCTGTAAATCTTTAAAAATATTGAACCAACTGAAGTAAATAGGCTTTTAAGCCAGACATGAATGGGAGAAGAATCAGATATATCCTGGTTTCTAAGCCTGTTATGTTTCTTGTTGCAAATTAATTACCTTAGCACAAGACACTTATTTTAAGTCACGTCATGTTATCCATTTTGACTCAGCATCAGGATTTTTAGTAATGAAGGGAATAATTAAGAACTGTTTTAAGACTGCATGGAGCTACCATCTAGCCTAGTGAGATACTGGTTTTGTTTTGAAGTAGATGAAGACAGACAGTAAGTGACTGCATTAAAAAGTTCCTCTTTTTTTGCCTTTCTACCCCCTTCCCAACAACCACGATTACCAAGACAAGGCATATTTGCACACAACTCATTCAGTTTTCAGAATACCCTGAGTTTGTCAGGAAGTGAGGTATCATATTATTCAAACCCTGTACCAGATCCAAAGCCAAAATTTAAACCATGTTTTTGCAATGTACTGTGAAGAATTATCCTGGCCCACAACTACATTATATGCTTTTATTTATTTAGTAATAAAAACTTGCAGCAAGGGGAAATGAACATTAAGCCAAGTATCATTGAACACATTCTAGATGGATTCAATGCAATAATAAGACATAAGCTCGAGATGATGGTGAAAGAAATCCTAGTGTATTCATTTTGCAATACTAGCGCTAAAACTTTAAGCCTTTACTGGAAACAAGGGGCTCATTAAGGAAAACAAAGTTTTAATAGATAGGACTAACATGATCCACAGTTTCACAACAGCCTTGCAGATACCTTGTGCCACCATCTTGTACAATCACTGAGCTGAAGTGCTGCTCACAGTGCAAATCAACAAACTGCAGCCTGAACTCCCTGCACCCTCCAAGTTTTTTAGGTCTACTTCAAACAGATTTAGGTCCACACTGAGAGTCTAAAGCTTTCTGCCACATTCACTGCCTAAAAACCAGGACTGTACTCAGAAGAATTCTGCACTGCTGAATTCAGTCAATCAAGGAGAAGCAAAACAATTTAAAAGAAGCAATGTGTATTTTCCCCTTTGATCTCCATGCTAAAGTATTGCTCATATTGTCATGCATGAACTGTCCAGCCACATCCAGTCAGGGTTTCACCTTCCTATGAACCCCAGGTTAATCCAAGACACTCCCCCTTAGTGTAACTGCTGCATTATGTGAGAAACACTCATGTCACTAGATGAACCAAGGGCATGACCCTTTCTGGGACACACAGCCCATGGAAAAGCCATGCAACTCTGCCTCTTTTGCCCACAATCAGCCCCAGAAATTATGTGTGAGTATCCTCTGTCCATATAGCTGAGCTGGTCCTCTCCTCTTGGTTGAAAATCTAAGAATGACCCATCCTGTGTATATTTCCATTTTGGGGACTACCACATTCTGGTTCTTACACAGTGGTCAGTACCTTAAGTGAGGTACCACTGAAATAATTTCACTTAGTACTACTCATTCCACTTCTTGGCTCTCAAAGTAGTACCTTTCATCACTATCATCTCTGAACTGGGACGGTTCTTGAACTACTAGAAGTCACTAAAAGGACCACACATATCAGAAGTTTTCCCAACATGACAGCCTAGCTAGCAACAAGGGAGTAAAAATCATAGACGCAGAGAATGAACATTTTCTGGCAGGCTGGTTATAAGGCATTTTACAAGCAGGAACTGGTTTGACATATTTCTGAACATGGCATGAACTTTTTGTTTTTACAAAATCTAACTGGCCACAATGCCAAAAAAAAAGCAATCTGCCACCTTTTATTCAGAACAGACAGCCAAAATCAGAAATCAACATAAGGAACAGATTGTGAAACTATGTAAGCAGGAATTTTGCTGGTCATTCATAAGCAGCAAGCATAGGTACTCAGTATTGCAACACTGTATGACCACCAATAAGTATACATATAGAAACACTTCCACTTCAAAAATCATAGCAGTCACATGAGTACTCAAAATCCATAGACGTTGCCCCCGAAATCAGTGGCTTTGGAAGATGCAGGTACTCATCAGCTCTGGTTTATAAAGGCACTGCTCTCAGATTCCATGACAGCTGCCAGAAAAACAGGTTGTGAAAACACAAAGATCACATATTTTTCCATCATGTTTAACAAACAAACCAGAGATGGAGCCAGATACAACAGAATGAGCTCTTGACCTACTTTTGTTTCTGGCTTGAAAGAGCTCAGTACACTCTAGTAACAAAATATTTGGCACCTTAAGGAACTCAATTTCCCATTCAGTTTAAAATTCAGAAGGTCTGGAGCCTGGTACTTAGAGGTCAAGAGTCTGAGATGGTCAAGGGAACTCCAATTAAATCATAAGAATCTAAAAGAAGGGAACCAACATAAATTCTAATTCTCTTGTTCCACGAAACTACAAATATCCCTTAAAGTACTCAAACCTGCAGTGAAGAAGAAACCATTTTTATTTTAAAAAGCATGGATGACTAGTGATACTATTTGCATTATGACAACCTTAGAACTGTAAAAGAAGCTGTAAGAATAACTGGAGGCTTCAACACCCTGAAAAATAACCACTGACTTGCTGGATCTTTGTACATCATATGATGCCAATTGCATTCTGTTCTTCACCTAACCGAGGGGTTAGTCCATCTCCAGAGGCAGAATAGTCTGACTGTTCTGGACACATGTCCCTGCCAACAAAGCAAGGCAGAAGCAGGAGACTTTCAACACAGTGGGAAGACCAACCATTTTCTTCACAGGGCAAAACAGTCCCACAATGTTACACCCCATGAAGTAAATTTTTTAGTTGTCAAAAATGCATCATTAATGAATGGAAGAAGTTAAGCATCAGTAAAGGTGTATTTCAAGGCACTGAGATTATAATCTTCAAAATAGGTCTAATTAGCAGGTAGATTTTTTTTTTTTCAGACAGTGTTGTTGTCCTGCAGTGCCCTCCTCGAGATTGCATGTGCTGCACATGTATGGTTCTAATTTCACTGACAGAAAATCATTTCGTAAAAACACTGGCAAATCCTTCTTCATCCCCCAAAACCACATCCTCTTTTGGCTGCAGGACAGCTTCTCAAAAGTCATCTACTGCTTAACAAGCTGGGCAAATTAGGGAAAAGCCACTTGCACCTACACACATCATTGCTGCCTCTGGGTAGATCAGACACAACAGTTGCATGAGCTAATCCTATCAAACCCAGACATCCAAAGGAGCCCAACTTCACCAAGTAAGAGTCAAAGTACCTGGAAACATAGGACAGTTTTTCCTCTTCCTTGTGTTTCTCATCTATGCTCAGGGCATCAAATGAAGGCCCTCAATGAAGCAATTTTTCATTTTAAATTACTTTTCTTTCCTGCCAAAAGCACAATACAGTTATTTCTTCTCTTATTTATGCAATATAGAAGATGTCTTCTTTACTATTATTATTTAGGAAAATGACTGGAGAATAAAGAAGGAATCTTTCTCTTGACCACAACATCTTCTAAGGAGAAAGTTTTCCATTGGTATGTTCCTCACCTGCAACAAAAAGCTTCAAGAGATGGCAAAAAGGAATAAAGTAAAGCAGCCTATCAGCCTAACTGTACAAGACCTTTTTTTGTAATCAGAAAAAGATGGTTTGATTTCTTGGTTTCATCTACTGTATGAAACTACCTCTTCTTTGTTTTTGCTGGGTTTTTTTTTAATTTTCCTTTTTCCCATTGCCTCTTTCTAGAAGCCCATATGCATATCACATAACCTGAAAGTTTTCTGTGAGGCTAAAGAAAAGGTTAGAAAGAGTGCTTTGTTTTTGAAGGCAGAGCTTCAAGAAGTTACAGCAGGTATCCAAAAAGGGCAGCAGAGAAAGCAGTCCCACTGCAGGCAGAGGAGCATCTCTTCACTTTAGCCAAGTTTCACATGGCAGAAGTTCATGTATCTCTTCCATGACCTTACAGAAGAAGGAGAGCAGCTGGTGTGAATTTCTCCTATGGAGACAAGCTCTCTACTTCTCACCTTACTTTATGATTGAGTTTACCTGCCATGAGACAGAATTAATTCTACTAGCCTGTTTCAGGGCATTCAAGGGCAGGATAAGGTCTCCACAGGTTCCTCTCTCCTATGCCCTTGGGATGCCAAATTTCAGATCCAGAGGCTGCAAAAGAAATGCAGTTGGATGTAAAATTAAATATGCAAAGTTCCAATTATAAAAGGAAGGGTGCAACCCACTTACCCCCAGTAGGTGGGCTATTAATTGCATTACTGTACACAGTTGGATTTTAAGATAAGGATTTCTTGTTTGTTTGGAGCTTTAAAACCTTCAGTGTTGCATGGGAACAAAATTCTATTCTTGAGAGACAAGTATGTGCATATTCTCCCCACAGTTCAGAAGACAGAAGCAACAACTCCATCAAAACAGCTTTGAGCAGTACAACACTACATCTGAAGCAGCTTGGCTGGGATACTTGTTAAAAGTACTTTTTTTTTTGTGGCAACATATCTTCTGGAAAACATAAGCATGGGTGACATTCCCTTTTGCAGAACCTTTACTCTCCCCCTCATAGAAATCCCAGCACTTTGTGCAGGTGCTCAGGTCATGACATCTGCTACAAGTGACAGTGGGCAGACTAACAGAGCTCTTTGCAGTAGTGTCAGAGCTGCAACACACACAAGCATTTAAGTGCACAGCTAAGGAGAAAGGTTTAAGGATAAACAGAAATTGGTGGTTTTCCCAGGCCCAAAAGCAGCTGGACAAGACAGTGGGTACAAATAGGCACAGAAAGGCTACTTGTCCTTATATGGTCACACAAGGGCACAGATCAGTCAAAAAAAGACCATTGATTGTATCACCAGGATCATAGGAGCAAAATCATACCCGTTTGACAGTAAAAAGAATTTTTAGCTCTTAATACTTTTAACTGAGACTTTTAAATCCTACTTTTTCCTCAAACCATAAAACATTCCAACAATTCTCACATGTTCTCATTTGCTTGTATGTTAGGAGTCCAGGAAAAAAAATCAAACAGATCGTGGGTTTTTGCAAGAAGAGGAACTTTTAAGAACTGAAAGATAATATGCAATTCCATTGCATTCCTTTTCAGCAACAGCACAAAATAAGTACTTTGAACAGGCAAACAGGACTTGGACTCTGCAAATAAACGATACAATTTCAATATCAAGAATTGTTGCTAGTAATAGGTAAAAATACAAGAAAATGGATGTTAATGGTTCTCAGACACTGTTAGCCATGTGCAATGGCCACGTGCCCGTGTGTGTTTGTACCTGTCACCAGACAAGTACCAAGGACAACTTTTGCCTTCCTGTGGGGGCTCCACTGCCAGGACAAAGAGTAAAAGCAACACCCAGATTATTAGTGAGACACAATCTGCATCTCATTAGATTAACTTAGCTGAGGCTTTGGTGCTGTACATTAGGGTTAACCATCATGGAGTAAAGTCTCTGAGTCACATGGAAATCATTCTCCTGGATGTGACACAGTCCCAGAAACTAAATCGAACTATTTCCTAAGTTTGTGATACCAGAGTGTACCTGAAGCAGCTGGAGAACAGTGTTTATGCTCTTGTCCAATGCTTAAAGGTTTGCATAAAGAGGGATAGGGTGAAGCATCACACACATATTAAAACATAGCCAAACCTATTTAACTACTCAGCCCCAAGCTCCTGAGTACAGAATGTTTTAGGAACACTTTGCTCCAGCTGTGTGTATGAGCTGTCGCTAAGCCCTGGCACTGAAACAAAATCCTGGATCTTTCTACTATGCAGGTTTTTCCTCTTTATACCCATGTTAAAAAAAGCAGCAGTGGGAATGTGACAGATAGTTGTTTCAATAATTAAGATGACACTTCAGTTTCTCTGGGAACAAGTCCTACACATGGTCACAGCCACACCTTGTCACTTGAAAGTAGTACACATGAACCATCAGCTCCATATGGAAACCCTGCTTCAAATGACCAAACTCACCCACCTAATTCTTCTGACCCAAGGGAGAGCCCAAGGCAAGTCCATCCCCACAATAAGGTGAAGAAAAAGTCCATACAAAAATATTACAACAAGAGCTTCAAATCCACCCTCAGACACAGCACAGGGGTGTCCCAAGGTTCACTGTATGGCTTGCAAGCCCAGACTTCAGACACTTGGATGCCAAGAAGCCACCTGTGATGGTGTGGCTGAAACTGCTGGGGAGCACACCTTTGCTCAGTCAAACAGGAGACAGGGAAGAACCAGCCCTGAGCAGAAGGCAAAATTTGCACTACAAAAAAATAGAGTGCAGCAGGATACACTTCTTTATACCCTGGTGCCGGCAGTGTTTTCAGAAAGGATTTCCACTTGCCTGAAAGGGATATCCTCAATATACGCTAATCCCTGCTCCCAAGCATAAAGGGATGTGCAGTGAAAACAAGGTAAAGGGACTTGGGTTGCCCAAATGCTTTTGTCAAAATAAAGAACTTGGTAACAAATAGCTCATAGGTAAATGGACATAAAGTCTTCCTGGGAGCTCTTAGTTAAATTTTCTTCTAGGACCTTTTCTCCAAAGCCTCTTTTAGATACACAGATTTCATTTTAATTTTTAAATCCCTCTTTAGTTCTCCTAGATCTCTCCCTGTGGTTACCTTTAGCCTTTCAAATTGTATCATTTTCTCCTTCAAAATATAGCCAGACTTTTTTTTTTTCCTCTTTCTGCTTGTAAATGCCCCAATAACCTATTTAATCAGTGTCTGCAAAACTGTTCTACTAGGGGAAAAATTAGAAGACAGTAAAGCTCAAGTTACAGAAAAATAATTTGTACACAAGCAAGATTTAAAACTCTTTGAAATGGAAACTAATGCATCCATTAACGGAATAGATTAATATTTTTTCTTGTTTTCTCTCCTCAGAGAGCAACAAGTACTCCCAAGTAATTTGAAGGGCTGACTCACCTGAAGCCCACAGAACCACCTGCTCTTTTCCAAATACCAACACATTAAGTACAAACAGGTGAGAAAATTCCCCTTGTTGATACATTTGCTTTATAAGCCCTTAGTATCTGCTTCAGGGGCTGTATTGGTACCACCCCCAACCTCCACAAAATCTGTGAGTTTATCCCTTCTTTCTGCATGTCAGCTTGTCACACATCTAGACTGCATGGAATGACAGCCATTGCAGAGGACTGAGCACAAACAGAAGCAAGAGAGTTCAGGCAGTGGTCCTTCCAGCTGCACAGTTTCTACACAATGACATTTGTTTCTTGATGCTTTTTTCCAGATGTTGCCATTAGCTTTTTTCCAGAAACCTGGATACTGCCAGAGATCTTAGCAGACCAAAAAAGGTGCATTTGAGGGGTAAAGGTGCACTAGCAACAGAGGAACAGACAGGAGTAACCACCAAATACAGCACTGTTTAGGTGCATATTTAAAGCATAAGGAACCACAACAGGGGGGGAAAAGTGGGAAAGAAATTAAAATAAACCAAGTGATGAACAGAACTGTGGGCTTACAGTATGAATCTCAAGAATAGCAAAGTAGTCTGCAAATCTGGAGTAAAAAGACAGGAAAAGCCACACTTTTAATTACCAATAAATAAAGTTATATACTTTTAACAAACCACATCTAGTATCTCTTAAGAAAAAAATTGAGGCAATTTGTTACCAGAGATGGCATTTTCTATAATACAGTGAAGCAGAAACCTGTACTGTTTAGTTTAGTCTGCCAATCTAATTGAAGCGCAGAAGGACTGTGAGGGAGAGAATTTGTTTGTCATAAATTGAGGCTCTGATATTGACAGTAAAATAACGGAGTATAAACATATTTCTATTGTAGCTTTCATTGAAGCACATTTTTCTGATAAAGCCACTACTATACTCAATATAGTTCATAATACATTTGTAACACCAAAGTTGTTCATTCTTACAAAAAATGCTACAAGAGAGGAATTTTTCCTGCTCCTTGTAGTGACCTTCTCTTGGCTTCATCCTCTAGGAAAAATATTTAGACCACAACTCAACTACCCTTCACTACAATATAGCTTGAGTTGTTTGATGAAGTTTAGTGTGTTGTGCTGCATTTTCACTTTTCTAGCTCATGGAGAGTCTCAGAGTTAGCTCTCTAGATGTCACTGTTGGGCAAAGAAGGGGACAAAGTTGAACACAGCAGAGTTTGTAAAGCTCTGTCATCTACTTCTTAAGAGGCTTATTAGAATTGTTTAGAAAATTCACCTTGCATTGAGTTGCTAACAACCACCAGCATCAGAATCAGGAAAGAGACTAAACCTTCCCCTTGTAATGAGGTTGTCTTTTCTTGAAAGCAAGACACCATCTCAGTTCCAGACAGACTCTGGAGCTTTTTTGGTGCAACGAATCATCTTCTGCTCCATAGCAAAATACCTAATTTATGGTTACTAATCAGTACAGAATTTTAGTAAGTTTCTATTAAACTTTTTCATATTTTTTAGAGAACTGGCAAGTAAATCACAGCTTTCTGGAGATTAATCCATGCAATTTACATCCTATATATTTAGCAGTATTGCATTTCATCAGGGCATATATAAAACTGCTACATTCAAACAAACATTTTAGCTACATATAGATCCCCACTTCATGACAAGAGATCATTTCTTTTCCTTCCATATCACAAGGAATGAAATTGCAGATTAGTATTATTAATTGCTAATTCCAGCAATTTTGAAATGCTATTTTATGTGAGAGTTCTTTCTGCAATAATTCAAATTCCATATAAAATAAAATCTAGCACTTTTCTAAGCAGCACTATTTTCCAGTTTCACTGAGCATTTCACTAGAAAAGCAATTAATGCCTGCTCCCAGCTGCAGCCACATGAAATACTTTTCAGTGTGCAAGCAGGAAGACAGACAACTTTTAGAAAAATGACAGAACACAGCTAACAAAACACCTTTCCCAGATTTTCTGGGAAAAAAAGACAAAAAATTCAGCATTCTTTTTAGTTTTGAACAGCAGCATTGCAGAGATTAGTATCCCCATCCATTAACCATCCAAAATCAGAGTTTCCCTTACCCCAAATGGTGGATATGAAGCAGCAGCAGCAGCGGAGGCAACGCTCACTGCGGGAGGTGGTATTCCTGAAGAAGAAGGTGGGAACAGACCCAAGGCATTCAGATTTAATCCAGGAATTAAATGTGCTTGAAGCTGCAATGGCAGAAGAGTTAAGATTTAGAATTCTGGTTATTAACTTTAATAAAATTCTAGTTGGCACATGCTATTAACCTTTTGGGATGTTATTTTTAAAAAATAATTAATCGCCACTACTCAAAGGACTCACCTTCAAACCTGTTTCCTAGACACAGGTACAGACCAATAACATTAAAAACACATAGTAGGAAAAGCTGATCACTTCTTACAACTTAATCATCAAAATACATTTCAAATTTCACAGCAAGATATTAATATAATAGTACTATTTACTTTGAGTGAACAAATTTATTAGAAAAGCAGTAGTTTTGTCCTTATATTAAAAAGACAGCCCTGTAGAAATAGAAACTGATCATGCACAAAGCCCTGCTTTTCTTACACTGGGGGAACATATATGTGACACTATCACCCATCTTCCTTCCATTGCAAAAGATTAAGTGAGATACCTCCAGAAATTGCTGGGAAAGGATCAACTATAAAGTTACATGTCCCTTCCTTGACCACACCTGAGAAAAGTGCCATCATCACATGGTAGGAAACATTTGTTGTCCGATACAAAACTTGTCAGTACCCTTTTCCAAATTATTACTCAAAAACATTAATATGCTTTAGAAATATTTCAGATAGAGAGACAGACACTACCTCAGGCCATTAAGATAAGTCAATCACAAGACACCAAAAAACCTCAAAACTTCACCACGTCAGAAACAATCTTAATAATCACTACAAACTAAACTTGAAATCTATACAGTAACAAAGTTTTTTGGCTTTCCATACCTTTGTCAAATAGCAATGCAGTCTCTAACTCACCCCATGTTACTGCTTGTTATATGAAACAAATGCACCACTATTGAATACTTTGTTCCTCATGTGTAGCTCATATATTGCAATTTGCTTTGTGTGGGGGTGACAGAAGGGAAAAGTGGGGAGAATATTTACTTGGTAGGACAAGCACAAATAACAGACATTTCTAGATGGTCAGAACTATTGTAAACTGAAAAAATATTTTCATTCTAACTCTAGACCATAAGATTTGGATACACATGCACATACAATGCTTTTCCTATCAAAATCTCAATCATTTCTCAATATGCATTAGTAATACTTTGGCAAACTAATGAGGTATGTTGTTTTCATTATATAATCAAACATCTTCAAATAGCTAAATGTCTTTATCAACTATATCAAGAAAAAAACTTAAGACCTTCTTAAATTAAATAATTAAAAACAGGAGGGATCTTTCTTCCACACATTATTGTGCTATTTATGTGATGAGACTGAATCACTACTTTAAAAAACATGCAAGCCAGAGCACATAAGCCACAACAGCACAAACACACCCTACTTCAGGTTCTTGCAACTAAAAAGTTAAATGCTCATTAATTTCCTCAATCTAAATAAAGTTCTCAGTTTTTCCACTCAAAAATAAACCAGAAGAAGACTCCATTAAAATAACACACAAAAACACTTGCCCACACTCCCACAAATAAATGAGGCAACAGAGAAGCTGCAACAGAAAATTCTGATGTGATATTAGGGAAAAAAAAATCGTTGTGAGAGCAGTGAAACAGGCACAGGCTGCCCAGAGACACTAAGGGTTTTCTATCCGTGGAAATGTTAAGGAGAACAAAACTCCCTACACAACCTGGTTTAACTTTGAAGTGTGGCTGACATTGAGCAAATCCACTACTGGGACAGGCGATCTCCAGGGGTCCCCCACACCCAAAATCCTTCTGTGGTTTTAGTCCCAGAAAGAGCCCACACCAGAAGAAAACTCACATTCATAGCAGCAATATCATTTTCATAGGACTCCCTGATTTTCTTCATTATTTCTTCCTCAGCCTTGGCACAAGTTTCAATACTGCCTTTAACTGTAATGGTCCTTTCCGGATTATAGAGTGTCAAGTCCTGCAATCTGCAAATGACACAGAAGCACAGTTAATTAGTAAACAAAGAAGATAATCCGGATTTATCATTTGAGTGCGACATCCAACATCCAAATATGTCAAATTTGCCCTCCAAAGGCTGTAGTATCAATTTATAACAGGGCTCAAACACAGTTCTCAGACAATCTGGGGAAACTCTGTCCTCATGGGAAACACAACAAAGCCCTCACAGTGAGGTTTGGCCTGGGATGGCTGGGAAATACTTGGGTGCTGACAAAACGGAGCCACCACACTCCGGAGGAGCACAGAGAGCTGCTGCAGGGCAGAGAGTTTAAATTTATGGACAAACTTACCAAAAAGCCTGAATGAAGAGATCATGAGAAAGACTAATTAGAAATAGCAAAATCAATGGGCATATATGCTCTCCTTTTTGTATTGATTACACCAGATGACTTCAGGGGGCTATTTTAGGCATAGTATGACAAATAGAATCTTGAAGTCAAGATTTTAATGCAAATAAACTTTTATCTTGCTAAGTTAAAAAATACTCTGTAACTGTTTACAGGCAATGTGTTATTTGTGTCATCATCAATAAAGACAAGTGGATTTCATGGAACAAAGACCATCTTTTCATGTACTCTGGACACATTTTTTTTCCCTTTTAGCATTAATAGTCTGTGTATTGTTTGCAGACAAAATGTTTATGCAAACGCATTCAAGAGAGCATGCTGGCCTTACTAAATCTATTCTTGAAGCACACGTATTTAGGTGCTTTTTCTCTATTTGTTTCTCTTCCTCAGACTAATTACATAGACACACACCTTTAAGGAAGGCCTCAGGTGCTTTCATCCAAATTTGTTTTCCTCTTTCTGAAGAGCCACATTGGCTCCCAGCTTCCTTGTCCTCATTTGAGCTATTTCCTGCACTACTTTTTTTGTCTCCTGCATGTATTCACACCTCTTCATACATCTTCATGTGTCTTCCAAACCTTTTCCCTTTCCTACAGCCTGTAAGCTTAATTCTCACCCTTCCTGGCTAAAGCCAAATCCAGGATGCCTTCAAATGCTTGGAAGTCCATGCCAGAGCATTCATTATTCAGAACAGGAGGTTCTCTGAAGATATTACTCCAGGGTAAAACTACTATTGACTGCCAAGCTTCTACAGAGATGTTAATCTAATCAGTGATCTACAGATTTCCAGTAAAGGTGAAAACTCCTGTTTAATCTCAGCTAAATTTGGGTTACCCTCACAAACTCAGACCAAAAGCTATTACTTTGCAGCAGACTAGCCAATGTATTGTAATTTGACTGTTGGAGGCCAAGAGGGACAGAACTGCTATTAAAGATAAAGATACCCTTTTCAGTATTTATTTGCTCTATTTCTTTCCTTCTAATCCAAAAATTTAATATATACTGGAAACTAAAACATCACCAATTTCACTCTTTTTCACACATAGCTAAGAACTGATCAAGACTTACAGTTTCAAACATTCATCATTACATATGGTATAATATGTTAAAAACAACTACTTAAAATATAGTCTAACACAGGCTCCACATAGCCTATGTTATTTTTAGGCTTGCTCTTGACTGAGTTTATAATGAAGACTCACTGTTTACATAAAATTTAACTGAGCTTAAGTAACAGTTTAATCTATATGATGGAAAGGCCTCTGAAGGGCTGTTATCTCAGCCTTCAACACACAGAATATTTTTCTAAGAACTCTGTACCTTAATGTCCCATAGCAGCACTGCTACCACTGAAAGATTAGGCCACCAAAAACTTACGGTGATATTGTGATTTTAGTATCTGTGTCCTGTTCAATTTTCTTCAGGTTTCTTCCTTCTTTGCCAATAAGTCGCCCGACAAAGTTGTTGTGTGCCAGTATCTTCAAGGGAATTTCTTCTGTACTGTAATGGAAGTTATACCTAGTGAGACTTTTGGAGACCAGAGTACAAGCTTTTATGCATGTTATGGATGAATTTAATTTTCATAGAAATATCCATAACTCCCTTTTGCATGTTTTCATTGGGTGCAGAATAAGTCCAGATGCAATGGGCTTTTCAACACTATCGCCTACAGCTTAATTGCAATGCACCTGCAACTGAATAATGCTCAGTCTGAAGTAACCATTGCTGTTGGGTGGGAAGAAAATATATCTTAAAGCTTTTAGTGAGGGCTCACAACCTGTTATGCTTGCTTGGACCAAAAGCTGTCTGTTGCTCAAGAAACTTCCATATTTGGTTCATTTCACCTCACCAAAATCAAAGCCAGAAAAAAACTGAAATCATAGAAGCATGCTGGGGGCTAATTAAGTAAGTAGACTGTCCTGAAAGGTAAAATATCTCAGTCCTTTTACCTACTTAGATAGGATAATAGCAAATATGCACTTGTTAATAGCTTTAAAGACCACATCTTTAAATGGAGCTAGTGAGAACTCAGAATTTTTAATGCTTCCACAATGAAATGCTTTTTACTCACAATTTAGTATCTTGAGCTTCCTTTTGCATGATCTCCATAATAATTTTACAAGCTGTTGAGCAGCCTTCAGGAGTTGAGTGGATGGTAATTGGTTTCTCAGCAGCACCTGCATTCTCTTTACGATGAATATCAATTCTTGAAGAAAGAAAAACACTAACTGTAACCACATACTCTATGGTAAGCGTTATGTATTTCCAACTGTTGTAAAACTAAATTATTTTGAGCTAACAGTGACTATATATTAGTAGTTTAATTTTGAAAAGCTTATAACTACTTAAGTGTATCCTAAATACAAATTTGTGTGTTTATGAAGAGCCTCTCCTATCCTGATTTTACCAGCTAAACCCCACCTTTGTGGACACTGGGATCTCCTTTTCTTGGTAAACTTCCATAGAGATATTCAGGGGAGTTGTTAGACAATGCTGTAAACCCCTGAGGACTACATCCCATCAAGCTTTCCCAGTGCTCCATCTCCATCCCCACTGCTCCATCTCCAGCCCCACTGCTGCACTTAGAATGACTGTGCAGCTGCAGGACAGTCAGGCTTTGTCCATCTTATTTTAAATACATCAGCAGCAGTTTCCCAGCACTCCTCTGCTAGCAAGTAGCATGGTAATACTTTGCATCCATCCACAAGATTAGTTTCTTATACTTTTCCAGCCTGGTTTCACCCTGATATTACCTTTACTCTAGTCTAATCTTTACCTGAAACTACAACAGGTTTATGTAGCTCTAAGACTTTAACGAAAATAAATTATGACCTGCATAAAGACAATGCCTTGGCTATTACTTTTCCCTTCCAGTAACTGCAGCTCACATATTCTTTCCACCTCTGCTTTTTGTTTTCATCCCTCTTCCACATGTAACAGCTGTTTTCTAACTGAAACAACCATGTAGCTTTTCAAGAAGCCCCTTTATTTTTGCAGTTCTTTCAAGTATTGAAAACTCATTTTATTTCACAATGCAACATTTTCCAAGAAACCCATCTTGGCAATCCTTGGTGGAACTGAAAGAAGATGAAATTTCCTTTTTTAAACCCCCAAACCAATGAAAGCATCATTCTCAAAGTTGCGTATGTGTAAAGTTAGCAGCTTGCAATTATTTCTGCTCTACCTACCCTTCTTCTGGATATAAAAGCTTTCTTTATGCCAATCTTCTAGGATTTTTATAGTCCAAGAATTAGATGTTTTACATATCACCTGAAAAACTGGTTACCCATAGAAAAATTACAACTAAGTCTTCTCAGGACCCCAAAAATCTCTTAAACCTGTGTTGTTAAACACACTGAATAGTCTCCTGGGTTACATTGTGCTAATGAGAGTTTGGAAGGAGCATCATGATAATCCTGGGTTTGGGGAGGGGGATAAGCCTGTTTGTTGGGGGTTGGGGTATAATTAAAGAGGAGTCCCTTATCCTCATTAACTACTCTCAAAGTGGAGGCTCCCACCCACCCTCATTCCCCTCACACACAGCTCATTCCCAGGTCCTGCCTGCTGCAACTGCAGAGCTGCAGGCTCCTACAGCGGGCTGCTGAAGGCAGCATTTTAATTCTCTGTTTTTACAGGTATCCTGGAAAAATTATTGGAATAAGAACCCCACCTCCCTCTGCATCTGTGCTGAGCTTTTGTTTGTGGGTAGGATTTAACATGCACTGAAAACAATCTCTTCTAGCATCTCAAGACCCCAGTGCTCTAAGCTTCTTAGGTCACTTAGCAGCTTGCTTTTTGCCTCCTGTGCATTTCCTTAATCTGTGTTTTGGTGTGGTCTGCAACTTGATAGCAACAAATGTATTTTACAGAAACAGAGCAGGGTAAGGTAGAAGAAGCAGTCAGTGGAGATAAAAAGGTTCTTTGTTTAGGGCTTTTTCCTCCCACATCTTGAATTGACAACACTCACAAATCCTAAAAATGCCCTAATCAAACAAACTAGAATAAACATTTGGGACACTTGGGTACATCACCACACTGACTGTATGCCACCCAGAACAACATATTACAGCTCTTTCAGTTTCACTTTTTGTGCCAGAACCATATTAGTACATCTGTAAGCAAAACTCTCCAGAGTACCATCCTGCTAGCACTCCTCTTTTACAGAGGAATAAAAGTCAGCTAGTATTTGAACACGCATCAAAGACAGAATCCAGTCCTTAAATATTGCAAAATATTTTCTGTTCTCTGTTGTCTTAATTTGCTCTCTGACCATGCAGATTAGCAATGAAGTTCTACAAATCCCTCTTTACACAAGCAACGATGACGCAACATTAAAGCTATTAATCAGTTTTGTAAAATAACTTACTTGGACTGTGTCTGCTTGGTAATGTTTCTGATTGTTGCTCCTTCTTTCCCGATAATGGCTCCTACAAACTGTGTGGGAACCAGCATCCGTAGAGGAACGTCCGACTGTGGTTTCTGCCGCGTGGTTGCGCCGGGTGACCCTTGCCTGGGAGGACCCCTCTGGCCAAATCCACGTCTTCCCTGGGGGTGTTGTTGTGGAGGTTGCTGGGCTGCCATCTCATCAGGGATGTATGCAACTTTCAAGGAATAGTTTTCAAGCTGAAACCCATTCAGTTTTTCTATTGCTCTGTTTATTTGGAAAGGGGAGAAGAGAAGAGATTAAAAAAGCCCCACGAGCACATGCAAGGCCTTATGAAATAAGTTATTCAGACATAGACTTCTGTCCTTTCTAAAGGAAAGGAAAACTAAAAACATTCCAAGATGAAAAGTTACATTTTAAATTCTTCAGCCAAAATTTTGATTACACAAAGTCACCTTATTAAGTACTACAAGTTAGCTCTTGCTTGTTCTGGGCTTCTGTGCACTTTAAAGGTTTTGCTGGTCCAACCCGATCAGCAAAACCTCATAGGAGACAGAGCTTATACACTCAAAAGCATTCTTTTGCCTGATTTAATTTAAATCAATTTTCCAAATAGAATTAAAGCTGCACCAGAGGGAAAACTTTTTAGCTGCTATCACAGCACCTTCATTAGGGTTTTTGCCAGCACAGCTATTTGGCTGGAGCTTTTGCAATAACTGATATAGCTGTGACAGGAATGGAAAAAAAAAAATTATGAAAGAAGAAAGCACCTTCATTTCAGCAGGAAAGAAAGCACTCAAAGCCAGTCAATTGCATCTGAAATGCCCCTTAGACTGCAACAGCACCTTGCAACTTACTAATTAGTCACATTATAGGTAGGCTTAAAAGCTAACAAGGAAACTAAAGCCCCATGTATACATTAAATTCTCAATAAAAGTAAAGTGTTAGAAGGCATTCAAAATGTTGTTTCAACTTCTCTTGTTCTTTTAGTAAAGCATCACAGAGGGATAATGCCCAAATGTACCCAACCCCCTCTCACTGTGGTTCCTCATGCTGAAAACCTCCTGGTTGCTCAGCATTGCCTCTGCTCTGTCCCTCTTCCTAACCAAGGACAAGTCTGCAGGTGCTCTTGGCTCTCCTCTTCACAGGAGGAATACAGTTCAACTCAAAAATGACATTTACAGAAGGTAGAATACCTTCCACTCACAGAGTAGAGTTAATAACACTAAATATCTAGCAAAGAGTAGGAATAACTAAGCTACATGCAGCACATTGGTAAACCAGTGGTATAAAATAAATACATTTGCCCCAAAAAGGCATTTCAACTTTTGCTACAACAAGCATTACTATTCAGATTATCAGCAATATACTGATCACTGAAATATGCACTGATATGGGATACTTTATAAATGCCAGACTTAATATTTGACCAAAGATTACTTGACAGATTTTCTTGAAAAACAAAATTAAAGTAAATTTAAAAGGAGGGAGGGAGTGTCCATTTTTATTAAAGAACTCACCAATATTTTCTTTAGAAAGCTCCAACAACAGTCCCTCCATTCATGCACATTTGAAGGACTTTACAGTCAGTTTGCCAAGCATTAGCCTCAGCAACACTTTTATTCCTGCCTCTACTACAGAGATAAAGAATGATGATAGCAAATTGCCTACATTTTCAAGGGCAGCAAGTGAAAAATACTATTTGTCTCCTGGGTGTCCCATTTGACAGTCTGGGTCACAAGCAGTCGTTGAAGCCCAGTTCAGAAGTGGTATTTGGATACCAAATATAACAGGTCCCTCATCTCCCAGGAGTTAAGCCAGCATCCTCAAAATACTCCAGTCTGACAGTGAAGAGCTTATAAGAACACAAGTAATTTGTGTCTTTGGAACAATGTTTAATAAGTGCTGATAATAAATAAGGCCCAAGGCAATGCCAATGAACAAAGAAAGTGAAATATTGAATAACTGATCACTGTTCATTAAATACTTCTGTTAACCAAATGAGACACAGGTCCTTTAGGAATTGCCAGGAGTGTAATTACTCCCATAATAGAAGAATCCTTTAGATCAAGTGGCAAATGAGCTGGATTAAAATTCGGTGAGGTTATTTCAGAGCTCACATTTTTAAATTTTTACTCCATGGATTTTGAAGAGCATTTTATTACACAATAAAACATGTTTACAAATCAGGAAGAGCATTGAGCAGACTAGTGAGACTTGAGTTTCTATGGATTTGTCTCAATTTTTAATTTCTGCATAGATTTCCAATGCCTGAAAGACATTTCACTGAAGTCTCCCTCTCTCTGGACATCCTACTTGGAAAAGGGGTCTGAGACCTTTCCTTTTTATACACCCTAGACATACTAATTTCTTGTTTGTTGCAAATATCAATGACCTCTATTTCTACCTCGAGTTTCACTGAAATCAACCAGAAAGCTGAATTGCTACCAGGAAAGGAAACGGCACTGCCAGGGCCATCCAGTTGCACAAGCCCTGTCTCTTTTGGAATCAAATATCAAGGTGTTGGAGAGATTAACACCAATTTTTTTGCAAATGTGCTGATATGCTCCAGATTAACGTCCATCCCAACTCATTTCCCTCCATGCATTTATTTTACAAGTTCAGACATTGCTTCTTTGCTAAAATGCATCAGCCTCCTCTGGCTTTAACACATCTTTGACCAGAATTCCAGAATTAACACAAAACCTGACAGTAAATCAGTACCAGAATACTCACTCTTCCTTAGAAGTGGTTGGGAAAGGAATTACTAGAATTATTGTTTGCAACCAGGCTTCATACCTATCATGGTTTCACACAAAACACTTCACATCAACAAGTATATATATAAATATATATATACACACACACACATATCCACAAATATGCACCATACTTTTCCTGGAGAGAAGGTTTTCATCTTAATAACAATTTATAAATTGCTAAATGGTTCCATATGTCTATAAGTACCTTAAATTCAAAGCAAACTGAGAAAAGTTAATTTGCCATTGTGGAAAATTAATTATGTCAACAGTGAGCAATCTCTGGCCACCAAAACCATATGATGACATGGAAAAATAGCACACTAATTCACCCTGTGAGTCACTGCGTTCTCCATATTTTACAGCCTGGCTTGTTTTATAGTTTGACTTGCTCAAATGATGGGAAGCCATAAGAAGAACCAGTAATTAGATGCTGATCTCTCAAGCCTTTGTGGAACTGGTATTTCTTGGGTATGTGGTCCCATATTCTACACTGATTTGGGTATGCACAGTGGAATGCCAAGATAACTGATTTGCAGTGGATGTAGCCCATATACAGTTCTAGTGCATTTTTACAGAGGGGAAAAAAACCAGCTTTGAAAAGATCCCTTTGGCTGTTGATTCTGGCCTTCACATTCCAATATTTGACAGTTTTCACTAGGTTTTTAAAGTACTGTCATACACTTTTCTTCAGTTTTTCTGGACTAATTTTTATCAATTTTGTGGCACAAAACATAGAGCTAGAATTAGGAAATGTGATGATTCAGCAGCCCTTCAGCACCATAACAAGCTCAATTTTAGAGGCATCTAGGCACTACTTTGGGGGCTGGAGAGACAGATATGGAAGAAAATCCAGGAAGAGACAAGTGGCTAAGAACTGTCTTCTAGATGGATGCAAAATTCCTGTAGAACAGCACTGCTCTCAGGGGAAGTCTGAGACTCAGCTAAAAGCAAGTGACCAGTTCTTCACAGCACCAGGGACATCTGTTTGAGGCAAAGCTGAAAATGATAATTGTCATTGCTGCAGTCCACAGGTTATATCAAGCTCCTTTCATAAAGCAAATACTCTCACTGACTGACCACCTTGAGAACTCCAGAACACAGCAACACCACCTCTATCCTCCCACAAAGACCTCTGCCTTCCCAAGTGCTGGGGGGTCTCCTTCCATGACCACACATTAATAAAGGCCATGCAGACTACTTCTGCCAGGGAGCACTGCTGAAAAAAGCCACAAACCATCTTTTACACAGAGGCTAAAATCCTAAAGAGTCACTCAATGAGGACAAAGTTGAAGAAAAATTCAGTTATCTGCCCCATTAAGAGGTGCCCTCCTTCCCTGAAGTAATCCTTTATATTTAGTAGCAACAGAAAATGTTTCTATTTCACATACCAGCAGGAGCTGGTACACAGAAATCTCTTAGTATAATTCTGAATTTTTTAATAAAAATTAATTCATTAAGAGGCTGCAGCAACTACTGTCTATGTACTGATAAGATGGATAGCAGCCTGGCTTATGTTCATGTGACACCTGCTCAGAAGCAGAAGATCCTACATAAAAATGAAACCTTTAAACAAGTATTCTGTAAATTAGTCTCCTGAGTTTTTCCCATCAAAATGGGATCTCACTACTGTCCCCTCATGAGCTCCCTATGAGAGAATGCTCACCTAGCCTTCTTCTCCCTTTTGATGCTAGTGGAAGTTAAACACCCTAGATAAATTATTATAGTATAAGCACCAAGTCTCGTGCTGGAAATCATTCTTCCACTGATGGCGTGATGACACTAAGCAATAGAAGGAGAACATATTTCACTCCCACATACAGCTTTTACGTACACCACTTTTCTTTTTTCATCCCTGAACAGATACAATTGCATATGAGAAGACATAACATGGCAAATTTTCTTTAGCATATTTTTTTAATATATAAAATAAAAATATAGGTTTCACCAGTACTTCTGAAAACAAAGGCAGAATGAAACCTAAGCTTATAATACACCACTGAATTTTCAGTATTATCATTCATTCCTATGGCACCATTAGCCCTGACCCACAATGGCATATAAAAATATTAGTTATGTGAATCCTCATTCATTCCAGGATACATGTTGTGCACACACACACAGATGTGTGCTGCATTGAAAAGGTGCTAAAAATTTTTTTTTGCAAGTATTCTGATTAAGAGGTGATCATCAGTGGACTTTCAAAATCCTGGATAAAGCTAAATCTTGTAGCATATACACTGGAATCCTACACACTGGAATCTTTGGGGGAGGGAAAGAGAAGGTGGTATAACTTTTGAAGATATCAGCCATAATTTAGGTGGCAGCACATCACAAGGACACAGCATGTCCTGCTGGTTGCAGTCAGGGATTGATATCAGGAAAAGGGGGGTTGTCTTTTGGCAAGCATGTCCCAAGCTGCCTCAGCACCTGCATGCAGCTGGTTGGGTTGCACAGGGTGAACCACAGGCTCCAGGCTCTATGCCTCACCCTCTCCTCTCTTCCAAATATTCCACAACCCACCACAACATTCAATCACTGTCTATTCCACAGCAGAGCACATGCTTTATAAAGCCTTCTCCCAGTTTCTGGGAAGGAGAGCAGCAGGGGCACTTTGAGAGCTAGAAGAAATCTCTCCTCCTCCCAAGTGCTTGCAGGAGAGGAGAGGAGGGATGTGGTGTCAGACCTGGTAGTGCCAGCCTTCTTTTTGCTACTCAGTGCTAGAGAGCAAAGGGTGGCTTTCTAAGGCCCACACATTACTCTGCACATCCCTCTACAATGCTCCTGGGCTGCCAAAAAGTACCTGATCTGCCATGCTGGTTCCCTTGCTCTGGCCACATTGGCCAGAAGCAGCATCCTGTTTTTTCTGACAAGACAGGCTGTACCCCTCCAGCTAGGAAAGAGATACCACTACAACAGGTCAAAGACACAGACCTACGTCCCAGCTAGACATCAGGAACTGTGCACATCTCAGATTTTGAATGCTGTGCACTCTAAGACTGCTTTCTCAAAAAGACTGCAGCAATCTTTTGTGTTTTCATTTTCCAAATTAATTTTGGATGCAGACCTGAACTGAACATGCCACAGCTGTAGTACCAGCCTAAAGGAAATAACCTCTGCCACAACTACTTAAATTTGCAAGACAGAAAATGGCTCAGTTTCCCAGCTGGGCAGAACCACAAGTTTTATTCAAAAGTACCGTCCTCCAAGCAATGCATACCACACTTGCTTAGAACTGCTTATCAAAATATCTCCAGATTGTATTACAGCTCACTCACTACACACTGCCAGTACACACTCCAACAGTCATGGCAATGCCATACAGATATCCAGCAAGGAAGTAGCCAACTCTGCATGTTCTGTCAGCCAGCACTACTGTGGGGTTAGTGTGTGCATTGCAAAAAGGACAGCAGAGGTGCAGTTAGAACTAGGGACCCACTCATTGTATGTGGCAGCATAGAAATCTTCATGTCATGGTGTTTGATCCAAAAACTGTGGCAAAGAGCACCATTTACCCTAAAGAGCTGAATTCCAAACTACAAAGATTGTTACCAGCTGCTGACTCTTTGGAAACCTAAACAGCTTTTGATAAAGTCAGCTCTTGTTACGGCATGTCCTTCATAGGATGGTCAGCACTGCCTTTATCAACACCTGCACACTCCCTCTCCACTGCCACAGTCATCCCCCACAGCCAGGTCCAAGCAGCAAAGCTAGGTCATGTCTGGGAAAATCATTTCACTGAAACAGCATTGCAGTCACTATGGAATACCCACACATATGCAGGTCCTGTAGTGAGCCTTCATTCCAATTCCTCAGTTGAGGAATTGATCACCTTGATCCAGCCATTTCTCCTAAGGTTGCAAGGTCACCTCCCAAACTCAGACAATCTCAGCTAACATTTTTGAACAGAATATGGACTCATCTGCTTAGAAAACTTGTGTCATGTGAAAGCATTCACAAAGGCACATCAATGCTCCTCCACTTTCCCTACCCATTCCAAGGAACCAAAGTGCCATCATTCAACCTGTATCACTTCCGCTCCCCTACAACATCCATGCTGCATGCCAATTTGCCCGCTTCAAACTCAAGAGGTTCTCATTCAGTGTCACATGGTTTCTTATGAAAAAGAAAACATTATCTTAGACCCTTCTTCACAGTCTTTCCTTATCCCAGCATTTCCTTGGGATTGACCTTAAATTTTAGCACATAAAGCTGGGAACAAAACTGTTGTTTGCATCTTCACAAGGGAGGGCACAAGTCCAGGAATGCACATCACAGATGACAGCTCAAAAAAATATATCATGCTTCTTTCCATGGTATTTTTAGTACTTCTAATATTTTCAAAGGAGAAACTGGCACACATAGTATTAATCTGTAAACATTACACCACTGTAAATTTCTTCAGAACTAGAAATACAGCCTTCTTACTTGCTACACAACAGAATCAAAATAACAGAAGAACCTGAAGAACTTGTTAGAACAATTCAGGTTTTGAGAAAAGTTAAATAGAGAATTCAAGGAAAACATTGTTTCCTTCAGCTCCAGCATACACAGGAGATACCACTGACACAAGTTTCCCATCACATTTGTTTATAATACATTTACAAGTAACCTAATGCTTTGAAAGATTAAATACATGTGTTGCATTCAAGTTACACACAGATGATAATTACTTAATTATATGTACAAATATTGTTTCATTTGTAATTTTGAATTAATGCACACCATAAGCACACTCTGCATCTTAACTGCTGGTTTTAGTTTGCCACAAGGTGGCAGAAATTTCAAAGTTAAAATAGAAAGCCCAATGTAGGCTATTCCATGAGTTTGGTTTTATTTGACCTGCTATGACTAGAAAGAGAGGAAGTAAGTTTATGTCACCAGATTAAAACTTAAGAACCACACATGTCCATTTCTTGTGGTAGAGAAGCAAAATTAAATCTTTAGCATGGTACATAATACAGATTTTAAAAGGAAAAGTATGCACAAACAATGATTAAGTAAAATATTTTTAAATGTTAATATCTAGATTAAAAGTTCTCAATTACTGAAGATATAAAGAAGCATAAAATATGTAGCCTAAATTTTAAAAAATACCAAACAAATTATTTTAGGTATGCATATTACACCTTGTGTGTGTTTGGAAGCAGTATTAAATTTTTAAATGAAAAAGTCCTGTATTCTCGTTAGCAGCTACATTTTTTTTTCCTGTTATTTTTGCTATGATTGTTTGTTAAGAAACAGACACAAAACAATGAACACTGCAAGAGGGCATCACTAAAACATGGCTAAAAATATCATTAAACAGTAACTCCCAACCTCTCTCACTGGCAAATTGACTTTCTGCTCTCTCCAATAAGGCAAATTTCTTCAATTTTTCAATTTTTTAAGATTATTAATTTACTTTTTATCAAAATAAAAGTTAATTTTTAAAATTGTTAATTAAGGTGAGCTACAGACTTTCTTAAAAGTCAAGGCTTAACTTACTGTTAAAATGGTGTCATGATAAGTCACATATAAAGTCAAAACAACATGAACTCCAAAATGTAGGTGAGGTGACAGCAACAACTAAAGATACTTACTGTCTAGCCTGGTCCTTATTGCCATATGTTACATTTACAACTGCAGTCTCCGTGTCAGTGTTCACTGAAAGGAAAATGCATCAAAAGGAGGGTAAGTTCAGTGTGCACTCACTTCCCACTACAAATTCAAAAGCAAATTGAAAGTTGAAACAGTACCTTGCTCACAGTTCTCCACAGTTCCATACTGAGCTAGCAAACTATCCAGCACCTGTAAGAGGCAAAAGAAATTATGTATTTAAATTTCAAAGCAGATTGACAAAACAAAAAAGCCTCTAAAAACCACCAGAATTTAAAAAATTATTGTAGGAGAATACAGATCATTTAAGACAGCCATTCCAATAAAGAATAAATTATTATTCCATGTAGAACAAGTACACATACTTGTTTTCTCTCTCATATGAGGAAGTCTGCATTTAAAATTTCACTAATGTGAAAATAGAAAGTATAACCTTAGGTAGGCACACTGGACTGTATATTCCAAACTTTGAAAATAGACCTCCAAGTCACCTGTTCTCAGAGTGGGCTAAAGCAGAGGCAGAAAGAATTAGAGAGAAGCAAATCAGAAATAAAACTTTCTCCATGTATTCCAAGAACGTATATCTAACTTTGTCCCTGTTTGGAGTTATTGGGGTTTTTCCTTCCAACACACTTAGGTTGTATATAAATGTGTTATTTTCTTCCTTAGTGGGGAAATGTCTGTGTAGAGAAGGAAACAAGAATCAGCAGCACATGAAGAGCTATTTCACAATTATTTGGCCGATTTCTCAAAGATCACCATGCCAGAGGAACCACTCACAACAGTATCTTCACCATTATTTGAAAGTCACAATTTTTCCTTTGGTAGAAAGCTAGGAAACAGGTAAATGTATATGACAAGGGGCAAAAGAAATCTAAATTAAGTAGTTGTATTTTGCATAGTTTTATTCTTGTCAAATGGAGGATGAAGAAGCGGGAAATATACAAGCTTCTGGGGAAAAATCAGGGTGTCAGAGTATTCCAGTAAAAGCATTAACACACCCACAGTTGTACCACATCTAAAATTCACATGGTATAGAGTTTATTTTCTTCCTGGTGAGAAATCATGTTGCAGAAAATGGTGACTCTGGCAGTAACTAGAAAATATATAAGTGCAGCATTGTGGTGTATTGCACCCTAATGTTTTGTCTCAAATTTAACTGATGCTGGAAAAGTCCACAATTTACAAGAAGAAGTGAAAAAGTAAGATTGCACTCCCTTCTGTAACCAAAATGACATTTCTTAAGTTAATCTCTTAAGGGGAAAGGTAAGTAAGAAAGGGAGGAAATCCCTTTGGGAAAGGAAGAAAACAAGGAAGCAAAGATAAAAGGAAGGCAGTAGGCATAAAAAAGCATCTGTGATGCTTCCCATTGCAGTACACTTCCCTTTGCTATAACCAGCAATCAAGTGTGCACAAAACCCCAGTCCTTAAAAATGTAAAAAGGTAAAATTCAGTCTACAGCTTCATGAGATTAAAATTCCTAAATTATAATCTATGAATCTACCACGTACTTTTACTACAATGTAAACAATATTTCTGAGATAAACTGCTGTTTATATGGCAAACCTGGAGACAACTTATATCAGTGCAATTTCCACTATTTGCCACCTACTAAAGTTTAAACTGCATATAGATGCTTCAAAGGTAACATTTCAAACCAGGTATTTAACAGCCAACGCAGTGCTCACCAAGTTGGAGTAATGTATTACTGCTTCTAACTGCAGAATTTCCCCATGCTTCTTGTAGAGACTCTAGTAAGTTTTCTTGGCAAGAGTTTTGTTTTCATAGACAAGTTGTTAATTGTCCTCTCATTCTACAAGTAGAGATTAGCCTAGTCTGAGAGTTTGCCTTTTCAATCCCCTAAAAAATCATTTTTCTGCTGCTCCTCGGATCTGACAATTAGAATCTAAGTGAATGTTTGCTCTGAAATTTACTAAATATTACCAAAGCAGAGATGCTCCAGGGGATTAAAATATATTAAAAGTTTCTGCAAGATGCTTTTAAACAATGAAAACACTGGCACAGATGAGTAGGAGAGTTGTGAGGTCTTGCAGGTCTGCAGCTGTACCTCACACAAGCCAAGAGAGCCACAGCATGAGATTAGAGGAAAACCTTCTTCCACAGACTGCTTAAGGGATCCACTGAAACCAGTGGGTGAACAGAATCTCAGGTGGGGGTCAGGGATTTAAAACAAGAAAAGCAAAGATTTTCCTGGCTTAGAGATCCTTTCTGAGATGTCTACTTGAAATAAGGCACCAAAGAGTTCATTAGTCTGATAAAGCAATTCCTTTGTCCCTACAGTATGCCAACACCTGTGCTGTTCTACACTGCAGACCATGCCACAACATGAGCAAATGTGTTCAGCTGTTCTTATGTTTGAGCTGTGCAGACCACCACCTCATGGCCATTCTGCCCCAAAGCTGCAAAATTTCAAAACACAATTTCATTTTCATCCTTTTTCATGCAGGCAAAGAACAGTGCTAGAATATCCAATGTACCACAACAGTTTCCTTAGTGCTTTAATCACCAGTCAATTAACCAATATTTTGTATGGTTTGCTTGGTAATAACTAATCAATATTTTTGTAAGGTATTTCTATATTAAATTTATATTCTGGGCTAAGCATACCTTTATATCGCAACCCACGTATTAAAGTCACCATCTTCATTAAGAAAAGAAATGCTTTAAAGCTAAATCCACACAACTTTTAGAAGACACATTTTCCCTAAAAAGTACTTTCAAGGAAGTTTGTGATCAGCCATCAGAAACTTCTCTACACACTATCCCTTGCATCTGCTCCCAGGAGCCTAAGAACCCAAAGACTACTTTGCTGTTATTCTGAGGAGCAGCCCAGAATGGTATATTCAGCATCACACCCCTCTCAAGCAGGAGTTCTCCACTTACGCCGCTCCTTAATCCTCTTCTGATCCATTTTGGTCAGTGTCCATCCGGGCTTTAATCCAAGTGATTTGGGTTCCCATGTTTTTTAAAGGGTTGCTTTACTGAACAGATTTATGAGAAGTTTCCTCAAAGGATTTGAGCTTGCTTTAACCAAAATAAGAAACAATCCTCTTTGGTCAAAGATACTCATTCTCTACAGCACTCTCTTCAGGAGAAACTTGAAATTTCATCACCATCAGCCTCATGCAGCAGGATTTTGAGTGAGATCAACACTGCAGAGATAGCCTTTTAACTAGACTGTATTTAAAATGCACTAGTACAAAAGTTTCAGCAGCAGTTGGGGTATGTGTGAGTGAGTGTGAGGACTAAGTTTCATGGGTGAGAACACTTTTAACTGAACCAGCTGATCCAGCTGGGAAAAGTCATTGCAGTCATATTCAAAGCCATATCTTCTATTGTAACTCACTTTCAAAACACAGAACTCAATCCCTGCACGTTTCTTGCTTCACATGTATTTACTGCAACAATCAGTTTCTATTCACATCTTTCATTTCTTCGTATGTCTCTCACTATCTTTTCCTTCTCCCCAAAATTTTTTCACTAGCCCAAAGCCCATAGTTCTGCTGCAAAATAAACATGTTTTGTTTGAGCTGCTCTTCCGTAACACTCTTCGTGTACAGCCTTGTTGGGCAATCAGAACAAAATTCAAAGCCAAGTTGGTGGTGCAGCAGCAATTCTGATGAGCAGCTGAAAAGTTTATTTGTACAAATATTTAATCTAAGCTAGAAAAAAAGGTCTTTCCTTTTCTTCAGCTCTCCTTCTAGCAGTTGTCTAAATTGGGTCTCCTGCTCTTGTTATAGCACAGATGTCTCTCTCACAAAAAGCTGCAGTCTTATACTGTGGACTTTCATTCATCAGGCTCTAAAAGCCAATTCTGACTTCATTATAAACAGCATTACCCTACACCAAGCCCCACAGATCGAGGCTGCTTTACATAGAAAAAAAGGAAACATTACTCTTCAGTGAAACCAAGTGCTTGATGCGCACATTAAAATAGCACAGTTCTCATACAGATTTCACAGGTTTAAAGTAGTACTTCTGAACATATCAGAGCAGTTTTCTGCACTTTCAGAGCAGACTATTTTATACACATCATCTTATAGTGCTGTAGGACTTCTGCTGTACACTGCAAGGAAATTCATCTCAAGACATCTGGTCTGTAAGCACAGTTACCCATACTGTTTCTCTCTCACACATGCACTTAGTGACAGGAATGTCACAGTGGTGCTGGAGAACCTGAAGTTATTTTCTCCACTAATGTAGACCAAATCCATTAGACCACCACCCCCCCTTGTTTCCATGACTCCTGTGTCATGTTGACAAGGAATTAAAATTAGATAACACAACTGAAATCATAAATACCAGGGCTAAAAGAGACAGAAGTATTAGGGTAATTCAGTTGAAAAACCACATAGAAATTTTTGGCTGCAAAGACTTTGAGTGTACAATGTGATTTATCAATCAAACAATTTTGATGTAATGGGGGGGGGGGGGGGGCAGGGAAAGGGTGTGGTGAAGGAAAACAAAAGAGCCAGGTAAGGAAAGGAAGATGTGGGTGGGTAAAGGCCAGGGCTGATATCACAGCCTGGTTGAACCACAAATGCCATCTGCATATTTCAAGTACTTGCTTTATATACCTAAAACCATATTAAAAAAACAAAAAACACACACACACACACAAAAAACTACACAAAAAAACCCACATAAACAAACAACCGCAAAACAAAACAAAAAATCACCATAATGCCATTTTCCATTAATTATATTAATTCAGCCTAACTAGTCTGATGTGGCCCCCACCCGCCCCTGGTGTACTAGAATTCGCAGTGCAGCAGGAGCAGACCTGGCATTTTGTGACTTGGAGGTGTGACATTACCTTGGCAGAGGTGCCACTCCTCTCACAGCCACACCAGCTACCAACAGCTGACCACAGCAAAAAGGCTCCTCAAAGCATCTTCAGTTTGACATTATTTTTGGTTGGTGTAAAGAAACAATATCCCCAGTAAGGGTCCCAGTTAGCATGGGTTTATAAGGAAAATTAAAATGAAGAAGCCCCTAATAAATTCCTGGTGGTTATTTTTGAAAGGTGCAATAATTGGATAACACTGCATTGCCTAAATGGAGACTGTGGTGGACAGGTGAGCTCAGCTTCAGGTCACCCAGTGCATCTCCCAGCCTGGGCAGCCCCTCTGCATCACTGCCCTCCACAGCCCAAACACAGCAACTTTGCCCATTTTCACCAGAAAGGTCAGAGCATGCTGGTTCCTTGTAAAGGCAAAGCAGCATGGAGATGGAATACCCATTTCAGTCTGCCAGGACACCGTTCTTTTTCCAAAACCTCGTGAAGGCATTTGAAGAGGCATAGCCAGTCTGCAATGGCTCAATGCACTGCAATGTGTGGTGATGGTGTTTTTCATCTTGTAGGCCCTCCAAAACCCAGTTTACTGTCTCATGAAACCATGACCATAGTCTGGAAGAATCAGAAAAATAAGCCTGGAAGCTGCTGAAGTCATTGTTTGCACACACCAGAAAGGCAGCGCCTGAAAACAATAACTCTGGCTTATTTACCACATCCCATACAAACCCTGGAGTGAATTCTTCTCCTGGGAACTTACAGTTATATCCAAATGTTCAAAACTAATAATAAGTTTACCCTATAATACAATTCTGTTTAGGTGGCATTACCAGGGTTTTAAGAATGTAATGCTGAACCACAGAGAACAAAGACAAAATTGTCAAAGGAACTACTAATTGAGTGACCAATTTGGACACCAAGGGCTTGATTTTCCATAGTGCTCAGCACGTCTGTGTGTTCAAAGGGCAGCTTCAAAGCCACTTCTGGTAGTAAGGGGAACACAGCACTTCTGCAAGAAAGACCTCAGGCTCATCACAAGACAAGTTGAAGACGCTGTTAGCAACTAATAGCAACTTCTGCTTAGGGAGGTTAGCACAGCACCAGAGACCAGAACGTGCAGGATTCAGTTTGCCATGGCAACAAATTCAATTCCCCTAACCAAAAGGGTTTGTCTTCCCCAAAAGGGTTTGTAAAGTCCTCAACTTGCTACCAAATTAAGAAAGTGTGTGGTGAATAACTGGGTCACAACTCTTACGGGCTGCTCATCTCCACTGCACAGGCTGGACTTGGTGACAGCAGAGCCACCCCAGCCAACGTCCCTCCCTACAGTGCTAAGAGCAAATGCTAGGTCCTCATTTACTTTCCTGTCACTGTAGGACTTCTGAAATGCTCAACTAAAAGAAATAATGAAGTAATGGATGTTGTGGACTATTTCAATTCCAGTGTTTTCAATTAAGCAAAACATAGAAAGTAATTGAAAATAGATCTCAGGTAGAGCATCATATGCAACTGCGAATACAACTATTATAAATAACCCCACATAACACATGTGTTTAAGTATTTCCAGATAATACTGCTGGACCATTTAAATTTTTTTTATATGCACACACAACCCTGTGTATATTTAAAAAAAGGTAAAGAAAAAAGAAGGCTAAATGCTTTAAAACCACATTAATATTAAATAACATTTAAAAGGATCTGCCATGAATCTGCTAAGTCAGAAATTGCTTAAAGCATAATTACTATAATTTACCAATAGAAGGTTGGCTTCTAAAAAAAAAAGGAATCCAACAAGTATAAGCAACATTATAAATCATTACAGATAACATCAGTATCAAAACTCCCTTTCTCTCCTTTTTTCTAAAAATAACTCATACAATAGAAAAATTCACTGAGAGAATATTCTAATAAAGCTCTGAAATAGAAGAAATTTCTAAAGAATTTTTTGGGCTACAAAATTAGCCCAGGTGATGAACACAGCACACAAAAAAGTTCTCATGTGCTTTCACGTTCCCACATTACACCCTAAGCTGGAAATAGTCTCTTTAATGTCTGATAAGGAAGAAAGATTAGTGTACATTATGCTAAGGATGCATGAGATGAAGAAAGAAAAATCATAGTATCAAGGCTGACAAATGGCACTAAATGGTCTGCAAGGCTAAAAAAATACTTGAGAAATGTTTAAGACAAAAGCAAAAAACCCCACTTATTAGATGCATGGGTGGCCTCCTTCACAAAGAGATTAAAGGGAGCAGGATAATTCAGCTTGGAAAGGAGTGAGAGGGAACATGATACAGGTATTATGAAATAACGAATCATGTAGAGATGGCCAAATTGGCAGCTTCATCTAAAGCTGCCAATTGGCAGCTTCATCTAAAGCTACATCTTCATTAACCCTTCATCTAAATTAAATGAAAACAAGTTTGAAAACACAGACATAAGTATTTATGCAACATTATTTGAATACAATTAAGCACTTCACAATATCTTCTACAATACTTCATGAATCTCCCCTCTGAAGGTGTAACTTCAAAAGCAGTTTCAGGTAACACTGGAGTTTATGAACCAGGTTAACACTAATGCTAACACTCCTGATTCAGTACCGATCCTTATTTCCAAAAAATTAAAAAACATTGTCACACTGACTGGTCCTTAAAGGCAGGAACTGCTGTTTGATGGAGCTAATCCCCATTCCCAGTGCTCCTTGTGGGCACCGTTGGGGCCCCCTCCTCCTCAGGCAGACGGGCTACCAGGACATTGCTGCGGCTCGGCATGAGGGAAGGATCACATGCCGGGCTGGCAGATGGGTGTTGTGAAACGTAGTAGGATGCAGCAGCAACACTAGCTCGTGTTCATCTGCCTCCTCTCAAACTGAGGAGGCCAGCTTAAGTGGAAACACTCTTCACTACTTCTACGATGTCATTTGTAGTTTGCCAAAGGGAAAGAAAAAAAAAGTTATAAAAGCATTACTATCCACTGAACACTCATTACCCAACTCTGATTAAGTGATAGACTACACAAAAGTAAAAGAACCAGCAAATTTTAAAAGAATGTTAGGAAGATACATTGGGATAAAGGATGATTTTTCTGCTTTACTCACAGCACTATACCAAGATACGGTCTGTGCCTTATTGGCAGTTTCAGCACTTTCCTGTGGAGGCATCAAGCACTGATCTCCATCAGGAAGGCTGTGGCTCAACCTGACAGTGCAAGCTGCCATGTCCCACTCTGGGCCATGAAAACTAGAACAGAATCATCTATGGTTTTTCCTTTCCCCTTCAACCTTTCAGTCTTCTCAATTTTGCTACCTCCATGTCATTACAGAAAATGTGTTATTTTTAATTGCAATCTTTATCAGGGAAAATTGTATTTCTCCTATACACTTTATTCTCTTTTGTCTTTGTGTGCAAAAATAGCACTTTTAAAAGCTATTTGCTGTAGCTATTTAAAAGTCTTGATGCCACTTCATTACTGCTTTACAAGGCCGGTGCTAGCCTGATATTTTTAGTTTCAGCACAATAATAGTTTGTGCATTCAAAAAAATGCCTTCTGTAAAGCTGGGATCCTGCAATTATAACAAATATCTGTCAGACTTTAAAAAAAAAAAAATTTTTCAAATCATCTTTTGGAACCTATCAACAATTACAAGTTCCAAGAAATCTCTCCACAAGGGCACAGGCATAATTTCAAGAAGGGGCCACATGTATGAAAAGTGTTCCCTCTGGTACAGATATGACTGTGCTTTGTAGAAACAGAGCCAAGCCAGAGCTTGCTACCAGGGAAATCTTTCCTGGGGAGGTTGTCCCATATTTTAACATAAAGAATTTCTGCTAAGAACTGCTTGTAACTATCCAAAAATTATAGAGGGAATCACAGAGGAAAATCCTGTAAAATGGATTTAGTTCACAGATTAAAGCAGATAAAAAGGAAGTATATTATAACTCTGATGGAGATCACATCTGAGACATTCCCTCTATTGTGCACAAGATGCAAAATTACAAGCTTTCAGGAAAAAGATAAGTCCTTAACAACCACTTCATGAATATCTCAAATCTCTTTATAACCAGGAAAAATTATAAAAAGATTGAAGCATTTTTCTGTAGTTATAAGATTCTCCTTCTCCCTTTTTAAAATGGCCATCCATAGGATGCATGCCATATACCTTTGGATTCCCAGCAGTCCTACTAAGGAGAGCACTGCTGTGGACCAGGTTTGGCCTCTAAGCAATGAGGCTCTGACATACAAGAGACTGATGAAGGGCTGGAGCTGTTGTTTGCTTTTACAGAAGCTTACAGGCACATGGGCTGCAGTGCTGAATGTCCCCATCTAAAACTTTCCCTGAAGCCATCAGTATACACCATATACTTCACCTCCCTAGATATGCTGGCATGACAAAACTCCTGCCCCTGAGTGCAGACCATCAGTAGCTGTCTTGTAACTCACAGGGCAGCCCAGATACCCAAGCAGTTGTACCAGCTATACCTGAAATTATGTGAGTCAATCCCCACAGCTAGAAAAGACTTTCCCCCCACCCCTTTTTTTAACCCACCTCTCCTCCTTTGTGTGGCTGTTTCCAGGGAAAGGGGAGGAAAGAGGACAACCTTACCTAGTCCCTACTGTGAGGACTGGGCACTGAAAAAAGTGGAGAGGAGTTGTAGGCAAGACTCAAGAACTGAAGCCTGGGATCAAACAAAATTATATATTATATACAATTATATACACTTTATAATTATATACACTTTATAATAAGGAGTGATCCTGGTAGAACAAATACACCACCTTCAAGTGCTGGAGTTACTTGAGCTGCAAAACTGAATTGAAATAAAATCCACAGTAAAGGTTTCCACAGTGCTAACATGGAGATGAAAGCTTTGCAAACAACAACAACTACATGCTGTCAAAGCCTTCAGACTTCAAAAACATGAACCTTGGAGCAAAAGGGAAACATAGGTTTCTTGAGTGCAGAAAATTTCTCTAGTAAAACATGTAATCTAGTGGCTATCTAATCACTCAGTCATAAAAATTAAGGTGTACATATTTTAAGCGCTTAAAACCAAGTTACTAGAATCCCCCTTAAAGTTAAAGAAATATTATAATGAAATTCTGTTAAACACGAATTTACCAAGATCTGTGAGATTTTCCCGTCTATCTTAAAGAATCCCAGTATTAAGGCCAACTCATACACTAATTTGACAGGTAAGGTTTAAGAGGATGTTTACAAATAGCCACAAATTTTTGAATTCAATTATCTAAACTAGAAATTAAGATTTCAAGAGATGCACTATGTTAATAGCATTTGACCTACATGTAGCGAAACAAAACACAGTATGAATGCTGAGTATTAGCTGACAGCTTATGGACTATTAATTACTCCTAAGAGTCAGTTTTGAAGGAGCAGTCAAATGAGGAGTAAGATCACTGGAACAATTGGAGGAAAAGGGCCACATTTAAATAAGTTAATTATACCTAGGGTGTAAGAGTGATCTTCACTTCCATCTACTTGCATTCAGGGCCTTCTACAAAGTAGTGAGTTTTCCATTTGCAGAATGTATTCAGTCCCCAGCAAGCTCTCAAACATTGAACCTCACTGTTCAACTACATTATTAATAAAATTAGAATGTTTTCCCTAATTTTAAAGGATAAACAAAAGAATTGCAATCGCAAAGGAGGCAAGTTAACACTGTTGCACTCACTCTGCAGTAATTATTACTCTATAGTTGTATAGATCTGAAAAAAAACCTACCCTGAATTCCTTACAAGCATTGGGATTCATAGAGGAAAGAGGGAATATTAAATAATGTGGATGATATACAGTTTTAGGGTGTTTGCTGTTTTTTTATTCAGCAGAGCTGTCCTTTGCAAAAGTCATCCTTGTGCAAGGATCTGAGCAGTTTGGTTACACCAGACTAGACTGATACACTTGGTCTTAAGAAAAACCTATCAACACAAACCTGCTGTTTTCTAGAAGCCTGGACTCAGTTTTGATGCAACCTCTTTCTTATACTCTGAACAGGCACTGCAAATATTTAATATTTGAATGTATGTCTCAAGTTGTGTTTCATTGCTGCTCCATAAGTAGCTGCACAAGCCAGCCTCTGCTGAAAGTACTATAACTCTCCACAGCAATGTTTCCCTGAACATTAATAAAAACAACCTGTAGCAGTAAAATTTAAGAGTAAAGGTGAAGAATACTGCAGAGCATAGAGAAGTTGTATGCCATTAGCCACTTCAACTTTTACTGTACAACAAATTATGTTCCCTTATCAAAACAACTCCTTCTCCTTAAAAAACCTTAAAATTTAAATTTTTTGACATTTAAAAAGCCAGTACTGTTAAAAATAAGGGAAGTAGGAGTGTAAATCCCAGTATACGCCTGTATGAATGCACACTTCATTCTGATTTTTCACTGATTCATAGCTAAATACTCAGCTCAACAGAAGGGGAATTAGATTTTTAGGCACTGAGGGAAAGAGTACTTCAGTGCTTTGCTATTGACATGGAAAGATAGAGGAGGCGGTGTAAGAGGAACTAAGAAATCTTGGTTATTCGCCTGTTGAATATTTAGGGAGCCACAGATCTTGAAATCCTTGCTCATTGCATCTGGATAAGAATGAACATTCTATTCATAGCTAAGGATAGCAATAAGATGCAGAGAGCAGTAGTAAAATACTGCTCGAACAAGGGGAAACTTTATTTTGAAGCCTTTGAGGCACTCACCCTTCGCATGAGATCAGCAGCTGTGCATGACAAGCAGCACCAAATCAGGGCTGCCCAAAGAGCCTGCATGGGTAGCCCAGACATGTAGCAGGGCTGCCCAGACACCAAAATGAAAAACAGGCAGCTGAAGGAAGGGTAGCCTAGCTGGGAGGCTGGATGGACACAAGGACCAGTGGCCAGCCATTGCCAGGTCTTCTGCAGATGGAGGGGAACAGTGAGCCAGGAGAGGTCGGGAGAGATTTCTGAGGGAACTTGATCTGTGCTTTGTAGGAAGGGACATTGATGAAGTCTCCAGCTACTGTGGAAACAATGTGTTCTAGAGATACTTGCAAAATGAGGGGCATAATGAAAGCCATCCACAAAAACCTCAACAACAGCATTTAGAGACAAGCTGTATCATACCCAGGTCAGAGAAGGGAGCAAATAGGAAGATCAGGATCCCAGGTCAGTAGCCTCACAAGAGCAGCTTACCAGTGCAAGGGAATATAGGATGAACAAAACTGAGAAAGATGGAGAAACAGTAACTGAAGCTTTAGAAGTCACCTAATACACACTCCCTTATAACCATGTACCCTTACTCATGCCACACCTCCTGATGCTTTGATTTCAGGGAGATAGAAACAGCTCAGCATGCTTAAACAGTCATATACCAGAAGCCTCGAAGCCAGAAAATACAAGACAACACTGACAACACTATTTTCATCATCCAGATGCTCAAAAGCAGGGGAGCAGAGTGGAGAATCAGAAGCATGACAGACAAGACCCTCTAATAAACACAGCAGAGCTGTGCTCAGCACAGAGGTGCTCCAAGATAGTCTTCAACATGAGTCAGACATAAATAAAGGTGGGCCTGGTTGCACATATTCTACTATAAAGACAGGTTCTTAAATTATGAATAAAGACCACAAGACACAGGGCACAGCATCCCAGAGGAGATGAGAAATATTTAAATGCCAAGAAAATAAATGCAAAAGCCCAAACCACCCTCTTCTCCTGTGAATCTAGAAGCCAACTTCCCAATAAGCAATGAGAATGTGTCATAAACTCTAAATAAAACATGGACACTGAATGTGGAGAACAGGCTTCTGCACCAACACAGCTCCTGGAAGCACTACAAACCCCCTTTCTGCAGACTTACTGCTCCAAACTGCAAGGCAGGAGAAGCCGAGGACATCACAGGGGTTTTTTGCTTTAAAGAGAGAAAACGCTCCATGCATTGGGGACCTTTTACCAACATTTAATGTCTTTGACTTTAAAAGAATGTGAGAGTTTCAGACTAACAGGCTGCCATATTGTCCCCTCCAGGACATCACAACATCCCTGGCAGCAGGGCTGACAACACTAGAGGAGCTGCTGCCAGGCGCAGAGGCAAGCTTAGAAGCCTGAACACCCTTGGCTAGTATTTAAAGTCTAAACACTCTGTACCACCCCAAAAATACATGCAAGCATTTGGCCATTCTGCCACATAGCAACAGCAAAATCACTTTTCTCTCTGCTTACTTGAGAGCATGGTTAACTTTCAAATCAGCACAAATAGTAAGCTCAGTTATGGCAGAAAAAAATTATGGGATGGGGTAACATGGCTGAATGTGCTGCAGCAGCCTGTGGAAAGCAATACCCCATGAGGTCTGGCAGCAGATCAAGACCAGTCACTTCAGTTGCTTTTCAGATTATATAGCTTTGTGAAATTATTTTGGTAATATTCAGCCTTCTAAAAACCTCTCTATGGAAAGTGGTCTTTTCCAGTCCCTTATTGTTGAGCTCTTACCCACCAGTGCACAGTGTGCTACTGTAGTTGTGCTGGCTTCCATGCCAGCAGCACAGTAGTGGTACATGCTGCTGAACCAATGAGACCAACCCAGAACACAAGGAATGTCTCCCTTTCCAGCCTCCTCTTTAATTTTAGTGCACACACAGCTCTGCTGCCAGGGCAGGCCATGCCAGGCAGATATTTGATTTGTAAACAGACACTCCAACATGCTCATCTTAGCTGCAGGCTCCAACTTATCTGCTGTTATTCCCAACTAGCATGCAGGAAAATTTCTGCATATAACCTTATCTACGATAGTGAGCTTTCACAAGAAAAAGACAGGTAGTTGAATACATTTTGATGACCATATTAGTTTTTCCTTGAAGAAGTGGGGGAAAACCCAACCCAGACTTTCCCCTTGTCACCCTTCAGCCCAGTTCTGAGGTGTTCAGGAACAAAAAAGCACAATTAAGCAGACACACTTTGCCTCTGCACACTACAACATGCAGAGGGTGTGCCCTCTTTGTGGTTAATGAAGGCTCTCATGCCTTCCAATATGATAAAGGAATCACCTCAGGGTTAACGCTCTAAAAATATGAATAGATGGTGACAAGGAATCGTGCAAGCTTTATTTCTTGCATTGTCTCCCACCAGGACAATGCAGGGCACTCCTTAACCTGTATCTGCAATAGCTATCACGGAACAGTTCCTAAAGCACACACCAGGCATTATCACAGACAGACTTAACTCCGAGAAATTACCTTGGACCCTCCTTTTCCTGGCAGCCATTTCAATACACAGTCCTAGATATCCAATTTCAGTCAACTGGCATCTTCTAAGGTTAAATTTATAAAGTGGTTCATTTAACGTTCATTTCTGCATGCTCAGAAACAGACAAGACAGATTTCACTTTCAGTTTGGATGGTATTTTTTTCCTTGAACCTTTCAGAAGAATCCTCACAAGAATGAACATTCACAAAAATGTCAGCAACCTACTTCTAGATAAGAAAATGACCAGGCCTTCTGGACTGATGGACCAACTGCTCCACTCTCAATCTTTCCCTTGAAGTCATCTCAATGCTAACTTATAGTGCTTTTTTAATGGTTTTTTTCCTTCCATGAGTCTTGACTGAAACTAGAGGACAAAATTTCCCCTCAGTACCTTGTATGTGAAAGGATCTAACACAAGACAACCAAACAGTGGGCTTTCCAGGGGGAATCAAAAATCACTTACTCCCCTTGTCCTCCACCTCACCCTTACCCATTTTGGGTTCTTTTAAGTAGAAAAATTACATATTTTCTTCCCAATATCCCGCTAACAAAGAAATTCTGATGTGACAATGATACAGAACCAAGTCTCTGAACAACAATGCCTGTATGAGATTATGCTTCTTACTGTTTTGGCTGCATTAAAACTCCTGTTAAAATCTTCAGTGCCTGTGGTATTTTTATATCTTCAGAGAAGAAATGAGGAAATAACTCAAGAGATCTCTGTCCAAATTCTGGGAAAAGGAAGCCTGATTTATCTGCACTCTTGACTACATCTGTGACTACATGTTACATAAATACTTGGTATAATTTTATAAAAAGACAACAAATAACCATTACCCACTTCCTGTCATCTGTTTCTTGTTATGGTACAGGTAACACATTCAGCTGGCTTTTCATCACAGGAGAAATGCTAAAAGCAAGCTTTAACAAGAAAAACATGAAGCTGGTGAAGATACTGGTCATATTAACCATGTCAGTAATATGTACTCCTAAGTAATATTGGGATATGGAATATTGTTCTCCTAGAAACCTCTTAGAAAAACATTCAAATTAGTTTTGTGGCAGATGTAAGTCTGACCAAATCCATCCTTGGGATAACTTAAATTTGTTCATAGAAGTGGTCCAGCCCCCCATTTCTCTCCACACTCCTGCACAGGTCTTCACTGCCACTGCTAGGGATGTGGACGGCAGCTGCTTGTGCTTGAATGCATACAGCTAACTATATACTTTTTCTAGAAGTTAGAATAGTGTCCTTCTACTGTGCATAAATGCATATCCACACACACAACATACTATACATATTCATTCATACCACTCCCACTTGCAGGGTAGCAGGACTCAGCATGGAAGAGCAAGCTGACTCGAGAAGCTGCTTCAGGCATAAAAACACAGGTTGTGGGATGCGTTCACAGCACACACGTCTCAAAGAACTCTGCACAGCATCAGCATAGGATGAATATTGGTCACTTCACTCACAACTGGTTCATTTAAAAAGTGACCTCTCAAAGTCTGGTAGGACATATGGAATACTGTTTACTGAATTCAGCATCTTCTAATAGCATTGTGTTTTATTATTATAAATACAGTTCAAGTGGCCTCCTAAAGGTATTCATAGCTAAATACTCTGCAGGCAAAACAGAAAAAATATGACTAGAACTCACATCAGCAGCTGAGTGTAGGCCTACCAGGTACAGTTTTACAACACCAAAAATTACTAATTTAGGAAAATATGTACAGCAGCCATACAGTACACAATAGGCTTTGTGCACATCTTTTTATAAGACAGAAACCCTGTACTCTGAGACCTGAATACTGTACTTTGGACATGTACACACCCTGTACTTGTGTTCCCTTATCTCAGTATTGAGGCACCTGTGGTGTTTTCCCCACAGACAGTATTTTGAAGAGGACAAAGCCAACATGGACATACAAAGCTGCATGCACAGAATATTTGCTTTAAGTTCAAATGCTTTACTGGCCTTCAGTACCTGCTGAAGTCCAGTCAACCCAACCACCAGTGCTCATGCTACAGTGGGACTGCAGCTGGGGACCAAATCTAGACCTATCCCCATGACAACTGCAGCTACCTGGTGTCAGAACCAAGACTAGTCTGATGCATTAGACTGAAGTTGGTTTTGATTTTTGGTGGGGTCCCCAGATTCTTTAAACAGTTATACAAAACAGCATCACTAGAGCTATTCAAGGTTTAAACTCCAGGTCATTTCACCCAGCCTAAGGCCCAATCATCTACACCTCAGTGATTTCAAGTCAACCTTTGAATCTGTACAGTCAGAGTACAGATGAATTTGACAATCACCACTTCAGATATCCTTCCCATATCACCATGGATTTTATACTTATTAAGACTTCTACCATTTCACAACAGGTACTGAAACATTTTATGCACTTGAAGAGTTTCATCTTCATGAAAGGCAGCAGAAAGATTTAATGCCCTTAGGTCTTTCTTGCTCAGGTTTTACTTCTCCTGCTGGAGATACTCTCAGAGTTCCCATATACATCTTACAATAGCACACAAAGAGCAAATCCAGGCCTCCAGAGAGACACTTGGATAAAGAGACTAAGATGACAGAAGTAGCAGAGAGGAGGATGTTCATTTCAAAGGAGGTGGCAGTGTGAAATAAAGTAAAATATCTACAGCCATTCAACTCAGCGCTGGGAGAATATAATCTGTTAAAAACTCTTGTCTCTACAAATATAATTTGATATATCAGTAACTGTTGTAGAGTGAACCTATATTCATCAAATCCTTGAATAAATTTCATTTTTAAATCATTCAAGAAACTCCAGAAAATGAATGCTTAGATTCTGCACTTCATCATTCTCTATTGCTTTAGAAACAGTACCAAGGTGTTTGCAAGCTCCTTAGTTTTGTTCTCAGTTTGAGCCAACTATGAAGTGTATGTTATGCAGCATTAAAAGACAGAAATAGGGTCATAAAGCAAAATATCATTTGTTAATATAAATCTGTACATGAGTGCATAGGGACAAAACATCCATATTTCATATAGTTCACATACTGGGGAGCAAATAAGTACAGCTGTGCAAACACATTTGCCCTTTAAATGCAAAATACGTAAGGAAAAAAGCAGTATTACAAGGATTTTTTTTCTTCCCTTTAGTTTTTCCAAATCTACTTTCTATTGTGTTCTTAAATGGAAATTAAAAGCATTGTAGAATTATCAAATAGGTGTGCAGTGATTTGAAGAAAAAGGGATAAGTTCTAAAGTTGGTGGATGCTAAGGGTACATGGAGCTGATTGAAGCTGTAAATAGAAAAGATAGCAAAGGTTTTGTTTAGGGGTTTGAAGGCTGATATTTTTTACATAAGATTTTTGCCTTTTAAAAAAAGCCTCTAAATATGGGAGTGGAAGCCAGCCATGAAAATCAGATAGAGTAGTGCAGAACAAGTGACAACACAAGACCTCCTTACCAATCACAGCAGTGCCACAAACACAACAGCGACAACCTGAATTTGTAACAGAGGTGCATCAAGATGCAATAGCACAAACTACAAAATATCTTAATTCTTAGCCATAATCAGCTTTGGAAAAAAGAAGTTCTCAATAAATTTTCTTTTAAAAGTTTGAGGAACACTTGCAATTTCAGCTTCAAAGCTCTGAAAAGGTTTAACTACAATATGTAAGTACACATCACCCCCAAGCAGTGCTGTGAGCATACCAGCCAGGAAATAATCTGTATGCCTGTCCTTCATTTGTTACACCACAAAGAAAGAGCAGCCATCGGTCACCCTAAACCTTTCAATACACACTCATTTTCTGCCCATTAGAGAGAAGGCAAATGGTTCAAGTTCTGGAGCTACCAACTGCAAGCTTAACTAGAACCATAATTACAAAATTCCAAGTGGTAAATTATGTATGGAGAGGCTGAAATATTCTGGGGTTTTGTGTAAAATACAATCACCTCTTTGCACTGGCCAATAATAATAAAAACTGAATAAATGCTCCATTGTATATACCTCTGAACTACCCCATGGAAATATAAGTTGTGCTGTTGCAGTGGTTACAAACCACCAATCAGCTCCAAAAAAAGACTCAGTTTTCTAACTTGGATGTTAAAATTTAAATTCTGTAGTCCAGAACAAACCAAGCAGCAGAAAAGCTCAGCATCCCTGCCCTTCCCAGCAGAGATAAAAAATATTCTAGACCCTCAAAAGTGTGTCTGATCTTGCTTATTTGGCTTCAGAACATCAAACCCTCACAATAAGTATACTGGGGTTTCTTTTTTTTTTCCAGTGTCAGCTGCTAAGTAAACAGCATGGTTCTCTACAAGGCATCACCAAGAAGAATTGTATCTGTGCAAACTTTAAATATGCAGGCAGCTATACAAACAGCACTCATGCACAGCTCCAAATCTAATAATGAGCAGGCAGTTGTAAGTCTGTACAAAGCAGTCCTCGCGAGGATACGGCCATCTGTGTAACAACTGCAGCGCACGGTACTGCTGTGGCGTGTCATGTTCCTCCCTCATTAGAAACACCAGCACAAAACCATGCATGTGAAGCACACGCCTGTTTACAACAATAACTTCCCCAGAAAAGCTCAAAAGACTGCAAAACTGGTGACAAGATAGTGCTCTTCAGCCTCACAGCTGTATGAAGTGTTGTGGAAATCAACTCATGCCTTGCAATGCTCGTCCCTGCAGAGGAGGCTGAGCTCCCAACACACACAAGCAGAAGCAGACCTCAGAGCTTCCATTCAGGAACACCTGGGAGTGGCTGCAGCAGGCAGAGCTGCCCTTTGCACTGTACCTCAGAGCATGTGAGCAGCAAGAACAGAGAGCCTGCCTTGTAACCAAGAGAGAGGAGGGAGAAAGCCTAAGGTGGGAGCCAGATGTGCACCTGCAGCTTCACCAGCTGTAGCCCATGTTCTCCTGCACCATGTCTCCACACTGCAGCTCTGGCCAAGCCAGGGGCACTCGATGCAAAAGCCATAGCACATGGTAACAATGGGGCGAGAAGCTGGAGAGGGTGGTTGACCATAGAACTCACCAAGTGAGTCCAGGCACTGCTTACAAAGCTGTGCAGCCACTCCACCAAGGGTGTCAACCTGTTGGATACCAACAGAGGAAACCCTTTCATGCTTAGATTTTGTTTTTTAAGCTGTGTTTCTTCTCCTTTTTGATTGTTGCTTATGAGCTGTGAAAGACTTCATTGAATTATATATTTTCATGCATCATGAATCACGTTCCTCCCCTTTTCTTTGTCCCAACCACAGGCCGTTTCTGCAACTGACTCAAAAATGCAGGGACATGCATTTCTCTCATACAACAGGGTTTTCAGAATTATTCATGATTTAGAAATGCACAGCTTAATTTGTACTGCTTTACAGCCTGGTCTCTGTCTTTTAAAGCCGTGTAACTTGTTCTTTATAGTGGCTCAAGCTGGGAAAGAAACTAAGCGCAGCTTGCAAACTCCTCAGTTCTGCTTCTAAAGCAATAGAGAATGATGAAGTACAGAGACAAACATTCATTTTCTCAAGGATCTCAGATTATTTTAAAGTGAAAGTCACTCAAGAGTTTTGTGGATATAAGCACCAAGGAATTCCATGCAACACCAAGTGTTTCTGTAAGGCAGGTTACCGTGCAAGCCCTAAGAGCTAGTCTGTTTGAAAGGGCAATCATTTTGGTATAAGCCAAATTATCTTTGCAGAGCCAAGGCTCCCTGCAAATGCTGCTTCCTGGCACTGAATCTCTGAGTATTCCCTCTACCTGACTAGTCCCATGAGGTTTTTCTCCACAGCACTGGTCACTCTCCATATGCCACCGCTTGAAAAAACACAAACTGCTCTGAAGGCTTCTGCAGCACAGAAGCAAGAGTCCTCCAAAGCCCACAAAACATGACCTCCAAGAAACAGCTGAAAGACTTGCAGTCATACCAGCTGCAAGAGAAAGGCCTCTAGCCTATGTATGTATGAGGAAGTGGAGAGAGAGGGGGGCACAGGGAATTTCTCCACCTAGAGCAGCAGACCTGCTGAGTTGTAAGCTGGCTACCACAGTTAGCAGCTGTAACCACACCAAGAGAACAGAAGGCTGATTAGCAAGGCCATATGAAGAGGCCATGAGATAGACTACTGCTCCCTCATCAGCACCACCTTAGCAAAGCAAAGCCCTGCCCTACCAAAATCAGTGCTTGCTCACATCTCTTACACTTTCACACCCTGTCCCTGGCCCACGGATGCTGCTCGCTCAGCCAGCCCCACACACATTTCCGCTGCTGCAGAATTTTCAGGGCTGCCAGACCAACACGTTTCCTCTGCCTGGGCTGGGGGGTGAACAGAGTCCTTGCTCACACAGCAATCACACCCAGCACTGTCCCCCACTCAGAGCCTGCTTTGCCTGTGCCATCCTCACACCACTGCCACACCACATGGCACAAGCACGCTGGGAGGACAGTCTAGGGCAAACCCACCCATTTCTTTTGGGCAGCAGATAGAAAGACACACAGGTTATTGTACGCTCTTACTGTAAAGGTAAAGCAGGGGGCAAAGGAAGCAGGGAAAGGAAGGAAGCTACATTAAGCTTTCAGTTAGTTAAATAAATCTGTCTTCCCCTCCCCTTCCCCCTGGCCTCACATACCCAGCTCTGAACATCCCCACCTTCCCACACCCAGCACAGGCAGTTGTATCTCAGGATCAGGCTCCAAATGCAGGTTTTGTGCTTCAACCAGGCTGTGCTCTGAGGAATTGCTTCCTGAATGACCAGAGGGAAACACCACATGGTGTCACAGCACACAGCTCCAAAGCAAAAGTTTTGTGGAACACATCTGAGGGTGCACCCAGTGTCACGCCAGAAAAACAGCATGAAATGCTTTCAGGGGCTTAGCTTGTTCAGCTTTTTTGGAAGAAAGGTATGACAAAAGCACAGTCAAAAATAGACCAGCTTTGGCTAATATAACTGATTATTCTTTTAACAAGGTCTCAACCACATCTGATGTGGTTTCAGTAATGGTGACAACAACCAGGACAGAAGACAGCAATATGACTTCACAAGCTGAACAAGTGCTTAAAATACTCAATAAAGCACAAATATAATAAAGGGCACAGATGCCTTAAACAGGCCAAAACCCACCTCTGCTGTCTTTCAGTGATATAAAAAGTTACCGAGAGCATTACAGATATGCTGCCCAACTTTGCTTGTACACAGAAGAAATAAAATTGGAAGCTTTATGTATTAGATTAGGACACAAAAAAAAAACCACTCCAGAACACCTCTTGAGTGAAAATGTGCCTATTTGAATGATTGTTTAAATAAGGGAGTGACTCTTTAAACAGCTAGGAAGCCTGCGAGTTTGTGGCAATGTCAAACTGCCCTATTTTTAGCATTGTGTGTCAAGGGCACATGCCTAGAAAGCGCTTTCACTGCTTCAGCAATTTACAGGAAAAACAAGGTAGACAAGCACATGCTTATTTACAAAGAGATGAGCCCAAATCTTGTGTGTGAATAATCACATGGGACTGCTTCAGTTTTACAGGGTGACTCACCCGGGCAGCATCAGGGCTCCTGACAGAGCCCCAGAGCTCAGCGCTAGTGGAAGGAAATGGCTGCATAGCACTCAAAAATCCTGAAGCAGCACGAGAGGGGCTGGGCAGTAAACTGAAAGCTAATGGACTACATTAATGTTTTTCAAGTCAAAAAAAAGTCTTTCAGATAGGCACAACGATAAAGGGTCTACAAAAAAAAAAAAAAGTGAGCTGCTTTCAAAGACCTTACATTCCCCACTGGTTTTCTATTTTAGGTTCTACATATGACTAATTTTCAAACTTTTCAGTACCTCTAGCATCAGCTGTTCAAAAAACACTCAGAAAAATGTTTCATCACTGGATGAAAGCATGTACAGCCGTATAAAGGAAGCAAGAAGTATTAATCCTGCCCACCATTTCTACTGTTATTCAAGACTTCCAAAACTCTAACACTGTGCATAACACCATAAAGTCATGCTTTACCAGGTAGCTTTCACTTTTTAATAGGAAAAATTATCAAACAAAGGTTTCGCCAATACATATAACAGCTGACCCTCTGCTTTCAATTAATACTTATATACCCACTACTGTCTCTAGCCACTGTCACAGACAAGTCTACTGCATCTCCCACTATCAAGTGTCCTTTATTTGAAATATCAGTTGAGTTGTTTCAAGCAAATTCTTTACTGCAAGGCATTGACAGACTCACTGAGCATCTTTACACTTAGCTAATAAGCTTTGCAGCGAGGAAGACAACAAGGACTAGAAGATGCACAATTCCAGAAAACTGAATATAAACTCCCTCGTTCCCCATTCTAGTGGCATGGAGGCACCACAAGAGCTGTGCTTAGACCATTTACAAGCAATTAAACAAATCTTTGGTCAGCAGCAAGGTCAGATCTCCAAACCTTCACCAACTGCGTCAGAAAGCTAGCACAGCCATATGTAAACAAACAGAACAACTATGAACCACTGCATTGCCTGAAAACACAGCAATAACCAAATAAAATAAGATTTTAATAGTACCAATGTATGTGCAAGATAAGCAGCATTCTACCTAAGGTTACAGAAGGGTTTCTGTGCCCAAGAGTTTTATTTTTCAAAGTTATGTGCATGCCTATCCCACTGAAAAACCTCACAACTTGGTATATGGTCAAGGTGCTAATTAACAACCCATGGTATGCTCTGCTCATTCTGAACACAAATACGAAAATTAGCTGCCAACTGGTCTCCAGAGTACTAGTGGAAGAAGTCATTCATCTGTTACAGGACTGAAGTCAGAAACTGGAAGAAAAGCAACCTAGGTCAGTTTTCTTGAGTTTTTTAATTGCATAGAAAAATCTTCACAGGTATGCTGACTTCAACACCCATTTTCACTAGTTTGAGAAAATACCTTAAGCTCTGTTTAAGAAGTCAGCAGAACTTTCAAGAGTATCTCCTTTTAAAACTCTCATAGATAATGAGACACTTAAGTGCTATGTGCTGATCAGCATGGTTCATAGACTAACCCCAACAGCAAATACATGCGACAGCTACATCCAGAGTTATCCATACAGAGATCAGGAAAGAAGACAAGGTCAACTAGCAAACAGGTCCGAAGGCAGGAAGAGATGGCACAAGATGTGGTTACACATTGCTCTGAAGGGTTAACAGAATGACAAAGTTGCTATAACAGCCTCATACGGCCTTGGCTGATGAGACTGATGTGCAAACTGTGCTGTTCTTAGGACAGTAAATAAGGACAGCACTGGACCACTGTGTAAAATTCCTGTTGCCAGCAAAGCAAGAAAACAAATACAGCTTGGAACTGGGGCGGTGGGGGGAGGAACAGAGTGGAAACGTATATGCATCTCTTTTTGGATGCATTAGTAAATAAGGTGTTGAGAAACAGAAATCCCACTGATTTTCCATAGGAACAGATGTTTGCTTAACACTACCTCACTTTCAAAGCTTGCTCATAGAGAATACATCACACAAAACATGCTGCTAAAAAAATAAGGGAAAACAGAACAAAACAAAAGACAGTTCCCAGTTACTGTGTCAGGATAAGCAAAGTAGGACATGGACCCAAGCCCCATACTGCACCTTCTCTCCTAAATATGATTGTACTCCAGTGCTACTACTCAGGTGATCTGTGTAAACCACAGGTGACGTTTCCACAAATTAACCCAGCACAGCTGCTTTGTGAGTATCTGCACTGCTGAAATTCAGAGACTCAAGTCTAAAGATTTGTGGATGTTCTACTGCTGAAAATTTACCCAGCTAAACACTACAGTCCAGGGGTGAAGGGTGCAGGTAGTCTGCCCTCCAAGCTCAATTAATTACTAACTGGGTTGCCCCATGTTGACCTCAAAACCTTGATCTCAGGTATGGCATGTGGCTACCTTTGTTCTTTCCCCTCTCTCCCAGTCATGCAAAGCACAAATTTTATCAGCCCAGGCCAACTTTAACCCTCAGTTCCAACCAAAGTCTGCCTGCACCACCGCCTCTCCAGCTCTGACCCTCTGGGATTGCCTCATCCAGCAGGGTTTTGCACATGGGATCCAAACTGCTCAGTCAGTGCAGCACTCTGTTGGGAAGGGGACCAGGGACAGCAGGTGAGTCTCAGGGAAGAGAAGCAGCAACAAAGTTAAAAAGCATCAGGGAAGAAAAAAGAAAGTAAGGGGAAATAGGTATATAACAGCTGGAGGCATCAAGGTTATGCTTATGCTCAGGGTTGTTTTTTATCACTTTGCCTCAAAATATCAAGTAAGTTAAATTCTTCATTCTGAAATAATTTGCCTAAAATGAAAGCAAAAACTGTTTTAAAAACACTGTCTTATTACAAAATGCAACAACCTTTCACTGGCATTTGTTAAAACAGTGTCACACCGAGTGTCCATCTAGTCAATAGTTTGCTTAAAAATCATAGGTCAGTGTTTCTAATCTAACAGCAGTAATATACTACAGTGTTATTCAAGGCAAATGTTTTATTTTAAAACTTTAGTTAATAATTCTAACTCTTCATCAGAAGTATGTGAAAGTGTTGTTACCTTTTTTTTTCTTTCAGGTGAGCAAAGGGTCTGACAGAAGGATCATCCAAAATCATGTACATCTTTTAGATAATGGAAAAGGACTATGGATTTCAAATCCTGATTATACACACATGAAGAGGCAAGGCTGAGAAAAGCAGACTGGTTTAGAACCTCCCACGAGTCACTGAATTTGGAGTTCCCATTACTTTAAGCCCAGCCTATCTTTAGAATTAAGTTCTGCTAATTGGAAGATGTAAAAGCAACAATTTTACTAAGAGACACATTGCTCAAGTGCAGAACACACCTCGATTAGTAGTTTTTCCTGCAACTCCATGCATAGACAAGTTTTTGTAGTAAAATGGACAGGAAATGACACTTTGAAATTTAAATACATTACTTTTTTATCAGTGTAACTTAGTTCTTATATTTATGCATATTTCAGGAGACATGCATACTGTTCTTAAGTCCAATACTCTCAGTAAAGTGCTAAATAAAACACAGTGATTTATATAATGAATCATAAAAAGAAGCTTCACTCTGAAGAACTAGTATATAAGATACAGAGCTTTAAGTCTTCTAAAACTTAATGACTGCAAATTTTTTTCTTCTTAAGATTACTACCAGTGTTCAAAAAGAGGAATTTTCTTGCATATAATGGAATTGGCCAACCAAGAATTACTGAGGTGACACACTTAAAAAGTTAGAATTACCCTGGGTTTTAATCATAACTTCAATACAGTAGGAAGATATGATCTGGTACTGTAGCAAATATCAAAATTTACCATCATTTTGACATCACCTTCATTATAGCCCTTCTTTAAAGCTGTACCTTTAGTTGGCTATCCTGACATCATTATTTCCCAGTTTGTTACCACTGTATTAAAGGCAAAACCAAAACCAGTGAGGTAAGCAATCACGGTTGCACTGCAGAGAACTCTTAGGATTCCACTGAAAGTAACTCCCAAAATAACTTAAAAATAAAACCGCACATGCACAAAAATAGCTCTGACACAAACAACCAAGTTTCATTTTTACTATACTTCTTTTAAACTATTAATGAGTCATCACTTAAATCACTAGTTATGCTTATAACAAATTATTCACACAGTAAACTAGAATTCATAAAATGAGACCGTATATATTTCATATACCATCTTTTTTTTTCTCCATTAAACTAATTAGAGACACAGGAATTCACTGATTTGCAGGAGGCAGTGTTGATTTTTTTTTTTTTTTAGATTAGCACTTTGAAGTGTATTTACCACAGAATTTGTGTTTCACCTCATGGCAAAAGTTCAATGTCTCCTACTTACTTAGCCTACACAAAATTTTCCTCTTTACCAGAAAGGTTTTCCACCAAAAATGAGACCAAGAAAGATTGTGGTGTAGCTGAACAACATAAAATGCAATTAGTGGTAAAGTCTTTGTAGGTTGTGTCATTTCATATTCTTTCCGTGCCTTCATGGGGCAGCAAAGGCTTCATTAGAACACACTCCAAGCAAAGACTGACTCCTGCAATCACTGCCCACTTTGATTAGTCTTAATCTTAGTGGAAGCTCAGCAATTTTCACTGATTGCTTGTTTGAGGGACTTGCGATTTGCGCAATGTTTATTTTGGGCCGTCACTGAGGGCGGGGTGTAGCCAAATGGGCAGTCTCCCAACCCAGATCACACAGAATCCGGCACTCGCACTCTAGGAACATCTCAGCCTCAGCCAAACCCAGGGAGCCTGTCTGTGCTGGGAAGGGTTGCGCTCGGCAAGACCCACCCAGAGGACTCTTGTGAGATGGAAACGGCCTCTCCACACCCTGGCAAACCCCACCAAAGCACAGCCCAGAGAAAGCAGGAGAGGGTGGTGGGGACAAACTTTGTAATGAGGTATCACAGGTCACAAAGTGAGGAGCATGTTGCAATGTGATGTCCCCCAAGAACTGTAAGAAGCACCTATGAACTGTACAACGCAAAGTGGACTTATCATGAACAAGAGGGAACAGTGCACAACACTTCAGGAATATTTTAAAAAACCTGTATTCTTCTCCTAAACCAAACTAGAAAATTCAAAACCACAAATACCTTTACTTATGGTGGACTTCCATCCACACAGAAACCCTGGTTTTGCTAAATCAATGAAATATGCAGGACACACACTAAAGAGCAAGAGCCCTGCTCATTCAAGTGTCCCTGATGATCCCAAAATGGACTTTAATGTGGAACACACCACTTCCAGTGCAAGTGGTATGCCTCATGGTAGCTGCATCCAATAGGGTCAGTATGACCCTGTGGGTTGTATATTTTGGGTGACAGCACATGTCCAATGTTCTCAGTGAACAGTTTGATGAAGTAGCTATTAGAAATAAGAAAAATTTAACATTAAGATATATTCCAAAGCTATTCTGTGTATCTTATGTCAGAAGAAAACAGGAAGAAGTTATGTCTTTTAGTTTCCCACATTTCTCTCTAATATTCCATTTTCTTGCCTCCTGAAATAAAGATTGTGAAAGGCCAGGCTGATTAATAAATTTGACAGATACACAACAGAGGACACAACAGCTACAAAAGCATGGGACTGCAGAAAAGAGCAAAGACCATGTCAATGACCCCCTTATGACTGCAGCTGGAGTCAAGCAGCAGGATTTTCTTAAACAGCATTGCTACATCTGGATTGCTCTCCAAGGGAAATGAAAAGCAATTCTTCTACAAGATATCTGCCAGATATGCCAAAGCTACGAAAGCATGCAAGAAGTAATGATGACATGAATTGAAATTCTAGCAAAAATGAAGGAGAAGTTAATGCACCCTGGCACAACAGTTACCTCTGTTTCAGGGGACCATCACACCTTGGCAAGGAAAAACAAGCACCACATAACAATGATCAGCAGAAATTAGTTACAATCAGATGTGTAGTTAAGCAATACTAGCAGTGAGGTGAAAAAAGCAGTTTCATTAACTCAACAAGGTCAGGGAGATCTTAAAATTTGTGAACAAGCAAAGTGTTATTCAGACATTTTTGAGCAGAAGAATCAGTGTGCATGCAGAACTGCAAACTAATACCTCCAGAACTTGGTTCCAGAAGTGGTTTGCAGAACAGCATAATCCACAATCAGTTCTGTATGAAACATTTGCTGTGCTGATAATATTTATATCTGTCTTTCCCAAATTCAACTAATTCTTCTAAACTCCTAGCAGACTGTGACTTGATAGCAATGGATAGAGAATTAGGAGGTCTAAACTTACTTATGGTCATTTCCCTCCTATATATTTCACTTGCAGATTTTTGCATTCATAATGACCATGAACAGCTGAAGGAAGCCGAGTATTCTATGGGTTATAGCTTTATACACAAGATAGCCACAGCATAAAATCTTACTTTAGGATCTTGTGGGCATCTGATACACATGCTGACATTTATCAAAAGTGCAAAGATTTCTGTTACGAGCTACCACAGAATATGAAGGCTTTATATTAGGAATACCTCCTTGAGCTAGCAAATTAGAACATCCTTGCAGTTCTTGTTGTACAGATTTTTTTTTTTAAATTTAGAAAATTAATTCCAGTTTTCCTTAAAATTAAATAGAAGCAGAGATTTTAGAATTCATAGAAAGCATCCATGAAGTTGCAAGTTGCAATCTCTTAGTTCTAAAGTAATGTTGCCACATCATCCACCAGGTATTTCTTATGTCTACAAACAAACATATGTAGGCATAAAATTGCAGTGTTTCTACAATTTTAATTTTCGCACTAGAACAAGAAAAAACAAAGGGATGTGAAAACCTACTTATTTTGGTGAAAGAATACTCACAATTATATAATTCCAACTACTTATTCCTCATACTCGCCAAAAAGAATAGGTTTAAGATTTCCCACCACTTCACTTTGGGCATCTTCAAGCACTGCTGGAATGCTAACTGTCTCTGTATCCTCCAAATTTTGGCTATCAAGTGATTTGGAAAGAATGACATTTCCAGCACCAGGACAACACAAAAACTGGGAAAAAATCCACACAACAGAGATTCAAAACTCTTTAGTTCAAGCTCATGAAAGACCTTCTCCATACCAATGTAGCCAGGCACTGGTCCCTGGCAAGGAGGACAAGATGCCCTCTGTCCCCACCCCTGATCTTTGAGGGAAGCAAAAGGCCCAGGAAAGTTGTGTGTCCTACAAATCCCAGGAGGGCCTCTTGCACCCATGGAATACAGCATAGGGATGTTACCATATAGCTGCTGTGATTAGAGCATGGAGAACCAGGAGGTGGGAATCAAGAAAATAAAAGAAACTTCATCCAACAGTTAGTCAAAATGAAAGAAAAAGGGAATCCCAGAGCACTCTTATTTGCCAAAAAGGACAGGATGCTTGTCTCACAGGCTAGGAGTCTCCTTTTGGGGCAGTAAGACTTCAGGTATGAACCCTTACCCAATAATTAGCAAATCTAGAAAGCCACTGAGTAGACTGCCTACTAAAAAAACCACCAGGATGGCACACAGCACCTACACTTTTCTGCTACCACCAGTATCAGAAAGGTTACCAAGCAGGTAAGATAACAGAAACTTATTTTCTAGCTCGCTTTTTGCTTAACTTGGAGAAAGAAACCAAACTGGTGAAAAGTAAATACTTTGCAAGGAGGAAGACGGGGACTTCAAATGAGAGAATAATTCATGGACAACCACAGTGGGGTTTTTTTGAGGCAAGGTTATGAAAATGCTTGTTAGCAGGTTTTAAATACAAACAGAGAAAGGGCTGAGCTTGAGTTGTTGTTGGATTATTTGGATTTTATTTTTTAACTTTACTCCTTCACAGACAAAAATTGGGATTCAGCTCATGGTAAAATTTTCCTTTCTGATATGTAGAAATACCCCATAACTGTTCATCTGGCATCAGCCTAACAGTCTGGGAAGATCTATTTAAAAGCATTTTTTGAAGTTTAAGTAACTGTGCCCGAGATGTTAGAGCTCAACTAGAGACTTGAATTTTCAACCTTTTTATAATCTACATTTTTCTTTTGCCAAGTTAAGATGTCAAAAAGAAAAGCAGAACTAATATTCAGTACCTATAATTAACTTCCTAGACACAAATTCAATGTGATGATATCAATGTCCTGAATCCTAGTATTCAAATGATCCCTCACTTGATTATAAATTTACCATAGCCTGAATGAGAGAAAACTCTTGTGAAAGGAAATGCCTACCTTTATCTACCCTAATTAGATGAAAAAAGATAAACACTCTGAGAAGTATTTCTGTTTCCACATTAAAAAAAAAAAAAAATTCAAAATCTTAACTTTTACAACTAAGAAGCTTTTTCCATGACCCAAAGAAGTGACAGTGAACCAAGTCAACATGTTGCAGAAGTTAGTAGGTCTTTTTAGGGGCTTCCCCCCACACACACAGACCTCTCTGGCAGAAAAACTAATCAGCGCCCACTCTTATGCTTTAGACATTAGCTTTATCATTATTCATTGAAAATTTCAGACTGAAGGCAACTTTCTCTCTTACTTGCAAAATAGAAATTTCTTCTGTCCCAAACCAAATCACATGAACTTGGTTAGATATAAGAAGGCAGGAAAGACCATATTTTCTACCACATACAGAGTAGAAAATAGTCGAAGTTCTGCTGGAACAGCTGTTGATAATTTCTGGTTGTACTGACTTCTACTAAAACTAGAAATCTAAAGAGAAAAACTGCCAAAAGCCACAGCACCATGAAGATTTTTCACTCCACTAGTTACAGGGCAGTCTAGAACCTGCTTACTCCACAAATATTTTTTTGAGTCAGTACAAAAAAAAGCATATTACTTTACTTCTACTCCACCTTTTCACACAACCTGTACCACCTGAAAAGGGGCAAATTCTACTGCAAGTCAGAAGCTCTGTGGTCTTTTCACTTACATATTTGATCTGGTGGTGTTCATGTTTATTAAAAATATTTTTAAAGGTCTTAAGCACCACAGAGTTCTATGTCTGTGATTGCTTTTAACAAGGTAGTGCATGTGGGGACCCTTCCTTGTGCCAAGTGCTGCAAGGGATGGGCTTCAGAAGCAGCAGCAGGGATCTCCAACAGACACTCCTGTGCTCTACCACCAAAAACCTGCTGCCCCTCAGCCCAGCACAAACACCTCCTGCCTTGCAGAATCCTGGAGTGAACTCCAAGCAGCTTTGCATCAGCAGCCTGGCATTGCCATGAACAGGTTTTCACGTTTGCCATCACCCCAGCGCAGGAAAGACCAGAGGACCAAACAGACCTGATGAGCTTGCTCCTTAATCTCAGGGTCAGGTCTCCCCTGCACTTGTGAAGCTCCCATCAGCTACTAAAACAGGTGGTCTCACTGCATCAAAAATACAAGCAAAAGACAGCATTGTACCTTCCTTGCCAAGCAGAAATGCTTCTTACACGTTACATGTAGGAGGCAATGCTTTTAATCCCACAAAGCTCAGAAGAGAACACCACACAGGACAATCGGGAGCAATGCAGAGCAGTCAATGTAATCCCAGGATGCTGGGGGCTGCAATCCTAACACCACTTACACATTGCAGTCTCAATGACCAATTCCTTGCCTCACCTTCGTGAGGCTGCATTACTTCACTGTCTAAATGGTGGAGAAATTAACAGCCACTCCACAATGGAAACAGGAACAATGGAACACAAGGGTGGCCACAAAACAGGTTGGTTATGGCAAATTAGTTGGAACTGTTGACATGCACAGTCTCAGAAGTTCAAGTACTCCTACTGCAAAAACAAAATAAGTTGTTCCTGTCTTTGCTTTTCAGACAGTAATGTTCCAAAAGGATGGATGAGGTGATTGCCTGCAGACTTTAAACAGGAAGGCACACAGGGCAGTTGCAAGCACATCAATGCCTTCACGCATCCCAGGGAAGCTGCAAGACCAGACTTTGACAAGCTGAAACAAAGAATTGCATAGCTTATATCTATTTTGGAAACAAACCCACACTTCCATGTTGAAGCAAGTTAAGATATTTCATTAGTCAGGTAAGGACACCACTTTGAGAGTTCTCCTATTTGTTTTACAAAGGCAGAAGTTACTTTTAGAATATATGGCCACCCAAGAGTCACCAGCACATTTCCATAGGGTCCAGAGGTACCACAAGACATTGGCTTAGACTAGAAGCTGTCACGCTGCAAAGCACTGGAAGTCATGGGCACTTATCTCTAACAGTAGTTAGCACCTGATTTTTTTTCCTTCCTCACAGCTGCTGAGCTGGCAAAAGTTTATGCTCTCTTCTGATGTATTTTGTAGTTCTTCCACCATCCTCCTAGATTCCACAATGAATTCCACAGCCAGTAAGCTCAGATACCTGAAGACTGGTTTTAGTGCATATACTACATATCCAAAAAGTTCATACCTCTTATACAGCCACCTGTATGTGCTAAAGGTGCCCAGAGTACATCACAATTCTCAGAAGATTGCACAGTTGGGAGACTCCTAATGTGATCTATCATGAAACCCCTCTGCACACTCACACTGCAGTCCCAGACACAAAGCCATGTTTCCAAGTATTCCCACCACTGTGCTGTTTTTTCTACTATATGTTTGAAAAAAATGGGATGCCACCAGAAACAGATGACCTCCTGGGTATGAAACCCAAACCTGCTGATGGATTACACACCTTAATTATGAACATTAGCAAGGGCTGAAATCAAATGGCAACAAGCAAGTCTATATAAGGTTGCAGTCACTAAAGCACTTAAGTCATCCAGCTTGTGACAGCAACCTAAAACAGCAACAATTAGGGCTGCAATAAACAATACCTACAAATCAAAGTCAGGGATAACAAGCTGATCCCACACTGTCTGCAAGAATGCTGCAGGTCCACATGAGTCCTGTACCCAAAAAGAAACAAAACAAACTATTCCTATAGTTGGGATGTAATACACATCGCTTCACTCTAAACTTGCGTGGACGATTCCTGTAAATTTCTATAGATTGCAAGAGAAAAGCAGAGACATCAGAAAACAACATGCCAAGAAAAGGAGACAAGTGCTGAGAAGGTAGGATGCAAGATTTGCCCAGACCAAAACTTTGCTGAATCTCTGCAATGACACTAGCACATGCTAACAGGCAGATTAACAACCACATCCAAAAGGGCAACAGCTGCTATACACAATCATGAAGGCTACAGGTTTGATTATAAATCCAATGCAACAAAGGGCTGAGCAACACCTTCCTAGAAGCCACTGGCACATCATTATAACCCCTCCACTTCAAAGTACATAGATGAGGTTGGCCTGCCTAGCTGCTGCTCACACTGGGTCACTAAGTTCAGTAAAGGAACTATGTGAGCAAATAAGTGAAATTGTTGCATGAACAGCTATCTACTACTCACATAACAGCAGCCTGATTTTATTACTAAGAGCAACAAAAAAAAACTCCAGCACCCAATAAAAGGTGTTGATTTGGATTCATTTCTTACACATGCATTCAATCCCCTATTAGGTTTTATAAAAAAGCAGCTGTTTGCAAGGATAGTTTAAATCTGTCTTCCCTTCCCCCAGCAAGTTAATGGTGGGCTACAGTTTTCAGAGTGATTTCCTGTTTGCATTATATTCTAAAAATTCTGCTCATTTGCTTCACTAAAAGGCATGTGCTTGGAAGTGGTTTTGATGGCTTTTAGTCACATCCCCCCCTTTTTGATTGCCACAACACTCAATGTCTGAAAATAAGGGAGCTATTTCAAGTTCCATTCCCTTCCCTCCCTGCCCACATGTACTTGGCTACCAATTTGGGACACAGGATCAGAGGAAGCTTCGGGTTTAATATAATGCAAAATTAACACTTTTACCTCTCTTCCCCCTGCTCAGCAGATTTGGCTCTGTTGGTGTTCACCTACATCTTCAAGACCTCCTACCTATTCTTCATGTCCTCATTGTGGGTTTTGAAGGCCTCAGCCCAGCAGCCAGTACCCAAATCACCCAGCTCCTGGAGTGAGCACTAGCTGCTGGGTGAAATGGTATTGTACAGCTGCAGGTTGTAGTGGTATCTCTTGCCTTCCCATAAAACTCTGACATTTTCCTCTGTTTGATACAACAGCTTCATTGCTTGCCTCAGTTGTATGTCACCTTTTTTTCTGCAGGAGATTCTGCAGCTGAACTCAGTTTCTTCCTTTATCCCCCTCATCCAAGAAATAACTCAAGATGTTCCTGGATGAAAGCAAATAGGAGCTGCAAGAAAGGACACAGATGGGGCCTTAGCCTTGAATGGTCAAGTTCAAGGCTACAACCAAAACTAACTGTGGGAGGGAGCACAGAGGCAATCCAGCAGTGTACTTGTATAAGTAGCAATGAAATAGGTTTGTGTCAGGAGCAGCCCCACAAAAGACTTGTTCATTGGAGGGATAGCCCAAGAGCCAGTTTTTACTTGGCTGGCAAATGAGACAAAAGTCCCAAATGCCTAAGCATAGCTATGAGCAGAGAGAGATGTGCTGACTACCCTTGCATTATAGCATCAATAGGACTGGAACTAGCCAGATCCTTGGAAATAATCACATTTTGTTTCCCTCCCTCCACAAAAGAGTCAGTTGCATAAAGTTAGGTCAACATGTGGTACCCATATGATTCAAATGTAACATTTCCTGGCAACTAGCAGCGTGCCTAGAGGAGGATCTGCACTACTGATAATGTCGATTTTTGCCATGCCCATCATAAAAAAGAAAAGCCTGCTAATCTCTTGAGACATCAGAAGCAAGCCCCCTTCCACTTATTAGCTTTCCACAGGTTTTACTGCAGGTTTTTACTGCTTGGTTGGTTGGTCTGGGGGGGAAGGGGTTTAAAGGAGTAAAGCCTAACACATACACAGAGCTGTATGACAGCAGCTACCTTCATAAAGTGAAACAATCTAAGATAAATAATGCACAGATTTAGTTTCTCAATTCCAAATCAATAAAAATGTCAAAGAATGGACAAAGATAATCAAAGAATGGGAAACAGCTAAGCAGGCTTTACCTCTTCAGCATGAAAAAGAAAGGGCTGAGGTATAAAGACCATTAAAACAGCAGGGAAAATAGAGAAGGAGAAAAAGTTAGCAGAGCTATTTCTATGCACTCTTCCTTCCAATATAGGAGCTGGGAGAAAAGTGGAAGTTCAAAGTATGTGAAATGGAATGGTTCTCCCTTCAACATGCCTAAGAACCCACTTCACTGCAGTGGATGTCAGGAGTTTGCATGGTTCAAGAACATGCTTACCAGAAGTTCTAGATTAATTTCTCAAATACAAACTCACTGGTTTTAGGTCAGTAGGTTTCAGGGCTGCAAAATGCCAAAAGTCAGTAGACTGCTCTGGTGAACTATCACTATGTCCTTGCCCTTATTCCTGGACCTCTCCCAAGGCACAGCAAAGGTGGGTTACATGACTGTACATTAACCTCTCTTCTGACCCAGTGTTGTTGATTTCCTGCTCTTTATGCATAAGCTGAGTAGAATGGATTAAGAATCATTGAAGCCACTTGAAGTTAACCTTTTTCTATTCCTTTGGCTACTGTGAACAAGAGCTCAAAGTTTCTTGTACTATTGCTTGAGGAACAACTCTTCCATACATTTCCTTCAATTCTTTTTCAAATTATACAATAGGTTAGTCTGAAGCAACAATCCCTGCTAGTGGCCTCTTCTTTCAAAGTAGGTAACAGAAATTAGTTCAGAACTTCCCTAAGAGCAGGACAGGAGTAACTATTTTCTTAATCACATCAATTTTACAACATTTGAAGGGCATTTTTGTTTCTAAAAGCATGTAACTTTACCAGCAGTTTCATAGGTGCCAGCATAAAAGTTATGGATGTCTAATTTCCTCAGGAGTTTTTGGGCTGCACTCCTCGCATCTAAAACCAGCGCCTCAGCAGAAAGCACACCACCAGTAGGAACTACTGGTTCCTTATTTGACAGAGAGAAAACTAAGTGAGTAAGATTTGGATATCAGGCATCATGAATAATTAATTAGGAGACATTACATTTCCATGAGAAAGACAAACTATGTCAATAACTTTGACAGGGATAAGCATATTTTTCTTATTAAGAAAGTATATTACTTTGTGGACCCAAAGCCTACTTTGGGACTTCTGCCATGAGACTGCAAGCTTCAGAACCTACAATTTTCACCAAGCAGTCCCTCAGCAATTTGGGGTTTATTCTGTTGGAATACCAGTGGTAAACAAGATCATGATATTATGTGTGAAACACAGCTCTTCCCAGCAGTGTGGTGGTGCTACTTACTTGGTTTCTGGGCTGCCTCACTTAAGGGTGGTTTGGACAATGGCTTAATTTATCATTGTGTTTAAGGAAATTTATCCAGCAATGGCATACAACCTCTAAGGTCTATCTGCAGGGATGCAATACCATTCCCAGACAAGTTTCCCTGCTATATGTACAGGTGACATGCTTGCAGAGCTTCCACATCCAGCCTAAGTTCCAGTAATGATGCTATAGTGAATAACATTCGGACTCAGAGGATGGTACCCAACCTGGCCACTTTCTGCCTGGTGGGAAGAGACAAGTATCTGTGACCTGGCAGCAGAGAAGGTCAACAACAACCTGCATTAACACGAACACAGACAACGGACGGAGTAAACTTAATGAATACTGAGTAAAAGGGAATAACCAGTCACATGCAAATACTTCATCCAATTTTAGGACCTCCAGTACAAGACACCCATTGAGAACCTGGAATGAATTCAGTGAAAGGCCACCAAGGTGACTGGAGACTGGAACATCTCTCCAATAAGGAAAAATAGAGGAAAATGGGCATGTTGAACCCAAAAATTGACAGCTTTGGGGAGAGCATAGCAGCAGCCTGCCCCAAAGATCACTGAGAAGATAGACCCAAGCTCTTCACAGAGCTGGACGGTGGGAGAACAGGAGACACCAGGCTTAAGTTGGCACAACAGATGTCCTCACCAGATATAAGGAAAACAATTCTCACCAACAGGATAATTAATCCTTTGAACTGGTCACCCAGAGAGGTTGCAGGAACTGCATTTCTAGAGATCTTCTAGAGGGGACAAATCCTTAAGCAATGTGGCTTGAATTCAATACAGAGTGCTGATTTGAGCAGAAAGTTGAGCTATAGACCTCCTGAGACCCCTTTCCACCTGAATGGCTTCATAATTCTCAGAACAAACATGTCACGATACTGGATAAAGCAGTTGCATAATGATTAAAGTGACTCCTTAAGTAGAAATTATAGCTAAGGAGTGCAACACCTTAACAACTGAGTCCTTGAACAAAGGTCTTCACCAACACCTTTCTAGAACTGCAAATAAAAAGTAAGGATTGGTGGCTGGTTTCTCAAAACATTTTGAACCAAGAAAATTTTGTATGTCTGTTAAGATTTCTCAAGTTTTGGAGTCACTGTTAGTGACAGGGTAAACAAGTTACTATTATTCTAGGCTTGTGAGCAACACATTGTTTTAATAGTGCCAAGCAACCCTATGGTGACAATGCCAAAATTCTTTCACACTAACAGCTGTTTTAGGTATTAGAACACTTCTGAAAAGTTAAGAGATTACAAGTTGTGATTTCCTTTATTACAGAAGACTAAAAACCAGTAACAAAAACAGACTTCTTCTCATCTCAGTCACCATGGAGCAAATTTGGATGGGGGGAGGGTTTTTGGTCAAACTGTTGCACTGAAACATTTCTTCCTTTTTCTATACCCTTGACTTGTTTATTTCTACCATTGAATTCTGAAAGGGAAGTAAAACTAGTAAGAACTAGGCTATAAAAGCAGTCTCAAAAGGCAAATATTATGCACATATTAGCTGGAATTTAACACTTAAAACTCACCAGTTTGCTGTGTTTTGACAATTAGAGCCCATCACAACCAAAAGTAGCTTACATTCTTAAAACAGATATGCAGACAACTCACTGAATCCCAAAGTTGTGTGGCCCAGCTTAAAAGTCTCAGGTCCAAGTGAAAGCTTTTCTCCACTCCTTGCCCCTTCCGGAGCATCTCACAAACCTTGCTCCAACATCACTGCAACTTACTACTCAGCTTGCTAAGATCATGGCCAAAAAGCTGAGACATCTCACAGCACAGTTTAAACCTTGCTCAGCCAAATCACTGAGCTCTGCCATATGAGTCCCGTGGCTTCCTGAACACCCACCCAACACCATATTTTCTGCAGCACGGCCCCAAATCTTGTACTTCCTCTTATTTTGGCTTAATTACCTGGGACACCTGGAGCAAGAAGAGCAACTTTGACACCTCTGAATTAGGTCAGTCAACAAGCTCTGATCCTATGAGTCTTCTGATTTCTCTGAAACAGGCTTTTGTCTGTTTCCTCTGGTTGAAAGACTACCTTCTGTATCTTTTAGGTGTTCAGTGCAACAGAGCCCTGACCTCACCTCTAATTTCCCTACTCACTACTTAAGCTACTCTACTACAATACAAGTTTCCTAGAGAAAGCTTTGTGTTAACTAATGCAATGTGACTTTTCTAAGCCTACATCTATAACAGAAGAACAACAAGATAACATCCTAGAAGTCCCTAATTAAGGTAAGTCTTACAGAATGGCAGCTGTTTGATAAAATTATCACTATCAGCTGTTTTTAGTATGACTGATTTAAATGAAAAAATGCTGTAGCCCAAATATCAAAGAAAATAAACTTTCCTCATTGAATTTTCCCCCTTTTTAATAACAGTTGTATGACAATTATTAGTAGTGCTGTAGCCAACACATTTGTATGAATAAATCAATCTAAGTGAGAAATTTGCTTATTGCATATTTATCCCAGGACCTCCACTCCAACAAACACCTGCAAGTAGTGTTGATTACCTCACATAAACCTGTAAATATCACCTTCTATAATTAAGCCAGGCAATTAAAATCCCAACATAAGCCAGTATGTCATCTGAAGTGAAAACTGGGTGGTCTGCCACAGTCACTTTCATATATCAGATTGCTTCACCTGCAGCTAAGCCCAGCCAGATAATGGGAAATACATGTAGATCAGGAAAAACTGTTAATTCAGAATGTGTCCCAGATCAGATAACACAAAAAATGATCACCCTCTCTTTTCTTTTTGTCAGAAGCGGAGCAAAGGCAGCCCCCCATGCTCCCCTGGGTATAGATCCAAGCCCAGGAGGAAGCAGTGCCTTTCTGAAGTTCCACATTGCCCCAGAAGCTACTCTGCTCTCCATCCTGTAGTTAGGAGTCAAATTAACATGTGGTCAAGATTGAAATTTTGTTTGATGTACATAATGGATAAATCTCTCCAGCTTCTCATTATAACAGAATTAATCAGGGAAAGGAAGGGAATCTCACTCCCAAAGGCTTTTGACACTGTCCCCTACAACAAGCTCATAAGGCAAACACTGACGACAGTACAACAGCAGGTGAGAGGCTGGCCTTGGCATCCCTGTCAGGTAACAGTCATTACCAGCCTACCGTCAAAATAAAAGGCTCAGCTTCACAGGGTTTGCAGGGACTACACCATCTAGTGTTGTATCAGGTTTCTGCTCACTAAATTTGAAAATGGTACAAAGCTGAAATGGAGTGACAATATACCTGGGGACAAGAGCTCAAAGTAATCCTAAACTACAGAAATTACTCTGGAGGAGCCTCATGGGACATTCCCAGGTAAGAGACTTCACAACAATCAATAGCCTAGAAATAAGAGTCTTGAGAAGAAGTTGAAAGAAATTAAACTACCTCCTCAACCCTCCCAAAGCATCATAGGTCTTCCAATATGTAAAAGACTGCTGCAGAGAGCAGAATAACATGTTCTCCATTCACCTGCTGAGTAGGACAAGTAGCAATTGACAAGAAATACAGCTTAGTGCTTGATGTAGCACACTGTTGTTTCCTTCTCAAAGATCCCTACCAGAGATTCCCAGACCTAGCAGGCAGCAGATTTGTGCATGCTTAGCTTTCTGCTAGCATTTTTATAGCAAAATGTTATTTTTATAGCACTACATCAAGTTAGGATTCTTAGAAGAAGCTTGAGGTGAGAGACCATATTTCAATATATTGTATACATCTTTACTGTTGAGTCACCTTAGATCTAGAGTTCTTTTTGTTTTACTTGCAGCTCATTCCTGCATCTCCTATTTACGTCTTGGTTTTATGAGAAATAACTGCTTTATATAATCATAACTTATTCTTAATTGCAATAGTTTCATTGGTTTTCTTTTCCTAAAACTCACAAGATCCCCACCTGTCCTCTTCATATCCTGCATCTTAAGCAGGTACCGTTCATCAAGATTAGTTTTTACACTGCATCTCTGAAGAGCAACAAATCCACCCCACAGAGCTTAGCTGTTTTATTTAAAGTGGTGATACAAGCTACTACACATCCTCAGGACAGTTACTCAGTGCACTGTAAGACTTACAAACATTTGCCCAGTGAGAATCTGTCTCTTCTTTTAATGATTCTCAAAGTTGTCTTGCAAAATATGCAGATAAGTTTTAGGCATCTCCGCCTTCCTTGCACGGTCAGAAATCTCAATGCAGAACCCACACTCACTTTGCAGCTCTGGAAATCCTTTTTCATTACTACTTCTGCTTGGGGAATCTGAAACATTGGAGGTCTTAACATAACTATGAGACTTCATTTTTCATTTCCATGAAAAAGTGAGGAAAAGCAAACCCTATTTAGTAACATTCTTTTGCCTTCAGAAGAGCTAAATCAGACCATCCTTCCCACACATTTCTGTCCCCAAAAGCAACCTGCAAGTCTCACAGCAAAGCTAGGAATACACATTCACAGCATTTTTCTTGCTTTCTTTGCTCACTCAACAGGTTCACACTTCACAGGCTCGGCTTTTAGTCTACCTTTTTTGTTACCAAGTTCATCAGCACTATCTGTTTATCTGCTCCATCCAAACCGATAAGGAAATAAACCCACAGAAGATAAGTGGGAACTCTTCAACAGCTACCTTCCTGCTGAGCCAGCAAGTGCCATTTCTGGCACCATCTGTGTCCTGAAAGTCTGTTCTCTAGTGTTTTATTCACTAAGCATGGAAAAATATTTGGAGAAAAAAATCTCTTGAAGCATCTTCTACACCCATAGCTGCTAGTTTTAAAAGAAAGAGAAAAAAGGGGTTGGCATTGAACAGTTTCTTCTCAGTACTCAAATCCCCATTGTGTTACACCAGCAACAAACTCTAGGTACTTCAGTTTTAAATCACCACACCTAGATCTCCTTCCAGAGCACCTATAATTTTGTCCTGCAAATACACCTCCAGTGCTGAATACACACAAGGTAAGACAGAGTACTTGCCATTATGAATTAGGAGTCAAATCAGCTACAGACTGCAGTTCAGGAAAGAGTAAAAAGAGATCTATTTATTTTTCTGCAGCAACCACAGAGCCACGGTACTTGTTTCCAATGAGTAAGAGATGAGACTGGTATATGTGGAGAATGGGACAAAAGGGTTTTCCAAATCCTTCACTGGTCATGATGCTTAACATCAGTCTAAGCTTTCAAGAGTGAGGACAGAAAAGGGGAAGAATACTACCACTACATATTACACTGCTACTACCCACATACTACCACTAAAAATGATGCACTGTTTGAGAGTTTGCTTCAAAAAACAGACTTTGTAACAAGATAAAATGATTTATTTAAGCAATAAGATCTGGTCATGCATGAGTTCACCAAATTACAAATTATGGATACAATAACCTCTATAGGTAAATTATGTGTAAACAGCAGAAAAGGAAGTTTATGCATGCAGAAGTCATGATGCTTCTATGGAATCCATCACTGAACCAGAATTTTCAGAGAGAGCCCAGTGAGGACAGGGGCAAGATGCAACTCATGGATGAGTAGAGCACATGACCCTGGCTAATCTTCTATCAGTCCAGACTCCAACTGCAATATGAGGCAACTTCTAAATTTTCTTAGCTCATACAGAGATGCTGCCTTCCCTCCACCTCCAGTTTCTCCTATCTGGGCAAGGAGCACAAGAGTACCCAACCCACACATACAGAAACCTACAGAACCTTGCCAAAAATCTTGTGAAGTTCAAATTAATTACCAGACAAGTTTTGTACAAACTTAACCTTGAATGACTTGGAATAAATTAGAATTTTATCTTTTACAGCTGCACTTTTCAAGTGAGCTCTTCAGGATAGCAACCTTACAGTTTTGCTTCAAAGTAGTAACTCAGCAGATTATAGCAGTTCATTATCTGCCCTTTTCTCCACCACTTAGTTCTGAATATGGTCTAAAAGGGTTATCTTACCTTTTTTTGCTTATACCATGATGGTCTGATAAGTGCATAGTGAGGTCTTACATAACACAGAGGAAACAAGCCCAATTTCTATGGCTGGTTTTAGGAGTCAGTATTTTAATCAGTAATGTCAACCTATGTGAAGGAGAACAGTAGTTGGGATATTTTTATCAAAATTGGAGGCCAGAAAAGCAAATAGCTACTCTGAATTTCAGGGCTTCATTCCTGACAAGTCTTGCTAATAAATGCCTGTTACTCTGTGGCCATTTATGCCCACTGTTTCCCAATCTATATGGGATTACTGTGGGACAAGTGTCTTACCATGAGTTTTTGGGACATGCAGTTACCTCCAAGGGGTAATCAATATTTCATTATCACTAAAGTTCAATGTTTTCTCTCTTCTACTCAAGGCATTAAATTTTACTAAATAGACATGCATATCTCTTAGAAAGATAAGAGGGTACACCAGTGGAATAATTTTTAAGTTTTCACCAGAAACAGATTTATTCCAGCATTTTACAAATCTCAAAAGCCAGCTTTTACCCACATGGAGAACAAAGCTTCTATATCAACAGTGGGACACCTTTCTCAGGCGATAGATCTCAAAAATTCTTGGTTCAAATTAACCTTTAATATTCTCTGAAAAATGTTATGGTTTTGGAAACCAGGAGGCAAAATTCATCTGTGGTGGTCAGAAGTGGGAGCTGCTACCAAACTCTGTTTCAGATGAGTTGTATTTAAGAACGTCAGGGATGCTTTCCTTATAAGAGGGCCCTGTGGGTGTTTTGTATGAGCCAAGGGCCATCTCTGTGCACAGAGGTACTTGCTGGTCCCAGTCCCACATGGTCCAAGGCATACAGGTACTACTGTATGACACCCTGGCAGCAAGAGCAGCTGTGAATCACTAAACTAGAGGCAAGCACACTGACTTCTAGGGGCACTCTCATGGGCTTCTTATCAAGAAAATTAAATGAAAACAAGGCAGTTACTACAGCTTTTGCAAAGAATGGCATTCTAAGCTTCCCAAATGTGGTTATACGAGGGGAAAAAGAGTTCATGAGAACATTAATCTGCTGTTCTTTTCACATATCCTGTGTCACAGTAAAAGGGAAGGTGTTGCAGAGTACAAACTGTGTTTTGTGTTTCAATATGAAGCATACCTGAGAGCTGGACTAATGAACCTAGATACCTCTTTCATCAGTTGTTTTGGTCTGGTTTTAAGGATTTCACACCTATTAGAAATCAGTCTTGATTCAAGCAATTAACAAAGGGGTGATGAGGCAAGCGAATTGGCACAGTGGGACTATAAAATACAGTCTAAGTAAAATCACTCCAGCTGCTACACATGCACACTCACATACCATCCACTCAGAAAATATTCTGCAAGAACATTGCTTCGATATAAACACCTCTCTGAACACATACGTTTCTACTCTCCCCACTAAGATTTGTTTTAAGGAGGAATCATCAAAAATCTTCTTACAGAGTTCAAAGGAAGTTTTTCCAAGGATTTTAACACCAAAACATCTATATCAGACCCCAAGGTAAACTGACATTAGACAAATTAATTCCCTTAATCACCAGTTGCTGTACTTGATCAGCACTATTTTAAGGACATACAAAGCTTACCTGCTTTAAGTGCAGAGGTGCCAGACCACCAGCACTTACAAAGAAAAGCTTTAGGAAGTTAGTGGACAAATTGTACTTGCCAGGCAACCCTGATGTTACAAGGGAATGCAAAAAAAGTACTGTAGAAACTTTTGGGTCTATAAATTCTGTGCTCAAAGGGTCAGATCTCTAAAAGTAACTTTAGAGCATGTAGTCAAGGCTGAGACAATTTTAACAGGGACAATTTTGACTCTTCCTTGGGAATTTTAGGAAGGCAAAATATTTCTAAAAAATATGGGCAGAGAAAATACCTGTCTGAGGCCAGATGTCACAACAGAAACTGCAACAATGGAGAAGAGGGATCATTTAAGTCAGAAATCAGATGGGAAGCAGGGTAAATACCTGTAATATACTAGTATTAGCTACATGTGTACGGAGTCACGAGCAGGTAGATGCATTTTTAAGTACTCTGCTCAACAGCACTTCTGTTAAACATCTGTTTATCCACATCTCTGAGTTGTATGCCTCTGCTCTGATACTTACTAGTCCTATACTAAATCCTCAGAGGAATTTTGTATCAAAAAACAAGTTAATTTTCAAATTAGTCAGCCTCAGCCATTTTTATTACTATGCTTCCCAGAAGTTTGACATAAAAAAAGCAGTTATGAAATTGAAATAAGAGATATCAAGTGGATACTGTTAAGCAGAGGGGTATGCAAGGTTTGGGAAGTGCAGAGGAAAATCTCACATGGACAGCTGGCACCAGAAAGGCAGAGTGGAGCAATGAGAGGTGGTGTGACACCTGACAGAGACCCTGTGGGTGACAGCCTTGATTCAACAGACCAATGCCTCCATTTTCCTTCAAAGCTAGGAGGCAATCAGGCAGTGCAAACAAAGAAGTAGCTGCAGATGGAAAGTCGGATGAAGGCAACAGACCAAACCCACTGGAGAACAATGCTACCGGAGCTTTATCCCCAAAACCACCACCCTCTAAATTCCCTCAGGCAAGAGGATAGCTTAACACTAATAAAACATGAAAAAACATTTTAAACATATATAAGACAGAAAAAAAGTGAAGAAAACTTGTCTATCTGTTCTCACGGTTAGTAATTTACTGTAAAAATTAGAACACTATATCTGGAGTGTAAATAGCAAGTACATATTATACTGGTGAGAGCCAATAATCAGAATACTGTGAACAAGAAAATTGCCATAATGCCGCCAATACAAAGGAGCAAGGAAAACAAAAAAACAAAAACAAAAAAAAAAAAAACAAACAAACAAAAAAAAACACCCAAAAAGGACCAGAACTAAATTTCTGCTTCTGTAAAGGTTTTTCACCAAGTTTTTAAAGAATGGACTTTAAAGATGAACTTTTATTAAGTTTGCTGAACTCATACACCAAACACCAGCAAGGTCCAAAATAGATGAGCTGAGATTTCAGTCAAAGAGAGTGACTGCATCAGGAAGTCAGCATTCACCAAGGAATCCATTTCAACATTTTTTATGGTTAACTTGGAAAACAGAAATGAAGGCAGTTATCTGAATTGCTTAGAAGGCTCTATTGTTCCCTCATCCAAAGGGTTTTTCCCCAGAACAGAATGGGTGGTGTGTGCAAAGCAAGGGAAAGGTGGGGGAAGGGGAAAAGTCCTGTGGATAAAGAGAGAAACAGAAACATAGTTTTTAAGCAAAAATAATTTTTTTAAGTAACTTCCTACCTCCCACTGCAAGTGAGGCGGGATATTCCTGATCTGAAGCTTCCGACTCCTGCAGATAAATTAAAGAAAATAGTTTTTTAAAAAAAACAGAGAAAATATTATTGCAATATAGACTATACATAGCAGTGTCATACATTTAAGCATCTGTCATACTAAAAGGGGCAAAACCAAATACAGAATTCAAAAAAACCAACAGATCGCCGAGGGGGGAATGTCAGGTCAAAACCATTTCAAGTCCAAAGAACTGTTACAGAAATACTTGTTACACATTTGACAGCTGTTACATTTCATGAAGCCTCCACTTTTCCTGAAGAGTATTTCTATTTTAGCTTTAAGGCCTTCAGTATCTAGTTCCCTGTTATACATGGGCGTGATAATCCCATGTATTTGTGCTGGGTTCTCCTTTACACTCTTAAAGAGTTTTTTGTTATTTTGTTTTTTTAAAGTTCACCAAGATATGTCACAATGTTAGAATCGTTCAAGGTAAGGAATATAAATCTGAATAAATACCTGTTTTAATATTAAGCTTTTCATTAGTCTAATGATGGATTATTTTCTAATATTTACATTATTAACATTCCTCATTCCTTATTGGGAGGAGAGGATAAGAAACAGTAAATTTATTGTATCTTCACCCAAATTTACAGCAGTTTTCACTTATCTAGTAAACAAAACATTCACTTTGAAGTGTTACTGCAAAGCCTGGCAGTGTGCTGGCTGCCTTCACAGCCAAGTCCTTTGTCTCCTCCCTTCCCCCAAAGTGAGAGAACAAATAAATGCCAGAGATGCCACAAACCCCTTGGGATTTACAAGAAAATGTAGATTAACACAGTTTCGGCTTTGCTCAGGTATGTCGAGCTACTAGGGTCAGCCTGACCATCCTGGGGAGCTCTGAGGAAGGGAGAGGGGACAAAAGAGCAGTCAAGACTCAGAAGGTCGCAACTACATTTTGGTACACCAAAGCAGGTACACTAAGTGTCTTGTGTTCAAACACTTAGTTCTATCTCACACTTTATTTGTGCAATAACAGCCTCTCTCAGAAAAAAAAAAATACTTAACATTTTAAGGACTTTTTATACCAATTAAATTTATATAAGCCAGTGAAGTCTTCAAGCAAAACAAGTTTTTGAGATGTTCCTGTCTAGCAATAAAATCAAAAGCTTTCCTTTTCGCCCCCAAATCCTTTTAAAATACACTCCTTTCCCTAACACCACCACCTACCCAGGCCTGCAGTGAGTGTTTTACATCTTAAAATGCTCTTCCCAACAGGCTTTGTTCAAGGCACAAGCAGAGGTTACAGCACAAAGCCACTTGCCCAAACTGCTCCTCATGTGGAGGTGTCATCCCCAACACTACAGCAACCATAGATCCAGCAAAAAATATGATTTGGCCAGAAAACAGAAACAGGTCTTAGTTTTGTAGAATTTCTCAGCTGTTTTCACTCCCTCTCAAGCAAGTAGGAGATTTCAGCATTTGATCATATAAATAGGCAAGGAAGGGAGAACGAAAACCCAAACCACACACAACCCTGTTCAGGTTTCATTTTTGATAAAGCAGGGAAAGTCAGGAGCTGCTTCACTGTAATAGGGAGAGCAGAATATTTCCTTGAAGCCTGCAAAGTTTCCCTCAGACCATCATTTTGGCTAGTGATACTGCTGAAAAACTAAAGTAGTGATACACTGCTCTGAAACATCAAAATAATCTCACAGAGCAACCTGAAACTTGGAAGCTGGGTCCTGAGGTAGAACATAAAAGGAGATGTTCATGCAATTCATACATATTAAAAATACTGGGAAATTTTAATACAGCAAAACCCCAAACCACAAAATTGGCAGCCAATACACTATTCAATGTGCTTCACACCATGTTGTGCCATTACTCTCTCACACTTGTAGATTCAAATTTAAATTCATGAGTTTCATACAGCCATTCACAGAAGGATCTGAGCCCAACAGCCCCCATACCAATAGCAGATCTCACCCCAGCCCCACACCCAAGTTTGGCCACCAATGCTCCCACTGAACAGGGTATATCCACTGTTCAGAAGGGGGCTGGAGGGGAGAAGTCCTTTCCAGAAACACTTATACAAGTTTTACAAAACTACCCGCTCACATTTCATTTCAGAAGGAAAAACTACATCTTCTCTACTGCTCAACACCTAAAAGATGGACCAAAAAACCAAAATCTGTGCTTTTAATCATCTAATGCTGAGGACTAGCACAAGATTTGGTATTGGGTTTTTTCTTCCCCTTATGACTTCAAGGGACTGAAAAAGTTTGATACAATTCAAAACTTTAGCCAGCCAACATTTGTAGCACAGAAATAACTTGAACATTTTGAAAAGGAGAAGGAAAGAGGATGAGCAAGGAAGAAATGTCACCCTGAAATTACTAGTTCCCCTGCCACATTCACAAACAGCAAAAGAAAATGGCAAGCTAAGTACAAAACAGGTACAGTCCTGTTGTGCACTTCAATTTATGGCAATAGTGAGACACCTATTGTACAAAACTGAAAGGTCACTTCAAAAGTACAAGAGTAGCTATAAACACACCATTTAATTCAGAGCTATTTGTACCTTCATCAGTTTCTTGGCTGCAAGTAATTTTAACTTGTCACCTAGTGCACAAGTTTGAAATCTGATGTTTACTGATGCATGTGAATTTTTTTTTCATTATTTTTGTATCACAGTTCACCATGGGGGAAAAAATATAATTGAATAAAGCTTTGCATGGCCAATAGAGGAGTCACACAGAACCAGCATGGAAGATCATGGACACATTTGAGATTTGGCCATTTCATTTGCTATTAGTCCCTGTCTAAGAAGTCCTAATATATTCCTTAAGAATGCATACAAGTCCACAAAGCCTGTACCTCTTTCCCTCTCTACACACAGAGGGACAGCTAGAAATGGAGCAGAGGAGCAGAGCGGGCGGCGCGCCGACAGAGAGCGACCATCTCCCACGCGCTGCCGGGACGCGCGGATGCGGCTCCTGCTCCGAGATCGCTCCTGCCGCTCTCCCGGGCAGGGCAGCGCCAGTGATTCCAGTCCTTTCGCAGACACCCTCTCTGCTGCCTGCGTGAGAGCCCGCAGAAAACCAGCTCTCAAACTCCTCAAGAAAAATCCCAAACCAAATGCAAAGGGTAAGGGACGAAGCTGATAAATCCTGTCTGAATTTAACAGCAGCAGCTTCCACGAGGTTGTGTTCTGACTTCGGCAAGCACTCTTTAGCACAGGGTCAAAACTCCACACAACAGGTGGGGAAAGGAAGAGAAAATTATAGAGAACTTCCTGGAAACACACGCCCATCTCAGGCAGTTAGCTCTCTCAGGATGCTTTCCATCTTCCTCATGACCCTGCTTTCTTCAGCAAGGCAGGAATATGCAAAGATCCTATAGCTTTTTTATCCCAAGCAGCAGAACCCTGCAGAGGGTTTTGTTATGTTCGGCTTTGAAATAGCCTCAAATGTTGTTATTTTATGACTACCTGCACTCGCACCAAGTGGGTAAAACAAAAAACAGTCCTTTCTCATCCCATGAAGGTATTTTATTACAGTAGTTTCATTTAATATTTAGCCCATCTAGTCTTAGTAAAACCCTGCCAGCACCTCTCATCAATGTGACTCACATAAGCCTTGTGCACGCACTTTTTTCAGTTTAAGCAGATTTCTTAATTCATTTCTCCCATTCTAAATAGGCATTGCAAATAGATGTCAACTGAAAAAAAAGTTTGGGCAAATTAGGTCTGTGTTCTGTATCACACTAAGGTTTTGGAAAGCTACTTATGTTCACAGCATGTAAACAGGTATTCCCACTCATTTCTCTTTTCCAAAGGTACCAAATAAAAAGTGTTTTGGGTAAGAAGAAAAGAGACTTCTCTGGTTTCTGTACAAGCTTAGTCCAAAAGCAATTGTTTGGCAATCATTTACTTTCCTTAAGAGGAATTGCACACATTCTGATCCTTCTTTTCAGGTACTATCCATGTAACAGGATTCAGTTACTTTAAGCCACTGCTGACTACCATATGCCAACATATTTCCTCTGGGGCTTTGTATCTGGGGGACAAAAATATCTCTGCAACACTGAAAGCAAGTAAAATAAGCAGCCACCATTGTGCCCCTTCACCAGGAAAGCAGCATATTTGTGCTACACGTGTGTGCAGAGACAGAAAGGGCAAAGTGCCATAAAGATGGATAATTTACTAAAAGCCATTTTAGTGATCTCTGAAGGGGATCACCTCTCTTACATCAACACACAGAACAAACATGCACAGGGACACAGTGCTCCCAACCCACAAGAACCCTCCACACATATGAAACAATACTAAATACATCTTAGGAAGCTGGTGGTGGGAGAAAGAAAATATTGAAATAGTGGCTTTTCTTCTTCACTTATGTACACCCTTTCATTCTCTCTCTGTCCTCAATATATACACCAGGATTGTTTCCTTCAATAGATCAAGTTCCCCTTTAGTTAAAAGGGTGTCAAAATTGTCTATTTTTTGCATCCCTGTATTAAGTCTCACTATACACTTTCACTAATACAATCTCACTCTATGCTTTATATGACACTTAGCAAAGGCAAATCACACTAGATAGCACCTCCCTGTAGGGGAAAATAATTTTAAATAAGAGAAGATAATTATAAAGCAAAGAACAATAAATATCATGCTTTTGCTCACAGTATCAGGTTGTTTTTTTTTTTATATTTCATAGATGTGTCAAAATTTTACAGAAGGAAACAAACTTCAGAGGGAAACAAAGTATCAAAGTGACTGCACTTCCACATGGTTGTACCCACACTCCCACCAGACCCCTTCTCACCATCCTCCCTCCCCCCCAGAGACATGCTGCCTCCTACTTCTTAATTCCCATTTCTCAAGAATAACACCACTTAATAGTCTCTTATTTCAGCAGCCATATGAACTACACACAATATTAATGCCTTAAACCCACAGAGCACAAATGTACTCCTTTTAAACAAGAGCCTATGGAAAAAGACTTAAACATGTTTGAAAGCAGATCAAGTGAACATCGACAATCTTAGTCCATTCAACTGTTTGAACTCAATACCTATGGGATAGAAAGCAAATGGTCTACCTCTGCCACTCTTAAGAACATGCAAAGAGCAAATGCTTGTTCATTTCTGCGTTCTGTGCTGCCATGCTGGTTACCTGGAAAAAGTCTTGGCAGGTCACACCACAGGTGCAGATATGCCAATACCCAGCACCTGAGCACATGTGCTGGTAACCCCCCAGTGCTGCCTTCCAGCTTGTGATGCCCCAGCTCTGACAGCTACACATGTTGCCACTGCAAACCTATTCACCAAAACAACTCCTCCCTGACAAAAATTGTCAGTTCTCAGCCTTACTTCACTGACAACCCAAAGTGAACATAGACAGCTGGAGATGAAATGTTAAAAAACCACCACACAGCAAAAAAACCTTCTATGGAGTGTGGGTAATGCCATACGGTAAGAAATCAGTTCTGTATGAAAAGTCCTGACAGAAACACTCATAGTAACAAAGTTAGCAACTCTTCTAGCCAAATGGAAAACTGCTGGTAATCAACTGAATTTATAGGGGAAGGGAAAGAGGTGTCTTCTTGTTTACTCTGCAGCCAGCAAAATAAAAACAGACAGGGAAAATCCCACACAAAAGCTACCCTCACAGAGAGTTCATTAGTTTCTCCCCCTCGAGTTGCTTCAAGTAGCTGATGCTTGGGTACAACAGAGTGAATCAGTATTTCTAATGCTCTTCTAGTGGGAAGAAAAAAAAAAGAAGCCAAGTTTACAGGACAAAAGAATAATCCTTAACTCTCAATTCAGATCAGTGTACTTGGGGGGAAAAACAGTAGTTTTCTGGTTACAGGGTGTGGGAGGGAAAATTGTCATTATTTTCTTCATGGTAAATGGAGGTAATGATACAGACTGAACCACTAGAGTGGGTTGTCCTGCAAGAGGTCCTGCAGTCTCTGCCTGCCCCCCTCTTCACATTGAAATTTCTTGGACTTAAGCAATCTTTTCACTCTAAATTTTTCACATTTCATTCCTGTAGTACTTCACAAACAGCAGCAAGTCCATTTAAATAAAGCTTATTGAATGGACATTCTAAGACATTTTATGTATAAAATTTTGTATGCATACACTCATGCAGTTATATATCTCAACATGCTTATTCCTAAAAAATAGTTCTGATAAATACAAAACCAAATGATCACACTTCCTACCTAAAATGAAGGTACTCTGATTTTCTTTCAAAAATAAACTCAGGTTCAGTTAACTGATAAACAAAGGTATTTATATCACTTATATTAAAAGGTATTTAATTTCTAGTATGTATTACAAGGCACCCTGATGGCACCGTTACTACATTTGTCAAATCAAGCCATTAGCTTGTGAAACAGCCAGTTCATCTTCAACTTACTTAGCAGAAGAAAGGAGAAGGGTTTCAAATACTGACTTGTTAAGAAACATCACCATGTTTTATTTCTACACACTGATTTGGTCAGTACAATACTTGAAGAGGAAATGTTATTGCTCCAATTTCAGACCCAATTCAGCAATTCAAGCAGACAAAACTTGGCTAAGCCACAGGCAAACTGCAGCAATACTTCTCTTTGTGTTGACTCACTTAATCCCAGACCCAGATTTAAAAGCAGTCTGTACTACCACTCAGAATAAGGATTTTCCATAAAATTTAGACAAAGAAAATTTTTTCTCAAAGCTCATGCAAGACATAATAGTTGGCTCCTAACTACACTTTTCCCCTTTCATCTTGCGTGTACAGCCCAGCAAAGCAGCTGCTTTGGAGAGGTGCATTATCTCAGCATTCAGAATGAAAATATGACTCTTGGATTACCTCACAGATCCCTCTGTGCTGATGATCAAATTTCCTACCACTGCCTGCAAAACATGGGGTTTGTTTACTACCTCTCCCCGGGGTGAGCCGTCCGAAAGCCGCACACGGGGCCAGCACGGCCGCGCAGCTCCGCGCCCCAAGCCGCCAGCCCACCAAGCTGCATTCTCCTTGCAGCAGTAGCTCCAAAACTCCAAAAGAGTCTGTACCTTTGTGAATGGGCTGATAGCTCCACAAGCACAGCCAGATGACTTACTTGGGCACGTCCAAGTCACACCGTGCAAAACAGGCAAATCAAGCAGCATAAACCCAGCTGTAGTTCTTGCATTTATGTGGATTACTCAGATAGAAGGCTGTCACCTGTTATCATCTGCTCTTGGATTTTAGCCCAACAATTCTTCACATCACTAATTAAACTTAAAACTTATATTCATTATTTGTGACTTCTCTCGAGTGGGCTATAAAGGCATTTTAAAAAGAAAATTCTGACAATTCTGCCACTACCATACTAATGTTGAATTTGTCATTTTAAAAAAACCTTCATTTTTTAGGTATCTTTAACAGAACAGGATGCTAATTTTTTTAAGTAAAGAATTAAACAGTGCTTTAAATCTAATGGGAACTTTCAGTACCCTTTAGAAAAATGGGCCTATCTTTGTGCCTTATGCCATTTATGGTTGGGTTGGTTTTGTGCTTGGTTCCTCCCCCTCTTTTTGGGGTGAGGGTGTATGCTGTTTTTTCTAAATGTCACTTTCTCTCTTTCCCTCCTCCTCTGAACAGGGGTCTCTATTCCTTAAATAACTGTACTAGGGAGCTGATTTTGCCGACCAAACTTTTTCAAGCTATGATCACTTGTCATTTATTCTCCCACCACACAACTAACTGGGATGTGGATAAAAGTGAAAACACCCATGGGGTGCATAAAAGATAGAAAATAAATACCTTTAAAAGCAGAAGAACTTCTAAGCATGCAAAAATATTTTGTTTACTTAATATCCTTAATGGAACACTGTGCTCAGCTTTTATCTTTCTTCTCCCTAGCCCTTGTTTTCTTCAGCCACCAAAAGAGCCAAAGGCTTCTTCTTTCCCATCACCTGTTTTCCTAGTGCCCCCAGGCCCTGCTACTTGAAGCAGTCACTACTTCCATTATGAGCTAACTATGAAAATCTACATCAGCTGTAAGAGGCAGCCCCAGACTGAAATTTGCATAGGGTTCCCCGCAGTATGTGGCCACATAAGGGGCTAGGGAGCAGTAAGTTAAAAGAAATTTTTTTTTTTTTTTTAACTTTCCAGTTAATTCAGCTCCCTTTAAAGAACCAAAGCAGCAAAAAGGAATGGTGAAGGATACTTCAGAGTCATTTCTGAAGCAAAAAAAGGTACCAGGATTCCAATAATTAAAAAGCCAACAAGATACTTTGTTCTAAGTAGCTGCTGGATAAAGCCTCACACTGTTTTTATTTCGCACTTCTTCCCTACTACCATCTCTTACTTGGCAAGAATTTGCAAACCAGTTAGAAATCCAATGGAAATAAGTAACACATAGCACATACTATGTAAAATTGTGGCAATTTTTTTGGTATGGGAGGTATGGCACCAGATTAGATCTCATCTAACAATAACTCAGTGATTCACCCTTCTCAGACTGAAATATCCAATTAAAATTAGCAGCACTTGTAGACAAATTCAGTAGCCACCATGCTGCTGAGACCAACTGCTCAACCACGAGCCTGTGTGTGCAGAGAACATCGGAAATGCTTCCCAGATTCCTTACACCACAGTGACAGACAGGGAGTCCAACCTATTTTGGTCTCCTTCGGGTCACACTTAAGTGAAACTACAGTTGTTCATACTCAATTTGAGTTCACCGTACGCTCCAAATTAAACAAATTCAGTTGGGGGGGGGAGGGAGTGGAGCAGACACAAAATAGCAAGAGTTGCTCCTGCTATACACTTGTAACATTTAATTCCAATACCTCTGTTACACAATCTCAGCATTTGCTACTTTGGTTTTGGTTTTTGTGTTTTGTTTTTTTTTTTTTTTGTTTGGTTGGTTTTTTTTGTAGTTTTTTTTTGCTGTCAAATAGATCTAAAACATTCAGGTTGAGAACAAGCTGTTTCAGAACTTAAACTAAGCGTGGCATTAGGGTAGTTCAGGGACTCATCCCACTTCACCACCACGTTGCTGTTTCACCCCACATGTGCAATTTTTAAAGAAAAGCCTGTTCACTGCCTCTCTCAGGCTACTCTACTAAAACTGACACAAATTAATGTCCAATCCCTAAAAAAGGATCTCAGTAAATGAAGATTCCTGTGGGGTCTAGAAAATGGAAACACAAACACTCATGCTGTTGAAAACACCATCTAATTTCAAAAAGCTTATAACCTATAACTAGAATAAGTGAAATATCTTTTTAGTCTGGTTTTAAGTGTATATGTGAACTTCAGCTACCATACTGGTTCCCCGACATTTTCAAGTCTCTTCCACAATATAAAAGGATAGCAACAAGGGCAAACTACTTCATTTAGACAACTGTATATATGATAATATCTAAAAATATTAGTAGTCCTAGTGCTTAAAAGGACAAAATAAGCTAAAAGTAAAATTAACAAATGCACAGAGCGAATCAACTCTTCAAATGTATAGCCACAGATTTCAGGCTCTTTCCAGTGTTTAGAGCCTCTCAAAGTATTTAGAGTGCATGTGTGCACATGCATCCATACTGACTGAAACTTCCATTTTTATTACTGTTTTTCAGAAATGCATATATTAATTTTGCGAGAGGACAGCTTAGACTGACATGATAATTGAGCATTTGAAAGATACTATGCTCATTGTCTGATGTTCCAGCAAAGCCTAACAATGACCTGCAGGTAATTTGCTCACATGACAAAAATCTTTTTTTTTAAATTAAAAATAATTTCTACCTTTCAATCTCAAGGCAAATCAAGACAAATTTTAAAAGTACTGAAAAGACAATCTGTTTCTTTTAAATCTTCTAGACCACACTCACATTAAAAAAGTAGAATACTCCACCAGCTTTACCTCAGAAATGTCAAGTTTACTGCACATTTCCTATTATCTTTAAAATAAGTAAGCTCTTCTGTCTCAATAGCTTCAGTACAATAAGCCTTATTAACACAAGTTTAAAACAAACTTTTGAAGTATAAATTGAAGCATGCTGTAGCCAAGACTGCACAGATACCAATTCTCACTTTGATGCTCTAGTCATCATTTCACTAGCACACTTTGTTGAACTAATGGAATACCAGCAAGAGGAGCACTCGAGTGCTGTCCCTTACTAATGGCAATGCCACGTGGCCTTAAACTGATTAAGTGATCTAAATCAGATGAGATATAACACCTTCACCAGAGGAGTGCTAGAACCTGTAGGGTTTGTACTATCACCACCAAATAGCTTCCTTTCTCTTGCCCTGTCAAAACCCAAAAGTCATTAGAAGCAACCACTCTGGTGTTTGGCTTGTCATTTTTATGCTGTCAATACAGATGCAGAAATTTCCTTTTTAAATATCATTTCTTCTTCTATATTTGTTACTTCTTACTTCTATTACTTGTTACTTGCAAAGAGAAACAAATGTGGTGTATGGCTTTCAAACATTATTTTCACTTTAGTAATTTTCACTGAAGAATTCTCCTCCAACAATGGTATTCACTTGAACAAAAATTTTGTAGAGAGAAGAGCAACAAAAGAAATTATTTCATAGTTGTACTTTCAGAAAAATGTAACATGTTATTTAGAAGACCTACACATCTCCCATCAAAAAATTTTATACCCTTGAAGTATACAATGTGCCATCCTTCAGCTGGTACATGGAACTAAAGAGACACCTTGCACACATAAGCAATATTTTTTACATTAAGGTGTGATCTAAAAACTGGTTAGTGAAAAAAAAAAACTAACTTTCTAATTGACATGATTTAAGAAGTTGAATTTATGCAGAAATAACCATGCAAATTTTTCTTTATTTTTTAAGCAATAGGTTTGGTCAGGGTAAGTATATCTACACTAGTAAATCCTCATGCACAGTAAATAATTTGTACTGCCATAGTTAAAGCATCACAGATTGTGTGCAAGAGTCCCTTGCAATATTTTATATTGACTTAATAGAAATGCTGTTAATTATATCTTGCATTAAGCTTCATTTTTAAGAATTACCAAAACAATCTTCTGTGCTTTTGTCATAGCAGCTTTGATTAGCGCATACAGGCTTACATAGTATAATATATGAAAGCAATCCCTGAGCTTTCATACCAGGGCTTGATTAAAGCCTTAGAGTATCATTTCATTCTGTTCAACTGGAAAAGTCAACAACTAAAATTCAATTGTTCACTGACTTTAAATTATGCAACATTTCAATTCTACAATTTGTTTCAAAGGGAAGTTATTCTGAAAAATCGCTTGTATATAAGAGGTGTAAGTGTAGTTTCTTTAGCAAATTTTACAGTTAATATATAATAATTTCCCCCACAATAGCAATACTATTAAAAAAATCTACCCTGACTTTAGGTAGTGGTATATAGAGCAATTGTACGGTAATACTATCTATCACCTTGTAAATAATTTCATTATTTTTAATTTATTTTTTATAGAAAACAAGATATAGTATCAGGTTTTGAGGATGAATATCACAGACAGCACTGATTTTTTCACTGTCATTGTAGATATGAATACACTGCCATGACCAGAGAACAAAAAACAGAGTTTTCATTTCTGCACTAGAAAGTACACTCTTTACATAGCATTTAACATTGACATTGTTTTAGTTCACTTCACATTAAACTAAGCAAAATTGTAATTTTGGATTAGTTACTTTTAAAGAAGAGAAAAGGCTTATATCATGCTCCAGCTAACCAGTTAAATCGTAAGTATAATTTATAAGTTAATCATCATTAATGTCAAGATTATTTGCATTTAGTAAGTTGCAGTTTTCAAAGACATAGCATTTTGTTGGGTATTTAAATCAAGATTATGACCAAAGTTCATATGAATGAAGATGATAATTCTGACCACATTTAATAAATTATTTAGCAGATAATTAGTTTGAATTTAGTTTGTATACAGATGTGCAAGCTTATTCTCACACAAGTAATTACTATCTTATTTTTACAATCATATGGTACTGATTCATAAACAGAGATACCTAAATTAAGTGGTACTTGCCCCCACAAACAGATTGAGCTGCTTTTACCTGACAGCACAGTTTAGCATAGTTTAAATACGCCTGTCAAATCTTCTAAATTCAGCCATTCCACCTGGATATAGACATACACAACTAAGGATTTAAGAACTTTTTTTAAAGAACTGGGGAAAGTTAAAATAGCAAATTAAATTAAAAAAAAAAAAAAAACTTAGGGAAGAATGTGGTGTTGTAAGGTATTTAACCACAGATATAAGTCATCCCTCTTTGGGGTTACTAACCACTTTTTGCTAACACTACTGTTTGCATGTCTTCTTTACTCCCCACCATCATCCCCCAAAAATTTAGCTTATTTCAAATGATGCTGGCACCAGATTCATGCCTAGAGCTGGACTATGCAATGAGATAAAAGTACCAGCAATAACCAGACCTGGAGCTACCAAAAGCCCCGAAGCAAAGCAATCACTCCCTCCTCCCCTAAACCTCAAAGACACGCATTAATACTTCACCACCACATACAGGTTATACACAGAGAGCAAGAGAAGTTCACAGGGCTGAATGTTAGAGGGAAAAGAGATCAGGACACCTCCTCAACCCCCCAAACCAGGCCAAGCTCTCCTTCTCTTGCCCTAGTCTCAACAGGAAGGTGGCACACCACAGCCACCTCCATAAAACTATGGTCCCCTGGAATTTGCAGGCTTCCATCATGGTAAAACATGATTAAGTTTTAGACAGACTTTTCCATGCTTTGCCTTTTTTTTTTTTCCTTTTACAGCCCTTTTCTCCCAAAGTTACCACCCAAAATAATACATCCAGTGACACAAGTGAGAACTGTGTCAAAGAGAGGCTTTCTTGAATACAAAGATCACATGTGATTTCTACCAGCAGTCTCTAGCTTAAAAAGTTAATCTTAACTTCAGCTTGCATTTGAAAAACCATTTTTTGAAGTGTTCCAGCACAAAACACAGCACTGCTATACAGTGGGAGACTCAAATAACCACGTGTGGTGCTGGATCTGAACAGAAGTCTCAGTTTCACGTTAAGATGCTGAGCTTAGCGTGTGCAAAACCAGTAACAGTCATTCTGGGTGAACTCTGTGGATCAGGTGACGTGAGCCCAAGGGCCACGAAGAAAAGCAATATACATAGGCTTATTATTTGCCACAGAGGCAGGCAAAACCCAAAGTGTATGAAATTCTGTGATTTTAGTGAAACTAGTCAAACACAAAGGTAGAGCAATCCTTATAATTTCAAGACTTCAGTTAATGACACATCTTCAAACTGTTTTCCCAAGACTACTTTCAAGGAAAAATTGGTAGCTTCAGCTATAAATAGGTTAAACACAATTCTGCTCATGCTCTGAGTTCAGTTAAACAACTGTCATAAAGCCCAGTTGTACAAAGGGTGTGTACACCACTTTTATCTGAAGCTTACCATTCTATGTTAAACACAGAATTTAGGACATATTTACATGCCAACAATCACTTCTTGTTTAAGACTAGCCAGTGCAAAATGGATAGAAATTACATTATTTATAAAAATCTTCTCTCAAGTGAATGACAGGACAAAAAAATTCTAAATAGAGGTATAGAATACATTCTAAATAAATACAATAATCAGCAACCCTGAGCAAGGCATCAAATAGAACAGGAACATTTGCTTTTATGATTCAGACCATCACTGAGGAAAAAAATCTTAGTATTTAATAAAAAAATATCCTCTACTTTTTGACTATTACAACAATGTGAGGTGTTTGGTTGCTTTAGGTGGTGTTTTTTTTTAAAGTATTTCAGCAGAATAAGCATTCTGATGGGACTTCAAATGAACTAGTATTAGCAGTACAAAAACAATTTTACACCACTCCTACTGAGTTCCAGAATTAAGCTCTGAAAATAAATTTAGTAACGACTACACAGTATTTTTTTTTTTAATCAACAATAGGAACTGCCCATTTCTCAATTATTTCTATGTTAAAAGTTTCTGTGCAGGTAGAAAATTCATACAATCAGGTAACAAACAAGTACTGAGATACTGCAGCACCTCTCTCAGGTTAATAGTAGTGCCTCCTGATTAGCAATGGCAGTTTTAAACACTTTTGGTTAGCATAACACCAAGTTAGGCAGCTGCCCACCACCACCTAGAACTCGTTTAAGTAATTGAGCTCTTATTAAGACAAACCTCACTGTGTGAGAGCTGTTGCTGCTGATCAGCACCAGCACCCACTGTGATCGATACCACTAACAGACACTTAGCATCAAATCCCTCTCGCCTGACCCTGGTGAACAGCTCCCTCTGTACACCAGAGCGCTGGTTTTCCAAGAAGAAAGATGTAGCTCATTCAGGAATCCTGTTGCCTTGGTAGGAAAGACCCCTGTGCTCTCTACAGCACAGAAACACAAAACTCTAACAAACAAGTAGCTCAGTGGTGAAGGGAGCCTGTGCAATCTGATGTACAGTTAGCAAAGTCATTTGAAAAATTATTTCTAAATTAGCTGCAATAGTCCAAGAGAACCAGTTTTTTCACTTAGCCATTACCTGCATAAGTTTGCCACCAAACTTTCACCAGAAAATAATTTAAAGCATGCATATCAGAATTCATATTAAAAAAATAGATAATATTTACATTATAAATATAATATATTGTCATAGATTAAACTACTACCTAAATTCCACTAGCATCCCACAAATTATGTTTTCCAAGCGCTGTCCTAAAGAGACTCTTCTTTGAAATTTTTATGTTGGATGTAGGAGGAAAAATTGAACTACTCTTCCATGATAACCAGGAAGCCAGCATCACAAAGAATTTCCCCAGTGAGTATAAACCAAATAATCCCCTCTATCACCAAAAATAAATTTCTGGATTATCTGTTCTGTAACTGCTTTAAAACTACTATTTAAAAAAAGCCAAACAAACAACTGGTGTCATTTGCCTTTGCTATATATATATATATTTCCCTATCAAAGCTAGAGAGATTTTATCAACTGTGTTTCCCCAAGAGTGTCCCCACTCCACACTCGGGATTCAGGATTCCCTCTGATGCCAGGGGAGAGGGGGCAGAGAGAGTGCAGGATCAGGCCCTGGATGAAAGCTGTGTGGAGCACCTGCACAGCACAGCTCACCTGAGGCAGGGATTCCCTCACCCCTCCTCTTGCTCATGGCCAGCCCTCCTGCCCTGATTGTTCCTAGAAAATTAGAACCCAACTTTGATCAATGCACGCTAGATATTTAATTAATAATTCCAAATCCAAGCCCAACAAGCTTTTTACTCCATCTCTGACTGCTCTTTAATTTGAAATCAGGAAAATAAGTAACTGCAAACCCAGCTAATAACTTAAGCTTATTATTTTCTCCAACAGAAATTTTTGTTCAAACACTAGAGTTCCCTTTACTGGAAATTCTGATTTCTGCACTACAATTTTTATGACTCCATTAAGGTGAAGTGAGCTCCATTTTTGAGGGAAAACATATAGAACATGCATATTTAACATATAAAAATTAAACAATTTACCAAAACAATAAAGCATTTCTATTTTCAAAGAGGAAAAATGTATTAGACTCATGGTGTAGACTACATATTTTAAAATAACATTCCTAAAGTTCAGCTGAGCATGAAAGTTAATCTTTCAAAAGTGAACATTCAGCTCCAGTTGTGTTCAAGGGTATTGGTACTAGGAAAAAAAAAGAAGGCAACCCAAAAAAAACCCCAACCTTACTATTTTTATAAATTCTCCAGATATTTTTAGCTGGTCCCTTCTTAAACTGCAAATTATTTTATGGTAATACAATCTTTTAAAATGCATATGTGGAGATATATATATATACACACACACACAAGACACACACATATATGTACGCATTCTCTTAGAAACTACTGATTGGTAAGAAATAATGCAGAGGCTACAGTCACAAGATAATCAAGACCCCCAAAAATTTAAAATGGAGTAAAGCCCTTCCCAGCTGAAGATCCTCTATTTCAACACAGTTTCATTTCTGTACTTAGTCCCATACCCAAGAAGAGTCAGATCCCTCTTTGACTCATTATCTGTGAGCTAATTAAATTTAACTTAATTAAAAGCACAGAATACCTCATTTTGCATGTTAGTAGCAGTTTTCCCTTCATTCAGACCTGCAAGGACAGTTTTAGTAGATGCTGATTCCCCTGCACCGTGAAGAGGCAGGCTATAGGGAAAGCACATGGCTGCTCAGGCTGTGTTGAATAGGAGACATTTTATACTATAGGTTCCTCTTGTGCCAGCTGTCACAATAATATATGTCAGCAAAATAACAATTAATACTGTAATTTTTCATTTTGAAATTTCAAAGCACTGGCAGAAAAAAAAAAAGGAAAACTACCTTTTTTGGCACCACTCTTTTACTGCCATTACACATACAGTATTTTAAGTTTTACTAGGGTCAATATTAGGGTAATACATTTCATTTGCTAAGTATCCCACAACATATATCAAGATTTTCTTCTCTGTTAAATACATCCATCTTTGAAAATACACTCACAAACCAATATTGCAGATATGGAAAGAAGCAAAACCAGGAGATAATACAAAATTACAATTTTTTTATACTTACCATGAAAACATGGGAGCTCTTGTTCCCACACAATTTTTTCAAAGCCAAATCACATATTCCAGTTGATGACAAGGAACAACTGTCACTGAAGTATCCAGATGGACAGACATACCCAGAGAGGCTGGGTAGCACCAGTAAGCATTGGGCTAACTGGTCTCCCCAGCACACCCTCAACATAGGCACACAGGGAGATTTTTGAATGACACATTCAAGATATTTTCCTCATTTGGACAGCAGAGGTAACACTCACCCAGCAAAGATGCAGGGTGAAAAGGAATTCAAGTGCCTACATGTGACATGCCCAAGAAAAAAAACAATAAAGGAAAAATTATGGAAGCCTCAGACTAAAGCTATAAAATAATGCTCAAGTATTTGATTCTATCATATTTCTAGACAAAATAAGGGAAAGTTATGGTTTTATCTTAGCTTTCAACAGTAATTAACTTATAACTTTACATAGTTCTATATTCTGCATCATTAGAGATGAAGAATGGACTGATGTGGAGATAGATATTTTGCATATGAAAATAAAAGTGCATGAAAATATAATGGCCTTGAAGCACTCTAGAACTACATAAAGCACCTTGATATTGCTAAATATATCAAACCTATTAAAACTTTCTAATCCATCCCCCTCTATATACAAAGCATGAAGTTGTCATCCATACTTAGAGAATTTCATTTTTTGAAGGTGGTCTCTATCCATTTACTGATTCTGAATAATCAAATTCCAATAATAAATTTTAAATGACAAGAAAAAAGCTCCTACATCAATATTGTCTTGTGCCTATCTCACTGGGCTCACGTAAGGATGAGCTCACCAGAAGAAAGAGTGTCTTTAGCTGTGGTCCATGCCACTATGTATTTTTTACCAAAATCCCAGGACAATAAAAGACTAAAAGATAAGATGGCCCTAGGTTTAAGGAGTGAAGAATCTTTTTTGTGAGGTTCCCTGAAGGACAAGCCCTGTCCATGGCTAAGTATTAGGTGTATTTTAATTCTGTGTGGGTCCCTCTCTTACAGGCATCATGGGAAGCAGCACATTTTCTGATAGGTAGGTAATTCTCAGGCCATTTACAATTTTTCAGGTCAAAACTAAGCATTTGAAGTCCACTCAGTAGCTAGACAGAAGCCATAAAAGGACTCCAGCACTGTAGAGTCCTATGCTCTGCGCTTAAAAAGAGTGACTGAAATGAACATAGCCCCATTTTATAAAAATGCCACCTTCAAGGTCTCAAAAATGTGGAAAATGTTATTACCCCATGCTTGAAAGGAAACTAAGGGAGAAATAAAAAAAAAATCTTAAACATTTCCTGATCATATTTTTACTACCCTTGAATTACACTTCCAAAATGTTATTTTTTATTCCACCCCTTTAAAATTTACCATATCTATGCACAATTTAAAGTCTACTACAAGTATATTTCTCTGGGTACGTTCTGAACAGGACCAATCTTTCAAGACACACATTTACACCTGCATTTCATGCGTCCAGCTAATTTTTAAAAACTGCAACAAGAAGGGACTTTTACTTAATTAATGATCAAACAGCATGAGGAACAATAAAAATTAAATTGCCCACAATGTAATAGTTAGCACAGTTGGTGAAGATTATCTGGTTTTGTCATAATGACTCATTGTCTGTATAGGAATAGTCACAACTGGTGTTTCAGCTTTAGTTGTAAAATTTTAAAGATTAAAACAAAAAAATTTCCTCTGTTCACATGCGCAAAAAAATATAGAAACAGAATAAAAACTTTAAATCACTATGTGAAATTTTGGCCCTGCACTCTCAAAAACACTAAGTTTGTGCATAGAAAAGAGAACAAATAGAGCTAAGAAATGGCGTATTTTCTAACATGTCTTCTTTGAGCGTATTTCTACCTACTTGATATTTACAGAAGCAAAACTAAAAATCAATGCCACTAATTTTTTTTTTTAATAACTATGGCCATTGCAGGCACCATCATACTTTAGTCTCACAAAACCATTTCCCACCATCTTGTGCACACGGGACACAAGCTGTCATTATACTGAAAATTAGCAACACAATCCGATTCCCATCTAATGGTCACTCCTGGAACACAGGTGGCTGCAACAGAGGGACTTGGGGTCTGTTTTCCTCAAATCAGTCTTTGGACACCTCAGCATCAGAGGTGAAGCCCAGCTGGCAGGCCATTGCTCCCCCCATAGAGCAGCACTACCTATAGGGTGCAACTCTGTTACCCACTTCTGCTCCCTTCCCAAACAAATCCCCCAGAAGAGACACACTGAATTTATTTTCCCAACAAAGAGCCTTTGAGGTGGGGAAAAGAATAATTAATCTTCCTACTGGAAAAATATCTCATCATTATCACAGGTGAGGTGTTTGTGAGCATTTTATGTACCTGAGGGCTCCAGGAGCAGGCAGAGTGGATCAGGAAGCCCACCTGGACATGGAAGCCAGGCCAGGAGGCTGCGCCAAGCACATCCCCAGGTGCCCAGAGTTAGCGCCTGCCCTCCCCCCTCATTACGCACAAGTGACATCAGGGCCATTTGAATAATCAGATTGCAGCCTACATCGCCTTGTGAGATACCAGCTGCTCTTGGATTGCAGCAAGGTAGTGCCCAAAGCCTCGGACCACAAGTTCCACCACGTACGCCATGGGCAGCCACCATCTTCCTCCTGCAGTGCTGCTTCCTCAGGAGAAAACTCATCTAAGTAGTGGATGTGACTAACAGTGCCCTGCCTTCCCTCACAGAGTGTGGCAGAGTGTGACTCGCAGTCAAAATCATTACAATGCCTCCTCTAACTTTTGCATAAAGTGACCTAAACCCTTAAATATTGCAATAGCCTTCTTCCACACCAAGGGGTCTGAATGCAGAAATGCTGCATTCCTTTGGCGTTCCCTTGAGACTTCAATAGTAAGTCAGGAATCTACTCCTGAGCTTATTAAATGCTTTGCACCTCCCCCAAAGTAATTCCCCACCTTTCCATCAAGAAAACCTTGACCAGGGCTCTTTTTTCAACCACAGCATATGTCCTGGTCTGTTTTTTAAATACTTCCAGGGAAGTGGTGGGTGGGGGGGGGTTGGGGGAGGGAAGGGGGGAAAGCCACACACACAGGCTCTCTCCTTACTTCCTTCCACAGCAGGTAGGAAGGCAATTTTGAAAACCTGGGTGTGCCCACTTCAAATCAGAAGATCCAGTAAAGGCTGGAATGCAGTGACTACTGGGCCCAAGAATTTCGCCCTGAATAGCAAGCCAGGCACACTCCATGTCTTCCAGATTCAGCTCAACTTTATGGCAACCCTAGCTGACACCACCTCTTGACCTTCCTTTATGTGACAAGGATATGGATTACCAAACCCTTACCCTTTCCTCCTGTGCACCTCAGCTGTCTCTGGAGAAAGACACCCACGAACTACCTTTGTCAGTGATAATGTACACACTCTGGTAAAAAAATAAATAAATAAAATAATAGAAATCCCCATAAAAATCGTATTTAAGGAGACTGTGAGGAGGGGAGCTAGGAGTCTCCATGAAGCAGCCTCAAAGCAGCAGAGGTCAATACAATGTATTGAATAATTTCATTGTGCTACAAAACAACTTTTGCTCTTACGAAGTAGTCATTTGACCAAACTATTAAATGTACTCTCGTGCTGAAAGGCAGACTTGACGCTTCCACTTTTTTTTTTTTAATGGCGTCACTTCTCCAGCCATACCTCACCCACTGGAGAGCACAGGGCTCTTTGGAAAGCGCTTCCCGGCCTTGCAGAGTGCAAACACACTGGGTGGGCCTGGCCAGCAGCACCCCCCACACCCCAGCTGCTCCTACACCTTTCCCTGCTGCAAAGAGATACAAAGACTTCAAATAAGTTACTTTGAAACAACCTTAACCACTTTCACCAGCAATACTCAACATTTGAAAACTGTGCTTGTAATTAACAACTCAAAACATGTGCCCAGTAAGCAGTATTTCGAAAAACAGAAAAAATCTCCAACTTTTTCACATCCTCCCATCCCCCCCCCAAAAAATCTAGACATCTATAAAAGGAAAAAGAGAGCCACTATTACATATGGAGGCCACTGAATGAATTTTAAGTGTCTCTCTATATTAGATTTTGGGAGAGGGGGAGCAGAAACAAAGGGGAAGGAAGTACACTCGTAAGAAATACAATTTAATTTTCTGTTAAACAGCAGTATAAATCTGAACTGTATCTAATGCATTCCAACAAGATAATGCACGATGAAACAGTGTTTTAACAAATAAGGGCTTTGGGAGAAGCAACACGGGTATGCTGATACAATTACATTTGCAATTTTTTTCAATATGCCTATATGCAGGCTACGCAAGCCTAGAAAAAGCACTTGAAGTTCAGTGTGTAATTCTTTGCAACAAGTTACAGACAGATAAATGTTTCTGATAATTGCTAATTCACAAATAGGACACGGTACCCAGCAAAGAACAGACTTCTGCACCATTTCAGCTGGCAGCTGAAAGAACAGAAAAATACTTTAAAACACATTAAACAATGATAAAAAAAAAAAAGTTGGGGAAGCACCAGTGATTTTAAATTTACCATTATATAAGTGTAATTAATTTATTTTCAAAAGCATAAATAGAATACTCTTTGTGCAAGTTTAAGATTAACAAGTATAACAGTAAATTTATTAGACTAATAGGAAATCATCAATTTTTATATGCCCCATGGAATTTTCTTCTTAAATTAAAAGTATACTCCATCTACAACAGTATTTTTCTATACAAAATCTTTTAAATGCAGACTACTGTAATTCAAAACTATATGCATTGCATATTAAAGGAGAAAGAACACATACACCATATTAATTTTCAATGAAAATTATCAAATAAATACAACCATTAAGAGTCACGTGCAATGAATTTGTCCAGAGAGGGGTTCCCCCTTCCCTTAACAAGGGCAAAAAACCTCCATACTTTCTCAAGTGAAGCTTTCTTCTAACACTAAAAAGATCAAACTTCTAATTCTCAAAATACCATGATACAATGCCCATCGAGACAGATAAACCATCTTTTCCAATTAACTATCTTAAAAAGACTGAAATTTTAAAAATAATCCTGAAACAGTAGAAGTCCTTTTTAATAAAGTTTCACAGACAGACATACTTCCCAGATTGAATAATGGAGTGCAGGAACAAGCACGTGGAAAGTTTGATCTTTTTTTTTTTTTTTACTCTCTAGTGCATGCCAGGTTTTCTATCATATAAATATTTGTGAAAGAAGCAGGCTGAATTGCTATAGGCAGCATAAAAATACTACTGCTTTATTCCAAATATTGCTTCTTTACATGAGGCCCAACAAAATTTCTGCTTTGCAAAAATTAAATGTGTGTTTAGAAATTAAGGATGCATAAATCCTGTCGTTACTGGGAAGAAGTCCTTCTCCTGCTGCTTCTATAGACCAGCTCAAAATAGCTATGATAAAATCCTCTCAAATACAGATGAGACTTCTACTATGTGCCTGTAAAATGCTGCAGATTCCAACATGGCAGGATCAAAAAAAATATAACCACCAGTATATTTACAAGGTGCTTTTTGTTGCTGAAGCAGAGCTCACGTGCTTGCCCGTTATAGAGTGCACAACACCACATTTCATTTCCTGCTAGCACACAGATTTTAACTCTTCTCACAGAACTTTAAATTTTAAAATCTGCACGATCATTTGCCATCAGACCATAATAATTTACTTCTCCCACAGAAAGGTGCCGGTTTTTAAAAATAAATTAAATAGTACCATTGCTGCCTGGCCAAGACACTACATTAGAAATACATGGGGTGATTCTAGAAAACCTCTCGGACTGCACCGAGTGCACGCCTGTGGGTTTAAGAAAGCGGTCCATTTATCTACAGGGAAGAGAAACACAAACCTAAGCATTTTTCAAATTGCTTCTCACTGGATAACTAAGGGCAAGGGGCGGTGCGGGGAGAGGGGGGATGGGGGGTGTGGATAAAAATAAATTACCTTTGTCTTTTCGGGACCGAATGTTCAACTTCTATGAGTTTCCCATGCAGCTCCACTTTACCTGCCGAGATAAACAGAAAGGGGAAAATATTCGAGCGCGGCTGTGCGTCCCGGTCTCCAGGAGCGGGCACGCAGGGGTGCGAAGCAGGAAACGGGAGCGCAACACGTTAGCCCATTCATCGGCGGCCCGGGCAGCGGCGGAGCGGGGCCGCGGCGCCCGGGAAGGCGGCACGGCCCGGCGCCCGGGGCCGCGCCGCTGCCGCGGGGAGCCGCGCTGCCCTCCCGGGGCCCCTTCCCCCGCCCCGCGCCGCCAACAGCCCGCGAAACGCCGTGTGCGGGAGCCGGGCTCGGCCCCGTCTCGGGGAGGGGGAGCGGGGGCTCCGCCACCCCCCGTGCCGCCAACTTCGGGCGATTTTCTGCGCGGAAGCGGGCGGGAAGGGAGCCGGAGGGAGGCGCGGAGCGCAGCCCGAGCCCATCTCCTCCGAAGCAGCCTCTCGCAGCAGACCTGAGCCCATCTCCTTCGCGGCAGCCTCTCTCGGCAAAGCTCCGCAAAGCCGCTTCACGCGAAAATAATTTTTTTTTTTAAGCACACAAAAACAGGATGTCGGGGCTGGGAGCCGGCGCTGCTGGAGGCGGTGATGGGTGCGTGAGAGCAGCGAAGAGAAACCGAAATAAATAGCAGGGCAGCGCGGGGCGGGGGACAGGCAGGGCTGCCCCCTCCCAAGTTTGGAGCAATTCGGCGGCTCGCCCCCAGCCCCGCGGCCTAAGCCAAGCCGAAAGGAGCCCCAGCCCGCTCCGGGTGGAGTTGGCCCCTGCGAGGGAGTCCAGCTGTGCCCGGGGGTGTGTGCAGCCGCTGCCCCGCGCAGGGCTCGGCGCCCGCAGCCCGCCTCCGCCTCACTGCACTCACCGCCCCCCCCAATGCAGCGAGGGCCCCCGGGCGGGCAGGGCTGGCCGTGGGGCTTGGAAAAACATGGGAACCGCCGCGCCGCGGGTCCCTGGGCCCAGGCTCCCGCCCCTCCCCGGCCACTCCCGGGGGGCCGCCGCCGCGTAAGCCCCGCGCAAAGGCTCCACGGGAAGGCCGGGCGGCTCCGGCCGACCTCGCAAAAAAAACAGTTCTCACCTCACCTGCGGGCGGAGGGAACAGGGACCCCCCCGGACCCCCCTCAGCACCCCCCAGACCAGCGGCGCGGCCCAGGCCGCCGCTGCAGCCGCTCCGCGGCCGCGGAAGAGCTCGAGAGGCGGGAGCCGTCGGGGCTGCGGAGAGAGGGCGGGGGTGGTGGAAGGGGCCGCTCACCTGAAAGTGCCTCGATGGCCTTCATAGCCCAGCTCTCGTCGGGGCAGTCCACGAAGGCGTACCCCGTCTTCACCAGGAACTGGCCCGAGAAGGGTATCTTGGAGTCCTTAAAGAGACTTTCCAGGTCGAGAGGGCTGACGTTCTCGCCGAGGTTGCCGATGTAGAGCTTGTTCATCTTCCTGGCGGCTCGGGGAGGCGCGCACGGCGGGCTGCAACCCTCGTCTTGCGAGAGGAGGTGGGGAGGAAGGGGGAAATAAAACAAAATGCGATGGAGGAAGGAGAGAGCGAGAGAGAGAGAGACAGGGAGAGGGAAAAAAAAAATCAGATCTGCAGCTTGTGTCCCTCCCTCTCTCTCTCTCGGGGTAAAAAAAAAAAAAAAAAAAAGAAAAAAAAAAAGAAAAAAAAAAAAAGAAGGGAAAAAAAAAAAAAAAAGCGTGGCCAAACGGGAGCCCTAAGTGCCTGCCGTGCTACCCGGGCGCATGGGGGGCACGGGGGAAACACCCAGCGCCGGGGCCGCGGATGGCGGGCTGAGAAGAGGAAAAGGAGGAGGGGAGGGGAAAAAAAACTACTTTTTTTGTCTTGCCCCCAAGCCCCTTTGGCAGCAGCAGGCGGACTATGAAAATGTCACACTACGTGCATGCAGGCGCCGCCTCTCCGTATTAAAAAAAAAAAAAAAAAAAAAGAGAGAGAGAGAGAGGGGAGGGGGGAGGGAAGGACGGAGAGAGAGAAAAAAAATTACTTGAATATTCCGGCTTTTTGAATGAGCCACGTGTTCAAACTACAAATCAACTTCTCACGTGAGGAATCCCAGCTCTTCAATTAGCGAGTGGAAGGGGCGCACACACACTCACGGAGAAGGAGGAGGAGGATGGGGTGAAGGACGGGGAGAGGGGTGGGGGGAGGCTGGACAGGACAGGACAAGTTTAGAGAGGGCCGGAGGGCGGGGGAAATGGAAACCGGAGTTGGGTGGGCTCCGGTCTGCGCCGCCTCTGCCCTTCCGCGGGGGGAGTTCGCTCTGCGCGCCCCCTCCGCCCAAAAACGGCTGTGAGACCGCACCTCCCCCCGTGCGAGCAGGGTGTGATCCCGGGGAGGGAGGGGAAAAGGCACCGCAATGCCCGCCCCCCCGTCCCGCTCCTCCCCCGCCGTGCCAGGCGGTGGGGATTATTCATCGGGGTCGTGCCTGGGCGATCCCGCTCCCCGGCAGTATGGGCTGGGGGGAGGAGGAAAAGGGAGAGGAAAAAGAGGGGGTGCGATGGCGGGGGGAGGTGGCCGGGGAGAGAGCGGGATCCGCTCCCGCGCAGCGCCGCCGCGGCTGCGTGCTGGGGGGCTGCGGGCGGGGGCGGGGGTCCCTCTAGCCCCGGAGGAGCCCCATATGGTAATGATCCCGCATTACTCGCGGTGCCCCTTGCGCTGAGCCTTACGGAAAGGAGAGAGAGGGGGAGAGGGAAAAGAAAAAAAGACAAAGGGGTGGAGGAGAGTTGGGGGATGATGAAGAAGAGAGTCCTGGGGTGAGGGAGCTGCCCGGCCCGGGGAGGGGCGGGGGGGCCGCGCTCCCTTCCCATCTGGGCAATGGTGGACGGCGTGGGGGGAAACGCGAAGGCACCGTTGCCCTCGGCTGGTAACGGCACACAAAGGGATTTGGCGACCCCCCCTCCTTTCCTCCCCCCCTCCCCCTGCCCGGTCTAAGGAACCATTCATAATTCTCCACATTCGTACAGATACAATGGTGGGCTTGTGGGGGAGGGGTTTGGGGGTGTGGAGCCTTTCCAGTGCAAACAAAACGTTGCCTGAAGATGAAGAAAGGATACGGAAATGAAAGCCAGCACTGTGTTTAATATAGCGATCTAGTAGGTTTTGTTTAATAATTCAACGCACTTTAGCCAAAGGTTTCATTTATTCCGTGGTAGGCTTCTTGTGGTACGTTTTAATAGGTATATCCATGGAAAATGGTTAAATACTTTTATTAGTGAGCAGTGACTGGATTTCCACATGTCCTGTAGTATGTCTGGAAATCTCTAGTAAAGAGGAACTCTTCCTAGCTTTGTGCCTAACTTCTAATAAGTATGCAATTAAAGAGGGGTGGTTTAAATCTCCTTGGAAGCCGTGCAGGGGTCAGGCTTTTGTTAGGCACGCTGCGGCCGCCGCAGCTCGGCGATGGTGGTGGTGGTACCCAGCGCTCAGGGGGTGAGTCAGCCGCTGAAGATTTCTCTTGTGGTGGTATGATGATGCAAGGAGCCATGGCTCACCATGAGGCTGGAGCCCCAGACCATTGTGAAATTGTCTGGGGCTGGGGGAATGCTGCAGTAAGTTAGAAACACGGCCCTTTTGTTGTGTGCATCCAAGGGGTTGGTTGACCAAAACCCTAATATTTGTAATTTCTAACCCATTGTTTAATCTTAGGGTTATTTTAATGAACTTTTAATTGTCAGGTTGTGATTGAGGAAACCGAGTGTTTTGTGTTTCAGTAATCAGAATTTAATCACAACTTCCATTTTGTAGGAAATTAGCAAATAATTATCTTGGGGATAGATTTTTTTTTGCCTAGGGATTTAACCTGTTTATGACTTTTTGATGTTGCATGTGGAATTCTTTCCTAAATAAATTTGTATTTCATAACACCACTCTGTATAGTCTGCTTAAAATAAATAATTGCTTATCTAAGTTAAAAACAGCCCCCTCCAAATAGCTGAATTCTTAGTTAAACTTGTGAAAGGAATTAGTCACTGCTCCTGCAGATTAATTGCATTCTTTATAAATTTGATTTGTACTGCATCTATAAGGCATGTGCTGCATGTGCTCATTTCTACATGATTGGTCTATAGCACTATCTGGTATTTCCTTTTAAATTGCTAAACAGGGTGAATATATTTCATTTAATATTCTGGTCTGAAAATCTGTTTAGTTAGAAGATTTCTTTAAGAAATTAAGATTGAATGTTCGTGATAACAATATGCATCAGTTGTCCAACAACATCATAAACCGCTTTGTAATCAGATGGTTGGGGGAGAAAAAAAATCCTTACTTATTAGCAATCCCCCCCTCTTTTTTTTTTTTTTTTTATACTCTGAAAACCTCTTGCTAATAAGCTGAAATATTTTCTGTAAATCTAAATAATGTATAGCTTTGTTTGTTAAGAAGTGTGGGTTGGTTAGTGGTTTCAAGAGTAATTCCAAATCTTGAATGCCAAAAAAGGCAATTCAACAACAAAAATTGGTTCATGTTGCCTGACAAATCTCCACTTCCCTGCACAGATGAATATAGTTCAGACCAGTTGGGCACCCCCAAATGTTCACGTTATTGAGAATATAAAATTTGAGGTGTAATTTGTTTTGGCAGTCACAAATCAAATGCGTGAGCACACAGCAGAGCATTCCCACATATTAATGTATTTTATTTATCTCTGTAAGAAAAGGCAGTATTAAAAAATTTAATTTTTTTCTGGATTTCATTTGTTTGTTTTTATTTCCCACAGAAGCCAAGAAGTTGAAATACTTACATAAATATTGCACACAAGGAAGCACAACCAATCTTAAATTAGCAAGGGCTTTGACGACATTCTGCCGTTTAGAATTAAAACTCAGCCATGTGCTTCTCCCCACCTCCGGGTGAGAATCCGAGGGCCTCCGCCGTGTCCGTCCCCCCCTCTCGCACGGCCAGGGGCGGGCAGGGCGCTCCCTCTCTGCCCCCTCCCGAGGCCCGAGCCCCCCCGCTCCGCTGGGCTCGGCGCACGCTGGGTGGGTAGCACGTCGGACAGCCCGCAGCCCAAGTATTTCCCATTAAATTTCTTTTTTTTCGGCTGGGCTGGGTTTTGGTTTGGTGGGGTTTTTTTGGACTGCAGCCGCCCACGGAAGGCTCCCGCGTGGGCTGCTGGCCGGGGCGCGATGGGCAGCGGGGGCCGGGCGGCCGGCGCGGGGCGCGGCGGCGGCGGGCGCTCCCCGCGGGCTCCGGTGCGCCGCCGCCACGACGGCGGGGACGCCGCCGCCCCTGCCTCCGCCACGGCGGCGCGGGCGCGGAGCCGCCGCTCCTCGCGGGGCGGACACCCGCGCCGACGGGACGGGGCCGGCCAACCGCGCTGACCCGCCCGGCCCCGGCCCGGCGCCGCCGCGCCCCCTGCCCCCTCCATCCATCCGTCCGTCCGTCCGTCCGTCCGTCCGTCGGTGCCTCCGCCCGCCCTCGCCTCGCCGCCATCCCCGGGGCGCGCAGCCCCCGCGGGCGGCCATAGCCGCTCGTAGTAAAGCGGCGCGGCGGCGCCGCCTCCCATTGGCTGCGCGCTGCGCCTACCAGCGCCGCCCGCCGCCGCGGCGCGGCCGCCCATTGGCTCCCGCGCCGGCCCCCGGGGCGCGTGGCGCGAAAGCGGCGGCGGGGGCGGCGGGGGCGGGGAGGGGCGGCGGGCGCGGAGCGGCGCAGACGGGCGGGGGGCGCGGCGCCACCGGCCGGGGCAGGGCCGGGATGGGACGGGAGAGCCAGCCCGCTCCCGCCCTCCTTCCCTGCCGGCGGCGGCACGGGGCTTTGTAAGGCGGTAAGTCGGTGCCACGCCGCAGAAGTGCCGGTTCCGGGGCCGCCCCGCCGCAGCCGTGACCGGGAGGGCCGGCGAACAAAGGAGCGGCGGCGCGGCTTCGCACGGGGAGCGCGGCCGGCGCCGCGGGACGCTCGCACCGGGAGCCGCGGGATGCCCGTACCGGGAGCGGCGTGGTCTCCCCGGGCCGGGTGGCGGTGGCGGCCCCTCGCCGCCGGAGCGATCTCCGCTCCCGGGCGTGGAGCGGCGCTCCCGGGGGCTCCCGCCGCCCCTCCCGAGGCGCGCACCGCCGGCCCGCCCGGGCAGCTCGTGGAGGCGGCGACGGCTCGGCGCCGGCGGCCGGTTCCGCTGCCGGGGCTGGGAGCTGTTCGGTTCGGCTCGGCTCCCCCGACACCGGGGAGGGGGCCGGGGCTCGGCGCAGCGCCTGCGGGAGCACCGGGGTCCGTCCCGCTCCGCTCCAGCTTGGAAGTTTTGATCATAAAATGCTACAATACTCGATGAATCGGCAACGGAGAGTGCGGCGGTGCCGGCGTGGAACGAAACAAATAAACCACACGATGCATCGGAAGTTTTAGAGCTTGAGATAAAACAATGTAGCCAGCTCTGTGCGAGTTTCTTTCCAATAAAAAAGAATTACAAAGAGGTTAGCTGTCTGTGCTCTTTTGCTGACCGGAAAGTTGCAGGAGTTATTGATTCTGTAATGCAATGTGATCACGGTGTTACTGCAGTAAAATAATACAAACAATTTCTAAATAAGTAGTCCGGTATATGAAAGATGGTGACTGTGGCTTAGAACGAATCTCTACATGCTGATTTGAAAGTAAGTAATTTTTTTCCCATTTTGTCCAGGGATCTCTTTATTCAAAGTACTGAATGCTCGGTATTTCTTGTTTTTATTTTTCAAACAGATCTTTGCAAATAGATCTTGCAAAACAAATATCTGATCACCTACATTTTGATTACATGAAAATAATTAACATCTTTTATATATATATATATACGTGTATGTATATATATATATATATATATATATATATATACACACAAACTTTTCATCAGTGTTCACTTCACTTGGCACAGCTGGATTTAAAATGGGATTTTCAAAGGAGAGTTTAACCATATTTCAGGTCGATATCTGAAATCCGAGATCTTTGCAATTGTGTTTGAAGGAGCACATAGAAAAAATATAAATATATAATATATATTACAGCCAGACAAAATCAGAACTTCATTTGATCAAGTGACAGAATAATTGCCAATATGGCTTCCTCTAGCTAAAGAATATTTTGTGGGGCTTTTACAAGGAGTGAAGAACTGAAAATGAAGACACTATTTAAGAAGTAGAAGTGTTTCTCGCTAGTGAGCTGTGTTTTAACTTGTTTCAGATGGGGTTTTGTTCTGGTTTTGTTTTCTTACAATTTAGAGAAATCAGAATATATTTCTTGTTTGCTCCTCCTTTCATCAAGGAGATCTTTTGCCAATAGGAAAAAAAATATCAAGTAAGGGAGTAAAATGGGGCAGCAACCCAAGCATGAAATCCCTTTGGTGAGAACAATGAGACCCTCCTCTCCAGAATCTGTTTTGCCTCTACTGGTATGATAACGGTGTTTTCAGCGAACATTATCGTAGGTCTATTGTGAATTCAGCCCCAGGACCTTCCATATCTTAAAATTATAGAAAAGGAGTGTTAAATTTGTTTTTTAATACCTGGTATTTGTTAGATTTTGATGCCCAGATTTCCTTCCAAGTAGCCATTATTTTTTAATAAGGATATATCTCCTCCCCTTCTCTAAGAAATGCTAGTGTAATGTTGGCCTTTGAAGACACCCTGCAACAATTTGGTTTTAATATTTTAAAATATCTTAATTTGGATATAAATTAGTTATTTTGTTATATTTAGACAAAATTTAATATGGTAGCTGCTAAAGTTTCATACTTTACTCTTTTGTTTTAATTTGTTTTTATAACTTAAAATACATCTGTTTCTGGATCCAGTTCAAGCAATCATTTGTTCTTTTACAATTTTCATCAGGAATAAACATTCCAATTTCAATGTAACATTCATGAAAAGACCTGTTTAAATTATCCATTAATATGTATATCCTTTGAAGAATGTGGTCCTGAATGTTTGTATTTAAAGTGTGTTTTCCCACTACAATATCTGTTCTGTCGTTTGCTATGTATTATTTTTCTCAAGATTAGAAACCATCCTAATGTTAATTATAGTCATGTTTTTGTTTTCTGTCTGTTTCTTAAAAAGCCTGAATAGTTGAGTCTGTGAATTATGAATTATAGGCAAATTAAAGTTACCTGTGAAACTGAAGGCTGAGCTTGTGGGATTGTTGGCCCCTCCTGCAGACATTAGTGCTTAGATATGAATTATTTCGTTAGGTCATTTCAGTTATTGTTTATCTGGTCTAAAATAAGTTAGGTTCAGTCTTTTGTGTTTCTCATGAAAGCTATACCATATAACTTTCCTTTGCAATGGATTACCTTAATATATTGTACATGGTTTTGGTATTTAATGCTAAGGAACTTTGATTGCAAGAGATCTTTTTGGGTTGGTATTGTCACTATAAAATGGCTGGCAAAAAATTTTTATGTAAGGAAAACTCCATATTTTTCCCCCCAAGTTACGGTTTTCTGACAGTTAAATGGTCAATGAAACTTGACTGTATTATTTCTAAAACATTATTCCTAAAACTAGAGTCTAGTTATTTCCCAGAGCAAGGTGAAGTAACTAAAAGTTCTACAAAAATAAGTATTTAAGTAGTAGAAGAGAGACCTGTAAAACAAAAATGCCCTGTAACCCCATAAGGCAAAAGCTGTGAAAATAAATAGAAGCCTTAGTCTGATAAAATTAAAGTGCATACATATAGCATTAGTTTCATGCTAATTAATTCCTGTTTTAAAGCTCAATTTACATCTCAATTGAGCAATCCTTGATACAACTGGAGGCACACAAACATATCTTAGACTAAGTAGTTGTTTCTACAAATTTCAGATTCAATTTTTTCTTCTAGAAATGTTTTTGGTTTCTTTAAAGTTTTGCAACAGTAAACAAGTTTATCTGAGCTTTTAAATGCTCTTAAAATACTACTCTAACCAAAGTTAGAAAATCAAGTAGGAAAACATGAAAAAAGTGATTTATTTAGGTAAACCCAAGCCTGCAAGGCTAGTTTGAGGCTGTTTTTTGCAAGCCTGTTTTGAATCCATTGTTTGAACGTATAGTCATGCTGTAGGAGTGGGGCTGAGCTCACAGAATGCACACTAACAAAGTACCGTAATGGGGTCACAGAGGCCAGAGAAAAAATTCAGCTTTCTTGCATCAGACCTGTGATAAAGCCCCAGCCTGTATGTAAACAGTGAAACATTCTCACAGGCAACAGCTAGAGGCAAGGCTAATACCTGTCTTATTTGCCTTAAGTTAACAATGTAAAAAATATAGTCAAAGCTGCATTGCTAAAGAAATGACAAAATGTGCTTCTTTTTGTTCCTTGGGTGGAAAAAAAAAATTCAATTGCATGCTTCAATCTACTTTCTAACACTGAATGATGGCTGCAGGAAAATTCAAAAGCATTTCTGCCCCTTTGTTTTAGTCATGTGTGGATTTCTAATGTTAATATTCAATGCTGAAATGCTAATTTTGAACTGAAATATTGTTCTAGTCAAAATATGATCTTAATTTCTTTCAAAACAAAAACCTCTGAATATCTGTTTTATTGTCAATGAAACATAGATACAACATAGTTTAATTGAATTCAGTGTTTAAGGTGCTTAAGTAAACCCTGACATTTAAACAATTTTAGTAAAATTTCCTGCAGCTCTGACAAGTTCATAAAAATAGAGCTCTCTCAGAGTAGAAATAAAAATTATCAAAATAATTAAATCACTGTTTGTAAAAAGGTAATAACAAATGGGGATGTTTCATATCAGTCATATAATCTAATTATTTGATTCAATATACCTTTTTAATTTTAATTGCACCCTTTTAATACTGCCTTAAGCTTTAAGAGTCTAAAACTCACCCAGGAACTGCTAGTTTTGGAAGCACAAGTTTTTTTTAGCGAGTTGTGGTTATTTACTTAGAGAAAAAGTTTAGGAGGGGGAGTTGAGCAGTGGAAATAACAAGACAAGAGTGTTTCCTGGCTCCACCAAGTCAAAGGCCAACAGGTGCCCCCTCAGTTCCTTAGGAAATCTCTCCCTGGCCTGGCTAAAGGTTACACTCCTGAGCTGCAAAGGAGATTTTCAGTTGCTGCCTTTTGAAGAAAGAGAACAAATCAGATCAACTTTCTGGATGCAAAAGCTGTCAACCTAATTTATGGTTTTCCCCCGTGTCCTGTAAATAACTTTCAGAGGTTCAAAACAAACTTCAAAGTACTTTATGGGTGTATTCCAATGAGAAGCAGCAAAATGTCAAGTTTCAAAGTTCAGTTGTCTTAATAATTAGAAAAGATGGAACAACCCTTTCCCATAGAAAAATAAAGTTTACCCATATATATTTCCAGACTGCTTAGAAATTCTTTTGAGCAAAAAGAAGGGAAAAAACCCAAAAAACCTTGAGAAACTCTAGCCGGAGGGCATATTTTGTTTTATCTATAAATTATGGCTGAAAAAAATGAGTGAAAAAGATATGAGATTTTTATACCTGAAATGCCTACAAGAACCCTATTGTACAGACAGCCACTGTTTCCATCTGCTGCAGTTAAAGTTGCAATTGATTTAATTTTAGTCTCGTACAAAATGTTGGGTGTTTTTTTGTTAGTTTGGGGTTTTTTTCTTTCACGTTGGACATCTTGTTGCAAACCTATAGCATGAGACATATCTGTGCAGGCATAGTCTCATCCTAAATCTTCTGTGGAGCCTGGTGAAAACAAGCTAGGACATGCTTTGCAGTTCTGAAGTTGTAGGTCAAGCAGCAGAAAACTCTGAACACCTTTGAGATCTGGTTATCAAATGACTATTTCTGGTTGTAAACATCATGCTTGAAAAACTCATATTCAAATTTTAAAAACATACACAAAATCCAGATTTTTTTTTCAAAACTGCTGAATTTCTAAGCTTATAATCCTATAATTTTGTTTTGTATCTGCATTACACTTCAGTAGTGTATATTTTTCTTCTGTAATAATGTTTTTGCTAAAGTGTTAATTTACTGGTTTTTTTTAACAAATGCATTTTCTGACAAGTTGGAGGTTTTTTTCGATTTTGTAATGCCCAAACAAAAAAAAAAATATCTTTATTATTTTTAATTATTTTCTTTTTGTACATTTTAGGGATACAAACAATCTTAAAGTCCTGAAGTATATCCTAGATTAGGAAATAATCTTTTAAAAACCCAAGAAATACCAACAACGTATTAAAATAAAAATTTTTGTTTTGTCGTTTTGGTGTGAGAGGTGAAGACTTCCTTGCAGTTAAATACTGAACATAACACTTAGTCTTTTCAGGGTATCTATTGTTTTCCATAACTCTTTTTACCTGATCCCTGAAATAAATTGGGAATAAGCTTTAGATATGGCAAAACACTAGACTCCCAACTACATCAGAAATCCCTGTCAATGACTAACCAAGTAACAGATGAAAACCTTTCCTTGTCTTGGAATGAGGACCTGCACCATGGTTAGTTGCTATTTTAAACTCTGATCTAGGTGTAACTGAACTAAACAGAAAACAACACTGAGAGAGACTATTTTAACAGAATTTTAAAACCTCATTTCAGTTGTGGCCATTGTTGTCTCCTAACAGTAAGGAGTTATTCTAAAACAAGGAGGAGTTCCTTTCTAGCAAAATTCTTCTCTGAAGAAGTTCAACAATTCTCAAGGAAAAAACTCCACAGGGTAATGGGGTGAGAAATATCCTGGAGGGAAGTGGTAGGGCAGCCCTTGACTGCAGCCATCAAGTCCTAAAGGAAAAGCAGAGCAATAGTGGCCAGTGGAGCTCATTAGCATCACAGATGAAATGCTGCCTTTTCTTTGACACATCCTAAAACTCTTGCATGTGGGCACAGAGAACTGTCCTTTGGGAATGGGGGAAATTATCATTTTCCCACTCATCATGTAGTATTTCTTCAAACAGGACATCCATGCCTCACCAAAAAAGCCAAATCCACACTGGTGTTGTGGGTACTAGGTGCCTCCAGATACGCCATTTTAATTTCAATATGTACATTGTTTTCCATTCCTCGTTTTATTAGGAATTCCCTGATCGGATGCTAGGTAGAAACATGCACTACTTGCTGAAACCCAACAGATTTAATGGCATTTACAGGATCATAAAATAGGTTCTGCAAACACATGGCCAAACAAAGAGATAATGTAAGGACGTAGTAGAACTTGGGGTTACATGGACTCTGTCCCCGTACAGCTGAGTGCTTGAATAGGAAACTCTGGGATGCATCGAGTTCACCTACGTCCAGTGGAGCATAGACGGCAAGGACACTGTGATGTACCCAAAACACGAGTGGGGAGGCTCAAAAAATTTAGAGAAGATGCTCTCCCCTCTCTCATTTCCCTTTGCAACAGTTGCTGCCTAACGATTAAACAAGGAGCCTGTCAACGTGTGGAGGACAGGCTCATGCGGGAGTCGAGCAGGGAGGACATCTGCCTGGGGAAGGGGCTTGGGCTGGTGAGCCTGGGCTGAGCCAGGGCTGAGGAGGGGAGGGGCAGGGCTGAGCCAGCCGGTGCCGGGGCTTTGACGCCGCTCTGGACTCCTCGGGAATGCGGGAGCGGTGGGTGGGCAGCAGCGGAGAGCGGGGATGTGGGCGCAGCGGCGGCCTGATGGCTTCGGGGCGTCAGGCTCACCTCCCGGCTCCCTTCCCTCCGACAGCCGCTTCCGTCGGATGCTTTCTTTGGGTGGGGTTCACGCACTGAAGGACGCGTGAGGCTCGGCCCGCGGGCGTGGATGCGAGGCGGAGCCGGCGGCGCTGGGGAAGCCCCGGCCGCCCCCGCCGCCCGCAGCGCCGGCCCCGCTCGGCCGGGGAGCGCGGGGCGCGCCCGCACCGAACCGGGAGCCCCCGCTTCGAACCAGGGCGGCGCGGCTGCCGCGGCCCGGGGCCGCCTCCGCTCGAGGGGCAGCGGCCAGAGCGCCGGCACCGGGAGCCCCCCGGGAAGCGCCGGCGCGGCCCCCGCCGCCTCTCCTTCCCCGCTGTCCGCCGCTGCTCTCCCAGCCCCCCTCGCCCGCCCGCGTCCCTTCACACCCCGCAGAAATCCCTCCCCAGCCCCGGCCGCCCCCGCCCCCAGCCCCTGCCCGCGCCGGGGTCGCGGAGTGCCGGCAGATTGCGGCGGGGGGCCCCCGGCTGGAAAAGGGCCGGGAGGGCGGCAGCCACTGGAGGACAAGCACGCAGTGCCTTCTGGAAGATGCTCCTTTGCAGTAGCCATAAAAGACCAGGGATAAAAACAACAGAGATCCTGGTTTCCATGCAGTGGGAGAAGGGAAGACACCAATATTTTTCTTTGCACTGACCTCATGAAAGATGCCCCAACCTCACTGTCAAGGAAAAGCCAAACCACCCCAAAACGTTTGAGCATGTGCGGGCTTTTACATTAACAATTCACACTTGCCTCTATACATATTTAAATTGGGACATTATTAAACTTGTGCCTATTCAGACATATGCCCCTAGCAGGGATGCTGGCTCCTCACACTTTCTTTGTGGTGTTGAAGATAGTGGAGACAGAAGAAGAAATGTGTGTACATGCGTGGTTTTCAAGAAAGTGAATTTCACATCCCTGCATAGATAAAATACACCATTCTTCCCAAGTGCTATAGGTAAATCTGATCTCAGAAAGATTGATGTCTTAGGCAATGATTTTCAGAATGTTTCCTCATCTGCCAGCAAAAGCCAAAGGGAAAAGGGTAGCAAGATCTAAGCCAGAGAGCAAGTCACCCTGTGGGAGCTGTATCCCACAAACAGGCTGGATTCAGCCCTACCAGGGTCCCGGCACGCTCCCTGCAGAACTTTTCAGAATCTCTTATTTTAATGAAATGCAGTCCTATCCTTCCTGGTGCCTTCACATTCTCATTTTCAGGACAACAGGATCCTTGCTGTTCAACAGAGGCAGCTAGTCCTGAAGTTTGATGTGTATTTACACAGGAAAAGCGTGACAAACCTCTGCCGCTGCTTGTTTTCCTACTCTGTCTCTACTCTTCTTTGCTTGACTTGTAGCCATGCCTTTTCTGATTTGTCTGTGTTTCTTTTCTGCCCCTTCCTTCCCTTTACAGCTCTTGACCTTAATCTTCCACCCAATTATCTTTCCCCAGCTGTTATTCTCTGTCTCCCTGTCTCTCTACCTGCCTTCCTCCCCTCTTCTCCTTATTGAACAGTATTTGGTGCCTCTATAATGGTCTACCTCTGGAAGCCCATTTAGGCAATGAACCACAGGATGATGTACTCCTCATGTAGGTTTCCCCATCTGCAGGGTTCCCACTTGCCTCTGAGAACAGATTTGGTGAGTGTCAGGCTTTGCTGGAGCTTTACTGCTGCTTCAGGGAATCCCTGTGAGTTCAAACTGGGTTTTGGAGGGGGCAGAGAAGAAGCAGCCCCAAGGGGCTGTGAAAGACTGGTTCGATATAATATGCTTGATTAGTTCCTTCATAGGATTATTCTTGAAAAACAGTGCTCAGCTATCTTACAACTCTATTTTGATGAGTGGTCTCCCATGAGTAGGACTTTAGTGGTGGAAACATCTCACCAGATGTATGGGTGGAGCAGTTGTGGGCTCGGGAAGCTGCTGCTGGTGGAAATGCTGGGGTCAGCATGCTCTGAAGCTCAGGCAGACACTGGCTACAGCAGAGGCAGTTTCTGCCAAGAAATTGGCATTATTCTGGAGAAGAAGCAGTACAGACCCTGGGCTGAGAAGAGGAAGTTAAAAGCAGATGAGATCTTTGTGGGTTTGCAGTAACCAATGTCTGACAGGAAGAGCAAATTCATGCCAGCATAAAGGAAAGCAAAAAAGGAGAGTGGTAGTCAAAAATCCATATTATTCACTCAGTGACTAAAGAGGTGTCTGACTCCAGAAGAAAACAGTGTATTAGCTGCAAGAAGAAAAATAAAACTCTTCCTGTTGCTCACTCTGAAACTGAAGTTTTACTTCTTTATTAATGACTTTTAGGACTGTAAACATCACCTTCTCCTCCCTGCAAATCTCTCTGCTATTTATGTAATTTTACAAGTTCCATGGTTATTGATTCAAATGTTAATAGTTTGTACTCAGCAATATACCATACAAATGGATTAATCACAAATCAACTTTCTGTAATAAGAACCTTCACTGCAGCTGGAAGTGGGGAGGCGACAGTGTTGCAGAGATATGAGGTAACAGAGAGGGATTGGCAGGAGGGAAAGTCTTAGCACTGGCTGCAGAAAGTGGGTAAAACACTAAGTTCCAGGTAGCGTCGTCCATTGCCAGAAGTGACTTCTTGGACAAGCATAATTTATTCTTCATTTTCATCTTCATCTTGCTCAGTTCCACTCTTCTCCATAGGCAGAGATAACAAAATTTCCACAGCTGCCTGCTCCACAGTGCGTTTGTCCCATGGCGTGTCCCAGAATGTCCTCTTTCCACAAAATGTTTCTCTCCAAATTCTCCAGTAACCCCTTCCCTTCCCTTCCCTTCCCTTCCCTTCCCTTCCCTTCCCTTCCCTTCCCTTCCCTTCCCTTCCCTTCCCTTCCCTTCCCTTCCCTTCCCTTCCCTTCCCTTCCCTTCCCTTCCCTTCCCTTCCCTTCCCTTCCCTTCCCTTCCCTTCCCTTCCCTTCCCTTCCCTTCCCTTTGTAACTTCCTGAGCAATTTCTGAATTTTCCAGTTTGCACTTCTGTCCTCAGCCTTGTACCTTGTTTTCCCCTCTCCTTGCCCACATTCCAGTGTGGTTTAGCAAAGCAACAGGAAATTCCTTCCTTATTCCTCCTTTCTCTCCTTCACTTTTGATGCATTCACTACTCCTGTTGCTGAAGCTCACAAATGCTGTTTAGATTTTGCCACACACCCAAATGACTGGCAAATCCTTCCTATCTCTCTCTTACACATGACAGTTTTCTTCTTCCATCTTTGCCAAGAGGAGCTGTATTTTGGTTATAAAGGTGATGCTGATTTAGGTAACACTTTGTCTTGTTAGAGGAAAAGATCTTCCCAGCATAGGAGGAGAATCAAAGCAGAGCTTTTCCTGATTAAGCCTGATCCAATGCACCTGGTGAAATTTTGGAAATTCTTGGATACCTCCTCAGAGTTCTACTCACATTCCTCCTGATTAGTAGAAGATTATGGGAAGTTTTTGCATGGATATCACCATCAAGAAAGTGAGCTGGCAGCACGTTTCAATGAGCCGTTGTCGTGCTGATATTTAAGAAGCTAACTCATAAAATTATCACTATAGCCATGGAGGCTCATCTTTTTTACTCCAAACAAGTTAGAAATAATATAATCAGGGAATCATAGAATATCCTGAGTTGGAAGAGGCCCACAAGGATCAACAAACCCAACTTTTAGAAAGGAGAGTGTGACAAAAAGACCTTGGCAGTGTTTGGAGCTGTCAGAGTTTTTGGGGCTGCTTCTTCCCTGGGGCTGATATTAATTAGAGACTCAACACTGATCTGTGCTGATTTTCAGCAGCAAGCGGGTCAAACAGCTGCTCAGATACATTCAGTTGCCTGTGACGTGCCTTCAGTAAAAAGCAGTGAGACAGCAGAGTGTAGTCACAGTGGAACTAATGAGCTAAAAGTAGAAAGCAGGAGGGGACAAGAGCAGGTGGCTTTAGCAGGCGGGAAAAGGAAGGTTTATATTTCCACATGCCACAGAGGAAGATTTTAGCTAGCTGGGTAGGTATTCAAGTGGAAATCCTCTCTGGTGCTAGCCACGCTAAGCAAGAGATGAGGAGAGATGCTGCTCTTAGACCCTGGTTACCTCCCCATATCCATTTCACCAGTCCCAGTGGGGTAAATGGGTGCTGAAGCCCAGAACTGGATACATCGACAGCTGCTCGTGGTTCAACCAGAGACAATAGCAGCCCCCTTCCTTGGATTTGCTAAGCTTCCCTATGCGGTGTGCTGCAACAGAGGCAGCAGCTGCAATTTACTTTTTCCTTGAGAAGTTGTGGAAGGAATTAATTTCATCTTTGGGACACAGACTTTACCAGAGACAGCCATAATTTATCACCTGCAGCCTCAGGACGACAAGCCGGGCTGGCTCCCAGGCTCGTGCTGGTGGGGGACACAGCTCCTCCCTTGGCACCGTGAGGCTGGGCAGGCTGGGACAGCGGGGGGTGGAAGCCAGATGTTCCTCCTGGCTGAGACAGGGATCACTGTGACCCACGCTGCAGGTGTGGGGCGGCTGTTGGTCTGTCCCAGGCAAACAGGAGCTTGTCCTGATGGGATAGGAACCATGAGCCTTCTGCTGTGCTTCCAGGGACATTTTCCCTATGCTCTCTCCTCTGTGTGCTTTACAGGACAAGTAGGGCAGAAATCAGATGTTGCCGAAAAATTCATCCAGACCAATCCCCAGAAGAGAGCAAGCATAGTGTCCTGTGATAAGCATAACTTTCCTGCCCATCAAACACCTTAATAACCTGGTGCTCATAAGACACCCAAGTTACACTTCTAGAACCACGGTTCCTGTAAGAGTGCATGGACTAAAGGGTGCATCCTGTACTCAAATCACCTTCAAGCAACAAGTGTTTCCAAACTTGTAAAGGTTGCAAAGGCATCTTCACAGCACTCAATGGCTAGAGCACTCCTGATGCACTTTTCTAATTTTTTTCTATTTTTATTTCTATTTTAGCCTTCTGCCAAAAAAATTAACATAGGGAATGGTTTTATTGATGTAAAAATACATGGCTATCCAAAAGAGTTACCTCAAATATTGTTGGAGGTTTTGCTTAACTTCACATATCCAGTTGCTGAACTGGATGCAGAAGCTGAGAGGCAAAACTGTCTCAGCTCAGGAGACAGTGCAGAGGTGGGAAGCCATCAGACCTGCTCTGCTTATTCTCTGCTAATGCAGCCCAGCTCATGCTCAGAGCATCACAGATTGTCTGCATGGAGAGACAGGGTGACACTGTCTCAAAGGGGATATTTGGTCATTTGGATTGCTTACTTTAGAGGGTAACACCTGTGACATCTTGGAAGCTTGCTGTTTAAAAATGGTATTCAGTGCCTTTTCAGGGCAGAGGAGGGAAAAGCAGACGAGTCTCTACAAGTGATTAGTCCAGGCAGTGTGGACTTGGAACCAAGCATTGTCATTTAGAAGGTTACTACACTTTATAAAAATAAAAACTCTCTGTTGAGGATAGCTAAATCTCACTAGTTTTGTTTAAAAATAAGAACATAAAGAAACACTATACACTGTTTTGCTATTGTTCCCAGTCTATTGCTCTAGCAAGTCAGAAGAAGCTGCAGTTTTCTCCAGGAAACAAGTTGTGGAGTGAATACATTCCTGCTCCCATCCTCCTCTTCCTTCTGCTTTCTCATTACATCACCTCTGTTTCAGCAGACTAATAGTTGCCACAGGAATTGAAGAATCTGCACCTAGTCCAACACAAAGGCACTTGCCATTAAAATGTTCTTAGAAAACAGCTATTACCAGAAAGTTCTGGTCAAGAAAAAAAGATGAAGATGTGCTTTAAAAGATCAGAGAGGTTGGATCCAGGCTGAAGAAGATTTTGGTCCTATTCAGAGAAGCAAAAGCTCAGGTATTGCCTCTGGTGACACAAGGAGTTGGTCCCCATTCACTTTTGCTGTCTCCTAACAGGAAGGAGGAGTCCTGATTGCTATGGATTGTGAGTGGGTTTCACTATAGGGGAAAGGAAGCTCTATTTTTCTCCTTGTGCCAAAGTGGCACAATAAGAGAAATTTTTGAGTGACTTATACCACCAAGGGCAGGACATGAGAGTTCATCTATCTCTGTCAGTAACCTAACTCTTATCTCCAGCTTTACTGCAGGAGTCTTCTCTGTGGCATTGTCTGTAGATCTGCCTCCTTCAGATCTCTGTGCCTATCTCATTAAAAAATACCTTCCTCTGACAGTGGCTTTCTTCCCCTGCTAAGCTTCAAAGCTGATGTTAAATCTCCCCATCTCCGCAAAGATACATTTCTGCATGGGAGCCCCAATGTTCTGAGGCAGGTTAGTGCAAAAACATCAGTTTTTCTATTCATTCCTCCATGGAGTATGGGCTTAGGATCCCTTCCAGAGGGATAGGTCCATGCTTAGACAACAAAGGTTTTGCTTTTAGGTAAGTTCTGGTTTGCTTATTTTGCTGCAAATTTTAGAAAAGTTTTCATTTGATTGGCTCCTCCACACTTCCCCCACTGTGGATACTCCAGCCCTATTATCTACTTAATTCTTATTGTATTTTCTTACTTACCCCTCTTATGCATTAGAGATCTCTTGCCCACTTTCTCCTTTCCTACGCATCTTGCAATACCCCAGAAAGTCAGACACCAGTGGCCACAACAAGCATCAGAAAAACTGAGAACTGTAAAATGTTCACTTGTGAAAAAATATTTTGAAGATGCTAAAGGAAGAAATAAGCAAGTAATCTGTCCACAGTGGGGAGTTCATTTAAGAAACAGGCATATCCTTTATAGGTCTAGCAATTTCCTAGCTACCTGCTTCTATTAGTTAATTAAACTGATTAATGATATTCTTCATCAAAGAAGAAGTGCAACAGTCACAAAGAAAAAGACAAAGAAGCAGACAGATGCTGCTTTTGCATCCCTGGTTGTGCAGTTCCAACAGGTAATGGAGATTTCCTCTCTCTGAGTAGCTGGAAATCCACTATTCCCCAGAGAAGTTGTTTCTTTTTGCAGTTTGGGAACTCAGGTAAAATGATTTCATTCAAAGTCTTCTCAGTTTAAGGTTTTGATAGATTCTAGCCAGATATCAGCCTCTTGATTTCACTTTTCTTGTCTCTCCCCTCAGGATTTCATGTGTGCTGTCTGAGCAGTGTTTGACCTGGCTGTGTTTGAGTGAACACTGCTTTTCTGCTTTTGGAGGCAGCTGAGATGCACATAGGGACAGAGAGCCAGCTGTGCCTTGGTGCCAAACTATCACCTGTGTTTCACCTGGACACAGCACAGAGGGGAAGGGCCCAGGTGTGGGGTCCAAGCCCCTGTCCTGGCTAACCTCTGTGCAGGCTTGCCTGGAGCCACTGCTGAGCTGTAGCATGGCTGGGACTTGGATGAAGGCTCCACTGACTCTTCCTCACTGGTGCAACACAAAAATATCTCTCTCAAACTGAAAAGACAAGGTTGGAGGCATGGCAAGGTAGGGTAAGCACAGATGGAAGGGGCAGAAGCAGACATAGATTCTCTTTCTCTGTACTCCCCTGTCAGAGATGGGCACCAGGACTTTTTTATTGATTAATTTCTGGACTCCTCTGGCCATTTAAAAAGAAATTAAAATGTGGAGCACAAGCAGCACCTTCTTCCCAAAGGATTCAAAAAACAGGAGGGCCACAATTCAAACTTTCTGAATACTTCTGCTTCCCACAGCCCAAACATAATACCAGTTACTTCCAATCCTACCTGCTCAGACAGCCACTGGAGCAGCTGGGCTTGCAGCACAGTGTAGTTGGTGGATTTGGAAGCTGCCCTAGAGCAGGTGATGGTGCTGCTGAGTCTCCAACCCAGCACATTTCTCTCCCTCTTCACCTGGGACTGGCAAGGGCAAAGGATGGGGAATCCCCAAGGTGCTCCTGGCTGGCATCAGTTAGTGCTCAGCTGTAGGAGGTCTTCAAGATTCAACTCCCAGTTTTGGCAGCAGAGAAATGAGAGAATGTTTTTTCTTTCCTAGGGCTGGGAGTGAGTAGAGAAGCCCCCAAGTTTTGCCCACAGCAGTCCCCCAGATTTCAAGGTGGGGAACAGCTGCAGTGCAGGGACCCCTGTTTGACAGTGGGGACTTGGGTTGTTGTTGGTAGGGGAGAGTGAGCAAAAATCCACTTGGGTGCTACTGGTGGGAGGTTTAGGCTGTATGGTCAGCCTCTGGACTAGGCTGCACAACAGTTTTTTGATTAAACCAGGGATAACCACTGTCCTGAGTGACTCTGATTTCTGTGGTTAAGATCTCAAGTTTCTCTGGCTTTGAAGACCTAAATTAACTCTGTGCTACAATCAAAGATGTGCTGAACTGCAGAAGTTTAAGGGAATAGTAAAACGTGGATTCTTTCTTGCTGTTTGAGCTGTGTTTCCCACTGCTCTGCAATGTGCAGCTTGCAGGCACTGCATGAGTGCTCAGCAAGGAGGGGTCTCCCCACCAGCACTGGGCTGGGGACATCACAGGTGGGGTGGGATAAACATGGACTGAGACGTGGGGCTCAGCCTCTTCCTCAAACTGAAGAAAGCTCTTTGTTCTTTCATCATCTGAATCCACATGAGAAAGAATCCTCTTGTTTTTTCTAGTTCCAGAACTGGATCCTCTGAAAACTCATCTCCTGTGACATCTGCTTGGGACCAGACAGCCCTTAAGGCTATCCCTGTGCACGAGGCCACTCCTACGTGTTCTGCATCTGTCAGTACTAGCTTAGAATTTATAAATTTATTTTTCTATTATATCACGTTGTTTAATCATCTTTCACAGATTCTCTTGCAAATAGCCCACCATCTTCCTGGTGGGTGGAACAGACAAAATAAAATAAACGTTGGAAGAAGAGCATTTATTAACTTCATACATGGAAAACTGAAAGCAAATCTCTCCAAGGTACCCATGGACCCATCCAGTTCTCCTACATTCCCACCACACCATGCTACTCAATCCCAGTATGAATTTTCCTTTCCAGGGAATATTTTCAGCTATGTCAATATTTAGTCCAGCTGTTAACTTCCATAAGGTTTTGTCTTTTTATATTTTGAAGATCTATTGTTCTTAACTCCTTTCTATGAAATTCGCAGGTGAGTTGCTGCATGGGTTCCCTTCTAGCCTCCAGTACACAGAAATTAAACACACTGTATATAAAACAGTCTGGAAATCTAGTCTTTGATAGAATGTTTAACTTTAAAACAATAAAACCCCCTGCTCTTTACATTCTACTCTTCGTATGAGCCCAGCACCAGGGATTTTTGGGGTTTTTTAGTGAAGTTTTGCTCTTACCATCTTTTCTCTCAAGTGCCAGCAGTGGATGTGATGGTATCACACACACCCTTGGCAGAGCCAGCTGCTTTGGAGGGATATTCAGGGCCATTCTGGCTCCACAGCAACAGCAGTGATTATCTGTGCTACTGTCATGGCTCAAACACAAGATTTGGCATCAGCCACTTTAAATATTACTTATATTTGTTGTAAACATATGAAAGACACTTGGACACAAGCAAGAATCTGGTCTTCAGCTTGGCAAATAACTCTGTTTTACCTGCTCCAAAGAGGCAGCAGGGATGCTAGATGTTCCTTTGGACATGGTTCAGTGGGATGAGGCTGACATCTTCCCTGTTCAGATGTCCGCTGATACACAAAGAAGAAAGGCTTTGGAATGTGAAATGCAGGTTAGGACCTGTTATCTCTGTTTTTTTTTCCCTCTCTCTGCCAAGGAGAACAGAGTATTCAGCACACTTTCCTATGCTCCATACCTTGCAGTGGGGGGAGAAGAGAGCCAGTGAGAGCAAGAGGCGCTGAGCAGCAACCCCGCAGCACCTGGCTAGGGGCTGCAGCTGGTGAAGTCAGTGTTTAGCTAATGGGAAACTTGACTACTTGTAATTAACCCTCCTCTAAAGTTAATTATTTGCTCTGAAGGAAGAAAAATACTCATGCCTCCTAGAACTATAAACTGTCAGAGTGAAGCTGTCTGTAAAGTCTTTGGGGCTTGGGGTGCTTTTTGTTGTGAGGGTGAGGATAATAGTTTTGGGGAATTTTTGAAGTTTTTGGTTCGGTTTTTTTTTTTTTAAGAAACCAATGCCTAAGCATTTACCACACAAAACTGATAAAAATACAACACAGAAATCCAAATTAGCAGCTCTGCCTGGAAGTAAGGATCATCAACTGGACAGAATTCAGCTGTAAAATGGGATTTGACATCTGGGATTTTTCAGTGTGAAAGAGATCACCTTTTTGTTCCCTAGATGATACTCTTGTCTGCCCAATCCTGCACTGAATCCAGTGGTCTGGAGAAAGGGGAAAGCTGATATCTAGATAAAGGAGGAGACAGAAAAATAGGATCACTGGGAAAGCATGTTAGACTGTGAAAGGTGAGAAGCAGGAGACAGCTGCTTGCTGGCAAAGTCCTCCATTCTGTTGCCATCCTACCACAGTTCAGATCACACCAAAATATCCCAGCAGTGCACATGAGAGTCATCAACCAGTTGAATGTTCCCTGGTGAAGGCAGTCTGTGTGTTTATTGTGAGATTAGATGCTAGACAATATTTGTGCTGTTAGTGTAGTGGAATCATGTATCAATCAACAGTGATTTAGCAATCAATGCTCCATGGTTCCTTTCTCCTGCACTGCTGTGGGAATTAGGCATCTGCTTCCACAAAACTTGTAAAAGACAGTAGAGACACTGCAAAATATTAAATCCCAATATCATATAGGATATGAAGCCGTACCCATCAGCTACCTTTAGCCATCCATCAGATTATCTTTATCTCCATGAGTTTTACAGGATTTTTACCATGAGACAAAGAGGGCCATATTACAATTATTGAGGTAGTACTGCAAATACACATCTCCCTCATAACCTTGGATCCACAAACCAAACTGGCAAAAGGCTGGCTGAGAACAGGAACAAAAATGTAACAGTGAGAAAAAGGGGTCCAGGCAGCCCATGGGTCCTCTGTCTAGAGAGTTGCAAGACTGCACTCCACACAGAACTGACCCATTATTCTCAGTTAGTTTACAGATTTTATTTATTTATTTTAAAGCAAATATAAAGATCTATACAAGCCCCTATGATACAGCTGAAAGCTACTTGAGGAGTTCTCTGTCTGTACTTTCCTTTGGGATAAGTCTTGGAAGTCAAAGAAGCATGGTGGAAGATTACCTTGTGCCTGTGCTGTTTACCACTGCTGCTATAATCCAAGTATTACAGGACTGGTTCAGCATGAGAAAATTGAGCTTGGAAGTTTTGGCAGATTCTAAATTACTGAACTTGAGGTGCTGTGCAGAGAGTGCATCCTTGTCCTAATGCAGTGCTAGAAAAAGAATGAGGGTGGAATCACAGATCAGAACTGGTGGAATTGTTATACCAATATTGGCTCTTGGTAACCACAACTCTCCATTCTTGATCCCTAATGTATCAGATACCTTCCCAGCTGGAAGGCTCCACCAAAAACAAAGGGGAAAAAAAGAGAAAAAGGAGGGGGGAGGGCAGTTACAGAGAAACAACTATGTTTTAAGCTTAAAAAATAATCTTACAAAGGAAGCACCACTAGCCTTCTGCACAGTGGGACAATTATTTGCACCATAGCATTTGCACATAAAGAAAGGTTTGCAGACCTTTGTTGTAGATATTTCAAAGATCTTCTTTCATGTTTTGCCAAAACAATTTAGTTGCTATTTGAATGTGAAAGAGATCTACCATTAGATATCAAAAATGTAGACTCAGTTGCTACCTCAAAGGTTAAGAAATCATTCTGTATATGGTGGTCTCTCACTTCCTCAGGAAATTCAGCAACACAGCCACTGAAGTGGCTTGTAGCTGTTCCAAGGCCATTAGTGTATCTGCCAGTTTTAATGAAAATTTCAACTTGTGTATCTAAAGCAATAGGAGGAAAAGTATTAGGGTTTATTTGTTCCAGTTTAATAACAAGATACCCCAAACTGAGAAAGTGTGATGATGGTATTTTTGTGCTCTCTGGACATACTGACCTACTTAAGGCAAACTGTTTTCTACCTTTACTTGATCAAAGTGTTGTATTCACAAATACAAATATATGAAATATAGAAAAATATTCCTCTGCTGAACCTAACGGTCCCTACCTGTCTATGTACAGATGTAGCGCTACCTGAGAGATTTTATGCGGAAGTAAAATGTCAGCAAGCAAGAAATGGTCTACAGGCACTGCAGGTGAGGTGGCTTAAGTGTGTTCTCCTTTATGCTCTTGTTTAAAAGGCAAGGGCAGTGACTGTGAGAATGACGGAAATTCATTCACATAATTAGCCAAGCCAAAAAACCAAATACCTTTTGTAGAAAGCAATAGAAAATGTTTATCCCAGATTTTCTTCTCTGGTTACTCACACCAGCTCTAGAGGACTGCAGCAGCCAAGTGGACTGATAGCAAAGGGTGGCAGTGGTGTTAAGTCTGCCTGACCTGTTGTTACTTTGTGAAGCCATGCACCAGAAGGTGCTTTCCCAAAAAGCATGCTCTAGCTGCCCAGACCTCACCATTTCCACATCATGCAGCACCACGGCCAAATGCTTTGCTGAGTACTGCGATACCAAGACTTGATGTCATTACAGATTTGAAGTATAGTTACACAGGACAAATAACAACAGTCTTAATAAACTTCCTCTCATGTACATTGTCTTTATACACACACCCCCTCTTGGAAGGTATTCTGTCTCCACATATTAACCAGTATGTCTTAACTGTTGTCATTGGGTGCAAATTTTCCATTACGTACACAGTCTCAGACTGGCCTGGGTAGCAGCTGTTGTGAACTTCTTGTGGCCACTTCTTGGAAGCATTTGGGAACATGGCATATTTAAGAGCAAGTGTTATCTTGCATTCTCTAGGCTATGCCTAGAATTGAGGCTATACATAAACCTAGATAAATATCAGGTTTGTCTAAAGTCAGTATTTAAATATTCCCTGCAGCTGAATCTGAACTTCAGCTTCTTGTGTACTAGCACAGAGTAACATAAAGGTTTTCTACTTAACTTCACTCTGTTGTGAAAGTGTAGTATTTGTTCAGAGTTCTGACAACACTAATAATTCACCTAGGACTAGAAGTACAAAAATGTCTAGAGAAAAGTATGTATGTTCAGTAGCTATGTTTGCAGAAATAGTGTAAAAATTACTTTGGCTAATTAATTTCATATACAGAACCTGGAGCTTAAAGAAACAGTGCTCCTAAGTCCATTCACAACAAAGCAGAGATGAGACTCCCATTCCTGGGGAGAATACAAACCACAAAAGTTAAAATAAACTCCTGCTAACCCAGAGATCTCTGTCCAAGTAATCTCAGTTAAAAAAAACCCAAACAACCAACAAACCAACTAACCAAAAAAACCCCACCCACAAATGAGGAAACAGCTGCAAATTACCCTTTCCTTTTCAGGACTGTCAGTTTTAGAGATAGCAAATTAAGTCCAGCAATTATTCATACATTTCAGACATCTAAAAGTATGTCCAGGACAGTAAGAATTACCACTTTCACCTGTTCTTCAAATGGACTGCCTTACATCAGTGGACATGAAGCGCAAAATGAACCATGTAATACAATGCTGATAACTTTATATGGACTTGTGCTATATGGATGTTTAGGTCAACAGATCTATCTGTTGGAAGCAACAGTCTCCACGCTAAGTATCGCAACGCTCCTTCAGCTTCCAGACAACATATTTGCTGAACAGCTCCCTAGCTGGCAAATACAACTTCTCAAGCCTGGACAATTACAGGCCACAAATACCATAAACTGCAGTAAGTAGCCACCTCTCTCTCACTTCCTGTTATCCTAATTCCCTGAGCCTGAATGCCCCCCTCAACCTGCATGGCAGCTACTCCCCATGCTTTTGCATCTGGCTGCCTCATTTTCTGCACACTGCTTTCCATAATCCACACAGAATGATCCAGGCTGGAAAAGACCTCAGAGATCAAGTCCAGCCTTTGACCAATCACCACCTTGGCACTAAGTGCCACATTGGAACACAACACCTTCAGGGATGGTGACTCCACCACCTCCCTGGGCAGGGAATCCATTCCAATGTTTCACGCTTTCTGTCAAGAGATCAGAATGTCTGACCTGAATCTCCACAGGCACAGCTTGAGGCCATGGTCCTTTTGTATCACTTACGTCTGGGAGAGGAGACTAACTCCCAGTTATCTACAGCCTCATTCAGGCACTTGTAGAGCAATGCAGTCACCCCTGAGCCTCCTTTTCTCCAGGCTAAACCCCCTCAGCTCCCTCTGACATCCCACATATGACTTATGCTCCAGACCCTTCCCCAGCTCCATTACCCTTCTCTGGACACAATCCAGTGCCTCAATGTCTTTCTCAAACTCACGAGCCCAAAACTGGACACAAGATTCAAGGTGTGGCTCTCCATTTCTGAGTACAGCAGAACAATCACTGAACTTGCTGGCCACACTCTCCTTGATCCAAGCCAGGCTGCCACTGGCTTTTTTGGCTACCTGGGCTCACTCCTGCTCATGTTCAACTTGTGGACCAGCATCCCCAGGTCCTTTTCTGCCAGGGAGCTTTCCAGCCATTCTGCCCCCAGCCTGTAGCACTGTCTGGGGTTGCTGTGACCCAAGTGCAGGACTTGACACTTCACCTTATTTGACCTCTGCCCATAAATCCAGCCAGTCCAGAACCTTCCTACTCTCCTGCAGATCAACACTCCCACTCATCTTGGCATCATCTGCGAGCTTGCTAAGGGTGCACTCAATCCCCTCATCCAGATCACTGATAAAGACATGGAAAGGACTGGCCCCAGTGCTGAGTCCTGGGGAACCTCTTAAGACCAGCCAACCGCTGGATGTGGCACCATTCCCCTCCAGCCTCTGGGGCCATATATCCAGACTGGTTTTCTATTCAGTGAAGAGTGCACCAGACCAAACCACAGGCCTGCCACCTTTTCCAGGAGAATGCCATGTGAAACAGTATCTATCACAGGCCTTGCTGCAGTCCAGGTAGACAAGATCCACAGCCTTTCCCTCTCTCACTAAGTGGGTTCACAGGATGAGATCAGGCAAGTCAGGCAGGACTTGCCTTTCCTAAACCCAATGCTGGTAAGGCCTGTTTCCTTGGTTTTCCTGTATGTGTGATGGCACCCAAGATAGCTGCTTCATAACCATCCTGGGCACCAAGGTCAGACCAATAGGCCTGTAGCTCCCTGGATCCTCCTTGCAGTTCCTTGTGCCTGGATGTCACACTGGCTAACCATGTTTTGAAAGAACAAAACCAAAATTAAATATACCGGTAGTTCTTTATCTTGAGATATTGGGACTTGGGTTTAGAGAGAACAATTTTCCTAACATTTCCTAATTTGTCTGGATCACCAATAAATACTGATAAATTAATCAGAGTTGAAAGATTTGGCTTCAGTGTTTCAGCTACTCTGCTTTCAATTTACTAAGAATTTTCAACTGCAATTTATGGATAAGACATCATGGATTCAACGGTATTGAGCAATAACCAGTTAGAACTTGTTTTGTCACCAATTTTTCCTGGCATATTCTATCAAACTTTTAAGATTTGTGCTGGTGTTTCTTTTAACTACTTGTTAATAGTTGCTGGTATTAACACTCAGAAAGAGCTAATGCAATTACATTTGATACACTTACCCTTCTTAAAATCATGACAAACTCTTTCGCTGGCCTTCCCTGACAATCAGGATGAAAATTTGCTGCAAGGGCTTTGTGGCTGTATTCCTTTTGCTGTGGCAACATCAACATTCAAACAGACACTTGCCAGAAAACTAAACAAAGTCAATAGTGTTTCTCTTATTCAACCATCTCACCACAACTCCAGCAAGTGACAAGGATGGCACAAGATAAAGCTGAACTACCCACCCTGCTTAGCCACCCCATATAACCACATACTGATTCTCACAGAAGACAAAGCTCCTGCAAGACAGGTAAAAGCTCACTTTATTATCCACATCCCAGTATCAAGTATTGCTTAAACTACATTCCAAAGTGACACAAGATGAAGAATGAAAGACAAGAAACCAAATTATCAGTGGACTTAACTTTTATTGAGGGGGGGAAAAAAGGGGTTTACATGTAGCTGTAGGTTTTTTCATCCATACTTCCAAAAGTTCAAAAAGGACTGGAAACAAAACTTGCTCCATCATTATTTCAATAGCAAAAAGTTCGCCATTTTTTCTTTCATGAACAGCAAATTATATAACTAATTGCTATGTTCAATAAATATTTTTACTCCTGCACCAATTAAGGGGAAATAATCAGTGAAGTACCGCAAAGACCCCAGGAATTTAACAATTTTAATTTCAACTGTTATCCACTGTGTAGCAATCCAGAAACTTTTTTCTATAAAACACACAGCCTTAATTTTGAGTGTACAAGGATCTATTCTCCCAGTCAGTCAAATACCAAACTCTGATCTAGCCCAAATAGTCTACTTTCAAAGCAACTTGACAAAAAAAAAAAAAAATTCTCTGGTTCATGACTATCTAAGCAAATTCATCATTACAGAAAAGACTCAAAGTCATTACATGTTTATCAAAATAACAGGTAAACATTTTAACAGAAAGATTAACAAGCTACTTGGAAATGCAAATTCATGTTAAAGTTTTCAAGTGTGTATACTACATATGACATGCAAGCTTTAAAAATATCAATGCTCTCTTCTGATTAGTCGGGAGTCCAACTGTTTTAGAAATAAAATAGGAATGACTTCCAAAATGTATCAGCACTTTGGGGTTCTCTATTTTTTTCAAGATGTCTTACTACACAAAAACTACAACAATTACAATATTTAAGAGTATTACAATAAGAAGGGATGGAAAATAGGAATACTTCAACTGAAAATATGTATATTCTAAATGAACCAAAGACTGTGAAAGAGCTGGAAGGAGGACAAGAAAGGGAAGTTGGAAGGGAAAGCAGTAGGGATACTAAAGATCTGAACTTTGTATTTAAAAATCAAGTCCTCAACTGTAACTCTTGTGATCTTCAGTAGCGCCCTGGAAAAAACAAAAGATGACACAAATTACTAATTAGACAATCATAAACTAACTATACACATTATCTCAACTGTGCCCAGCTTTTTTGCTTTCACATTCAGAATTCCCACTGATCAATTCATATAACAATGTTTATGTCAGTCAGATTCTGTTTATTCACTTGTATTTACTTACTTGGACTATAGGAACGGGATCTTGATCGTGATCGGTATCGACTATAATAAGGCGATGGTGATCGTCTCCTTTAAAGGAAATTAAAAAAGAAACCAAACAACATCCATTATGAAAGAAGCCTTATTCACATCAATTCTACAGAACAGAACCACTTCCTTAGCACTGAAAGACTTGGCCTGCATGAATGATTTCTGCTTTATTTGACTGTGGCTTATGGTTATTTAACAAATGCTTTTATATTTCTCTATTTGATGTGTTTAAACTCTAAGATATTCCCAGACAAAGAATTTAATAAACTCTCACTAGCCTTACAAACACATGAAGTGCTTTTCCAGATGCCTACAATTCTTGTTGAACAACATTCTCTGAAACCAGATAACTTTCAAAACAGCAAGATAGTTATGAAATGTCAAGCATTAAAAATCCCATCTACAAATAATCCCTTTTTAAACAGCAGTGTATATCAGCTGTCCCTGGCTCTATATACAGCATAGAAAAATGAGTTCCTTTTTTATCTGTCCATTTGATTCCTGGGATACATGCTCTACACCTCCTTCACATAGCAAAATTAACCCCCTGCCCAACAGAAAAACCAAATTACGTAAACACTGAAGATTCTGCCTACTTCAATCCCATAAAATCTAAGGGAATACAGCTCTAACATGTAACAGGCACATATGCAGAATATTGCTACAAACTGAATAGTATGCTTTGTCATCTAACTTTCCAACAAATCCACTGATACAAAAATGAAATAAAGATAAGGTACCTGTATCTGTAGTCATATTCTTCGTATCTGTCATACCCTCTGTCATACCCCCTATCATAATATGAGTCCCGGCGACGACCTGCTCCACCGCCACCACCTCCTCCACTGCTATTAGGGGAAGAGAAAAAGCAAAAACAAAACCCCCTTTATATATCTACTCTCCATCTTGAGTTAAATTATTAGATAAATAAATATAAATTATTTTAAATCTTTTTAAAAGTGGTCTTGTAGTAAATCAGACACTTAAGACTGTATCACAAAGCTATGCAAAGAAAGTATTTAAATAAAAACCTTCACAAATTCCTAGAAAAATGAGGGATTTAATGCTAATTCCCATCAAAATCAAAGTCAAATGGGCACCTCAGTATTTCAGCAGATTAAGGATACATTAATTAATCATGCTGGATATTATTTTTTATTTACACATAATTATTTTTATAAATAAAGATATAATAAACTACAGTAGGATTTAAGAGTGTACGTGAACCACAGTACAGCATTCTTCATATTAGTAATTTCTTCAACCAGAATCCAGCATTCAGTTTATATCCACTGAACTTACTGTGTTGGCCTGCCCATGTAGATGCCTGGGGTGGGTGTATGTGCTCTTTTGGTGATTGAATAATCCACTCGAATCCTCCTGCCATCCAGCTCCATTCCATTTGCATGCTCCATCGCCTGCAGGAGAGACAAGAAACAGGGATGTGAAATCTGCAACCTACTGGTAACTATGGAAGGCTATGTACAAACACATTATTTTCCACCAGAAAAACAAGCCTGGAACTTGTCTTGTTTAGGCTGGTTACTAGTGCCCCACTGTGGCGACTGGCTCATCTCTTGTCCCCACGCCTGTCTGTCGGTGGTGTTACAGGACTGCACTGGGGCACTGAACTAATGCAACTCTCAATCCCTTCTTAAGGGAGCACAGGCTAACCACTAACACAGCCATTCTCCCTAGACTTTATCTTCTACCCATCTGAAAGGTAAACAAAAACTCAAACCAGCTTTTTCGTGGAAACTGCATCTTTCCTACCGCCGCCTCTGACCCAGAGGGGACGGGCGGATTCAAAAGCTGTGCAAAACACTGGCTTCCTGTAGGGTGCATATGGCCGGATTACTGCTCGTCGGCTGCCATTTCATGCTCTCCCAGCCTCCTGCCATCTCCCTTACAAGGACCTACTTCAGCAGAGCTTAGTAAAATGGCGGGTTCAGCCTACATGGATACCTAATTACAACCTTCCTCCCCACTCCCTCTCACAATAGCAGCTCGCTTAAGCGATACACACAAGGGTCTGCGCTCAGACGCCCGTGCCTTCAGAACTGCCCGCAGCCCCTGCATGCACTCGCTGGGTGTTCCAGCCCCAGCTTCTCCACTCTGAGAATCAATACAATGGCCTTTCACAAACTCAAACCATCAAAGCAAGTTTTTCAATGGATCACAGCGTACTTTTGAGACTTATATTCATGCAAAAGTAACCTAAAAACCCAAACCTCAACAAATCCACAACACTTAATTTTAACAGCTAATGACAGACTTGAAAGGATTTTTTAAATTTAGCTTTTTGAATTTTAATAGCTTCTGTTATCTGCTACAGGATCCCTGAAATACCAACACACAACACTTACTTCTCAACACTAAGCACAGCACTTAGTCCAATACACATTATTTTAATTTTTCATGTGTGGATAAGAGACACTAATACAATCTTGAGTTAAAGATTGTATCAGTGTCCATAACCACTTAACTATTTTTTACTGCAAAAAACAACATACAACCTCAAAACATGAAGGTGCCTGAGAATTTTTTTTTTCTTTTTAATAATGAAACATTTATTCAAACATCTTAATTTTAACAAGAGCCTTACTAAACTTACATACAAATCATAAAGAAGATACAGAAACCTGAAATCCATATGATTTAACTGTTGTGTCCAAACTGGAGGTGACTGATGATCACAAATGTGTTTATTGAGAGCGAGTTTGTATTTTGGTAATGCTGTTTGTGTCCATACTATATCGCCACCTAGTGATTTGTGTTCCCGTACAAGAAGTAACTACATCAGACAACAGCAAAGAGCATTCCAAGTCTTTCAACATACACTCAAGTATATTTTGTGATTAAATCACATTCCTTAGCTTTAGTCTTCTAGCCGTAACACCTTTTTTTTCCCACAAGGATTATGTAAATGAAAATAAATCTGTGCATGCATCCTAGGAAAGTATGTGTGCACAAGCCTAACAATGAAGGCTGCAAATATCTGACTGAAAAATTACCTTCAATGATGAAACACATCTTTCTGGAAGTGCAGCAAGTGAAATTATAAGAAATTTTCTGCTGCATGGCATTTTCAAGTCCAGCCAACAACTTGCAGAATAATAAACTTAGCTGACAAGAAGCCACCTCAAATCCAGACCATCTGGCATGTTTGTCTTATTTGGTTAAGCCAACAAAAACCTCTTCCAGAGGAAGAGTTCTTTGACAGAGGGAGCAGTACAGAGAAGACCAATATACCAGCAAGAGAAATGAAGAACTAATTTTGAGAGTTGCCTGTTTGTTTTAGAAGTACCAGGAAATGTGTTAACATTTCAGTGGATAAAGATCATTATTACCAGACTGCGCAGAACTCCTGATATGCTGGCCATAATTTCTAATGTCCTAACAAATATTAAAACATTTTCTTTTAACAGCAATTATCAATTAAAAATTTTTAAAATAAAGAAAATCTTTACTAGATAGACAAGAACAAAAAAGCCTCTTAATAGTTCTGACTTCTTTGCCAAATGCAGGAAAGCCAAAACCTACAATTAATAGTATGGATCACTCACATTCAGTAATTAGCAACTGGAAATTCCTTCTAAAGAGGTTCCCAGATTCTCTGCACTACTCTTAACATGCACACCTCAGGTACTGAAGTACTTAAGCTGACATTATTAGGTAAGGACTGCTGCAAGATGACAAAAAGCTCTCTCTGAAAACCCACGTTCATGTAACTGATACAACAATATTTCTTTTGTATGAAGGATGTAAAAATATATAAGTGATCGTAATCACTGACATTTCTGTGCTTTAGTGAAAGTTAAAGTAGTTTACAAGAAAATTTTGGATTTTACAGTCTTATTGCATGTCATATTCAAAACAAATTTCAGTTTCCTTTTCTTGCTGGTTTTGGGTGAGCATGATTGCCATGTTAAGAATATTTGAGTGTCAAAGAGAAAAAATTGTATATTCTCTCTAACAATGCTGAAGACATTCTCAAATACTGTTTAAGATGATGAAATGAAACTTTAAAAAGAAAAAAATCAAATAATACTGGGGTTTAAGACACACAATGTCCTCTTAGGAGTCTTTAACTGTCAACAATCTATTTTTATTACAACTCAGATTATTTTCCAAATATCTGAATGCCGTTAGAAGACTTGCATGGCTTTTGCAAGAGGACAGTAAGCAAGAACACACCATTCCTACAAACATAATATTAATTCTGGTAGTAAATTCTACAGAAAACTTGGTTTTTGTAGGCTAGAATACACACCTGCATGTTTGCAGTCAGAAAACAGGACTAGGACTGGGAATGGCATAGGTTCAAACTTGGATCACATTTTTAAAGTTTTACAGTTTTAAACCTCCAGCAGACTATCCATTATAAGAAAACTGATTATCTATAAGGTGTTAGTTTGAAAAAATGAGCAGTTCCTGAACTATAGTATCATCTCCAGTGGCTCAAAAAAGTCAGACAGCATTAAATTTAAGAAATATTTCAATGTAATTTGATATTTAATGCAGTATGTAATGTTTTCTCAATGTATGACCAATTAGGTAGATAAAATAAAACAAGTTTGGAAACACAACTTTTAATTAAATGCACAAATTTACATGGGTGGTTGGTATTAGTTATCCAGACTGAAAGTCTAATTTTTTAGTAGGTTCTTGATTAACTATTTCAATAACTTTCAATCACTACAAAGTTAGCAACATACAGACTGAATATGCTTAAATAGTCAAACACAAACAGTTTATACTGTAACTTATTTTGAAAATGTCTTGTCATGATTTAAAAATAACTACATAAGGTACTACCTTTTTTTTTCCTCCCCATCACTGTAGTTTTGGGGGTTTCTTTTTTACTGGAAGTTCTTCTCTACTGCATTTAATGGCACTGATAAAAACATCATCACCACTCCATCACAAGTACAGCAAGGGATGAAAGACACAATGGACTAGATTCCCCCCTCCAGTAATCAATTACTCATTCAGTTTTGGATTTACTGAGAACAACTGAAAGAAAATTCTGAAAAAAATCTGACAGAATTATTAAAGAAATTAAGAAATTCCTCTTTTTACACTTGCTGCCAAGTGTAATTCAAATGTGTAAGTCTGCCAAGTTAAATTCAAATGTCCACTTCACTATTGAACATTCAGTTTACATTCTCTCTAGTTTGAGATTTCAATGGTAACTTTTAAATAGATACAAATATGAGCTTCAGCATTGATAGATCCTATGTATTATCTTTAAAGCATACTTTAGAACTGCAGTATTTTAGAGAACCAGAATGAAGAACTGGATGTTCTTGCAAGTATTAGCAATTTCATGGTATTTCAGAGTCTCTGGAAGTCTGTAACTTGTAACTCCAAACATTTGAGACCTTCTAGCGCTCTTTCCTGGTATATCAAGGGTTGTTTTTGATACCATGAACAATACTTAAACCATTTCTTCAAAAAGCCATGGGAGTTTTGCTCAATAATGTTGGTTCTAAGCTAATCTGAAACACAGATTGTATTTTTTTCAGGTGGAACTGATAAACTCCCTTATAATTCTGGTCTTTGGCAACTGAATGATACTGGTTTGTGTTGATGGTAATGAACAGCACTTCAGCAAATGGTTCTAGAAAGATGCCCAAAACTTTTTGAAGAACATCTAACTAGTATTAGAAAATTCCATATTGCCAACAGCTGCTGTAGCTGATGCTTCCTAGATGAGTTCCTCCTACAGACAGTACATTCACAGTAGCCTCAGTTTAAACAACTAACACTTCACAGTCTGAGCTACTGAAAAGCTGGTTTAGTAGCATATCATATCCTTGCTAACTGTAGTAAGAACCACATCCCTAGAACAGCCAGCACTTTTCACTCATGATTTTCTCAACTTACTGTTAAGCAAGACAATCAATTCCTTCCCCATCAACCTAATTTTTTTCTCATCATGATACACAGAAGTTTGTAATCCTCTTAAATGCAGGAGGAAAATCCTTATGTGATGGGCAGATGAATATCCTCTATAATTTAGTGAAAAAATTGCAAAACAACATGACAACACTGGCTGCATGCCAGTGTTGCCAATACTGCGAACTATGTAAGAGTGTGAGAAACAAGTCTTGAACAGATGTTTACAGATATTCCCCTTTGCATGTTGCACATGCAAAGAACTTGCACACTCTGAGGACTTGGAAAAGAGTAGCCAAGACAAGACATGGCACCATCCAAGGCAAAAAAGCAATACCAAGTATTTTTAAAAAACAAACAACTTGAAATAAAAACAGCTTTACAATAAACGAAACCCACTATACCCATCCTAAAAACAGGTACATAATGACACAAGATTTTCAAACAGGCTTTGAACAAGCTGACAGACAAGAACACTGGCACAGCAAATCCTCAGGTTTCCACACAATCATTGTAATTCATCAGTTGTTTCCCAGACATCTATCAGTCCTTGACATTTACTGCCTGCTATCACATTTTGAACTTTAGTGTTCACAAGCATCTTCAGTATGGATCAAAACCTAAGAATGCAGCTGAGCGTTATTTTGCAAACACTATACCACTGCAATAAAAGACATCTGATGGAAAAGGAACCTTCTGTCTGATCATGAAATTTCATCTTAACCTCAACAGAGTTTCAAACAGAATAGAACATATTCTACAAGAAATCTCCTGGACTGGACACATGCTTTGAAAACTTCTCTTTCTTGGTCCTGCTACAGTGGAATGTCTGAAGCGACTGTGATGCTTTGGCAGCTTCTCTGTGTAGTAGTTACCAAAATCTAAGCTTCTGTTCGTCCTTACAACCAAGACGCTTATCAATAGCTAACAACAAGGCTGTTATGGTTTCGTAATCTGAAATTGTAAAACAGTTCCAGTAAAAATAAACTCTACAACTGCCCCTTCTGCATTTTTAGGCTACCGAGAAGTATCATCTTCAAGAAATGCTATTTTACATTGTCTTTGGAGTTCGAATACATCAATCTAGTTGACAACTCAAAATGTCTTTACCACCATATGGACACTGCACAACTTGGTTTCAGAATCATGACTCACAGCAACATTTAAACTAGTTCAATTCAATAACTGATCCAATTTGTAAAAGTGGTAACAGAGATGACAAAGATCCTGAGGGATTTTAGCTGCACGAGAATCCATGCACAACCAACAATGATCAATCTTTAAGTTATGACAGTTTAAACACAACTACTCACAATTAATTTGATGTAAAATTTTAGTATTACCTGTATTTCAGAGCATGCCTGCTGAGAAACTTCCCTGTGCTAGCCTTCTTGAAGGGTAATAGCAGAGATCATGAAAAAGCCTCATTTTTCTCCAGAGCTCTAGTCTCATTTAATCAATCTTTAAAAGGGTTGGAATTTGGTTCAAAATATCATCTCTTTATTTAGATGTTTAGGATGCTGAAGGTTTGGGATTATGGTTACTGTTTTTTATTGGCTGGGGTTTTTAAAATTATTATTATTTTTAAGAAGAGTTAGTTACTCAGAACAGAAGTAATTCAAGTGTCATTGCTTTTATGCATACTCAGCTTTTCTGACTATCTTCCAAACACAGATTAATTACATTTCCTTCAGTGTTCTCATACAGGGCCCATCATAAAAGTTCACACCTACAGCTAGCTATCTATATGTCTGTATATACCTACATTTATATATCTCCCCTTTTTCTACACTAGCTGACACTCACTACCATCTTCAAATCTGTCCTCAACGCTCATGAAATAAGTCAAATAAACAAGTTTTTTGATTATTTCTTGCCAAAGTATTTCAGTTATTTAAATTCCAGGTGTTGGGAGAGTTTGCATCCTTTCCCCCTCTTAAGGCACCAACCCGTAGGAAAAAAGAAAAATAGGTTTAATTACATTCCAAATTATTTCAGTTCCTGCTTAAGGCCCAAATCTTTATTTCTGTATTTCTGAATGGAAGCAACATCCCTTTTTGTTTTCCTTTGCATTCCAGTTTCACAACATCTGCCAAAACAGCTTTATACTAAATAAATTACTTCATGCTATTTACATGGAACATTTTAAGAAATGCATGGTATCGCGCATGACCATTGCCTGTGGCAACCAGGAAAAAAATCTGCCTCTAAAGACATGTGAAGCTGCAAAACAGACAAGACTGGTATATGAATTTGCCAAGGAATACTGTGCAAATATTTCAATGTGAAATGTTTTACAAAACAGCTACCTTTTCAAAATCCCAACAAATTCAGTATGCAAAGAAACACAAGGCTAGAAATACAATGGCCTGCTAGAAAAGAGCAGGCCATTAAAGACAGATGGATATACAGCTATCCAACCCCATTAAGCTCTCTACCAACCTCTCCAACTGAGAGCACAGGAAAACATACAAGGGACAAAAAGGAAGTTTTGCGTCCTTTTACTTACCTCTATAACCTGCAACAACCACACATATTTACATCTACAAGACTACTCTTCCCATAAACTGATTCTCAGTTGGACCATACTAAAGTCAAACACAAGAACTAAGTATAGTTTAATCAAGTAATCCAAATACAAGTTTTTTTTTAATTTAAGTAACATCAAGTAGCATCAGAGTTCTTATTTTCCAGCTCCTGATAGGTTCCAGTGCTGTCATACTCCCTGCCTTCAATGCTATATGAACTATAAAGAGAGGAGTTGTATTTAATATCTCCTTATAAATAAACTTAGGAAATGCACACAGAATCAAACAGCACATCTGGCCAAATCTATTAATTCATAAACAAGATTAAGTTAAAGTCTGCGGCTCTGTCCCGAAGAAAGAGATGCACACAATGCAGGCTTAAAGGCATTTTCAGAGAGTGTATTTACTTTTAATAGCAACTTTATCTACAAATTTCAGTAAATGTGGTAAAGTTCATGGTATCATTACAGGGTTAAAAAAACTACTGCTTATTGTATATTGTGGTGAATCGTAACACAGACTGCTGTTCATATTCTTTGATTCTTTCCTTACAGATCAATTATACTAACAACTCAGTCTAGCCATTAATAGCTATCTGTTAAACAACCAGGAAAGCAATTGACCAAGGTACAAATCAAGACAAACCCCACTCTTTTTCAAATGTACAATGACATGCCTAAAAGGAGAAAATGCACAGGGAATCTCCAGAATTTTCATTCAGAAAACAATGTAAAACTTTAACTTCCAAAATGTTTCAAAAATTCTTTAGACATAGAAGCCTTAAGGATTTATTTGCATTTTGAAGTAACAGACTAAAATCAAAGTCCAGCATTCATTGGCAACTTAATACAAACAGCTTATGCTCAAAATCTGCCCATGCACCTGAACACTGAATTCAAATGCTTCATTTGTTTAGAAGTGCTTGAACAAAGCATTTTAAAGCACACCTGAAAAAAGTAGCAAAACATGCATTTACCTCTTTAGAGTCATCAATTCTTTCAAAATAAACGAAAGCAAATCCTCTTGATCGTCCAGTGCGTTGATCATAAACGACATTGACACCAGTCAAAGGTCCATAACGGGAGAAGACTTCACGTAAATCTCTCTCAGTAGTGTACAAACTGAGACCAAACACTCCAAGACAGGTATTAGGATCTGGATTAGCCTGATAACACAAATGTTAAACTCCAATTAATTTTTGTTTTAAAAAAATATTAAAAATTGAATATTCTTATATCAAAAATTATCAATTATAAAAAGTTTAATCTGAAGAAATCTAAGCAGGTAATACACAGTTTAACACTTTTACCAGTTATCATTCTAATTGTAAGATCGTTTCAAAAAGCAAGTACTTTCAACAGTTTTAACTTTAGAAAAAGCTCCAAGACAAGTTCCTCATGTTGGTAAAAAATTCAGTTAATAAAATTTAGCATTCTGATTTACAGAAAAGCTACAGAACAAGAGGAACGCATGTTATTAGTATTTCATACTGAAATTACCAACAAGGGGCAGACACCACACACAAATCTGTGCTGAGAATAGGTCTACAAGCCTGAACTCCCACCTTCAGCCCTTTTGCATGGTCATCATAGGCACTACAGAGTGCACACTGCCTCCAGCTGCCCCCACTACATGTGGGCACTTGAGCTCCTAAGCACAGACAACTGAACTATAATCTAGCTTCTACTGAAACTTCCTCCACCTCAGCATTTCCTATCCAATACACTGAAAGTCAGTATTTACATTTGTAAGTTAATCTTTCCACTTGTAAACTGGATGCAAGGCACCTGATTCTTTCATCTAGAGAGCAACAAGTGTTGAAGGACGGTTCTGTGAAACTGTAATCCAAAACTATGCCTATCTCTTCAGCACAAAACTCTTCACTATCGTGATGTGAGATACTTAATAAATTTCACTTGAACTAGACAAAGCCAAATATCTAATAGTACAAGGTACAACTTCCCTTTTAGGTTCAAAATTTCTCTACATGCCAGAGAATTTGTATCTAATGCCAAATCCTCTGTAAGAATTATTTTGATCAAAATCAACATGTTTTTCAGTTAGGTGTCTGCCACCCGTGACACTAGATGCAGCAATTTAAAACACCAGCAACAAGCACAGAGATTTAATGTTTCTGCCAAAATAACAACTGGAAGTTGACACAGCTGAGATCTGTGTTTCAGGTAAGTCATCTATACATAGTAATTTATGCCTCAGCCTGCTTTGCAGCCTGATTCAAAGATTGAAAAGGTTTACATCTTCTGTCATATTTTTTTCAGCGCATTTGTTCAGGAACCCATTGTGAAAATAAGACACCTGCACTATTCATAAATCTGAAGTTCCTTTCTTTCCATTTGTCAAAGTTTGAACTTCTGTTTTAAGACATGAATATCTGCAATTTCTCACTATAGCTGAAGAGCACAAGACTCGGCAGTTTGTAATTCAAACATTTTAATTATACACGTCTAGATATGTATTTTTTACTCCATATTTCAATCTGATAGTTCAATGGCACTGGCAGCTATACTAATTTTATTACTGGAATCCTGAAAGTATAATGAAACCTGTATTTTAGACAATTGTTTGGGTAAATTCCTCCACACACTGATACCTGTTGTCCCTTTTTAACATTCCTCTTACACTTAAATCCTATTAATTTTTCTGAGGCAAGAGAAACACTGAGATCAGTCTGCACACCCTAAGTGCCAAGTGACAACTACACCACTGGAAGGCCTAAACTGATTGTGGAGGACTAAAGGGCAGCTTCTGTATTAGGTTTTTGTACTGCCTCCCATCAACCCAGTATCAAACCCTCTCTATAAGAAAAGAACTGGCAAACTTGCTCTCCAATTTTCAACCCCAACCATTCTGTTGTTACAAAAAAGGACACTGGGAGAAATTTCAGAATGACAAGATTAGTATTTTAGATTTTGGGTAGTGTATCTATACTTCCTCTGGCTCATAGAGACACTTCTCATCTACATTTTGAAAGACTTGCTGCACCTCCTTTTCACAACTGTAAATTTTTCTAGTCTACCATGAAGATTTACATGCTACCTAATAATACAGGACCTTACTTCAAAGTAAATAAAATTAAATAACCAGAAGCATAAAATCACAAGCAACCTTCAACATATGCTCTATAAGCAAATAAACACTTGGGAATTTCCTTCTATGAATCCCTCTGGCAATCTTATCAATACATTCAGGTTGCCAGCACACACAGATGTGGTCTCAGTTTCTTAAAGGTTACAAATACTTTTTTTAACAAAAAAAAAAAAAAAAGGAAAAAAAATAAATCAGAACAGCTCAACTTCTAGAGCTGACTGATGCCCTTGTCACCATACCTGCAAAAGAATATTTTTAAATTAAATTCTACAACTTCCCTGCCAGTTAGCTGGAGGTCCAAGAAGTAAGTGCTCAGCTGTAAGTACAGAGATTGTGCCATATATACCCCCACTCCCACCCAATTCCTGTATCCACCAGTGACAAAACAGCAGGTCAAACTCAGCCTGAGGGTAACCTGGACTACACTGATACAAGCAGCAACTGTTTTGTCGATACTCAGCCTTTTTGAACATGACATACTCTGCTGCCAGTGTGCCTTCTTCTGTTGGACATTGGAGAATGACTACGGCTCCTGCGACGACGGTATTCTGGTGTGTATGATCTGCTTCGAGAACGTCTCCTATGGGAATGAGAATGGGATCTGGAACGAGTGTAACGTCTGTGCGAATGTCTTCTGGACCTGGATCTTCGACAAAGAGAAAGCCTTTAGTCAGGTCATAGGCATATGGTTGTAATTTATTGAACTGTAAACACTTAAATTTCTAGAGAAAAACATTTTTTTCGATGGTGTCTACAATATTAAACCTATCAAACTTCTTCTAGCTTGCACATCTAAAGATTGCATGGATCTCTAATAACCTGCTTGGAAGCACCATTTTTAACTCTTTGAGAGTACTTCTGGCATGCACTGAGGATTATATTTATAACAGTTTTCAGTAATTTCAGAGCTTAAAACTTGCATCAGCTTGGCTGCTTATCTAACGAACAACTACACGGTGGCACAGAAACTAGATACGTCACACTGTAAAGTACTGTTTTGAATGAAAAATTGAAATATTTGGCAGGACTACAGTGCTGTAATATCTACACACAAAGTTTGTCTGGGCATGAAAAAAAAAAAAAAAGCAAACCCCAAACATCTGCTCTATTCCTCAAGCACTTCTTCACAAATGTCTTGCTTATAATAAGCTGTTTAAAACAAGGTAATCATCTGGCTAAACATGGTGAGAAGAGAAACTAACATTAGTTGAACTTTGGTAATTCAGAGCACAGCAACTCTTTCAGTTGCTCTGGTATAAAGTGTATAGAGAAGATGTATTACTCATCTCTCCCAAGAACTGGGAAGGAGAAACAATGTAAGACTATTCCTCTCTCCCCTCTAATGCTACAAATGGTGGGTTTTGTTTCTCTCGTGGTTGTTAAAGAAAGATACAGTAGCTCTCCCCATTTTCATCAATATGTCGCTAAAAGGGAATAGAGAAGAGAGGTAGTTATTTATGGATATTTAGAGAAAAAAGCCCAAGACATTTCTCTTCTGATCAGGCTCCATCAGAACTGAAACCTATAAAGCTTTACCTCCACACTTCCATACTTGGGGTAGAGAAGGACAAAGAAGACATGTACAGCATTGAAAAATGAATTTAAATCTTAAAACCCTCATAAATGAGGACCACACCCGATTTAAGACATAGTTTTTTATTATTTTTTATGCCTCCAATGAAAGAATGTCAAGAACATTCACAAACACTATTTTCCAATATTTCCAAGAGTTAGACAGCTTACTCTTTTTATCTAACCCTCATGCCTTTGCACTAGGTCTTACTTGACCTTTTTTTTTTCCCCTAAAGGAGAGGTCCACACAAGAATTCCCTCATAAACAATTTTGGGAGAAGGAAGCAGACAAAACTGAAATGCAATCAATTCTCTCTCTTCTGGAAGAGAGAAATCTACATATTTTAGTTGTGATTTCTACCTTACTATTTCTATAGTATTTTCTCTATTCACACACATGAAATAATTTCCCAGCTTTGTTCACCTATATGAGCACAAACAGGCAAATTAACATATCCCTGTTAATACATCCCAAAAAGTCTGTATTTTTTACAATGGGGAAAAGAAACATCATCAACCTACCAAAATAACAGCAGCAACACTGAGCTGACATGAATAACTTTCTGAACATACCTTGATTTTGATCTTGACCTAGAGTGAGATTCAGAATGTTTGGAAGCCCTCGATGGACTGCGAGATCCTGACCTGCTCTCTGATTTTACACGAGCAGGACTCCCAGCTGGAGACTTTGACTGGGAGCGAGACTCCTAACAAAAAAGACAGTATTAAAAATGGTATTGGTTGTGTAAATGCCTAACTCCTAACATTTAAAGTACAGTAATTCTATTATATTGATTGCTCCTGAAAAACAAATGGTTAGGCAATACCCTCCAAAACAAATTTCATTTTGCTAACCCACTGTTAATATTGTATGCTTGCCTCAAATAGGTCCCTGCTTGAACCAGATCACCAATTCTCTATTAACTAAGTAATCATGCAAATTCATCTACAACTTGATCATACAGACACTGGAACATAAACCATACATTTACTTAACCTAGGACCCATTCATTCTTCCAGATTCTTTTAATTCTACTTCACTCTTGCTTTCTACTTTTCTTCATTCTTCATTGAGTTTTTCATTTTTCATACTTCGTGTATTCTTCCCCAATTCAAACAATTCATTATAGCCTTAAAAAAAATTCAAGTGCTTCTATCTGACCAATCTTCTGTTCAATTTTTTCCCCCATTCAATTTTAATTTTCTGATCTTTAATACTTTTCATTAGCCTTCTTTTATCTTGATTTATCTTCCACATTCTTGGAAAAAACTCTTCAATTTCTTCACGAACATTAACCTTAATGGAAAAAGAACATTTAGTATATTTAAGCACGTGGGGATTATAAAACTCTGCTGGAGTTCAGATGTTATCTACCAAATTGAAAAGCCAGCAGGTAAAGTGCAAGAAACTATTTTATAAAACAACTTTAAAAAAAAATATCTTTAAAACTGTATAAGTGTCTATGTTCTAACAATAAGCTTACTGAGTTCTCAGTGTTTTACTGTATTTGCAAAGCTACCCTCCTCCCCCTGAGATTTTTTCATAAGATACATAGATACACTAAAAACTAATTAGCACAAATATATTGAAGTGTTGATATCAGTGATTCCCCCCACTAAAATAATAACTATGTGCTTCTCAGTATTAAATATCCCAAATTTTACTCCTACAGATTACTAAAACACTCAATTCAACAAAATGGCCAAAGATTTCCAGTCAAAACCTATCTATGCACATACTTACTCGCATGATACACGCACAATGGTATAAGTAACATAAATTATTATTCTTCCTACTTTTTCTTCCTCATTGTTATTCTGCTTTCCTTACATAATCCATACAAACTAAGATGTAGAACTGTACAGTTAAAGCAATCCAATAGAAGTAAAAACAGGAGGGGTTTTTTTCTTGCATGGTAAGGCACACAAGAGAAAAACTAGGAAAACAAGCAAAGAGCAGGTTAGGATTTCCTCACATTTAATAGTGTACAGCATTTCTAGGGAGCTTAGCTACAAAAACCCCTACAGAACAGTATGCTATATACATTTGTAACTTTACAAAATACTTAATGAAAAAATGCATATAAAGTTCCTCTCCCACAGGTGTTACATTTCATGTTTATTTGCATGATTTCTCCTCCTGACTGTGCCCACAATTTTTTCTCTTTCTTACTCTACCTATGTCCAGATTTGCAGTTTCTTTTGCAGTTAAAATTCTTCACTACCTTGGGCTGGCGTTCTTTTTCAAAGGATGCTCTCTTCATAATTCAAGACATGAAATTCACCAGAAATGGAACCTAAGCAGCTTCTTATTAACAACTATTGCAACAAACACTACCATTCCACTTTACCTCAATAGAAAGGATAAAGGACTCATGGAGAATGTCACCTACTAGGATGATAGGCCTGCCAAACTTTAACATGAAGGCCAAATTCAAAGCTTGGTTGTGAATGGCAGACCACGTATCCCTTATGAAGATGGCTATGTACTGAGCTAACTACAGGACTTCATTGCAATAAATTATGTGCGTGCCTTTAAATATTACCAAATTCGGTGGTTTAACATTTGAAACCCACTGTTTGCAATAAAGAAAAATGTTTCTTATAACCACTAACATGATTTTTTATCACCTTGCCTCTTTGTATTCTTCAATGTCTGACAGCCTCTTAAATTCTTCTCTTTCTAACTCATCGCTTGCAACAATTGCCAGTTTCTCTGAGAACTATTTGTATTTCTCTCCCTAGTGAAAATGATCAGTAATAAAGAAAAACACTCAAAGTTACATCAGATTTAGAAAACATCCTTCAATAAAAGGACAAAGAATTCACCCTCCTCAGACACTCCTTCATAAGGATACTGCATTGTCCATGCTTTTTGCATCTGAAAGATCAATTTTTGAACAAGAACTCTAAAAACTTGAACAAAAGCAACCCCCCATCCCACCCCCAGATCCTGCACAATCTAGAAGTGTTGGGAGGGGCCAAAAATACCATGGACACAATTGCTCTCATACAATGTAGAAATTAGCTTAGTGTTCTTAGCTATTCAACTGAAGCATCTTACAATACCACCCATAGAGTCTTTAATAATATCAGCTATGACACCATATTTATATAAAATTGACAAAAGCAAACATTACATAATTTCACATAGGCTAAGTCCTTTTGAAAGTATCTGTTTAAGACCCTTATGGGCTGTACACAACTTAAGAAGTGCAGTGACAGAGGGGACCATGTAAATTCTTAGAGATTTCAAACTTCCTCAGCCAAGTAACTGTGGATGTAAATTGCAGCAGAAGAGAGATTACCTGATGGCAGTTGCACACTGTCACTGGTAAGCAACTACATCTCATCTTCTAATGCAACACACTTCACCTAGTTACAACTCCTACAATGCCTCTAAAGGAGACTAAGAGAATCACAATAACCTGCAAAAGTTTAAGGACAATGTTGAAAAAGTTCCCAATAATATTTGTATCAATAAAACTACTGGCAGGGATTAAGGGATTCAGAGCTTCAAGAAATCACAAAGAGAGATTTTAAAAGAATTTTTCTTCTCTACTTAGCACTATAATTAAACAATTAGCAGGCTGTATAATAGTCTATACATAGACTAACCCAATCGTTCTTCAAAAACTACTTATATCCATTCGGCAATACATATGACAAAAGTTTTCAACGGTCTTCATATGTCATCTTTAACGTAAGAAACCAGGAAACTCTATAACCCCAAAGTACTAAAATACCTCAATTTTATACCAGTCTTAAAGCAACATTCTCATCTTAGCTCTGTTATTACCACAGAAACTAAATATTGTGTAGGAGAAAAAAGACTAAAATTGCACTTTGGATCCTCAGCACTTTCTTATCTTTCTGTTCTAAAAATCCTTAGTAATTTAATGGCCACAGATGAGACTCAGTGTAAACTCAGCTCCTCATCCCACCAGCTTCCTACAGAACAGTACCCATCTTAATGCCTTGGCTTCATTATGCAGCTGTCCAGTCACTACTTTCACCCTTACAAACTTGTAGGCAGATAATTCACTATCCCCATGTCAAACTATCTAGATTTGCTGCCACTAGAGTCTGCAGAAAAAAGAAATAAGAGCTTTGTAATATTCTTCAGATCAGACTTCCCTTTCAAAAAAAAAATCCTGCATCTGCCAGTAACACTATTCCCAGGAAACACCTCTCCCCAAAACACCAAAAAACCCACCCACACAAAAAAAACCATACACCCCACCCCCACCAATAATAATTACAAAAAAAACCCCAACTCAATTGTAACAGTGTGCTTCTTCAGAGTACGATGTAGTGGTTTCCTCAAATACACACCAGGAAGTGGGACTAATGATTCACCAGGAATTGGAACTTGGAGCCAAAATTGTAGACAAACACAAAATCTAAGGTTTGCAGCTTCACTTACTGATTCTCTGCATAAAATGCACAGCTAGAAGCATTTAAAGAGAGTACTGAAGAGTATTTTTCATCCTTGTTACCTTCCTTCACCCCAGGAAGTAACAAACCAAAGTGACATGGAAAGGATCTCTCCTCCTTGCCCATTACACCACGATCATACAAACCCAGACACTGAACAACTATCAACAACTTTAGATGATCCGTCTGAGCCAGGCATCAGTCAGTTCACATATTTTATCCATACTGGTAAAACTGTTTAACTGATCAAAAAGTTCTACCACTCAAATTACTTTCATTTTTTAAAAAAAAAAATCCTACTTTCCAATGTAACTACTATTTAAAAAGTATTTAAAACACTTTTATGCAGAGAATTGCAGAAGTCTTGAAAAAGTATTATTTACATTTTCCACCCATCAAGGGAAGGTATGATAAAAAACATAGGGGGGTACCACAACAAATAAAACAAACAACTGATCAACCAACCAACCAACCAACCCTTTATCAAACCAACCAAAAAAACAATCCCCTCTTCTTTCACATTACTCTTCTGTCCTGAACTTGTCATGCCTTACCCTCTCACCATACAGTTTCAGAATATGACTGAAAAGGTTATAAAAATTTAGAGTGAGATGCTAACTAAAAATAATGTAAGTTTAAACTAAGCTTTCTATATCAAAGCATAGAAAATTTAAAAAAACACAAACAAACAAACATCCAAACATTAAATCACAGAAATTTCAGGTGAAATTCACTTGACCTGGGATGAAAAAAAAAAGGACAGGACAAGTGGTCTAGCAATACCATTTCCAAAAATCTTGTTAAAAACTTCTACCCAAACTAAAAAAAATAAATGAAGTTGAACTCTATTAAAAGGGGACAGAAAAATACAAGCAGTCAAAAAAGAAACATGAATTTAGAATTTTATTCAGCCCACATTTGCTGGATAAAACTGTTAAGCTAATGACATCTCACTTATGAGGACAAGACTACATTTTGGCAGGAATCTACCAACTTGCCTTGAAACTCAAAAGAGAAGTTAAATCCTTTTTGCTTCATACTGTGATCTACCACTATACTAAAAATAATTTTATCCCTTAATTAGATAATCTTCTATAAATATTACAATAGCACACATAATAAGCTTCTGTGTACAAAGTATCTTCTAAGTTGTTACCTAGAAGACATGGATATTTTAGAAGTTACTAACATAAGCAAACAATGTATTTCTCAATGATCCCACTAACAAAAAGAAAGAAAAGGCTTCAGCAGTAAACTTTTTGAAAGTTTACAAGCTCATCTCACTGAGGCTTGAAAATACACCTGTTCAGGGAGGGTCCTGTAGTCATTCCTCTACCACACACAGAAGACAGTAAAAATAATTTGTGTTCAAAAGGAGCAGTCTTCCCAGCTGACAAGGTCCATAACAATGCAGAATTTATTAAGCTTGAGTAAAACAATACAAATTAAAAATCAGACTTCCAGAAAAACTCTCCCACATTGTCATTAGACACTGCAGGGTGATCACAGCACTCTCCATGCGAATGCAGAACGCCCGAGCATTAGCATCCATTGTGCTTGTGTTTGAAAAGGTGTGGGAAGCAGCATTCCTTCCTCTCCAAAGAGGTGGCAGAGTGCCACTGCAGGAGAGGTGGAATACAATAGCAAAGCAAGGCCGACCCTGACACCGTTGGGGTTTTTTTCTGCCAAAGAAATCATCTCAAAGTTGATCAGCTAGATATTTCCATATGCATCTAGGTATTTTACATCCAAAATTCATGAACGAAATATAAGGTACTTTCACAGCTAAACTAATCCAAAAGCCACTTGTGTACCTATGAAATATGCCTACTTCCTTCAACAGTATGGGTCACATGGAAAAGCATGCATACCTTCAAGTGTTTTATTAGCTAATACTATTTATTCCACTGTAAGATCCTAAGATCATTAGAGAATCAAAAGAGTTGCAAAATAGAATTTCTGATAAAAGGTTTTGCCTATTTAGACAAACAACACATTAATACTGGTAGAAAACTAAACTGTTAAGATAGCAGAAATTAAATGTTACCAGAAGCTCAACAGAAAAAAACTGAACAAAGTTTCAAGTTGAGCTACTGAAATGCAGGTTTGTTCAGACTCCCGTCTGTTCATTGCTCTAGGAAACATCTAAAGTTGCACCACAGATTGAACACCAGATAAATAATAGCCTATAAAAAATAACAAAAATATGAAAGGAAGAGTTGCCTGCCATCTGACAGAAATAAAAGATTAAAAAAGCCTAATTTGTCTAATCTGCTCACAAAAAGCATTCAATGGTGATAAAATACTTTGATGTTTCCAAAACCAAATCACTGGATGAGAAGCACAATTTAAAATCTTTTTAATTCTTAATGACCATAAACTTAGCTCTGTATCATCCACTGTATTTTTAACTCCTCTGTCAATTTCTTTCTATTAAATCACCATGCTTGAGGAAGGGGCTTTCTTCTGTTCAACCAGCCACATTCTTAACGAAGAACTTAAGTTGAAACAAAATGACACAAAAAAAGAGCAGATGTCGATTAGCATATTTGATTAATATGTGCTTTAAAAAAAAAGGTCAATAAAGGAGTGAGTTCAAGAAGGAAAAGCTCTACAATGATTTCACACCCAATACTTTAGAAATGGTAGTTCTGAAGAGTGCAAACCAAGCAATTTAACTGAAAGTTATTTCCATAATTATTAATGGCCTGTTCATTAGTTAATATGATTTTTAAATAATAAATTAGAGGCAAAGCACATACAGTATCTTACTGTCGATAAAATTAGCATTTAAAACAATTCTGATGATACTCAACATTCACTGAAGTGCTTTTGGGACAATATGCATTTACACAGATGAAATATAAAAGGCCTAAAACTAAAAACGCCCTTACTCCTTCGGCATTCAGTTTTTAAAAGCACATCACACTAATAAGCACTTAAACTGACAGCGGGTGGAAGAATTGAAAAGGGTACTCAGAATTCTTATTTGTGCCAAATTACACAAAAACGGGTTCTTTACAAACTTTCTTCCAGTTTCTGCAGCTCTTTCTCCCAATAAAAACTTCCGCTTTACTCTCAGGGCTCAGTGCCTGGATGTAGTAAACTGAAGCATCAGGATATTCAGTGCCTGTCAGAGTCCTATCCAATTGGGAATAGCAGTCTAAACACTACAGCCTCAAAGTTACATGTGCTTAATTTTATGCCTATGAGCACTTTCAATGGAAATGAAAAAGAAAACATTACTCTGAAATATAATTTCTTATTTCAAGAATTTTAGTACCATCACAACAAAGCAGTATTACTGAAGAAAAAGAAAGGCTTACAAGTGTTCTTCAGTAGAATCACAAAATCCTCAACTAGAAATCAAGTACCTGCCATTATGCTCAGTTATGCCATATTGATTGAGAATTTTCAGTATAAGGAGCAAAACCAAAAGAAGTTTTCCAAATGAAGACTCAACGTAAGTCAGCAGTTCTTTTCAATAGGTAAATTTTCCATCACAAAAAAAAAAAAAGAAAAAAAAAAAGAGCAACTGATGAGCAGAAGTCACAGAAGCTTCTGCTGTAAGACTTCAGACTTCATGCACTCTCAAAACATTTTACCCGTATATTTGGGAGGAGGTGGTGTGCAGAAATACTGAAAGTAGAGAGCTGGAACAGCTTTGTAACATAAACAACAGACCCGTCAAAGAGCCCAATACCAATGTTCTGACAACTAACCTAACATAATCTCTTTCCTAACAATAATCCACACTGGGAATACAGACAAGAAAATAATCCTTAAAGATAGGAATCTTGACTGCTAAGTGGGAGATTACCGTCACCTTAAAAAAAAGGAAAAAACAAACCAAGCATACTCATTGCTCAAGTTTCTGAAACTTAGTTGTTTACCCTTCAGAGCTCTATTTATTTACCCCAATACTGCTTACTACACAGCCACCTTTTGTCCAGGCAATCAACACAAAGGCAGATTTTGTTTACCTCATGCGAGGAAGCAGCAGCAGTTATTGTATAGCTAGGTAAAGAACCTGCAGCCCATGGGTTTTTTTTAATCACCACAAAAATGGCAACAATAGAAATGCAAAAGTAATTTTTGGAAGGTAATTCCATTCTTCCAATACTTATTGCTTGCTTCCCCAGACAGTAGGTACATATGTAACTGCAAGGCTGCTGTCACTGGATCATCAGAGAGAGTCACCAAGAGGATGCTCAGGTGTTCTTCTAAAGAATCTCTTAATAGGACAAACAAAAAGAAAACCTCTGCAAAATTAAAAAAAAAAAAAAGTAAATTATGATGGAGGGCACACATTTCCTTCCTGTTTCAAGCAGTTTCTAATTCCTGCTTGCCTTATCATCACTAAAAAAAAAGAAACAAAAACCACAAAAACACTGAAAATGGAAGGGACCTGTCACACGTGTACATGAAAACCCGCAGCCATCAGAGGGAAGACACAGGCCTAACGAGGTTACAAAGCCACAGCAGCTCGTTCGAAGCCTTCAGCTGCACGATCGATGACTTTCAGTGGTTTAATAACGACGGCCGGACCTCCCCAGTGGCGGGAGGGGGCTCGGCCCGAGGCAGCTCCTGAGCCAGGAGAGACCGCTCACCTCGCACAAAAGGACGCGGGGTCCCTCCTCTTTGGGGCGGGAGGAGGCCTGGAGCGGGAACGGGCAGGGCAGCGAGCCCCGGGCCCGGCGGGAAGGGAAGCCGGGCTACAGCAGCGCTGCTCGCACAGCAGCAGCCTGCGCTGGCTGGGCAGGGGCCGGCCCGCGGCACGGGGACCCGGCGCCCGCTCCCCGCCGGGGCGATGAGAGCAGGGAGCGTGTGAGGGAGAGACGAGGGCAGCGCAGAGGGACGCGGGTCGTCACCCACGGCCCAGGCAAGCCTCGGGCGCCTGAAGGAGCCATTTTAGAGACAACCTGCGCTGCCTCCACCTCCGCTAGGCCCGAGGACGCCGAGTGTCGCCACCCGCCGCCCCCGGGTCCGATCCCCGCCTCGACACGGCCCGCGCAGGGGAGGCCACTCACCCTCCCCTCGAAGTTGTTCTCCTCCACGTCGCTCATGTCGGCAGAGTCCTGGCCAAGGGGCTGGGGCGAACGGGGGACGCTAGTCCCGATTAGCAGCAATAACACCCACGGCCGCTGTTATCGCCACCGTTACCACTATTGCCGCTACTACCGGCACCGCCACCACAGCCGCCTCCCGCACCGCCGCAAAATGGCGCCGCCGCGGCCGCTCCGTCTGCGCCCGGCACCGCGCTCGGGGCGGGACCGCCCGCCCCTCACAAAGGAGGCGACGGGCGCTGCGGGGGGACCCGCCGCGCATGCGCGCTCCCGCCGCCCGGCAGCGCGCCTCCGCCGCGCGGGAGCGAGCGCGCTGCCCCCGGCCCCGCCCCGCCCCGCCAGGTGTGCGAGTGTGGCTGCGAAATGCGGAGTACGCAAACAAATGTTCCTAAGAAAGGGTGTTCTTTGATGGCTGATATTTGTGAGCTTTCACGCCCAATGACTAAGAAGGGAGATTTAATCCCTGAAACAGGCAGCCAACGAGCAAGCGCTAAGTGATGTCCGGGCGTTAAAAAGACGAATTAGCTGTCGGTAGAATTGCCTTGCTCAGGGCTGGACATGTTTCCGTGATGTCCGACCTAGGAGGAGGTTAACAAAGCCTGGGAAGAAGGAGTTACCGCTGATAGGGGGCACAAAGAACGCAGAATTCACGAGCCACAAGGATATACGACAGAACCCCCAAGATAAGGAAGAAATTGTTAAAGACAACTTGGCGACTGTGCGGTAGCAGCTCTGACTGGGTAAAACTTAATTCCGGCAGGGGGAGACGTGTGACCAGCTCACAGACCACCGACTCAAAAGAAGAGCAAGGCTGAGCATGCAGGTCAGTTAGCATGAGAAGCGAGACAATAATTAACAAACAGAAGATAGAATGCTAATTAGTAAGAGAACGAGGTAACGTGTAGCCAATGAACGTTAGCGCCTTTGTTGCTAAAATGTATAAATCGGGAAAAGTTCTGGGAGTCATCGTGAAGGCTTTGTGGATTTCCCACTCAGCCCCCCTCTCTGCGCGGAACCATCAATAAATCAAACATCTCGACTCTTGCACACCGGCTGGAAGGAACTTACTTTCTTTGAGACAACGCGGGACAGCCCCGCACCTCTCCTGCCGCTCCACGCACAACAGCCTCCTCCTCTCCCCTACGAGAACTGCTCCTTCACGCCATGAAAATTATCAGCCTTGCTCCTGTGTCCCCTTATCCTCCACCTCTCCCAGCACATTCTCTGGGGTTCTGCTCCCGCGGTGCAAGGAAGAACATTTATTTGAATGTGTTTATGCCACCATATGAAGTTGTATGGGTCTGTGTCATCGGGGGTCTTGTGTTATGGCAAGAGGATATTTAATATGCAAGGCTGGAGGGCTGCTTTTATTGTACATACATGGAGGCAAAGTCACAGGATCCAGTCTTGCGTGCTTCCACAAAACAAAGGGCTAGCTTTTGACTTGCAATCGTGAGAATTTAATTTTAACCATGGCTTTATTAAAAGCTTTATGTGTTCTGCTCACCTCAGAAGGGTTTCCCTGATCCTGTATCCTATGCAGTTTTGGTGCTTCCTCCTCCAGTATGCACCAATTGCTACAGCAGCTGATACCTTGCAGGCATTTGGGGCCAGGTATGCAGTGCCTTAAGTCAGAAAATTTCTCAAGATGATGAAACAGCTAAACTTGCTCTGTCAGTGCAGGAAAGCACTGGGTTCCCAACAAGTGCTTTGTCCCAGTGGAGATGTCACATAAACACTGGTAGCCAGTGGTCACCGCAGCTTGAGGTTCTAAAAGAGCCTTGACATATACTCTTCTTTACAGGAATGGTTCTGTTCCTTCCTACCTGGACCATAAATGGTGTTGGTTATTTTGTGCTTCTGTTGTAAGTGGAAGGCTGGAACTGTACATGCCAGCCCTTGCTATTTTTTCTTGGTGATTCAGAAGCAAATAATTGATTGAAGAGTAAATTGTCTCTCAATGGTAAAGAAGGCAGTATTGAGAAAAAGTCTTCCTTGTCATCTAGGTCTGCAAAATATTTAATTTTTGGTAAAAGTTTCTTTCATGTCACTTACTTAAAAAGTTTCAGTCGATTTCTTAGTCAGTTCCTGTTTAATTACAAATAAATTTTCATTCCTATAATTACATGTACTTCAAGCATGCCTTATAGAGGTTTTCCAAGAAATATTAAGACACTGGTTTAATACAGCGTTAGCTTTAATGCAGTAGTAAGTATAGAGTATTCGTGATTTTGGAAAAAAATACACTTTTGGGGGGGGAAAGAGAGGCCCAAATCAGGCCCATTCGCTAATGGGAAAGGGTATAAACAATTGGTAAGGGGTCAGAAAGAGGGAAAAATAGGAGTGGCAGTAAAGCAAGTATAAAGTTGTATGTGTTCGTTCTTATCTGCATATACAGATTATAGGATTAACTGGTTAAGCAAGGAGGCAGAAGCTATGCTAATCTCAGAGCATATTGATTAGTGTGCTGTTCTCTAGCCATTACCATTTAGCAGTTTAAACATATTAGGAGAGGAAATTCTTAGTACGTATTTGAACAGGATAGAGCAATATCTATGCAAATTAAATTTGAAAGGACCGTCTACAGATAATGATTGTCAGGAGAGGAATGAAATAACATGGCAGCAGCAATCTAATTCTGGTAGGGTTTTAAAATTTATTATTATTTTGAAAAATAATACAGAACATTGCAACGTACCTGCAATCCTGGGCTTCTAGCTACCCTTTGAAATGATACCAAGAGTATTATTACCCACAAATATAAGGACTATATAAATACTTTTAAGGTTTGATTTTCATATGTCACTGAAAAGAAACACTGTGCTTGATATTGTTTTGTGATATAGTTTTTATCACACATCTCAGATTCATCAGCTGACAAGTGCTATCACTTGCCAAGAGTTTTGTCTGTATACTTAGGTCTAGGCTACTAACCCCTCTGATGTATCAATATCCTCTTATCTAGAAGAGCATCACATTTAAATGCTGATTTTTTTTTCCTGTGTCTAACCCGTGCAGAATATGGAGGTTGAAAAGCATGGAGAAGTCATATGCCCTCTGAGGCACGCTGGAAGGGATTGAGATAAGGTGACCAGCAGGTACTTCTGAATGCTATCAACTGTGTAGCTGTTGGACGTGTTCTTTACTTTACCCTTATGTTCACCTTTCCTTAACTGATACCAGCTTCCTTCAAACACCACCTTGCAGGAGGAGCCTGGGGTGACTCTCTGGCACAGTCCTGCGCTCACAATGAATTGTATTTAGGCAATTATCACGGTGAGGGTGGTGCGGGGGAGGTTTATATACCACCCCAGCCACGAAAAAACAGAGAATCCTTAGGATTGGAAGGGACCTCTGGAGTTCCCCTGGTCCAACCACCTGCCATGGGTCACCTAGAGCAGGTGACAGAGGAATGTGTCCAGGTGGGTTTTGAATGTCTCCAGAGTGGGAGACTCCATGACCTCCCTGGGCAGCCTGTACCAGTGCTTTGCCACCCTCAACGCAAAGAATTTATTCCTCACGTTGAAGCGGAACTTGTGTTTTAGTACACGGCCTTTGCTGGCCGTGCCCGGAGCGGGACGAGGACGAGCTCCCCTCAGCGCGGCGGGGCGCAGCGCCGGCCCCTCCCGCCGCTGGGGGGCGGGCGCGGCGCCGGGCGGGCGGGGGGCGCGTGCTGCGGCGGGGGCGGGGCTTCGGGCGCGCGGCGCGGCGCGGGCGGAAGCGGCGCGCGGGCCGGGAGGAGGCGGCGGAGGCCGCGCGCGGAGGTAGCGCGCGGCGGCCGGCGGGGGGCGCTGCGCGGGGGCGGCGCCGGGGGGGCGCCCCGGACCCGGCCGAGCCCCAGAGCCGCGCACTGGGCCGGGGCGGCGGGAGCGTGTGGGGGGACCCTCCGTCCGTCCGTGTGTTTGCACCGGGAAGGGCTGCGGGTGGCCGCACGCTCGGGCGGGACCGGGGTGGCGCAGGGCGGCTGCGGCTCTCCCGCACGCGCGGGCGCGCACCGCGCCTGAGCGCCCGCGTGGGCCCGCCCCTCCTCCGGGAGCGGCGGACGGGCTCGCCTCGCTCCGCGCTTCCTGCCCGGCGCGGCCCCGTCCCGGCGCTGGCGCTGCGGGCCCCGCCGAGGTGAGTTGTGCTCGCTCGGGCATCCTTCGGCCGTGATGCAGCGTCCTTGGGTGGGGAGGAAGCGGTGGAGCGAGCGGGGCTTTTCTGGTGTCCTTCGCCGCTAGCAGTGGTCTTCCAGTCTTAAGCTATGACTGCAGTGACTCTGCAAGATCGATACCTCCTGCTGTAAGGACATAACTTCCAAAGAGGTAAAGCATGATTAGAGTGATGCGCTGGAACTCGCAAGAAGGAAAAAAAAAAAAATATTCAGGCAAAGGCAGGATCCTTAACAATGTCAGGTTAAGTGATCTTCCGGCACTAGCAAGTCTGCATAAAAAACCCCAAAACAAACGGGTAAATATTTCACTGAAATTGGTCTCGTTGGTAGTATTGAAGAAACAGGAAAAAGTAATACTGAATGAAGTCTGCAAGATTTGAAACATTCAGTTTCAGGAGATTGTAATATATGGAGTTTTTTGACTGCGAGAATTGCAGAACAGCGCTTCCTTCTTACAATATAATAAAATTGCTTTTATTTGTAACATCTGATGATGCTTTGACTGCACTTACCTTTGATTTTGGTAAACATGAATAACGTACTATTATGTCTACCTTATTTTGGTAGCTCTGTTCACCATTCATTATTAATAAACTCTCTTTTCGGTTCCCTAACCTAACATGGTAGCATCCTGTAAATTTTCTTTTATGTCTCTTGTCATCTAAAAGATACTGACAAGTGGAGTGCGGTGTAATTTCTGTGTTTGTTTGCCATAAAACAAGGAAAGATAATTTTTGTTCTATACTATGACATGATGTGAGTTTCCTCAGAACAGTTCAGAATGGGCTAACTAGTTCTTTTTGATTGCTGTTTTTTTTTTGGGGGGGGGGTGTTGTTGTTTTTCCTCCCAGTGGGTGAACTATGAGCAGACAGATGTGTTTTTTCACTGTTAAAAGTGATCTTTTTAGGATTTGCAACATTTTATTTTAAGAGGACCCTGAGAATGTGAACATGATGTATATCCTAGTGTGCATGTGATTTGTGCTAACTGTAACATAGTGTTAATTTTGGAACAAATGTAATGAATTGCTGTTTTACTCTCGTGAGACTATCAGAGGAAGGAGACAATATGAAGATTATATTAGATTGTGAGTAGCATCTGCTGGTAGTGTCACAAGCAGAGTGATTGCAGTTTTAGACCAAATGTAGAAATTTATTGTTATTTTTGTTCCTGTTTTTACCTGTTTTTACTTTATACTCATGCTTATAAAGCTTAAGTTATTCTAGCCTCTGTTTGCTATTTTAGGTGTCAAAACTGCAGCTGTTTAATAGGTACTGGAGAGCTCCAGAGAATTAAGCAATTATGCTGGAATTCCTTTGGTCCTTTTCCTGAAGGTTTTTGCAGTTGGAAATAAAGATACTTCATTGCCTCCCTCTCCCCCCACCCCCCAGCTTTTTCTTTTTAAAGCTTTTGTAGTATCTGCTTTTAGAGTCTCCTTTTGGCTGTTATCTCCTTGAAGGAGGCATTAGTATCAGTTAATCCCAAATTGTGATGTATCTTGGGGATTGGATGTCATTTAGCTGCTAAAAGTAAGATATTTCCCCTGGAGTTCATGGTCACTTGTACCTTTTCCGAGAATAGTAAAGGGGACTAGTTCTTGCATCTTGCCTAAATGCCTGTAAGTAGGATAAATGCATGCTGTCAGCTGAAATTGTCAGCTGTGTTGTCAATGTATCTGAAAACTAGTAAGTGTCAAAAATAACCATTTTCCAGTAGCTGTCAAAAATCTGTGAGGCTCAGTCACTCAAATGAATCTGCTTTTCCTGGTACAAGTTTACTGATAAAACGTATTTTTTATGCTCTTTGTTTTTTAACAACCTCTTTCACATGTGATTTATAATTTGTGGCATTTTATGGGTTTTCTCAACTGAGCATTATTAATAACAGCCTCTTATATTTTCTTCTATGGTTGACTAAAAAAATTTACAAATTTTATGAAAAAATAGATATATTAACATTTGCATATGTAATTTAGAAGATTAATTTTGGGTTGCTCAGAACTGAATGTGTGCTTTGCCCATGTAAAATAGGGCCTGAACTAGAGGCATAGATAAAGCAATGTAAACCTTATTCCAGTGAAATTGGTTTCTTCCATAATACGAATGAAATAGGGGGCTACCATGTTATAAATAATCCAGTTAAATTTCTTCCTTAATATTAATAATAAAGTATTTTGCAGTGCACGCCACTGAGGTGTTAAAGTTATCGAATGCCTGTCATAGTCCATTACTATGCTACATTGAGAGCTGACAAGTCAATCTAGAAGTAAGATTGTAGAAGAAAAGATGTAGAAGAAATCACTTGTCCTTAATATTTCCTCCAGTGTTATTTTTCTGAAATCTTCACCTGGGTCAGCCTACTGGGAAGGAGAATGAATCCAAAGCCTCGTCTGCATTGCAGTTTTGCCATAGAAACATAATTTTGGTGGACAAATTCATATGCAGTTTGAATTGTGCATGTTAGTTGGAAGAAAACCAGACAAGTTAAATTCTTCCTCTCTCCCCAGTGGAACAAGTGGGTTTTTTTTTGTTGCAGTTCTACAGGAATAGTGTTTGCGTGGTGCACTGTGTGTACATGTGTGAGCAGTGGCAATCTCTCCCCCATTGCAGCTGTCACTTCATTAGTTGTCTCCCCCCCCCCCTTGATTCTCTTCAGTGTAAAACTAGTCAAAATTAGCTAAACATTACCATGTCAGGAGGAAGTTTTGGAGTCTCAGGGGCTTTGGAAAGGGTGTTACAAGGACAGCTGTGAAATTTCGCAAGGGAGTACTATGGGGTACTTGTCGTAGCCTGCAATTAATAAATCGTGGCAGTGTTACTGGAAAGTGAGAAGCCAAGAAAGTGCCTTGTGCTCTGTCATGAGTGACTCCTATCAAGGACCAAGGGTCCTACAGTGACCTGAATGGTGGCAATAAAGCATGAAGAGAAAATAGAGCAAAGTGTTCCAGGGAAAATTAAGCTGAGAATTTTTTAAAAAATATTTTTTCCACTATTATTATTTTTAAGAATCTGATACAGAGATGTAGAAATATTTTGGGGCCCAGTGGAAGGAGGGCAAGTTCAGCAAGTGTAACAAACTGTCTCTATTGATATACTGTCCCTATTGATATCTACTTGCTTTAATTTTCTTCACAAGCCTTGCCAAGCCATTTCCCCTCTCAGAAGCTTGAATCTTGGCTGACTGCCCACAGGCAAGGAACAAAGAATTTCTGTTTTTAAATGGTTGGTTTATTTTAAAAGCATTCATTGGCAGTAGTAGGCAAAAATAAAGGGGGAAGGCGTTGGAAAAAAGAAGGTACTCTAAGGTACTTGAGAAGACTTCTTAGACAACAATGCAAAATGAAAATAATTATTGGTAGAAAGTGTAAAACAAAAGCAATTAAAATAGGAATGCATGCATTTAAATAGAAACAGCTTCCCAGGATTTCTAAAATACTGAAAAAAGGTAGTCTAGTGTTTGGGCTCTCAGATAATTTTATACCAGAGCCACTGTAAGCTTGCTGTGTGGGTTTTCAAGTCGAAAGCAGTATGTTTGTGCTCTCAACTTGAAGTTCATCTACAAGACAAATTGGTGCTGTTCTTAGAAGTCTGTAGGAGATAAAACTGATCCTGGTTTAAGTACGTTTGAGGTAGTCCCAGCAGCTCGTCAGCAGCAACACTGTGTCTGCTTGATGAGCTGTGACTTTTGTTGGCCCATATATCCTTTGAGTTATATGCATTGAGAGACAGGAACTGTTGGGAGCCCACAAGATTTTAATCTTTTTTTTTGTAGAAGAGTAGGTATTTTTGGTAGTTACCCAGTTTTGCTATTCCCTTAGACTTCATGTTTCTTTCACTTGGAATATCCATTAAAGATGTTCCCCAAAAGGCAGCTAGCAATAAGGCAAAAGGATTTTTTTTTCAGTGTGCCAAGGTAATTGCAAGTCTTGGGCATGTAGAAGCAGGGAATGAAGGAACACATGCAGTAGGAGAAGATAGATGTCCTGGAAAAGACACAAAGGCAGACTCCTTTGGCAGCATGCTCTGAAAGTGGTACAGAACTGCTAAAACCTACAGCCCAGCAGTCTTCGTAGTGCTAAGGCAGCTTTTTTTGCCTAGAAGTGTTCCTTCTTACCTGTCCTTAACATAGCAGCACATTTTATAGTATTGATATTTTCACATGAGTCTAGCGGCTATTAGTATAAACAGAGTCTTCTGTCTACTTATCTGTAATGCAGTTTGTAAAGACCCTTGAGTTTCATCAGCACGTTTTGGTGGGCTGTTTTTTGTCAGGCATTGCTGATGTTTTGTCAGTATAGATCCTCTTTTCCCTTTCTGCTGTGATATTTTTCTGCTGACCAAATTTTACACTAATAATAGGAATACTGAAGTGCTGAGAGTAAATTTTATCAAAAGACAGCTAAATGTGTTTTCACTTGTCTGGGAACTGTCATTGCTGTTAATAGTTGGTTCCAAGTAGAATATCCTGCTCTTTGTGGCACTGTGCAGCTGTCTGAGTGAACCTGATTAATGAACCCAGGAACCAAAGGACAGTCACCAGTATGGACATGCCAGTACAGTGTAGTAGTCACATTGGCATCTTCTCAAGAACTTGTGTACTCATAAAAATATGAGGAATGGGGTACTTCCTTACACACCAGTTTTAATCATGGCTCTGTGTAAACACTTCACTTCTTTGGGCACCTGTATGCCAGCTGCACCTCATGTAGATTTTTCACCTACTGCCAAACCAACAGCCATCAAAGACTGCAAATTACCAGAATACAAGTATCATTTTTGACATTCCAAAAAGTCTCATGTCGTTTTTTCACCTACTGCCAAACCAACATCTAAGACTGCAAATTACCAGAATACGAGTATCGTTTTTGACATTCCAAAAAGTCTCAGCATGTGAGCTCCTGGGCTTTTAGGTGCTTATTCCATTGTCTCATTCTTCTAAAATTAATCGTCTAGTGAATATGTTCTGTGCTGTTTTGGTGTGTATCAGTCATTCTTTAGACTTCCCATTTTAATTGCTTCACAGAAATGACTGAGGGTTTTCCAAATACCATAAAGCCAGCCCGTCTACTCTCAGAATGGTCAGCACGATTGATTCCTGTCAGCTGAGTGATACTCGTAGTTTTCTGTTGGAAAATTAGAAAACAAAATACTTTGGAGGTCACAGAGGCAAATGGGCCAGAGGGTGCACTCTGTAAATAGATGCAAAAAAGGGGAAATAATAGAATGGAGCGTGATGCTACTGTGGAAATTTTTTCCCTGGTATTCTGTAATGCTCAGTGATTCTTGTCTTCCTGAAATGTTTGTTGGCTCTTGCAGTGAAGTATAATTCTGCATATTTGGAGGCAGTTTTTTGTTTACTGATACAGTACCCTCTCTGTACTGCAGGATGTTTGTTGCCATGAATTTAATAGTAATTTCTTGTACAGATGTAATTTTAGTATGGTAATTTAAAATTGTTAATTAATTTTATAAACTTTTTGTGCTCCCACTGAGATGATAATAAATTCCAATTTTGTACTGTACAATTATTTTATAGTAATTTTTAATGTCGGCTTTTATTTGAACTGTCCTGATTTCTGTCTGCTGTCTGTTCTATTGCATTTTTTTTTCCACTTACTCTTTATTTGGATGCATGCTTCAAGGACTGTGTATGGCGCTTTTTTTTAAAGATCTGTTTTGATGAATCACTTCTTCTTTTTATGCAGTTAATATCTGGTTGCAAAGCCAGACCTGCTTTTGAATGCACAGTGTCATGTTGTTGATCATAATTTGAAAGTGTGGAACAGATAAATATTGTGGTAGTAAGTAATAGATGGAGTAAAATTCCCACTTATCAGGCCTACTTTCCTAATATATGAGTGTGTGAGAGACTTGGTCTCTAGAGTATCACTGAGGAGCTGCTGCAATTCTGTCTTTCAAAATATATGACCAAAGAGGTGACTTTATTTGACTGTAAGTTAACCATATCCTTTTCATGGTGTTTTTCTTGGCTTTATTCTTAAAAGTATTTTTGATCTTTGAATCAAATAGGTTTCTATCAAGCTTTGGTTTTCTGTGTTCTTTGCATCTGGAAACTGCTTATTAATAACTACCAAAAATACCTGATGGACCTGCTGCTTTCCTTTTCTCTTACAAATAGTTACCGTCATCTGTCCTGTACATTTTTCCAAACTAGAATGTACACAAATCATCTCTGCAGGACAGGTTTAAATTTGCCCTGCAACCATTTCTAGTGGTTTAGGAAGGCTGAAGTCTCTTGGGCAGGCTAGAAAAATGAACATAAATATGTGCCAGTCTTTCATGGGCTCATTGACTGGCAGAAGTGGCAGTGCTGTAAGGTGAAATAAGCTTTTAAGGATTTAGGTATGCCTTGTTTTCCTGAGGTTGTTTCAGAGCATGTACAAGGCATTCCTTTGCATTATAGCCTGTTTAATTTTTGTGTTGTATGTTAATATAATCTCTTGTTTTTTCTGGGAATGAGTAAAGAGGAAGACTTTGCAACAAAATTAAAGAAGGATGATTTGTAGATATGGGCTAGTTTCCATGGAGAAGGGTCAGTATTCAAACTGAAGTCTGATGCCAGTTAACTACTCAAATATAACTTTGCTATATTATGGAACATATAATGCATTTTCTATAGCTCTTTCTTTTATCTTTACTCCTTTTGTTTCATGTAGTCAATCATATAATTTATATATGACTGGTTTTGAAATACAGGTATACAGGATAGAGACATGATTTTATTTTGGAGTGGATGAGTGTCTTAGTTAATTGTTTTGTTGCCAGATGGATGTCAGTGTTGTGGTACCACTGGACAAAGTTGTATCCACACTGGTAGGTTTTGGCAGTGCTTTTCTTAGATAATCAACAGCAAAGGAAACCAAGCTGTTTATATGTCTGTGAAAGGCAAACCTAATGTCAGCTCCTCATTCAGGAATTGGTTGTAGCTCTAAGTTCTAATGTTGTTCCTGGCTTGGGCTTGTAACTTTCAGAATAATTTAAATATGCACGCTGATTTAAAGTACTTTGGGAAACTGGCACTTGAATTGGTTACTTTAGGCTGCTAATTGAAAAAATTATCTGGAAGACATTCTTCATGGATTCTTGGATTGCCATTTTGCCTGCAGTCAACTCAGGGGTTTTGTTTGATTTGGGTGTGTTTTGTTTTGGGATTTTGTTTCTTTTCTTTCCCTCCTCAGATTTTCAAATTTTGTTCTGGTTGTACTGCTTCGTCTTCATGGTTGTCTGCCTTTTGTCTCAGTCTCTGTGATTAGAAATGGAAAGGAACTGCAGCAAGGTGGTAGCTCTGATGCATCCTTTTTCCTGTTGCTCTCTGCAGTGCTTTGCCTTTGCCACAAAAGTCCCTCAGCTGCGGTTGGAAGAGTGCCAGCATTTCTAACCAGGATAAATCAGTGTGAAGAAGGAAGTCTCAGCTGCCTTTTTTTCTGCTCAGGGAGGAATTCCAACTCAGCATATTGTATGGTTTAAGAGAATGAGGGAGAATAAAGATCACAAAGTACACTCACTTTCTTTCATGTGTGCTGTTGTCTTATGGGATACTACCTCTAAATTACTGAAAACAAAGGTCCAGTCTGAGCCCAAATTTTGTCAAAACTATAATGTTCTTGTCAAGAAGTGCTAACCCTTCAGGGCAACAAGAGGTACAAGAAAATTCCAGTCCATCCATCTTACTCTGCTATTTCCTTCCTAATATGTATTGGAGCCTGCTGCTCCAATACTCTTTTTATTTTTCCTACTTCCAAATCATTTAGGCATAAGCTTGCTATTTTATTTTATTTATTTTATTTTATTTTAACCCCAAGGGTGTTGCAGGGAGTGTCTTATGAGTCAGTAGAAGTGCATGCACTTCAGCGGGAAAGAGGAGACCAATTCTCCAGAACTTTGAGATTACACTGGAATTCATGAAGAGGGAATGACCTTTAAAAATTTGTAGGAAAAGTGGCAAGTACAAGTAGTTTTCTTCATTTTCATAGACCTTGCTCTGAGTTCCTTTACCTCATGTCACTATATGGATGTTATGCAATTTCCCAGCAGGTTAAGTCCTTGATTTCCATTCGTTTCAGTAGTCAGCATGTGCACTGTGAATCAGACATACATGGCGATGGCCCAGTCTGCAATTCCTGCTGCTGCTTGGCAGGAGTTTATTCAATCTGTTCTTCTTGGCTAGACCTCTTATCCCGGCTTGTGGTCTTATTTACAGAGTGATGGCAGAGTTATTTCTGCTCCAAAGGACTGTAGTGATATTGTCTAAATGCTTCAGGACGAGATATGGCTGGAGATCTGTGGAGAGGTGAACTCAAGAGTTACCTGTTCTTTTCAGTCTTTTTTTTTTAAATGGAAGAAGCAGAGACTGTTTGGAATGAGGTTTGAAACTTAGTGTCTTCTGGAGTATCTCTCCAGAAGACACTTAAGTGTCTTCTTAGTTTGGTTTTCTGAGTAATCACGTGAATACTCTTCTCCTGGACCTCATAATGTTTTCCACAATTTTTGATACTGTTCAGAGATTATGTAGATACATAATGATGTGGGTGCAGTTTATTCATTAAAGTCTGTGTGCAGAGCCGTGGATTTGGCAAAGAGCTAGGGAGAAGAAGTTTTGGTTAGTGTGTGTCTGGGGAAGATCTGTTTCAGGAAATCTTAAGCCTCACAATTCCAGATATTTATGCTATGGAATGTAAGTTTTTATTGTTTTCCCACTTATTTTATGTACTTAAGACAAATTAGTATCTAAAACAGTTTTAGGGGGATTAGGCACATCCCTCAAACAAAGTATATCCCACTGCATTTACAGTGAGAGTTCCTATTACTGTGTGTTTGCTCTCTGTCCTTGTTCACAGTCACCCCCCACGGTGGAGGGTGAGCTGTTCTTCATTCAGTGACTTGGGATTGCCACTTGCATTAGTGCACTCAGCAGTCAGAGTTTATGTACTGTCAGTGGCTGCCATATGGCATTTTACACACAACTGGTTGTTACTTTATGGCAACTTTAGTGTCCAACTCCTGATGTCACCCCTGCCTTGGGTTAATCATTTTCAGAATAATTTAGATATGCATGTTGATTTTAGAGCACTTCAAAAATTTGCCACTTGAATCAGGCACGCTGGCTTGCCTGTCGAGAGGATTATCTGAAGAGTGAAGGGTAAGCACAAGCAGAGCCCGGCGCCCTGCTGGCAGTGACACTTGTGTTGGCAGCAGACAGTGGGCTGTCAGCATAAGGCTGATGGAACTGGTCAGTGGAGGGGAAGAAAAAGTGCCATGGAGGCAGAGTTAGGTTTAGATGAGAGCTCAGCAGCACAAGAAGTTCGGTCTCAATATTCTGATACAAACTGAGGTGTAAATGCCACTACAGAAAGTCTGGTGAGGAACTCTATTACATGCCTAATTTCAGTCTAAAAAGTGCTTGTGACAGGTAGTGTGTGGGGAAGAACTGGGAATAGTGAGGAAAAATGTTACTGTTGTGTAAAATGCTTCATCTGGACAATATTAAATAATATAAATTCTCTTTTAAGAAAGTATTGAATAATTGGAGTAGTGTCAGAGATGGATGAAAAATGAGAAATATGAGGTATGCACATGGAAAAATATGGGATCTATTTGAGGGGTAAAAATTAGTAAGAGAATTATGCCTATGTAAATATATGTGCATGAACATATATGATTAATCTGGAACATCTGTTGTCACTGTTTTATAACACAAGAAGAAGGAGATGCTGAGTGAGATGCTTACCAAGCTTTCTTTTAAAAGTATGTTGAAGTCAGTTACTGGGCATTCAAATGTATGCATTCATAATAAAATGGAGAGTAATTCTATGTTCTACCCTAACAATTGCTTGAAGTTAGATTTGAAAATGTAGTTCTGATTTAAACACATGTAGCTTGAAGCCTTCAACTATAACTACTCCACAAGTAAATGAAGATATCTTCACTTTTTGTTTAAATCTTTTTTTTCTCAGTACAGACATTCCTGAAGATGTGTGGCTCAAACTGCTTCCAACTGTCTGAACATTTGTTATTTAACTGATGAAGCTTTCCTACCATTTGCTTTCCTCCTGAAGCCTTCATCTCTTGAAGGATCAGAATTGGGTACTCTATGGTAAGACGTTTTTGAAAGTCAGAATAAAATCCTGAAGTGTAATGTGCCAATTTATTTTGGTTTTATTGCTATTCAATAATAAGACACCACGGCAAATAAAAAACCTTAATGGTGTACAAACCCAGGAGAGGAAACTTTGAACTAACTAACAAACCAAGAAACAACATGTGTTGTCTGTTCACACTTGTGCTGTACATCGAAGTGAAGAATAAGAATCATGTGAATCATTTCACAAGATCTTGTCTCTAGATGTATGTGTATAACTCATCCCAATGTTGTACAGAAATGTTATACAGCTCTCTTCTAAATACTGCATCTTCTTTCAAATGCATTTGGGTTTAATATCAGTTTAAATTCCAGTATTTAAAATACTTGTGGTGCTTTGTGGCAGCACAGAAGTTTTGATTTTTGGAGAATAAAAATCAGTAAAAATAGGAAGAGGAAACCCAGTAAATAACAAGTGAGAAGGAAATATAACTGAACCTCTAAGCAGATAAAAAAACTTGTTTGCTAGATGATGCAATAATACCATATTTGGAAACTGATATTTGTTCTTGATCTCAACAACTGTAGCAGTTTTGAATAACCAAGTGGTACTTTACAAATTTCAGGAATCAAGACCAGCTAAAACATGAGAAGATAAATTCAAGATGATCCAGCCAGAAGATTTTTCACTTCATAGAAATATTATTTTTGTTTAATATGTAATATAATTAGAAAAAGACAAATTCAGTTGCCTTTCTCGAAGTTAGGACGTGCCTGTGGCCTTCATCAGAGATGTTTCTAACATTTTCAAGAAAAAATATGTCCCAGAAACTGAGTATGTTTTTACTAGTCTTTGGAATCATTTGGGGTTTGATGTTGCTACGCTACACTTTTCAGTATCCAAGACGCCAAAGCAGTGCTGAGTTGCGTGGACAGATATTAGATCTCAGTAAAAGATATGTCAAAGCACTGGCAGAAGAAAACAAAAACCTGATGAATGGTGGTGGCGGAGCCTCTGTGTCAGGATATGGTAAGAGGAAAAAAAGCCATACTAGTTACTTTAATATATTCTTTTCCTGAAAACTGTGAAGTTATAAATTTTCTTTTTTTTTAAAGTAGTTTATGCTCTTCAGCAGAAAAAAAACTTTTGTGTATTAACTGATTTGATTTTAGTTTATTCAGTGAAGTTGAAGATTAAGATGAGTTTCAAAATCAAGCTTCATACATGACATTTTTGCATTCCAGGATTTTATTTAGATCTCTTCAGGTACATGAATACAGTTACTTACAGAAGTAGCAGCACACTTGTCTTTTTCTGAATCTTCAGCTATTGAAGAATAAGCATGTGCTTGATACAGGGACAAAGTTTATATAAAAGTATCTTCAACATTCCAGATTCTTCTAGTATCTCTTTCTAGCTTCCTACTTTTATTTCTTGCATTTTCTTACCCTTGAAAAAGCAATGAAAAAGGAAGATACTAGTTGAGTTTGCAGTCTGGAGACTGCAAGGCTATTATGAGTTTGGCAGAATCTCTCCTTGTTTTAGAAGACGTCATCCCTTGTCTTGTGAACTATAATACTTGGTACATCATACCTCTTATTTGCCTGTCTTGTGAATATGTACCTAATGTGATAAATAGGTTGCCAGTATTTACTATCTTCTGAAATATTGAAAAGGTAACTAAAATAGTTTGTTTTTAAAAATACTATCTCAAAAGATGTATATTAATGAACTTTGATCCCTTTAAGATTTCTTTAAATGGCTCTGCCTGTTGCAGATGCCCTTTGTAGGCCTTTGGTAAGACTGCAAGCAGCAAAAATGCGTCTGAAGTCTTTTTGCTGCTGCTAATGAAGAAGAAAGCAAATCTGTGATGACAAGATGTACAGGAGCAACCCAAGAGGAATAGGAGAGTAAAAAGTTTAAACCTTTAATCCTTTCATTCTTAAAATTATTTTTTTTACAGTAGGAGACTGCCTACTTTTTTCTTCCCTGTTTTCTCTCACTTTTTTTTTTTTTTTTTTTTGTCATCAAGGACTTCCTTCCTTTACTGTGTAATTAAGTTTTTCTGCAATTTAAAAAAAACCCAAAAAATCCTTGTGTACTGCAGCTTTCTCGTGCTCTATAAGTCTTACAGCATATTTCCAAATGAGACTTGTCTTCTGTGGTTTTGTCTGAACTTTAATATAAACTTAAGTCATCTCTTGATCTACCTGCTGATCATCAGAATTAAAACTTGGTGATTCCCTCCATCAGGCTGTTGAGAACAAAATGATACTACAGAGTACATGACCCACCCTCTGTTAGTGACAGCAGACCCTGCTCTGGCTTGAATTGTTTAGCAATTTTTTTTTCAAAATTGACATTACTAAACAAGAACTAGTTAATTTTACCATCTTTTCTCTTATTTTTTCAGTCAATAAAGATATAAATAGATTTTTTTTACCCTTGCTTTATAGCTTATGTAAGAAGCAATAAAAACAGCTTTTTTATGGGCTAAAAACCTTTTAAAACCAGGTTTTCTATAGGCTAAATCTGTCATTTAGGGGAAAGCTATTAACTACCTTTTTTATGCTGGAAAGTATTTAGATATATTCTCTTGCATCCAAGGCTAAAAGATGACATAGCTGGGTATTCCAATACTGTTGTCTGGATGAAATTTGAAATAATATCTTTGAATAGCCTCATCTAATATTCCAACTAGTGTTTTTGTTCTTATACTCTAATATTTAATTGTCTGCCTTCACAGTTCCCTGTTATGGTGGTATCTCCCTTCCCTAAAATAACAAAGAAATGCTATTAAAGAAAATTCAAGGAGCTGTTTAATTCTGTATTCTAGACCAGTTGGCACTCCTATCCAAAAAGTATGGCAGGGAGGATAGCAAGTCTTAAGATGTGAATATGTTGAAATGGCAGTTCTTTTCCACACAGAGTAAACAACAGGCTGTAATTTGTTTTTTCCATTATCTTCAGCTGATCTTAAGAGAACAATTGCTGTTCTTCTGGATGACATCTTACAACGCCTGGTGAAACTGGAAAACAAGGTTGATTACATCATTGTGAATGGCTCAGCAACAAATACCACAAATGGAACTAACCATCAGGTGCCAGTGACATCAAACAAACGTGCAAAACCAGCAAGCAACATTAGATAGCAAGCAAGCCTGCTTTGTGTTGATACATCATTGATGGATAATATTTAAGATAAGCTTTTTTTCTCTGGCTAAGGCAAAGCAGTAGCTGACTCCAAAACAAGCGCAAACTATTGTATTCTACAACGTGCTTGGATCTATGTAGGCCTAACGTATGCTTAGGTTCTCAAAGCATTATTTCATTGCCATTGAGCAGTGCTTCTGAAGTCATCTTTGTTGTCTCTAAAGATATTTTGATATGATTTGATGTAGTAAGCCATTTGATAATAACAATACGTGGAAAACAATGGGAAACTTATAGGTAGGTTGCTAAATACACTTATTTAAGTATGAATATAACATATCTTTTGGATAGGTGAGCAGTATTGTAGTTTATTCATTTTTTGTGATCTGCATTAAGCCAAGGTAACTGAGGAAAATGTGTTGCTAAACAGATGATGGAAGACGTGTACATTTAAAATATTTTCTTACTTATTTACTATAACAAAATTAAATTGAAGATAGCGTTGGTGGTAATATTTTAAAATTGTGACCCAAAGAATGTCTCTATTTGCACTATCTGTCAGAATAGTAAAGAGAATTTACTGTATATTTAAGAAAACTTATTATAATAGGAAAACATTCTAGGTAGTAACACTGTCCAGGTTTATCTTTATGCCAGAGATAGGGCAGTTAGATTATCAAAATAAAATCATCATATGTGATATCTTAGATTATTATTTCTTAAAAAGATATTTATGTGTATGTATTTTGTAATTGCAGATAAAATTATTTAAGTGATGGAAATAAGTTTCGAATATGTGAATATAGTTTATTTTTATTCATTGCTGTTCGTTTTAACATTTTAATGCCTTGCAGTTTGTGTTTAGTATAGCACACCATCTCCCTGAATTACTTTCTTGATCAGAAGGAAAAGCAATGAAGGGAATCAAGGCATCTCTGCATTTAACAGCAGTATGTGTACTAAGGGTGTCTAATCATGGAATATTTGAGAGCTAAGGTAATGTTTGCCTTATATCTAAGTCAGCCTTACAGCAAAGTGAATTGCATGCAGTGTTGGTGCACTGTATCTCAAATGTTACTGAAATAATATTGAAGTGCCACCGAACTTGTTTTTTAAACTGTACTGAATGTTTGGGGGGACAGAATGTTCAGGGACTTTTGCCAAAAGTGTCCTGTGAGGTTTTGGGAATGAGTAAAACCAGAGGCACTGGGTGATATACCAGGCAAAGTTATGTGGTTTTTTCCTTTCTTCTGTTTTCCTGCTTATATTTGTGATGGTTATAAAGGAAAATACAATTGCAATATTAATTCATACTTATTTAGTATTCAGATGATTCTTTTTGTCACATTGTGTGTAAACATGTACTCACTTCAATGCAGAAAGAGAAAAATAAATTTTTAATTGTACTTGTAAATGTTCCTGGGTTTGTTTGTTTGTTTTTTGTAATTAAATGGTTGTCATTCTTGCTACATATGCTCTAGCAGTTTCTGGATTGGAAAATTGTACATCTCTGAGTTTTAGTAGTAGTCTCTCTGGTATTCTTCCTTCTTAGTCACTGAGTTCTTCTGCTCTTGAAATTCTAATGCCCTGAACCTTTCCTTCCATTAGTGGTGAGGGGAGAAAGAATTGAAAATAAAATAATTGATTTAGATCTTTAATGGCAAAAACTTCTAAGATAAAGAACTGTGCAGAACAGCTTTTAAACCTGCAGATTGACAATGATAGATTTTTATATCTATCTGTCTGGTTTATTTCCTAGATATTTGGTTATTACAAACCAAAGCCTTTGTGCTATAAAGACATAGTTCTTTTCAGAGTGGCAAAATTAAAGGTGTGCACACTAAGGTAAAAAAGGGTAAGGATGGGAGGGTCTCAGCTGACTTTGCTATTAACAATAGTAGTAAGAAAACATCTGTATATTCTACCCTGCAGCCTTTCTAGATAGGACATGTGAGAGGTGTGGCAGCCCTACAAAGGTAGGAAGTTGTGTAAAGAAACCAAAGGCTTGTGAAGAAAGCCAACAAAAAGCCTACAACTTACCTCAGGTCCAAAATACTTGATAGCATCACACAGCATTTGGTTCTGTTGCCAAGCATATTTTTTACTTTGTGAGCAATATTTAAGTAGTATTTCTGCTGTGCTGCAGTTTTTATGCTACAGCTGTGTATTTCCCATTTCAGATGACATCACAAAGCCTCCCAAAGTGACCTCATTCAAGTTTTGTGTGTATGGAATCTCCTTAGGTTCTTAGGCTGGATGGGGTTTGCGGTATTGTTTCCTTTTCTTTTGTCTCCTCTTCTTTGGAAGCCAGGAGGACATATAAGCTCTCTTATATAAATAACTGCTGATATGGGGGATGGGGGAGTGTTTTGGTTTTGTTCTTGAAATCTTCTGGTAAATTAGGGGATATGAATTTTCCCAGCTGCAGTTTGCCTCATGAGTGTTTATCAGCTGATTTCACTAGGTAATTGGCAGTACTTCTGTGCCTCTGAGTGATTGCTTAATGTAGGTAGCAAAAAAATGTTCAAGATGCACTTTGAAACAGAAGTTCTAATGAAGAAAAATGGAAAGAGAAGAGTATATATTGATTGCTGTCTAAATAGACAGAAATAGCACAGGTCTAAATACAGCCTTTGAGTTCTACAACTAAATACCTGGCAGGCAAACATCTTGGGGAAATTTGTCTGTATTCGTTCATCCTTTCTGTTGCTTTTCTCATTTAAATAAATAGTTTTGAATATCTGCATAGTAATCTTAACGTAATGAAGATATCCAAATATTTTCTCACACGTGTATGTGAAGAGGGGTTCCACATTAAAGAACTTTTGAGATGAATGGAGGGACAGATGGTCAGACTCTCAAACACACTGATACAGCTCTTAAAAAGCTGCCTATGCAATGTTAAGATCAGAGAAGTTTGCTGATCTGTTTTAATTGAAATAATGTTTAAAATACAGAATTATGGCCCAGGATATAGAGGTTCTTGTGTTTAGTGGCACCCACTATTATTCATCACATATTGCACAGTTGTCTGGTTTTCCAAGTGACTGCTAAATCCTTGTTTTTTAATAACAGTCATTTAAAGAAGCTGACTAGATAGATCTGAATTCTTATTAAAAATACTTGCTAATTCAGAGGTTTCCAAACTGCATCATGTTTGTTATGTGTGCAAGTTGCTTTAGCAACCAAGCACATTCTTTGCAGGTACATGTTCCAGAGGTATTTGCTGTTGTCACAGCCTTTGTTCATGGGAATCCAGAAGTAGAGTAAATTTAGGAGCCTCTATCAAGACATTACTTAGAAAAAGAATTGCCTAAAATTTAACATCCCAGTTTATGATGTTTTCTTGAAAAATCTTTTCATTCCTAAAAATACACTGACTAGTGGAATGAGCTGAATGTCTAAAACATTCTTACATAAAATTGGTGTGGTATTTTTAAAGGTGATATAGAATGTTAATTAATTAATCTAAATATGCCCTCTTTACCTAACAATTGTGCTCTTTCATCATTCTGTATTTTACAAAACAAAGGGTCTCCTACCTTGAGGTTCAATTTAGTGTATCTGATAGCATGCCACCTTCAAAGGCAAGAGCAAAATGGGAGACTTCCCTTTTATAGCAGCCAAAAAAGTGAATTAGACTTTTGCTCTGTTTTTCATGTGGAAGAGACTGGTACTGAATGGGTATTTCACTAATCTCAGTTTGTTAGGAATGATGGACATAGGCATATGTCCAATATGAATATATGTATATTTACATATAAGATATGAAAATATCTTTTAACGTTATTAAAATGAAGCCAAATTAAAAGAAATCACATTACATACATTCATGGAATCACATCTCTTAAGCACCAGTGGCATCACATGCTGCTGAGTTATCTGTAAGTGATCATAATTACTATATGTTTCCTAACTGTTTGTCAGTACTTCCAGCAAAAACCTTTCATTATTAATTGATTCTTGCTTGCACATGAGGTTAGGTTCCATATTCCCTTTGGCATTCATCAACTTACTTTGTCAGTTGGTGTCTAATCAGGTTCTGTTTTTCTAAAAACAAAACTGAAGAAAGACGTTGGTATTTTTAAATACTGTAAACTAAGTTTAATAATACACAAACTAATTTTTATTGTACGTAGTCTATGGTCATGGTTAGAAGTTTATAAAAGTGAGTACTGTTTGCATTTACTTTTAAGTATATTGGGATTTTGACAACACATGTGGAGTGAGGAAACAATTTGACAGAAACCGTTTCTGCTATGCTTTATGCCTCTTAAATTCTTGTTTTCAGAAGAGCTTATCAGATAGTCATTGACCAGATCCATAGAAATAGAATGACTGGCTACTACTTCAAAATGATGACTTGAGGTTTAAAATACTAAAACAGGTTTTTCCTAAATTAATTATTTTTTAGTAGTGAAGTGGGTATCTTCAATTTATAGATGTTTCACTGAGAATAATTTTAAACACTTGTCAAACTTGTAAGGGTTTAAAAAAATTTAAAGGGTCACACATTTTATTGTTAACAGAGGGTGTTGAGAGAGACTGTCAACACCCTGTGAAGCATTAAGCTGTTGCCTTTGATGTGTAGGCAGCACCTTAGGTCTCACAGAGCTGTACTGTGTGTCCATATGTTCAACCCACTTTGATGTGTTCAGAGATCTTGGGCCAGCAGTATCCGTATGCTACATCACAACTACAGGAGGTAAAGCATGCCATCTGGATTCCTGTTCCTTTTACTTACCTTGTGTCATGGCTTCTTCATAGTAGCTGAAAGCCTTATTTTTTTCCCTGCTATTCAAAATTATTTGGTAGTTTACAAAAAAAAAAAAAATAATCTGTTTTGAGCAGTCTTTAATGAGTTTTACTTTGGATGTCTATTAACAATCTCATAGAAGGGATGAGAGACAGGAATGGGTTTTCTAAATTCAAAATGTATTCCAATACTCATGCTATGATAGTAAAAAGAGTGTTTGAAATATCTTTATTAGCTAAGAACTCTATTTCTCAGTCACAAAGTACTTTTTATATCTGTTCCTAAGTATGTCTACTGATCCAGATTTGGATCCAATCAGATCTTGGGGGGGGTCTTACTAGCACTGGGTGCTAATAAACTGAACACTGTATTGTGAAACACTTGCTGTGATCAAATCCAGGAAAAGAATCCTCCTTTTTTTTTTGATGGGAAGTAGTTCATAGGACAGATGCCTCACAAAAAAAAATAACTTGATTTCCTACTCTCAGTAAGTTGTCACTGGTTGTTCATGCATAAACACTGACATGAGTGACATACAGGCTAACATTTGTACCCCTCACTGAAAGCTGCATTATTAAGAAACCTGGCTCTTCTCTCTAAACCCAAGCTGTATTTCAGGGGACTGTTTTTAACAAGCACAGATGAGGCACATCAACCCATGACACAGGAGCTCTGCTCATTCTGTGTGAACCAGGCTTGCCAGAGCTCTTCCCCCCGCCCCCACACCTCCCCCTTTATTGGCAGTACTGGGATCTCTGGCACCAGCAAAATGTGCATACAGATAAGGTATCTCAGAGATCTTCACTTTTGTGCAGCTCCTGTGGAGCAGTGTGTTCCTCAGTATGTTCAAATTCTGTCTGCAGCGCTTCTGGTTCTGCTTTCAAGGTCCCCTTTTCCCCATCTGTTTCTTTTTTTAAGTTTTGGTCACAGGAGGAATTTTCTCTTCCCTGACTTTTCCCTGACAATTTTGGTTTTGTTGGTGTGATTTTATTTTCTTTCACTAGCTTACTCGAAGAGGTATTGACTGCAGTGGGGACTTGCTCCCTAATCTTCCTGCCTTTGAGGGTGATCTTTTGTGTTCAGATCTCAGTGTGACAGGGCGTGTGTGTTGTGTTGCTGTGCTGTCTGCTCTGCTGAAATTTCTTATACATGAGGCATAGCCACAGGACAAATGTCCAGACCATATGCCCTATCATCTTACTTGGATACTGAGAGTGTCCCTGTTGTTTCATCTCCTCCTGGGGGATGTTTTGGGAAAATATTGCTGTGGTCCTTGTGGCATTCCTCTTCACCACCTCCTGCTGCATTGCTAGTGGCTTGCACAGTTCAAAACTATGTGGAGATTTCTCTGAATTTCTTTTTTATTTTTTTTCCTCTTTTGCCAGGGAAGTATCATTGTATGGCATGAACAAGGCCTTTCCTCTTGGATCTCGGTTTGACAGTCTGAAGGCTCATAGCTTATGCTAGCAGGCAGAGCACAATTTAAATACCAATTTCCTAAAGCTTGGATAAGGAAAACGTACTATATTTTTTCATCACATATTTGATCACTTTGTGGCCAGTCTGTTTGTATCAATGGGAGGCAGTCAATTTACACTGTTAGTGCAGTGTCAGAAATAGCAGCCTTTGGTGGATTCGCTAAAAACACATTGGAGGAGTTGTTCCAATATGGTTACATTGATTGTGGCATATGGAGAAGAATCGGGACTTGCAGGTTGCCAGTCTAAGAACCATCTTTTGTTAAGAATGTTTCCCAAAGTTGGCCTCCTGTAGTCTTGAACTACAAGTAAAACGTATTTTCTAGTGGAACATACATTTTATTTTGTAAAGGAAGAGGAATCAGTGACCAACCAAAAGTACCCCTCACCTACCCACCAGAAAAGAAGCAGTAGTCTAAGCAACAGCAGCAGAGGGCAATGTGGGTGCAAGGCTGGCACTGGGAGGGTTTGGGTGCTGTGCTGTGTGGCTGGTGGCACCCAAGGCTGTGGATGCCCTTCTGAGGCACTGCACTTGTGTGTGTGGGTGGCTGTGCCCTGGCACTGCTGCTCAGTGTCTATCCCAAGGGGCACAGGGGGTGCCTGCCTTCCCAGACAGTGTGTCCTGTCCTTGATTTCGAGCTCCTCAAGATTTGAATCAAACTTTGCAATTTTTTTAGTTATTAATCAGTTGCCATAGCAGGACAGTTAGGGTTAAGCAATTGCGTTGTGAATGTTATGTGCTTGGCTAATTTTTTGTTTTAAGGAAAAGAGAAGACAATTCCAAGATGAATGGACTGTGTGGATGAGAACCACCGGTAGTGAAGCCAGCAGAACTGAGCAGTAACCGAGAGAAAGGGAATTCCAGCTGTGGGCGATCACAGCCACCTGCTCAAAACAGACCCCAGACTCAAATGGGCAGAACTGTGCCTGTGCACAGAGCTGTGCATGACAAGAGAGAGGTATGACTAGCAAATAGGGGGCTGAATACTAGTTAGTAGGAAAATTACTCAATTTGTAGCCAATGAATGTTGATGCCTTTGTTAAAATGTAATCAATAGTGTAAAGTTTTGATGACCTAGCCTTTTGTGGGTTACCACCTAGCTCTCTGCTTTGCGCAAGCCGGAATAAAACAGAGCAGGGCCTCGCCCCACTGCGAGCCCGGTAACGACGACGCCCCGGCCGGACAACAGCGCGGCGCGGGGCTGGCCGCGCCCGCGGCCCGCACGCTGCCCCCGCGCCCGCACGTTCCTCAGCCGCCGGTGCGGAGCGAGCTGCGGCGAGCCGCCCGCCTTCCCCGCCTGGCCCCCTCCGTCCCCCGGCTCTCTCCTGCCTGTCCCCGGTGCCTCCCGCCTGCCCGGCCCCGCCCGTTCCCGGCGCCCTGCCCCGGGCGGCCCGGCGGGCATGGAGCGGCTGCAGGCGGACGCGGAGGCCCTGGAGGAGTACGCGGAGTACCGGCGGTGAGGCACAGGGGCGCTGGGGTCGCTGGGGCGGGGGACGGGCGTTTCCAGCCGTGCCGCATCCCCTGCGGCGGCCCGGGATTCCTCCCGGGGGGATGCCCGCCTCCGGCCCTCCTGAATCGGCTGCTGCGGGGTGTGCGGCGGCTTCGTGGAGCCACACGCACCGCCCGCCGGCCACTGTCGCAGTCGGAGGAGCCGCGGCTGGTGCGCCCTGGTGAGGACGCGCTGCAAGCCTTGGCTGTCAGCGGGGAAGTCACGCATCGTCCCTCGCATCCAGGGCAGCGTGAGGTGTGCTGGGAGAGGCCATCTGCTGCATCCCTGCCCACGGCAGGGGCTCCGGAATTAGGTGGTCTTTCAGGTCCCGTCCAATCCAAACCATTATCTGATAATCTGCCAGCCGTACTGCTCTTTCAGAATACGAGGAATTCTGTGCATCATGAGTTCCAAGTTTTGCGTTGTACAAATCCCTTACACTGCTGTGTGTCTTTGCCAGTCTTGTCAGCGGTCCTCTCGAAAGGCTGAACAAAAATAAACACTGTCGTTGTGCTGAGATCTTAATTTAGTTTAGGAAAACCTCGAGTAAAACACAGTGGTATTTCTTACGTAAGATGTGCAGTGATTCAGTGGGTGTTGGTTGGGTTGACATGCACATTATTCTGGTGCTGTACAGTGCTGGCAGTGCACAAATCCACAGAATACTTGACAAAGAATCACTCGTTCAGCATTTTTTAGCATATCCAATAAATAATAACTGAGATATTTACAGACATTAATAAAATCACTTTTAGCATAGATAAGTGCTGCAGTTAAGTCTCATTTGTATTTTACATATTTTATTTATTGTCCTTAATTGTTTCCATAAATGCAGAATTTGGATGCTGCTCCAGAGTTCCAGCTAGTCAGTGACCTTGAATTTGAACATAGTGATAGCTTAAACAAATGGGCCTGTCTGTACTGAGGGATAGGGCCCCCACCAGCTTCTGCTACAGAAACCAGCATAGTCTTCTTGCAAATCAGAAGACAACTTGAATGTGTTGTTTGTTACTTTGATGGTTACCTGCTTGCAGCTGAATACTCAGACTAGACTAATATTTGATACAAGTTTGACTAAGATCCTGATACAAGTCTGCAGTACAGTTGGGTGTAGATGGGTGAAGTGACTTGCTAGAGGTCCGTGAAGAAGTCTGAGGCAGAGCTGGCTGGTTACATGACCCCTGATGCTCATTGCTATTTTTTTTTTTTCTGAAAGAACACCTGGTAGTTTGTTGTGTTAAATTTTTCCTTCTCTCTTAGAACTAGTTCTCAGTCTATCAGAGCAAATTTTTTAAAAAAGCATTATTCAAAAAATATTCTCCAAAATCAGCCATAGTTCTGTTAAATTATTAGAAGAGTAATATGAAATACAAGATTTGTTTTGCATTTACAGAAAACATTTTGTTATATATTATTTGAAAAAAAAAAAATCTGAGATACCTACTTTTATTTTATTCATTTTCTTATGTTTTTTTTTTTTTTTATGCTATGTAAACAGAATTGTAGGTGATGATGATGGAGGAAAGCTCTTTACTCCTGAGGAATATGAAGAATACAAAAGAAAAGTATTACCAGCTCGGCTACAGAACAGGTTGTATGTGAGCTGGAGATCACCAACTGGCATGGACTGTAAGCTTGTGGGGCCAGAGACACTGTGCTTTTGCACTCACCGGTGGGTAGCTTCCCTCTTTTTACACTTTAGTATTTTTCACAATCAGGAAAATGTGAAATAATCCCAGACACATTACAGTAGCACATTGACAAATTTATTTAAGGTTTAAGAGTTGAGAAAATTAGGTTTTAAATAGTAACAACTGCTCGTACATGCAAATGTCAATATATTTTTGAGACCAAAATGATTTTGTAGTCTCAATAAATTCAGCTGCAAGGCATGAGTTAATGTAGATCAGATTGATTCTGGTAGCGCTCTCAAAATGAAAGATAAGGATATGTGATATTTATGTAATGAATAGATGTAAAACCACCTGCTATCATGCATTTAATTGAAATTTCACTATTAAGAGTAAAAAGTACAATTAAAGTTACTTCAAAACAAAATCTGTGAAGTGAATAGCAAGCCTTTCAGGTAGTTTTCTCATAAACACTAACAAAGTTATAAAAGTCATTACCTCTCCTGTTTTAGGTATAAACAACACAAAACAGACTACGAGGTGCTTCCCAAGGAGCGCCCTATCAGTCTGCCCTGCAGAGTGAAGCGCTGCCCGTGCCAGTCCTACCAGTTCGTGCCCCTGAACGGCACCCAGCCCGTCCGCTGCCGCTGCAAGCACTTCGCGGACCAGCACAGCGCCGCGCCGGGCTTTCCCTGCAACTCCTGTAAGCCACCGCTGCGCTGGCGGCACTCTTTGGAGCCGGGAAATTCAGCAGGAACAGCGTGTGAGGATGGGCGTTCTGCCCAGGGTATCGGGTGTGTGCTGCTCTTGCCACCAATGCGTGTTTTCATCCTTGAGGAAGGATGAGAAGAGGGAAGGAGGACATCACCTTTTGCACAGGAGGGTTTAGAACAACATCCTTAGTTTCCCCAGGTCCTGTGAAGGAGTTTAAATCTGTGAGTGCTTCAGATAGGTGCTTATGGAGACAGATGTCTGAAGTTAGACGGTATGAAAGCACCCTGTTATCAGTTTGTCATTTCTGCCGCGTGCACGTACCTTTTCTACCTGAACTTGCTAGTTTGAGAGAGAGAAGCGTTGACCTCCATTTCTCTATTGTCAAGTTGACTAGAACATTAATATGTTTTTGTCTTTTCTCAAGTCAACAGGAAGTACTACTCTGTTCCCAAATAATTCTATTGCTAGCACTCTAACAAAGTGGTTCATGACCATAGAGATTGTGGCTCTAGAAATACAAATGGGAAAGGAGTTTCAGCAAGATCTTAGAAAAGGGATGAAGAGGAAGCTTTTTGCTGCAATTGTTTGAGGTTAATGTTATGAAACAACAGTAATTATTAACCACAGGAAATAAATAATGCATAGAGATGTTTTAGTTTGAAGCCTCAAATTACAGAAGATGAAGATTTTTTTTTTCTGGAGTTCTGTACTGTTATTAAAATTCTTTCATGGAATGTCTCTATTTTGTACAGAAAAAAGTGCAAACAGCTTTTGCTGATTGAGACTCATATCCCACATAATAAACTGTAAAATATGTACATGACAGCCTTTCAAGAATTTGCACTAAGTAATGTGAAAATGTGCAGTTGGATAATTCCGACTGAATCCATAGAACAGAGTATTTTCAATATTAATATATATAATGCCTTTTGCCTAGTGTTTCCCAAAAATAGCAGACACTTCTGAGGGCTTCACAGATTTTGCAGTGAAGTGCCAAGAATTGCTTCTATTTTGGACTTGTTTTGTTTTAATGTAATGGTATTAGTCTTGTCCTGTGTTGATAAATCTAACGTGACAGATAAGTTATAACTTATATGAAAAACTTAGCTGCTTGTTACTCTGTATATATTGCATATACTGTATTCCATGTCCAAACATAGAGCTCTGTTACTGAGAAGTGCCCAAAATAATATGAAAAACCCTTTAACATTTTCACATCACATGAATGTGATCAACATATTATGAAAGACTTAAAGAAATTTTTCATGGTGCTCCACAAAATGAACTGGGAGCTGGGAGCAGGGTGATATGTATAATGAAACATTTGCAACACCACTTCCTCAATTTCTTGGTCACATCATTGCTCCAGAGGGGCTTTGATGACAGTTTTAGATGTAGCTAGGGCAGACAGGTCACCAGTAAGATCCTGTGACTGGATGGCCTTCATGATCTAACCCTGGGAGTCATTCTTTCTCTTTTGTACTGCCTTTTCATACAGCTGGATGCTTAAATCCCATCACCATCTCACCCATCTATTTGTTTCTTAGGTTCCAAGTGTTCAGGCTTTCATAGCTGCTTTACCTGTGCATGTGGTCAGCCAGCATATGCTCATGAAACAGTTGTGGAAACAAAAGAGGAGCGCTTAGCCCAAGGAAAGCCCGTGGGGCAGGATGTTCCTTACGCTGCCATGGGAGGACTGACTGGTTTTAGCTCACTAGCAGAAGGCTACATGAGGCTTGATGACAGTGGAATAGGTATGTGCAGCTGACCTGAGATGAAATTTTAATTCTCCACTTAAGTTTTGAAAAGTATTAAATCAATATAGAGTTTCAAAGTTTGAAGGCAAGTTGGAGGAATAGAACTGCAGAAAGACTGTTCCTTTCTAGCAGTCCTCAAGGCTTTAAAGGACCACATTGTCCTACTCACTGTTGTGAGTTGATAAAAACCCCTTTTTCAGCAATTCTGGTGTTCAACCCAGTTGCTTCTGCTCGAAATGCAGCATATCCTTTAGAGAGAACCTGTAACTTCTAGTAGTTCCTGTAACCTAGTACTCCCATGTTCTATTTATGTTAGTCCTTTAGCCTAATACTGCCCTGGTATTTCTTGGTTATATATTTACAGCATTTTTGTTTCCAAACTCAAAGGTTAATAGCTGTTCAGCATAAAAAATAAGACATATTGGTAGAACCTTTTAACAGACTTGTTAGTTGGTCTTGATACTTTTTCTGCTCTGTAATTTGTTGTCAGTAATGCACATGTTTTGTCCCAAATACTGTTTTATCTATTATTGCCACATACCCCTTATTTATTTTTTAAATTCTGATCTGGATTCCTGGATTTGTCTGAAGTGTAGAAAGTAAAACATTACTGTAGTAATTGAAGAAACAAAGCTTTTCAATGCCTTTGAAGCCATCCTTGTAATGCTTTAGTTAACTCCAGTTTATGGGGTCTGTGCTGAAAGTTATAGATATGAATCTGTAACCTTGTTTTGACCCCAGAATGAGTATTAGGACTGTATCTCCTGGAGTTAATTATTGTTTCCATTCAACTTATTTTCTGACAGGTACTCCTTCTGCTGAACTTTTAGAAGCCCCCATTACTAGCATGGATCATCCATTTCTAAAAGCATTTCAGGGGCCTTCGAGTTCCACCCAAACCATGCCACAAATAGCAGGTGATGTATAAGTAGGATAATACTGTTATACAAAAAGCACTTAATATATAATGAATTGATTTTAGTAATGAATTGAAGGATGCTCAGGGCATTCAAATGAATATAGAAGCTTTGCTATATGATAAGTTAGTACAACATTCATGTACTTCAAATGCTAAGAATAATGTAATGCTTGTTATTTTTGCTTGTGATGTGTTTTTTACCTGAAAGTATTTTTTGTTAGTGCTTGTTATCTTTCCCATCAATGGTGTCACGTATTCATTGGATCAGATTTTAAAATTCTTAATTCCTCTTAGAAACTCATCATATCTGAATGGGTTGTACATAGTCAGCACAATCCTGTGAAACTGCCTTCTGTCAGAAAGCTTTTTCTCCATGGGATTATGGATCACTTACACTTGTTTTATGTCCCTTATTTAGTACAAAATTTACCAATTAATGCAACAGTTGAACGCCTTTAAAAGAGCTTATAGTAGGTGCAAGCCTAGACTAAAAAGGTTTCTCTTTGGTCCCAAATGCTGTGTTTTGTATTTGCCTATAAATGTGAGTTCCCATTTTAAAAGGATTTTGCCAAATGTGAAACATAACTAATGGAATAATGAGTATCATTAATAAAAAATGGGTTTTGTTACCTGTTTGTGTTTTCTTTTTCAGGTAGTTCAAGTGCTACAGGGCAAGTTTCTCATGGAAAACAATCAGAAGCTGATGACATGGCTTACTTTGAAAAACGCTATCAAGAACGGGCAAGTTACTGCATTTATGGATTAATTTAAATACACTTTCACAAAAAGATGCCTAAACTCTATAAATGTATGATTCAAGTGGCATATAAATGCATTATATAATTCCTTCTCAATTGCTGAGAAAGCTAGCTTCTTAACATAAATTTTAAAATACAGCTATGGGCTACTACAAGATTTCAGAGGTCAGTCATGTGTGGGATGGCATTTACCTTAACCAGGCAAATTTTAATTGAGGGTAACTATTACAGAAAACCAAAACATTTTACTATATGACAGAAAGAAACAACAACGCAGAGTCACAAAAACTGCCCTGTGACGTTTAGAACTGTGTGTTTGCTACCTCACTTATAAAACTTTATATATATTTTTTTTTTAGTGACTGTCTGTGTAAGTTTGGCTAAATTTGGTCTGTCTTTCTTAGATGTTCTGTATCACTCAGAGGTGCCTCCTCCACCACACTATCTTTAGTTTCAATGCCCTGTGGTGTAGGTTATTCACATGTTTAAATACCTATTCTTTTCTCACATTAGCCCTTTAGCTCCACCATCTCAGCTGGAGTATGCCTTGACTGTTTATGAATTCTTTTGTAAGGCAATGTTGCATAATTAACTTTTAAAATCTAAACTGTTTCGCTATTTTGCTTGCTGGCTTGCAACAAGGTGTTTGTTAAGGAGAAAGCTGTTCTAGCTTTGTGAAATTCAAAATAGTTTGTTTCGCAAATCATCAGAAAATATGGACAGATATTACAAATTGGTTCATAGAAAACATCAAATTCAAATTTCTCAGTTTCATTTTCCCCCAGAGATTTTATTTGCTTTGCAAAAGGTAGTAGGAATTTTAGATAAAAGCCTCAAGCCTCCAAAGGGGGAGAAGGGTTTTAAAATGCATTTTTGTGTAGACCAACAACATTTGCTTAGCAGTGAGTTCATCCGTAGACATTCCAATGAGGTCTTGGTATTATGTGATGATGGGAAAAAGCATGTGAATTCTTTTTTTCTTGCATTTTTAATAGCAGCGTGTGTGTTAGATGGGATGCAAAAGTCTCTGCATCCCTTTTTTATAATTGCTTTAAATGTGTTTTCATTCACTAATCTAACAGTACTTGAGAAAAATTGTAGCTTCTAAAACCAATGGATGTATTTGGATAAATAGTCTGGCTATGAAATGACAGAGAAATGAAATGTGTATGTATTGATAAATTTTACAATGCTAAAAGAGCCTATTGTGTAGAAATAATCTTACAGGAGGAAGTCACGGCCTTGTGGATCAGCAGGGAGGCTCTGAGATGAAGGTTCAGCACCATTCCTGTGTAGTATTATGTGTGCTGGTTTGTCCAACTGTGTCTGTTAGACATCTGCAATAAAACTGCTCCACCTTTCATTGACATAGAGATAAACCCTGAACCTTTAACTCTGACCTATAATGCCATTACTACAGATGCCAATCAGAGAGGCTAACCTGTTACTTTAATTTAAATACATGATACATCAAAGTGCCTAATTAATGTTTTTAAAGTACCTTTACTGTTAAATTGTACAGTTTCTCATCTGAGACACACTGGCCTTGAGGCATGCTCAAATACTAAACTGCCTTTATCAGAGATAAGGCAGCCTGGTTTCAATAGGGGAGCAGCTGCAGCACCATGGAAGTGCTCCTTTGTCTTGTGGTGCAAGTGTGAGCAGTGCTAGGTTGGGATAATAATGTTGTGTACCTTTCTCCACTGCGTGTATCACCCTGGTAAATTTGTGACTGGATCTATAAATTTAATATTGCATTGTTAGCCAATTTGCAAATCAATGTTTGAACCACTGCTGGTGTCTTTTTTCATTACAGCTGAAAATGGAGAAAGCTGCTAAACAGAAAGAGAGGAATCCAGTGCCATCAAAGAAGCCATGAGATTAATAAATAAATATTTATTATTTGGCACATTGTTAATTATTGCATTGAGAATTTTCCTCTGTGCCTACCCACATACCTGTATTTATTAATTTATTTATTCTGTTTTGTTCCTTTGCTGAAATTAATTTTTAATTATCTCATTGTAATAAAATTGGTTCTTTAATCAATGTGTTTCTAATTTCCAGGACTATTACACAGATACTTCTTTGAAAATGAAGAAGCATATTTAGAGAGTTGCAGTCTGAGGGTTTAAGCTCTGAGAGTTAAAGGTTGGAGAGAATAACCTTGTATTTAAATATTAGATTGTAGGAAGGCAAATAAAAGATATGTCTTAGACTTTTATGATACATCTTCTTTATATGTAGAGTCCTTTAAACTCATCTTGGTTATGGATTTTATGTGGTGAGATTTGTTCTGCTAATATTGACATTTTAATATTTTCTTTGTATCTTTTTCCCCTTTCTTTTGATTACATCTCCTCGACATAAAATTCAAACATATCCTTCTTCTCTCACACTTCTGTAGGCTCTGTTATTGCCATCATATAAATATTTTTATTTAAATATGATGTTCTGCACACTTGAAAACCCATTTCCACACTTATAAGCTACTTGAAGGGATCCTGCTTGTGTACTTTGTCCCAGATTCCTCTGGTGTTACTATTCTCCCAGTTCTGTTTGTCTGTTACTGTCCATAACAATTGCTGCACTAAAATTCTGAACATCTTAGGTGGAAATGGGTATGTTATTTATAATATGTAAAGCAATAATTGCACGCTGTTTGGTACAAATTTATTTATCCAAGAGATTCATCATGTCTAATCCAACACAGACTGAATCACCTCAGGGAGATGTGTTTTTGTCCCTATTCACAGTTGTGGTAATGTGTGTTTTATTGAAGAGTGGACAGGAAAACATAAAATTTAGTGAATGTGTGGTGGAGGAATACTGCAAAGCAGCACAGCACGAACTTGGTACAGAATAACTGGCAGAGAGTGCAGCTTAGGAGGCAAAAGCAGAGCCTGGGCTAACTGATTCTGCTTTGAGAACAGAGAGGTGTAAGTCAGTTTGTTCTTAAAAATACCTGGAGGTGTGTCTCGGACTGGAGGCTTTACAGGAGATGTGTGTACTGAGACTTTACAGCAAGAATTGGGAGAAGCCTACAAAGCTTTGTTTCCCATTGGAGAGAATGTGCCTGATGTGCAAAGGAAAAGAAATGAGTTTGAAGGCATTCACTGCAGGGCAACTTGGTTTTTGTTCAGATATCACCTGTAGTGTGAAGATTCACTTTTAAGAGAGCCTTTTACCTTTAACTCTGACCTATAATGCCATTACTACAGATGCCAATCAGAGAGGCTAACCTGTTACTTTAATTTAAATGCATGATACATCAAAGTGTCTAATGTTTTAATGTTACCTTTACTGTTAAATTCTACAGTTACATCCTGCTTTAGCCTAATCAATGAAAGTACTCATTTGAGCTCCCTCTTCTGGCCCTGGCAAGAAATCCATTCTGTGCATCCTCTGCTTGGTTTTGAAAATAAATGGGATTTTCACAATGTAATCGCAAGAAACCAGCAAATACAAATAACATTCACAAAGAAAAGTGAAAAAAAAATTCCATTTTCCAAAGAGATTATCACAAGCTTAATAGTGGTATTTTACTCTAGTTTCCTACCCTTGAGGGTATGCAGTTCTCATATGCAGTCTGTGTGTGTTGCAGCAATGAACTTACAGCAAAATATTCTTAAAAAGAGAGGTTCTAATAGTTACAAAAACTTTTATTTTGTGTTCCTTTTGATACTGTGAGCATACGTTTTAGGAAATAATGTATTGTTTTACATTTTGAGTTGACAATATTTGTCTGTTTTAATGTTATCTCTGCCAAATTCAGTCCTACTAAACTGTACTTTGATCATCAAAAACATGTTTTATTAAAGCAATTTAAAAAAATATACTGTGCTTTAGCTTATTTACTGTTTCCACTCTAAGGATATAAAAAGTAATTACATTTGTTTAGTGATATCCTTTTTATGTGGAAAGCAGGTTAGATAATAAAAATATAAACAACATTAACTACTTCTTAAGAGTTCTGACTGCTTTTCAATCATGTTGATGATGTCCGACCAAAAGAAACTTGCTTTCCTTACAAGAAGACAGTTTTTTGACTTAGTATTTGCACTCTACTTTTTTTCTGAAACTTTATTGATGTCTATACATGAAAATCCAGGTACAATATATCTTATACCATTGCTGGATGTGAAAACTGGACACTGATGTTGCATCTTAAGTGAAATTTGAATTTATCCTAAAAAACAAAATATCATTTTGCAGGATCAATATTGCAACCTCCAATTCTATTCAAAAATGTCTTTATATGTCTGTTAGAAAATATTTTTTTTTAATTATAAAAGCAGAGAGCAAATGCTAGTGCATGTGCCATTAGCAGTGTTCATTAAACAAAGAGCTGGGTTTAACTTGCTGATGGTTTGTTTTCCTGAGAGCAGCCATGAACTTTGAACAAAATATCCTGGGACAGATAAGTTACCAATTCATCAGTGTGATTTATTGGGTGGCTGTATATCTGTCGTTAGCTGGAAGCATTAACTGTTTCTGACCCTAATCCAAGGAATCAGGCACAGGCAGAAGGGTTTGTTCTCATGCACATGAGTGCTCTAAGCTGTTAAAGCCTAATTACACAGGCCCTGGGCAGTGCTTAAAGATGTCTTATTTTTAAAATAGCTGGCCTTCAAATCAGCATTTTTCCAGCATTATAACATTCCTAGAGTGTAGAGCAACATTTTTTCTCTAGTTTTGATCATCCTGTGGAAAGGCTCAGGTGTCCCTTGGCTGTTAGGACAGTGGGCACTGTTCAGTGATCCTAAGTGGAGAGCCAGGAGCTCCTCCCCGTTCTGTGTGCTTCTGCTGCTAAATACCAACCACGGCTGTCTGTCTCAGGTTCGGGAGCGAGGGAATGCCATGTGTGAATTCACAACCACTGATGGCATCCCTGCAGTGACTCTGTCAAGTTGTCAGTGTCTTTGCAGCATGTTGTGCATATTAAATGACTGGCAGGTCTCATGACTGTATGAGCCTCTCTAGAAGTAGTTTATAGCCATGCAAGTTAGCACAGATATAATTGAAAAAAAAACAACAAAGGTTTTCCAGTCTAGAATACCTCACACAGGTGTACCTGTTTTTTTTTTTTGTTTTTTTTTTTGTAACTAAATATACTGTTCTTGTCTAGAAGCCTACTCTTGCTTTGGAGCCTTTAGCATCTCTCTTCTGGCAGAAGGAATCATTACTTGCTTAACACTGGTTTTAGCTCTGATTTTACATCCACTGTACCCACGTCTGGCATGGCTGGGCTCTGATCCCATGGGCTCCTTCAGTTACCTTCCTAGGGAAGCTCCTGGGCTCAGCCATAACCTGCCACCTGCGTGATGCTGTGTCACAAACAGAATGGGAACCTTACACAAAGTTTATTAGTTGAGTCACAAGGTGCAGAAAGGACCCCCTTGCTTTCTGAACTCCTCACAGAGGAGTCTAGGTGTGGCTGGATCCAATCTTAGCCCCAGACTGAGTCAACACTTCATGTCTAAAGGATTATCTAGGTGTAAATGAACCTTTGTACAACTTTGTCCTGCAGAATTAAGGATGGCAAACCAGATAACATATTTATTATTATAATGATTAGACTAAAATTAATTAATCAGAAATTAATCAGTAGTTAATCAGAATTATTTACTCCACAGGCAGAAGATATAACTATTAGTATAGTCTAATTCTCTATTTTTAAGCAAGATTGAAGCAATTATGGGAAAGCTAGCAATAAGTAGAGATTGATGTTACTGACTCATACCAAAGACTGTAGGCAAATCTCTTTTGCTCAGCCTTGAGGAATAATCTTGAGGGACACCCTCAACCCAAGAGAAGATCTCCACACACACTCCAAGAAGGGGGATGTCAGAAGACCCTGCCATTAAAGATTGTGACTGCTCAGTCAGATGTCTCCAGGCCAGCTGTGTCAGTTCAGCAGCTTCAGATAAGTAATCACTTTTTGTTTTTTTATCAGGCACTTTGCCAGGCCAGCTACATTTTCACCTCACTCTCAGAATGTTTAATTTTGGAGCTGTTGAGTCAGTCTGCTTTCAGCATTATTCAACACCAAAAGCAGCACGGATGGCTTTGCAAAAAGGTGTTGTTCAGGTTGTTCTAGGCAGGGTATCCTGATACACATGGCTGAGAACATTCAAAATCATTTGATTCTAACTGAGGTGCTTAATCTTATCCTCCCTCTCCCAGCAAGTTTCTGTATATGTGAGAACAAAAGATAGCATTTAATTTTAGAAAAAGAAGAATAATCTAATTCAGATTACAGAATTCCAAGTACTGTTGTTCCTCTTCAAACTGCAGTTATTATTTTCTGTAATGTCAGAAAGAATTGTTCATCAAATTAATATGTGATGAGTGAGAATTTGTTGCACAAATAATTTTGTAGCTATGCTTTCTTGGATATTTGGTAGGCCAAAAAATAAATAAATTGAGGGCTAAAATATTTGTTTTTGACTGAAGAATACTGCAGGAGTCAGCTGGAGTCTTGCTGGGAGTCTATCTCCTGCCCTAAAAGTATCAATTTTTATGTAGATGGGCAGGAGGATGTTGGAAGGGGGGAGTGAGAAAAAGTAAAAATACCCAAACAATGAATAGTTTTCTTTAGTGTGAGGGCTGCAGCAGGGAGAGGGGAAAATGCAGAAGGATTACCACAGGTTTTCTTTCCTCTTTGGTCTGCTGGCTAATTGGTGTGTGCACATTGGTCAGAATCTGTGTAGCTTTGAGCCAGCTGGAGGAGACAATGCTGCTTGTCCTGTCCCCAGTAGGAATTTGGGGAGGTGGACCAAACTTTACTCATTCTGCTTATGGAATAACTTTTTCTAATAAAGGGGTTTTTAGATTTAGTCATCATAGGTAATTCTCCTTATTCTGGCATTGAGACTCAGTCAGAGTGTTTTATTTAACATTGTAAAGTAAAGAGTGTAGGACTGTGATTCTTAGGTTATCAAAATATTCAGTTGCACAGGTGTTTCCTTTACATCTCTGAACTCTGGATCTTTTCCTTTGAATTATAGGTAGAATGTTGTCTACCAAAAGCCATATTTCTGGAATTGACCTTGTTTTACAATGGTTCAGATGCTAAGTCATAAGAGGGGAAATATGCTTCTCTCAGCCAACCCAAAACCCCAGTCTTTCATGTAAACAGAATGAGGAGTGTGCCAGAACAGCTGTCTCCTCTGCTTAAGGAGAGAAAGAGAATGGATACCAGATACCTGCTAATGTTTGTGAGGAAGGACTGAAAAGTAAGATCTACATACTGTTAGCTGGTAATGAAACTGTTAAAAATGTTCATTGCAAACTATTTCTCCGAGGTACATTACCTGATCTGATTAATTAACTCTTGGAAGAAAATTAGAGCAGGCTTGCAAATGCAACTAAAATGATAAAGACTGAAAGCTTAAGGTGGGGCATTACTTGTCTCAACAGTAGTGCAACTGTTTTGATTTGATTTTTGGCTGTTATAAACCATCAAGCACCTATGAAAAATGACAGCTAATAACTTGTATGCTATCTGCACACTTGGAATGTCAGCAGATGTAATGGCTTCTCAAAAACAAGTTGTGTGTCAACAAAAGCTTATCCTCAGAATAATGCAGCTTTTGGCAAAACTGGCTTTAGTAAGGTAAGTAGTTTGTGTATGTGTGGAGTTTGTTTTTTCCCTGGATGTAAAAACTTTAATTGTATGTAACCATTTTTCTAGGTACTTACTTGATCTTTGAATATGTTGTGGGTTATATTCTCTTAAATTCTCTTTAAGAACTGTTGACTCTCCTAAAGAAAATGCTTATTTTGTGTGAGCAAGTCTTGATGCACTTCACACTTCTGTGAAATTATGGAACGGTTTGGGTTTTTTAAACACTGAGAAAATACTACAAGAAGGTAATATACAGAATGCTGAATTCTCTTTCTTTGTCTAGTATACATTATGGGCTTTCTTTAACTAGAGAGCAAAGTGGTTCTTTGCTCCATCTCAAGAAGAGAAAAAGATCTTTTAAAAACTTGTAATATCGAACTTGCTGGACAAAATACAAGAAGACAACAAGGACATATTTAGTAGCAGTTCTATGACAAGCATAAAAAGGATGATGGCAGCTTTTGGTTTTGTATGTGAATTACTGGTTGTCTTGCCTATAGCAAACTAAGTCAAAATTAAAAGATGTGTAAAAATTTTTTGTGTATGTAGGTACAGAACTTTCTACATTCGTCTCGGAAAAGGAAGAAAACAAAAATTGCACATTTATTTTGTGACTGACCTCTTCCTTTGTCATGTGTATGAAGATGTCACTGTCAATAAAGTGTTGAAGCAACACATTAAGAGAAAAGCCATGTGAGTCTGCAGTGTAATATGTTGGTGTTTTTCTAGTCACAAAACTTTTATGTTTTTGAAGCATTAGCATATGTTTTTATAAGACATAAGATAGCAAACACATTACATTTTTTTTGTCATAATTCTCTGAGGATAATTACAGGAAAATGTAGAAAAAAGATTGGTATTCCATTCCACAAATACCAATTTGAGGCATGCTTATATTTTCATAATGGCATTCTTTATCTTTTTTCCCCTTATTTCCAAATTTCTAATTTCCTTAATTTCCAAATTTATGATGGCTCTTTTTCTGAAGACAGATGTTGGTACAGCAAGAGATAAAAAGCAGTCAATAGGCAGGAACTGTTTAATTGAAGTTTTTAATTGTATGTCAGTTCTACATGCAAAATGATAGTTATAAATGAATCTTTCTCTTTTTGAAACCTGGTACGTGAATGAATTTTAAAACAGTGAATAATGTGGGATACACATTCAAGTGACCTGTAATTTTAAAAAATTATAATGAAAAGACTGGCAAACATGACATATTTACAAAGTGCTGTTTGTATCTCTTGATAAAAGGATTCATGAGCGATAGTTAATATTGGTTAGAAATGTATTTTAATTTAAAAACTTCTGTCTGATGAAAATGGTAGGCTTTGTGTGACATATGAGCATTGATGGAAATGATCTGAAAGAGCTGCTAATCAGCATTAGGAGACTGATACAGAGGGCTAGTAGTTCCTATTTAAAATGTTGATGTCTAGACAGGTCCTTTGGCATGGAAACATTAGATTATGTTGCTGGTCATGAAGAAAGCCTTCTATATTGCTTCTTAATTCCAGCCTTTAGAGAAAAAAGTTGCCAGCAGAGATCTATTCTGTTACTTAAAGTTTTATCACTAAACTTTTAGACAGATGCCACTGTAAGAGATTTCTCTCAGTTCCTTCCTCTGAAGGGCACCTGGGCTTAGTGTGGAAGATTCTGACCTCTGCAGCACGCTTGTGTTCTAGTAGCTGTCAGTGCACATTTCTGTAGGAGGTTTGCATAACCTGCACTGACTTGTATGTTATCTCATAAAGCAGTATCAGGTGACTGTGGAAAGTCTTAAATTCTAAGTGGACCAAACACATTTAAAATTCCACCAAACTTGCAATGTCCAAGTGTTGATGAGAAGCAAAGACTCTGCAGATACCAGCTAGTCTGAACTTAAACAGGTGTGACCAGGTGAGTAACAAATTTTAAAGCATTTAGATGATAGGATCTGTAACAGATGCTTCCAAATACCAGTACAGTGTTCCCCAGAGGAGTCTGTTTAACTGAAAGCAGGGTAGGCTGGGAAGGACTGTCTGATCTGTTGCCATAGGCATACTCTAGAAATTAAATGGTTTTGTCAAAAATGCTTCAGGTTGTGATGGATTTTTCGAGTATTATTTGCCTCAGGTCTATTTCTGTCTGACCCAAGTTCTTTCTGATGCTGAGGAATCAAAGTACCTCTGCTTCTTCCCCTTCTGAGGAAAAAAAAGCCTCCCTTGGTCATAGAACCCACGGTAAATTCAGGTGCACCTGTGAGCTGCTTGAATGCCTGGGTGCTGTGCAAACTTTTGGTCAAAAGGCAGAATAGCAAGTGGGAGTAGGAACCCTGTTGCCCCTGGCCAGCACTGAGCATGAAAGGCTCAGGAGCTGATGGCAACAGAACTGAAAAAGCTTTGAGCCCTTCTGAGGTACACTGGTGACTCTTGGACAAGGTCTGCTAATGTCAGTCTCCCTTTCTGGAACAATTTCACAGCCTCTTCAAGGATGGGCACTGGCACTGCCCATGCTGCCCATGGGTGGGAGCAGAGGCTGCCAGAGGAGGAGGCAGGAAGCTTCTGTCCAGCTTGCCTGGTTTATCCATCTATCATATAGAAGGTGTTCCAAGAGCCTGTGTGCATGGCCTGATCCCTGTGGTCCTATTGACATTGCTAAATGTGATTATTTAAAACAGACTAAAATCTGTTGTCAGTTCCCTGGAGTGTTGTATTTGCTTATTTTTTTTATTTTTAAAAAAATTAAAAAAAAAATCTTTAATAGTATTTATTGCTTGAGGTAACTTCTAATTTGCTGTCCCTGTGTAGTTTTCCAGACTCCATACCTTCCAGTCTTAGTTTTCAGCAAAACTAGCTTGTTTTCAGAAGTGATAGGGCAATAAGAGGAAAACTGGGTTAATAAAAGATTATTTTCTCCCAGATATCCTGCAAAGGTCTTGAGTACATTCCCGTCTTTCTATTTTGATATTATGATGAAACTGGTGGCCGCCAATTGGCCTTTCCCAATTTCTGAATGAATAGTTTCAGTAAACACTCTGAGTAGCTATCAGCTCAGAATTTTACTGAAAACCACATATTTGGCCCAAAGTAAGACAGTGGAATGTCATAGGACACTTGGCATAAGTGATCTGATCAGCTTAGTTGCAGGGGTGGGAGTATGTGAGAAGATGGGAGTATCTAAAAGATGAATTTTAATCCCTGTCTGTTCAGCAGCAGGTAGTCTAAAAGATTAATTTTAATCCCTGTCTGTTCAGCAGCAGGTAGTCCTGGTACTCAATAAGAAGAAAACACATGTGGCTATGTGTGCATGCTGTGGTGGTGGGAATTAGGACATGAATCTATAGAAAACTGTTCATTAGCAGTGCTGCTGCTTCTAGAGCTTGCTCTTCCTCATCTGATTTCCAGAGACAGATAGATTGTTCTTATGTATCTTAATGCAATATTTTGAAAAGAAGGAAGGGGGAGCAGCTTGTAAGTAGAGGAGAAGACACCAAAAAGCCATGTTGAAAGTGAAGGTTGCGGGACACGAGGCCTCTAAGCAGATTTTGCAGGGTTGCTTGTTTTAGCATCTGTGTAATTTCCATAGGCTTGTCCTCGAGGCTTTTTGTAGCTATCCCTTCTTCATTTATCTCTATTAAAACCTCACTGTACACAAATATGGATTACAAAAGCATACTTGCCTACCAGGAGAGACATATTATGGTGATTTAGTTGTGTGGGAATGTACCAATGTGTGCTTATATGAAATACAGGCAGCTATCACAGTTTGAAGCAAGCTGTTAGGGGATAAGGGATCCTCTGCAACTTGTAATTACATTGACAAGAGGTGCTGCTAAGTTGGCAGATACAGCTGTTGTCAGGAATCTTTTTAAAGAGACTTGTCCTGCAGTTGCTGGGATTACCATGGCAACAGGCTGCTGAGGAAAATGCTTGTGGGTGGTAAAAACCGTACTTGGCATTCAGAAAGTTGAGATGGTGTAAGGAGTATAATGTTCTCCAAAAAAAACTTGTTTAGGATTTGCTAATGTTCCATAATTTGAGCTTTTGGAACATGTTAATGAATCACCTGAGGGCACATACCAGCATACCAGCAGAGTATCCTATTCTGGTTTAAAGTTAGATCATTTAGGCAAGCATGTGCTGTTAACAAATACTAATATGAAGTGCTCTTCAAAGCAGTTTATAGCAAAATGCCTCATACTGAATTATCCGATACTCTGATCTGCCCTTGATTTTTTGAGTTAGAGTTGTGAATCTGATTTTTTTAAATGGAAGAGGGCATTTTGTTTTTTTGGCACACAGCATTGAGATGCTTTTATGTACAAAGCTGCCCTGACTGGCCTGAGCAGGGGGCAGCCAGCAGATTCTCTTTTCCATTTCTGTAGGTTTTGCACATCACAGGCATTTTTTGGGTAGCATGCCCAGGAAAGAAACAAGCTAGGATGTAACCAAAGCCAGTACTCAGAGGTAGATTGCTTCACATCACTCTTTTTTGTTAGAGAAACAACTTTTAGGGTAGAGATCCCAAACACCAACCCTAACATGCTTTGACTTATTTAGTAGATGGTAGATCTGAGCTACAATGGACCTTGGCTTTCCCACGTCTTGTATTATAAGTGTGTGTTGTAAGATGGTTTTTGAATGAAAATGAATTTTGACTTAGTGACTGGGAAAACAAGGAGTTTTCTGTAATTTTTTCCCCCTACATATAGAGAAAACCAGATTTCTGTGTGTTTGGCTAAAAGTTCCCGAGCATCACAGAATCATAGCAATTGTGAAATTTTAGAATATTTCCTTAACTGCTGCCTTATAAAAAGGATGCTTTTCTTTCTTCCAGGCACTATCTGAGAAGCACAGTATTTATTAATAGTTACTGATACAATTAAAAAGGCTGTGAATGGTTTTAAGTGTGAGAAACAGCAGAAATATGAAGGGATTGTGTGAAAAGGTGTTATGTTTGCATGAATTCAGAAAAATGTTGTACAAACAACAGATATGAAAGGAAAATCTCTCGCTGTGCAAATCCCTTTGACACCCCAAACCTGAACCTGCATACAGCTGTTTCTTTTTCTTGCAGACTAAAATTAGTCAAAACCAGCTGTGTTACTTGCTTAACTTTTCCTAGAACATCTGTTTCTACATAAACCAGACTGTCACTGCGTGGATCCTCCATCCACTGAAGATACAATGTTTGTGCACTTCTGTGCAAACTAAGTTTCCACAGAACACAGCTAAGAAAAAATATTTGAATGTATAGAAATCTAACATACAGTGTGATGATTTTTTAAAAAAGACTGCAAATTGAATGCAAGTAAATTACTTTGAAAGAAAAGGTGGATATTAACTTCAGTGAGAAAATAGTTGCTCACTGCTAAAATCACTATGGTAGGCAATGATTTGTTAGAGAAGGCTGATTTGAGATGGGTTTGAGGGATACTTAAGAAAGCACCATCATAGGACTGTAGGTGCACATCTGAAAATACAGAGTTATTGAAACCCTTCTATTTTTTGTTTGTTTGTCTGTTGGTATTCCTAGTTTGGTTTTTTTTTTGTTGTTTGTTTGTTTTTTTTTTTTAATTATCATAGAAGTGAGTCTGAAAGGCTACAACATTAAAGACTGTTTCAATACTTAAAGAGGACTTTATAAAAATATCTCAGTGGAATGAGAGCAAGATTTTTAAAATTTAGGTTGCCCCTTGAGGGATATAGCCTGATGTGATGTTTGGGCTTTTTTTTTGGGTCAAGAATAATCCTTATTCTGTTTTAAGAATATTCCTTGTAGGAAGGTCAGCCTGGCTGTACATAGAGTGAGAGTTTTGCTGCACCACTTTGAGGTGTGGCAGTGATGGGAGTGAGGAGTTTAATGAAGACCTGGACTTGATCTCCCTGAATTAACGGGTAGGAATTTTCAGCCAGGGAAGAAGAAATTCCATGTTTTCTGGAGACCTGCTAGCAAATGGGGAGTAGTTGGAGAAATGCAGTACTGAAATGAGAGGAAGGAAGTTAGCCATTAACCTTTTCAAAACTATTAAAGAAAATAAAATTATTCTCATTGGTTTGTATGTCTTTCTAGGCATTTTTTTAGCGTTTTGAAGAGGGACAGCTCTGTGTGTGTTTATATCAAGTTATCAGAAGTCTAAACTGTGGTCTGTTTGTTAGTAGCACTGCCTGGCTGTTGTGACTCTTGATGTATCTTTCCCTGGCTTTGTTGAAACACTGTTCCAAAAATGATAAATAATTCATAGAGGAGAAAGCATCTAAGAAAACTGCTGAAAGCTTTGAACAAACCCTACATACTTATATTAAAATAAAAACAAGAAGTTTGACTGCTAGGGAGAAAGCATAGGGGAAAAAGCCAGGTATGGGTTTTTTTCTAAAATAGGACTATTAATCATTGCCTTGCTTATCTCTTGAAGCCATGCCTGCTTTTTTTGTTTCCCAGAGGTTTAATTTTCTTAATTTTCTAAGAAAAATATAGTGTTGCATATATGGAGTAGGGAGTGTTTCTCAAAAGCATGGCTGAAATATGATATTTTTTTTGGCAGCTTGTTTTGGAATTGGCATTATCTGCCTCTCAGTGTTTATCAGATGACTTCAGTTCCCTTCTCCCCCTTTACTAGAAGAGCTTTCAATTCCATCTCCAAGGAAGATGCCAATCAGTAAATGCACCTAGTTGCTAGAGCTAACTGGGTCGTCAGAGTTCCTTGGGTGTTTGTATGGCTGTGAGAGATGTATCTCTTTGAGTAGCCCAAATTACTTGTCTAGTTTTAAAAGAAAAGACAAAAGTGCAGTGGGAAGAGATTTGATATAGAAGTGGCTATCAGTTCCTTTAAGAAGAAAAATGCATATTGGTGTATGTATTGTGTGAAATACGAGTTTAAAAACTGCCAAGAGATGAAATAGGACAAAAGGGAAATTAGGAGCAGGAGGGAATTGCCATGATAAGCCTGGTCAATACTGAGGTTAATGAATGTATTTTTGGTCCTTTCACATTTCATTAAAAAAAAACAAAAAAACCAACCAGTAAATGACAACAGCTGAGACAAATTGCTGCTGCTACCTTTTGAAAGAAATTAAATTATTAACATAGCAGATGCTATCTGAAAATCTGCACGTTCAAGGGGCCTGAATAGGGTTAGTTTTTAAACTGCTTGAGTGGAAAAAAAATCCTGGTAAAATATTGTTTCCTCCTTACACCTTAGGGACCACAAATAAGAACAGTTGTTTTGGGGAGCAGTTCTCACAAGCCATAAAAGTGGTTACAGAAGTTTGTCTCACTGTTCTGTGTTCCTTGAAAAAAAATGCAGAAGACTTGGACAGAGAACATCTTAAATCAAAAAAGGATTCAATTATGCAGAAATGTGATATGTTGAATTTTTTTTTTTTTTAATTTAACATACTTTTTTAGTTTTATACACGTAGCTGGACAGCATCAGCACTGCACAAAAACATCTGTCCTTCGCCGGATAACATGAAAGACTTTGCCACAACCGATGCGTTCGTGGAGTTTTACTTTTTGTGTGTGTTAAGCCTAGACTTTTTGACACCTCTGCTTTTGTAAAGAAATGTAAGGAAATCAGAAGACGGTGCCTAAGGGGTTTCTGCTCTGTGACAGCTAAATCCGCTTCGGTGCCTGTCTCCGGGAGCGGAAGGCTGCCGCCCGGCGCCGCTTCCCTGCAGGCACAGACACGGGGAATCCCGGCGCTTGTGCCTCCTTCAAGCTGTGTGAGCAGGGATGCGGCCGGGCTGCCCTGGGAGCTTTCGGCTCCCTGGGAGCTTTCGGCTCCCTGGTCTGCGGCAGGCGCCGCGGGGAGGCGGGGACGGGATGGGAGCTGTGCGTCGGGGACAATGCCTGCAAATACGGCGTGGCTATTTTCAAGTGTAACCTAAACAGCTTTAAAAGTGTTTGCTTAAGCAGCTTTGCTGTTTTATACTGAATTTAACAGCTTGTGAAGGGAAAACATCTAGAGCACGGCATACATTCGATTGCTGTTGGAGAAAAGAAATTATTTCTTTAATAATGACCAGCATTTTTAGTGTTGCATCCTGTATGGGGGAGCAGGGTGTAGAAGTATCGAGGCTGTGAGAAAGGGCTGTTTAGGGATTGACTTTCACAAATTTTACTGATCCCGTGTGAAATAGTAGCAGTTGCAGTTTTCTGGTGATCACAAGGGTGAATGAGCTCAGTGGGGTCCATAAGCTGTGTTAAACAGTCTACAAGTAAAGCAAAGCTGTCTTGGAACTTGTTTTCACCCTATTGTCCAGTTTGGTTTTGATTCCAGTTTGGTTTGGGTTTGATTTGGGTTGGAGATAAAGGGAAAGAAAACTATTAATGTGGACCAGAGTTGGAACAGGTGCAGATTCAGTGGTATGACTGGGGAGTCTCAAAGGCATTCATCTGACAGAAGAGATAGTTTCTTTGGTGCCATTCTGGTGACAGTGTGTGTGAGGTGCTTTGGGGTTTTGCTTTTGTTTTTCTTTTTTTTTTTTTGTGTCCCATGAAAAAGGCTTTTGTTTTTGAAGACTACTTGAGTGATGTACTAAATTGTTGAAATATTTGACAGTCTGGACAATGACACCTGTTTCAATTGTGAATAGCTGACAGCGAAGTCATGTCTGCATGATGCATCATGTCGTACACTGCCAGAATATTTTAAATGCTGCTGAAATGAGCTTGCAGCACTTTGATGCTTCTGGTAGCTCCACATATATTTGTGTAGCTCTCTTGTTTCATGTTGACAATGTGTGGCCTCATGTGTGGCTTGAAAACTATTTTTATTCAGGAACAGCGCAGCCCACCCCATCTCCTCACCCATTCTGACGTTATTCCTGGTTGCCTAAGCTAAGGTGCAAATGAATGATGACATGAAATCTTCTGACTTTTCAAGAACATGCCATTGTAAAAAAAAAAAAAAAAAAAAAAAATCCTGAAGTTATCATAGCAATCTCACAAATATTCTAAATGGGGAATAAAGAAGAAAAGAGGAGTTCTGCTGAATGTCAGTTATCCCCCAGAGTGTCTGAATGCTGCAAAGGGTATGCAAGTGGTAATGAGTGTGGAAGAGTAGAGCTCCATGCAGAATTAATGCAGTTTTCAAGATGACTAAGTAGCAGCTGGAAGCAGCTCATCTTCAGACTCCTGTGGAATTTGTCCTAAGCATTGTGACATCTTTGGTAAGTGAAGGATACAGAACATGAGTTTTGCTGGCATCATGCTAGAGTTGTAGAGCCCAAAAGTTGTCCTGTTTTAATGCACAGTGTAGTGATGTAACTTTTTATTTTGCTGAGAATAATTTTTAAGGATCAATTTCTGTGTTGCACCATTCCACAGAATCTTGGCTATGGTATTTTCAAACAGAAGAAATGTCCAAGATGCACACAGTAAAAAGGTGTGTGAGTATTCCGCCTGTCATACCCACTTAAATTACACTGATTGTAGGTAGTCGAGTTAATATTTTTGGTAGTGCAACCAAGTGTGATGATATCACTGATTTCGTTTCCAGCTCAGTTAGAATGAAGTTCATGCAAATTCATTGTACAGGAAGCCCAGTGAACCCCAACAGATGGATGAGATAGCTGGCTATTAAACTGAAGCAGACTGCTTAATTCTGCCTAATCTGTCAACCTAACTGTCAAAATTGGCTTTACTGAGTTAGATCTTGCTGTTCAGCTGCCTAAGCAATGTGCTCTTCCTTCAAGATCCCCAAAGTGCTGCTGCCCTCTCTCACTGTCACAAGGCTCACTTGTTTTGAAGCTCCTGGAACTGAACATCTTGTCTTGCCTTGGGGAAACCTGGTGCATGTCAAACAACTATCACAGGTGTGAGTAAACCAAATGAAGTTTGAGTGCAGAATAAATGGCATTGCTTCACTTGTCATTGCCTGTGCTTTCTTAGTTAGTTTATGCTGGTTTAATTGTCTCTCTCCTGGATACTGTCCCAAAAACGAAGATGAGTGACTGGAACATTTGTTCTTAATCAAGTATTTCTAAAACGTATGTCTTGGAAACATAAGGAGATAATCAGTGAACTGGGATATCACAGGGACATGGTGTGTATGAAAATAACAAAGATAGTTCTCCTGGAGTGGAAAGGCTTAAAAATAATTTCAAAACTAATAAAACTTGATGTAAATTCTGTGTCCAACGAGGAATGTAGTGGTGCTGATCAATTTACCAGCTCTCCTATGAAATATTGCTAAGAGGATGGCAGCTTTACAGATAAAATAACAGGGGTAATTAGAAGTTCCCTTGATTGCTGCTCAAGTAGGCACTCATAGCAATAGGGTATAGTATACACACTGACTTTTCAGACACTGTAGTTCATTTTATGTGGATATGTCTGCTAATTTGTGATTTTAATTTTGAAACATATTGGAGATTGTAGTGTATATATTCAGCTTTTTTTGGTGGTGGGAAGAATAAAAAATATTCATTCTAATGTTTAAAAAAGGGAACTATTCAGTTGCTCATTAAAATAAAAAAGTGGGGGAGGGTGGATAATTTGAACCATTGAAGGGTGCAAGTTGATGCCAGAGCTAGCTTTAGTTATTCCATATACTGCAAAGTAGTAACTTGCACTAAAGAGAGCCAAAACCTACTCTTGTGGACTTTCATAACCATTGCTAAGGTTATCAGAAAGAAGATGGAAAACTGGCTTGGAAGATGATATGACTGAGTCTGGTGGTTGATTGTGTGGGGTGGTTTGCATGGTGGTTTTTGTTGTTGTTGTGGGATTGGTTTTTTTTTTAATAAACTGGATTTTGTAGTTTGGAATGCCTTTAACCTGTTTTAAAGGAATTTAATTCTACTCTACTAGCTAGAAGAGCCTGCATCTTTCTAAAGCAGACTATTAAAATGCTGCCTGTGTACTTAATGCTCTGTGAAGTTACCTAATGGGCATTATCTCAGCCATTAAATGTCTCAAGAACACGAGTTGGAAGGAGATTTGTCCTGTGGCTCCCAAGCCATCTGTTGAGCTCCTGGATTTTCATGTAGTCAGGTGTAAACTGTTTAATTTTTTCTAGTGCTTGAACTGGTATTAGCTGGAGTTTGGTTGCCTGGTTGAGTCTTCTGCTACATTAAGTTTCGATTCCTCTAGTTTTTGAAGTAATATCCTGCAGAATTCTTGTCTTAGAAAGTATTCATCATGAGATAAGGTCCTTAATATTTTTCACACAGTGTGCTACAGTATTTTTTTATAGAGTAGCTCTTGCCTTATGCAGGAAAAACAGACGGAAGTCTGTAACAAAAGTGTGTGCTTTTGGTCACCAGTGATGCCCAAAAGTGCAGGAGTGCCTATTAAACATTTTCTGTTGTTGTTTCATATTTTTAATGTTGAATTAATAAATTATGTTCATCTTCTATAGTAGAGCTTAATCTATTGGCTTTTGTTATCCAGCCCATTAACGTCTGGATGAATTACAGCAACTGCTCAACTGCTAATCTAAGTTTTTAGAGCAATGTGTGTGACAACTTGGGGATTTATCTTTAGTTGGAGTTTGTCCATCTTGCAATTTCCAGCCATTGGATCTCATTCTTCCCTTGTTTGTTACAGGTAAAAGGTTTCTAGCCAATCTTCTGTGGACACTTAAAAATTCTTGATGAAATCAATTTCTAAGATTTCACTTGATAAGCTCAATTTAGAACACTTCAGAACCTGTGTTTTTACATACTTATTTTAACTATATCTGCAGATACATTTATATTATATATTGCTTGTTGGTAGGAGATGTTAATTTGATTGCTGGTAACTCTTGGTAACTCTTCTGTTGTGTCTTTTTGCCTCACTAATTTCCCTCCACACTAGACTTTCCAAGATTTTGAGGCAAGTGTGTGTGTGTGGTAGGGAAGAGAAAACGTGTCAGGACACTGTGGTAGAGGTACTTCAAAAATTTTACTTTTTACTTTTGGAGATACGGAGAATGTAGAAGGGAATAGCAAATCTTTACAGGAAGTCTGTAAAGCTGTAGCTTGGCCTTCCATGTTAATATATATTTTCATATTTCTGTGGGCATGTTGGGTTAAGTCACAGTGAAAATAATGTTGCAAACCTGCTTCTGAGCATGGATTTTTAACTTCCTTCATCCATTTCAAAAGTTTTGTTTTTGCCGAGTCTTATGATATGAATATGGGGTTCCTCTAACTAATCCTGCCAGTCATTCAAGGAAGCTTTTTGGTTTTTGTTTCTAGAAAATTATCTTTAGTATACTGACCTTTCTGCTGGTAATCAGTAGGGAGTTCAGAGGTCACCTGCTTTTCCTGCTAGAAGGCAAGAATTCAGTTTTTTTCTTGAGAATTCTTTTCCAGCAAGAAACCTTTTGTAGTCTGACTTTGTGGATTTTTTTTTTTATGTATAGACATGTGGATAATCCAAATTCTAAATTCTGTAATATAATCAAAAACTGGAGGACAGCTAGGATATATTAAGTTTTCAGTAGCAGTTAACACTCACATTGTTGTCAGCAGTTATGCAGAAACTCTTCCTTTAGTTGCCTGATCATGTAGTCATGTTTTTACTCTGTGAAGCAAGGCAGTCAAGTCATGGGAGCAGAAGTTTAAAGAATTTGCTTTTACACTAATTTCTTGTCAAGTATATGTTGTGTTATGTGTAATTCACATAATTCAATATTCATAATTCATAATTCATTAATGCTTTTTTGGTATCAGTTTCTAAGTTATTTGGGTGAGAGTTTCTGACTTGCTTTTCCTTCTGCATAGGAAGAAACAGATGAATTGATTATCAGGTGAGATGAGCTGCAGCAGAATTTGTATTCAGAAGTGACAGAATTAATTTTGGAAGTGGATCAACCGCCCCTCTCTGAGCACTCAAGAGCATTAGAGGTGAGGAAGTTGCTCTGATCAGTATTGATTTTGAAACACTGAGAATCTGTTGAGGGTGTTTGCCTAATGTGAAACATTTCATATTTGGAGACCTGGCAGCAGCAGATGAAGCTTTAGGTTACACTTCCAAGTGAAGCTATACAGCTGACACCTGCAGTTCTGAACAGAACTTTTGATCCTGATCTCCTAGGTGTTTTATTTGCAGAGGGGAATTATTAGATCCTGGACTTGAGCATTAGCTTTTCTTTTATGGTACACTGTTTGGTGACTGACAAGACTTCACCAAGCACAGAATATTTGTAAATTGAGTGTTAATGAGAGAACATGCAATTAAAAAGTCAATGCAGTTACCCTGCATTGTGATAGATTGTGGTACTGTGTTGGTTGGTTGATTTATATATTTCCCTACCAAGAGTCTCTTTTCCTCCCAGCCAACCCAACAACAGAAAGTAGGGATATAGATAGGGAAATAGGCTCCATAGTGGCAGTAAGAACTTTTGCAGAGGACTTTGCCAATAAAAAAATTACTGGCCTTTACTATTAGAAATAATATATTTTCTTCTTTTTTACTTCAGAAACATTACTGCCCCTAATTTTGACTGTGCAAGTGTGTGTGGAGAGGGAACGTTTTGTCAGATGTTGGGCAGCTTGTCTGTATAAATTCCAGAGATTTATTCATCCACACATATATGAGATTGCATTCTTATGAATAATCACCAAGGTTGCAGTCTGCACATAAGTTTGTGTAAGGCTGGAGTTGAAGCATTCAAATTTTCATGGAATTACCAAATTTCCACTGGATTAATTTTTCAATGTCATTAAAAAAATGTTTGATATATTTTTTTTTAAAGGTCTGATATACAGATTAGTGTCTAATTGGAAATTATACTGGATAGGCAGCATTCCATGGCTTTTTATTGCTGGAGGCTCTGTGAGCATCCTGCTCCTTCAGATGGAGAAAAGTTGTGGTGTGTTGTTTGTAGGTTTTTTCCTGTTTTAGAGTTGGTTTGGGTATTTTTCTCTGTGTGCATGCTCGGAGGTTATGCTGTACAAATCCACTAGGTGGTAGGCATTAAGCATCTTCTGACTAATTGTATAGCAGAGAAATTTTAACAGTGTTTTGCAAATATTTGAAGGAGTACTGGAATACTACTAGTAAGTGTGTTGATTGAATTTTGAGGTTTAGCTTAACAGGGTTTGATGGTCCTCTCTTCTGTTGGGAGCTGGAACCTGCTTCTGCATGTTCATGCTGGTGAAATTGCTAGTGTTTTAGAGGACTGTTTATAGTATGAAAAATAAATGTGAAGAAATAGGACATAACTCACAGGATTCTTTCCTTGAGGACAGCCTGGTGGAATACATGCAGATACTCCTCTGGTGTGACTAGTGCTTTTATTTTTGTAAACAGAATGTGATATTGGGCATTAAACTGTTACTGATCACTTTTCTCTGCTCCATTACCCACTTTGGACTGCTGTTAAATGGACTGATTTTTTTCTCTCTCCTTTAGAGTGTTCCATTTGAATCTGGCTATTACCTTGCCCTGCCATTTTCTACCCATGTGTATCCTGGTGTATTGAATCCCAGCTATTAAGAAAATGCAAATGAATGATTTAAATAGTCTCCATAAATACAAACCTCTTTCTGGTACTTACTTACAGGGAAGCATATCTGTACAAAGCTCATGCCACTTGGCTCAGTTGAAAATTGCTGTTTAAACAGCTGATTGTATGGAATGAATGCTGCTCACTGTAGCAGCTCTTCTTATGAAAGTAGGTTTATAATTTTCATAAAATACTGTTTGTTCTGGATTTTTTTTTTCTTTTTTTTTTTTTTTTTTTTTTTTGCCACTGTATTCAGTAATTACAATGTGAGGAAATTCAGGACTCAATCTGAACTTTTGCTGTGGTGTGTCTGTAGTGCCAGTTCAGGTTGTGGCATCACTATGTAGTTCTACAAAACTGGTTAAACTCACTTCCTCACCTCCACAACACATCAGAAAGGGGAGGCCACTGCTGTTCCAGCCTCTAGTGGTGGTGTCAATCACTGTACTTGATGTTCTACTTGGTTGCTCTTACCTCTGCATTTCAAGGGTCAAAAGCCTTACATTCAGAAGCACTCCTTGGCTGCTCACCTTGCCTCTTAATACAAATTCATTTTGTTTTCTGTTTCTGATCTTTTTTTCTGAGTTTGAGTAGTTCTCTGAGGAGCATTATAAATTGAACCCCATTTGGCTCTTTATGCTGAACAGCATGACAAAGTCCATTGGAGAGAAGTAACAAGAATACAAATAACTTCTTATAAGCTGTTAAGCTTTTTGTGGTGTGTTTTTCTTCCATGCTTTCTGTTTAGAAATTAGAGTTGATGATCTCTGTGTGAGATTCTTTTCTGCATTGCATTTTCTAGTAGACATACTTGCACTTGATCTCATAGGAAAGTGGAATGTAAAATAAAGTAAAATATTCTTCAGTGCATACAGAAAGAGACTTTTGTAGTAGAAATAATTTTACACCAATAGATAGTGATAACTTCTGTGATAAATGAATCTTGATTTTAGTAGGTTATATGTGGTTACAGTATTCATCAGGTATGCAAAACTGTTTTTGTTTGATTCACTTGACACACAGGAGCTGACAGCTTCTCTGGAGATGATGTATGGTCGAGATTCTGAAGCAGATGACTCAGGAGGTATTTCAATACTTCTTTGAGTGGATGAGTGTTAAAATGAAGAAATTAATTTGTGTCAGAAATAATATGGACACAACTCTGCAAATCCTTGCTGACTGGTTCAGTGACATCTGAAAGGTACGAAGGACAATCAATCTTTCCTATTGGTGAAAATGATGAAATGTGACACTCTCTATCCAAGCTTGTGAGGCACAGGCATTAGTAGGGACAGCTGTTTTTGGCAGGGAGATTGTGCATATGAACTATGGCTCTAAATCTCAGAGTCTCATAACAGAATGAAAGGTAATGCATTGAGGAATAGAGTGTTAGTTTTCCTTTATTCTTGGTGCAGTGAGCTGGAGTTTATATAAAAGATGTCCTCTCAAAAGAAAACAGGAATGACAGTGCTTTTATGCAAGTGTAATTTTGGGTGTGCTCTTCCACCTTGGTTGTGTGACTGAAATGCTTTAATTAGTTCTTTCAAGCTGCCTTTGAAGAGAAAGATTTCAGATTTTAAAAGGAATTAGTTAAAAAATATTTCTTGATGAAGAATTACATAAAGAGCAGCCAATCTCACTGGATGTGTTGTAGGTACAGGCTGCAGACAAGTACATAACAGATTTTCTTTCTCATTGAAATACTGAGTGGGAGAATTTATACAAATAAAGTGCACACCATTCTGCATTCTGATGCTCTGTCTCAAAGTTGTAGGAGGTTTGGAGCAATGAAATTGGCTGCAGGTTATTTGTCTTAAAAGGAGAGGGATGGTGCTAGTGGATTACCATTCATGGAGTTCTGCTTGTAAAGAAAGCACAAAGTAGGGAGGTAACTTAGAACCTTTCCTACCCCTATGCTTAATATCTATGCTTTTTCTCAGTTTAGGACTCAATCTTTCTGGAAAGACTGTCAGCTGCTTCTTCTCCATTCCTGCAGGCCCAGCTTCCTCAATCTCCTTGTCACTATTACCCATAAATATTCTGTTTGTGTCTGCACATCCTCCCTGCCCATGTGAGTTGTACATAACCACAAGGGCTGTGGTCTCTCATAGTGCTTTTTGCTCTTGCATTTCATTGTACCCAGAGCATTTACTGTAGCCTGATGCAGCAGTGTAGACTTGGTTCATGTCGAGTATGTTAATGAATGTAATTACTTACAGATGTTTATAATCATGTTGGTTATTAGAGGGGGCAAACAAACATGCAGGTAGGTTTCTGTGATTGCAATTTGGAGTGATATTCTGCATGTAGAAGCATGGTTGAAATTTAGTATAGTAACAACTTTGGTTTACTTATTTCAAATCTGAATTTTTCTGCAAAAGCTTTGTAGGTACAGGGAATATACACAAATTTGATATGGATTGGTATTGCACTAGTTGGTAGATCAAGGAAGACATTTTCATTTATTCTTCTTTGTAATTTCAACTTTTGCTGTGCAATTTTTCTGTTGCAATTTAACTTCTACCTCCCTTAAAAAAGGGTAAGCAGTTGCAGAGAAGAAATGATCCTTTGGAGTGTTTCCCTTCTCTTTATTTTCAATACTTACTCCTCTCCCTCTTTTTTTGAATCCAAGTTCATCTACCGTAGCATCTATGAGAATCCATGCAATAGGAAATGTATAGGTTTGGGTCAGTGACAGACAAGGAAAATTTCAGAGACTGTATGAATTTTTTCCAGTATGAATCTCCAGGCGTTCAGGAGAAACACTGTTTGAACTCACTCTTCAAGATTTTTTTAATTTTTTTTTAGTTCCTTTAAGCTTAAGACAATAAAACATTTTCACAATATTTAGTGGAATACACAAGTTTGATAGGTACATGGACAAGGTGTGGTTTATGACTGTGTATCTTGCCTGTTAAATACAGCATCATATTTCTCTTTTACTTCTGGTTGCCAGTTTAATATCTCTTTTTCTGCAGATATAAGCAACAAAACTTTACTAAAAACAATGTTCAGTGTAATTATAAGCTGATCTTATGGATTTTTCTCTGTCTCTTTCTGCATTTTATATCTTGAACTTATTTCTGACTTTTACAAAAGTACTTATGGTTTCCTGGTGAAATCTTTAACCTCATGTCACACTTGATAAACTGTGAAATAGATCCCAGGATGTGTCTTCATCTCTGGCAGTACCATATAGGAATGGAAATCTTGTCTACTGCTGTGTGGGCAGCATATGTTGATTTTTGACATGAAACTCAATAGGAGAGGGATTTTGACTCTTCTACAGTTTCATATTATGATAAGCATAATGAGATTAGGAAAATAAAACCCAATCAAGGGAATAATTAACTTTATGTTTGCCTGGTGAATCTCAAAGCTGTTATTTCTAGAAATTGTTATATTACTCAAGTGTGAGGTGAGATCTGACACAAATTCTGATTATATTTCCAGGAGGTCTAGCACTTTGCATTTCTTGCTTGTTTTTTGCTGCCTGACTGCTAACTTCTTATTTTCAATTGCAAGGCTGATTGCTTGGGTAGGTTTGGGGTTTTTTCCTTTCTGTTCTTTGAAGTGTTGATGCCATAAGCATCTTCAGATTCAGAGAACGTGGTTCGCAGTAGGGATGAAATTCTTGAGTTGGCTTAACTAAGAAATATTGGGAAAACTGGTTCTTACTTATCTATGTGCTGAGAAGCTTTCTTTGAGCTTTACCATGTTTTTGTGCATGTGCTGAAAATACAGTGAAAATTTTGTTTGAATTAATGGGATTTCCTCTCTGGGTTCATGTGTATGCATAAATTTACTTTTTCCAGTCCTGAGAGAAACAGTTTTCATCACTTTCCTTTTGCATGGGACAAGTGTTCTTTCCTTACCAGTACTCTTTTTCTGTGCTGGTGTAAGCCTTTTTCTTAGTTATTTACATTTTCCAATAAGCATTTCCTCCATTCTCTTTTGCTCACTCTGAGGTACTTGCATTTTGTCTCTGCAATGACAGTCCCTGCTGTGCCAGAGAAGGGCCATTTCAGTAAATATTGCATCTGTCCTTTGATGTGGCATCATACTAACAAAAACCCAGGAGTTTATCTTGTGACTGCTCTTGGTGATAGAAGCAGTGACTCTCACTCCTTGTGTGCTTTAATATTCCACATTTATTTACTTGTGCTAGCCTTAAAAACTCTTTAGTAGCACTTGGAATATGAAACTGTAGTTCTGCACAGAAGTACCAGGCAGTTTTATTCTGTCAAAACTCTTGGATGAACTCTTTGAATTGCTAGCTTCCCCTTTTGAATCTCTATAAGAAGAGAGAGAAAAATCGGATAAAATAATCTTTCCATTAACAATGGAATTTCTCAGTCAAGTTTTCACATCTTAAAGGTTGGTGTGTATAAATGAAGAATGACTCTCAATCTTTCTCTCTTTCTCTGTCTAACTCAATCAGGAATATGATGAAGCACAGAAGTACACAATAAGTACTATTATAAGTACAATAAGTACTATTATAAGTACTTAATAAAGCTATAAATAAAATTCACCAAAGTATAATCACTGTCATACAGAATAGATACTTGGCCAGTGTTGAGGTAAGTTTATACCTTATTTATTTCTAACCCTTTCTGATACAATTTCTTTTTGGTAAATGTCCCTTTATCTTTTTAGAAGAGAATTTTAGGAGTTCATTGGTGATGAGAGGTTAGTTGGTTTAAAGCTTCAGAATCCCAGTGGTATATTGTCTTAGTCAATGCTTCATTTCATACATTTAAATACAAAGACAATTTCTTTAAAAATAAAGCTTTGAAAGCTGGAATCTCTAGATTTATGACAAAATCAGTAGTATGTAGCTTAAGGGGATTGAGCTTTAAGCAGAATGTTGGTTTTTCAGAAGATTTTTAATGTAATTAAAATTAAACTCAATAAAAACCCTCTTCGGTATGGAAGGATCCTGAAAAGCTGAATTCGAATAGGCTCCAGGCTGTTTCTTTAATGCATTTTATATTAAAATAGAAAGATTTAACAATTTCTGATTTTTTTTCCTCCTAGTTCAAAAAACCAGGCAGAGGAGTTGTTGAATAAAAGACATGTTGTTCATTATTTATTATCTGTTAAGAAAACTGTGAAAAGCTTAGAAGCCCAGTTGAAGTGGAAGATGTTTGAAAAGAACAGAGTTTATAGTGTTGGATTTTTTTTCTGTGTTGTTCAGATGGGTTCAGAAACATTAATTTTGTCTATTCCAAGTAAGAGGTAACAAGGTAGAACAGTTTCACTTTCCGAATTCAATTTTGCCTCTAAATGTGGAAGTTTTACAGGCCCTTGAGACCAAGCTTGAATGCTTAAAAAAAAAAAAAACCCAAACAACTCCACTAACCAACCATCAAAAAAAAAATAAAAGTACATAGACTTTTCTGTTTCAGTCTCTAGCTATGACACTGTGCTTTTAACTAATTCCCTCTGGTGATAGGTGCTGTTCACAGCATGAGCAGTTTTGTCCAACTCTTTCTACTGTGCTGGTTACTTTTAACCTTCTTCATAAAGTGTGCATCTTCTCCTTGGTGACAGAAGTCAGCTTCTGTTCCAGCTTTCAGGGCTCCCCACTATTCCTCAGAGAGCTTTAAAGAAGGTAAATACTACTTCAGCTTTGCTGCTGTCGGCTTGATTGTACATTAATTATTCTAATGATGATGCTTAAGGAAAAAAAGGACTTGAGCCTTTGCCTCTGAGCATTGTAAAGGGGCAGTAAGCTCCCAAGAGGGCTTTAAAATGAGGTGCACTAAGGAAACCTATTGGGAAAATATTTGTGAGTAATGAGGTGACATGAAGAAAATGCCTGCTTATGGGAGAAAAAAGTGGATGAATTATGGAACCTGATGTTGCTCATAGAATAATGACATTGCTGTGACTTTTATATGTGACCAGCTAATTAAAATAAATTCTAAAAAATCTCTTTGTCTTAGGAAACAAGTAGGCAAAAGGCTAGAACATTTGGCTTGTCATATAAATAAAGGGAACACCTTTCTCAGTGATTAGGTTTTCAGAGATTCTCTTGGGTTTTCAGGAAGGAGACTGAGTAAAATATGCATTTGAGAATACATCCAACTCCAGAACTGCTATATGGAAGCTATTTTCAAATTCTGATGTAGTAGATTGCTGTTGCTTGGTGTAATAGCAGAATGAGAATTATACATAGACTTTGTTACTCCTAATGCAGTCCAATGATTGCAGTGATTTTGAAATAACATAATAAAACTTCTCTTTTACTTAACATAAAAATCAATTCCAACTGTCATAGAAAGGGAATTGTTCTACTTGTTGACAGCTGAGTTTTCTGAGAGGTCATTCTAGGTACAGATGGTGTAGTTGTGAAAAGTGCAGGAGCTGAGGAAGACTTACAGGTTTGTGCCTTCTCTGTAAGGGTGTCAGCACTGCTCAGTGCTCCTGCATTCTGTGTGGTCACAAAAGGATGGAGCTGGCAACTGATTTGTCACCAAGGGCTCCTGTCAATCTGCAAACTTGTCTCCTCCAGTCTGGCCAGAGCTGGCGCTGGCTGCCATCACGGAAGGGGGTAGAAACTCAGGGTCTTGCTTTTATTTTGACAGTAGAGTCCCAAAGCATGCTGTAAACCAGGAGGGGGGAAGCAACCAGTAACAGGTAAAAAGCAGGAAGGCAGAGAAGAAAAAATAGGCAACCTGGCAGAACTAAATTCTTCAAAATAGTGCTGAATGTCTTTATGTATTTGTAATTTTTTTTATTAATTTGAGAAAATTTTTGAGTTTGTATTCTTTGCAACTTTATGAGCTTCAATAGTGTCTTAGTGCGTGGTATGTGAAGAAGGATTAAGCAGCCAATTTTCCTGCATTAGGTGATGTGTTGGACAGCATCTCCTCCACCTCCTTGTTGTATCCTGGCACTGTATTTCTGCCTCCCCAACTCAGCAAAGCTCCTGAATTTGAAAAGCCACAAGCTTCCCAGCAAGGGCTCATGTTCCCATGCAATGAATTTGCATAAGCAATTCATGTGTTTAAACTGGTTCTCTGAGTATCAGCTGGAGCTCCAGGTATATGGGCAGGTCTTTGTGGGAAATACTGGCAGTTCCATCATCTCTACAGTGATGGCTTCAGTAAAGCCTCCTGTGCTGCTGCATTTTAAGAACAATTCCTAAAAGAGATGTGAACTGCAAGTTGATGGGTAACTGCCATCAGCTTAGAAGATGATGCTGATTCATATAAAAGTCACTTTTCTCTGTTTTTTATTCCCCATTTACAGAGCACTCGCTTAAAATTAAGTAATTTTTCTATTTGGATAAATTAATGATGAAATAGATTTAAGTGTAGCTTGATATCATACATTTTTATAAATTATTAATAGGATAGGATTTAGATAGACTACTTTTGCTATCATTATGCAGACCTTGCTCTGTTCGAGAGGGTTTTTCACACAGAAGGTTTCTCACACAGATGTGAGGAAAAAGAAAATGTAAAAAAAACCAACCAAAAAAAAAAAAAAATGCTCCCAAAACAACAACAACCCCCCGCTACCAAAACCAAAGGGAATAAAGACTGTTTTACAAATGACTAATTCTTCTTGAAGAGAATATCTGGGGTGCAGCAAGATAGGCATTCAGGAACCTCATCCAAGCTTGCTGTGTGAATTTCAGATTGCTCCACATGTAACAATGTTCAGCTCAGACTTGGTGTTGCATTGATCATTTGGTGGAAAATTCTTTGTATTTTGTTCAGCAGTTGCCAGTTTCATGCTGAGCATCTGAAATTGTGTTTCCCTCATTTCATAGCAGTGTCTCCTCAAAAATGGAGATACTGATTTTTCAAGGTCTCTGCTGATCTGTGTCCCAAGAACCCAGCACTGACTAACCACATTTCCTTTTGCTGTCTATATAATCTCCCAGGACAGAGGCATATTCATCTTAACCTGTAGGCAGTGTCTGAAAAATGCTGCACCCATTTATGCTTCTAGGCAATAATGAAGACTGGGGGGATTTTACTTGGTTTATAAGTGCAAAGTTCACATTTGTCAGACAGAGTGTGCTCACCCTTCAGCATTTCTTTAGGCTAAAACTTGGGCAGGGACTTTTCAATCATATTTTTAAAACTCTATTTATTTTGACCTCTTAGAAATTCTTCTGGCATTATTTTTTCCCTCTTGTTTCTGTGTAAGGGATTGAGCCCCTTGCCTGTTACCTTCCTGTAAAATTAAAAAAAAAAAAAATCCTTGACATTTTTTCATATCAATACATTTTCATTTGGAACCTAGTGAATCTCCTTGACTGATGTTTGGTTTTGTTAAGCTAAATGGGTAAACCCTCCAGTGTTATGTATTATATATATTTTAATTTACAGCTTTGCATTCAAAACCAGGGATTTCACATAAAAAGAAGATGGAACACTTGAAGTAGAGGTTGTCATGGTAAGTAAAATGTCAGATGAGGACAGAAAGGTTGTTCTTGTATAGAGATTGTTGGTTGGATTTTAAAGTGAAATATTTAATTTGAAATGCTGGGCTGAAAAAATGTTCTTAATTGACTATTTGCATAGTTCTGGATAGCCTGTACAAATAACAATTGAGAAGGTAGGAAGCCCCAGAGTTCTCTTAATATTTAACTCAGATCTCAGAAGGAGCAACTGATAATTGAATTATACTGTGTTGTAGACTTGGAGAATAAGTCCTAGAGATTCAGCCTCAAAGGAGGTATTTGTATTAGAACCTATTTTTTCTGAAGTCAGGAAGTTGACTTTTTTTCATCTTTCTTACTATACAATGACTGCAAATGTTTGAGCATTATTAAAGCAGCCAAATTAAATTTTAATCATGTAAATGCAGTTGAAAAAGTGTACTGTGCCCTTTGTTTGGTGTTCCTTTTTTGTGCAGCAAGTTTTCCTATGCCTCTGAAACAAATCTACAGTATAAGTGAACCCTGCATGATACAAATTGTTGTTGATGTTTTCATTCTTTCTACTCTCAATGTTATTCTCTGCCTGCCTTATGACAGCAGCTGATGTCTCCTTAAACTCTATTTGCAGACCCTTTTCTGAAGCTTATCCTTGCCTAGGGTCTCAGTGACACTTTGAGAATAAGAAGTAGATCTGTGCACCTTCATGCTTCACAATTTGGCTCTCCAACTTTGAAGTCAATCTTCACTATGTTACCTTTCTCTTGGATGTTAATCATTAACACATAATTTTATAGCCTAGTATCTGTGCATTCTTTACCTGAGTGCTTGTCTCTTCTTGGGTTCATATTCTTGTGTAACTATTTTCTATAATCTTTCAGTCTTCTGGCCATGAGTAAGGCCAAATAATAAATCCCTCTTTCTTAGTTATACTTGTGTATTAATGATTTGCCAGCTTTACAGAGATGACTGTTTAAGCATGGAGCTAAATTACAAGAGTTGTGTTCATTATGAGCTGAATGTGTCCTGTTTACTGTGTTTAGGTTAAGGAAATGTCATGATCCAGTACCAGGCCAACAAAGCTGTAGTGACTTCAGTGTCCTGGCAGGCAGCTTATGTACCACTGCATATCACCTACACAGTACAGTAAATAATCTTGTTTTGTTACATCACTTCTTTAGCGTATCTCTTTTAATACTTTCACTTGGAGCATTTTTTGCAGTGGTGAAAGCATTACTGATAATGCAAAATTATTTCCAACAGGGCACTACCACAGAAAACAGAAGCATTTGAGCAGGGAGGTTATCCTGCAAATAGTGTATCTTATTGCTCATTATAGTTGATTGATTTTTTAAACTAAAAGTTAAGCGAATCTCATGAAACACACAATACTATAGGAAAGAAGATTCAATACTTCATTACTGAACATTAGGGCCAGCTAGGGGGTTTTAAATGTATTTCACAAAACTTGCTGCCCAGAGCAGTATTCAGGATTGTTCATAATAATCCTTAGATATGAAAACCCCCTAACTTTCTCTCATGCATAAGGAAATCTTTTACTTCAAGGATGTAGAAAAGATTACTTGGGACATTAAAATTAGTTGCTTCACTTCTGATTTCCATAAAATTTCTGCTGTGATATTATATTCTATAAATAAGGTCTGAAGTACGCAAATCAAAATTTTAATGGCCAGTTTTAGGGTATTATGCTTCTGTGTTCTCGTGTTGCAAGTACCCTCTGAAGGGCAAAGAGCTGCTCTTATCTCACAATTAATTCTCATAATTAATGAATTTAGCTGGTGTTGTTTTTAGCAGTGATTAATAAGTTTTACAGCTATTAATAAGAGCAAATTTATTTTACTTCTTTTATCTGATGAAAAGAAACCTTTTACCTGATGAAAGGAAACATTTGAGTTTGACTTTGTAAGGTGATACAATCCTAATCAACATAGCACTGGTGGCAGTTTTTAAGGATTCATTCTGGATGTGTGTACATGCATGTGCCCCAGCCACTAGAGTTCTCCAGAAAGCAATCTGTGCTGCCTGCAGAGCACAGAAATACAGATGAGAGTTTTACTAAGAACTCTAATACCAATAAATATCTTTCAGCTGTTTCCTGGGGAATCTTTTAGACCTCTGGCTGTTAATCCTTGTCCCAGTTCTTGGGGAAAATCTATTTTGCTTCAAAGTGCTTTATCTATAATCAGCTTAGTCAGAATTAATCTCCATGCCCATCTGCAGGCTCCTGACAGACTGGTAATTTCCCTTCCATCTCAATCTCGTGCCCAGAGGAATCCCACACTTGTAACTAGTAAAATTTTTGGTTTTTTCAGCAAATGTAAAATTGCCGCAGGAAAATAATGTAAGGCTTTAAAACAGGAATATTAATGTTTGGTAACTGTGTAGCAGGAGCAATATTTAACAGTAAGATCTTGCAGCCATTCATTTAGCCACACCAAGATTCAATGTTCAGTCTGTTTCAACATGCATTTTTGTGTATTAAAAAAAAAAAAAGCAAGTAAGATCAAACACAATGAAATGGAGTAAACATGGTGAAATGCTGTCCTACAGCCGTATTCCTGGTAGAATCAATTTTCAGTTTCTTTAGAGTGAGAAGGGGATATTTGTTGTTGACAGACATTTGACAGTATCTTGAAATGCAAATACTCAAGTACAAAGCTTTTCAAGCTCTTCAAATGCTCAGATTTTCTGCACTTTAAGTGTGTAATCATGGTTCACTCTGGTATTTCTTTGCATGCATTTGGATCCTCTTAGCTGCAGATTTTCCTTCGAGCATTTAAAATGTTTTATTAATATTGAACAATCCTTTATGCCTGCAAGAGCCACAGTTTTAAGATCTCATATTTTAACCTAGATTTCAGGTTACTTGGGAAGTGACTAATAATTAGTGAAAGAGCTGGAAATGGCTTGTTTCTGTCTTCAAGATTTGGACTACTTCTGTACAATCCCTGACATCCCCTATCCTTTTCTCTGGGTGAAATAGGGATAGGTGAGAGATGTACAGTTATTTTGTATTTTGCTGTTAATATTAACCCATGTCAGAGGAGTCTGTGGCTTGGAGACTGAATAAACAAGCCTTCCTGTGTAATAATTCTGTTTCTGTTGAGTTTTGGTAATCTAGATTTTTAGAGCAGCATTTGAGATTGTCTTTCTTGTAGTATCCTTGCCCAAATCCAGTGTGTGCTCTTCCTACTCACAGCTGGTATTTATGCATATGTGTAGAGCTGTGGATTTATGTTTTGTGTATGGAGTTTAGTGCTGCTAATGTGCGAAGTATTTAGGCATGCAATGCCTTCTGATAAACCAAAGAGCCTAAGTGTAAGGGATGGCAAAATAGCTCCTTTACTTTGTGCTCTTCTCCTCCTTTGCTGCTGTAGAGAGATAAAACAATATGACAAAAGTTAGCAGATAAAATGATAAAATTATGAATGGCACCTTTTTCATTTGTTCTCAATAGAAAGACTAACTTGAATATTTCCGTAATTTATAGTAGTTCAGTGAATTCATATTTCAAAATTTCAAAACCTCACATTCTTTTGGCTGGCACTGGGTTGACAGACCTGGTTCTGGACATTTGCTTGAATTTTGTTGTTAATGAGCACTATGATGTTGCTGTCCATTGGGAATGCTGTGGTACCACATCTTTTGAAGGCTTTAGGCCCTAAGAACTTACAAGATGTGTTCATCAAATGCTTGGTTGTTATTTGTAATCGAGTTTGTTTTGCTTACTGATGAAATCCTTCTCCCTCTGTTTGCAGGATGATAAAGTTAAATCCCTTCTCCTGAATTTGTTCTGCTGTAACAGACTGATGCCTGAGCAGGTGCTGAGGAATGATTGCTTCCTCGCAGTTGATGTGATTCCAGTTTCACTGCACCCAGGTGAAAAAGATGAGCCGCATAAAAAACCAAAATTCTGAGACAACAGATTGAAAAAAGTGATTAACCAAGGAGAATGGAGCAAAACCCTACTCAATAGATGAAAACTTTTCCATCAGGTGTTTGAGACTTCTGTTTTGAAATCATTGCCCTGATCTAAAATATCAAATTATAAAAGGTTTGGTAGGTGCATTTATTTTTTGAGATTATACAGTCTTCACTGTGTTTTCTTTTCAGTATGTTTTATTCTAATTAAGTATTTGGAATTATAAGTGTGATTTTACTGGTTGTATTCTTGGTTTGTCAGCCTTTTTCTTTACTTGTATGTAGGCTTTAAATTTACAGAGACCAGTCCTGTTAGATGCCAGAGATCTTTAAGATGAAACTTTAGCGAGTTTTTATTGAGTTTTTCATCCCTCTTCATGCTCTAAATACAGAGAACATATTCCTCTTAAAGATGTTACAGGATAGTATTTTGCTGAATAATTTTTTTTATTACATAGACCAGTTGTTCTTACAGTAACTGACTTCAGGATTTGAGTAAACACCCCAATATTCTGCTTTGAAAACTGGCAAAAGAAATGGTGAGCACCCTTCCTCTTTTCTTTTTGCCTTTGAAAAATGCAATTGGCTTTCTAGAGGGCAGCCATTCTTCTACTTGCTCCTTTGCTGTGCTGCTGCCAACCAAAATATTTTACACACACCTTTGCAGAACTGACTGTTTTTGCAAAAGCTACTGCTCTGTGTGCATATATCACCTGTTACTAAATGTTTTATTGCAGAAGCTATGAGGTTGTGATTTTCATGAATGGCTTTGTTTGGCTGCAACCCTTGGCTGTTGACATTTCTATTGAAAAATTTTGTCAGCTCTTTATCTGTACAGGAAATTGTTTATCTTTATGAAGGTTTCCTTCTCAGGAAGGATCAGGTCAGAGTGTGCAGTGTTGCTGTAGCAGTATATTTAGCCTCTGGGTGTTGCTCTTGGACAGCACTGTTGGCAGATTGCTATTTTGCAGGAGAGTTACTGAAGCTGCTTGTTGTTGGATGTAGAATGTCAAAATGCAGTAATAGGCAAGCAGCAGCACCAGGGGAATTTGGGACCCCTCAGGTAAAATAATATGGTTCTCAGTGGGTAGAGATACCCTTGGCAGGCTCATATTTGATATTATTATTGATTTTCTATTCTTAAACCAAAATTAGATTTTTTTTAATATGGAATAGTGTTTAAGATGCTCATCCTCTTTCCATTATATGATGCTGTTTTTTTTTGATTTCTGTAAAGTGTACCTAACCAAAGACAGTAAAATACCAAAAGTATTTTTATGACATAAAAAGTGTTTTTATGTAGATTTTTTGGTTAAAGTGATAAATATTTTCAGTACAGAAATCACAGAAGAATAATACCTTGTCAATGAATATAAACATTTAAGAAGTTTTGTGGAATGCTTTGCAAATACTGATTGCACTCTTTCCCTATTAACTAACATTATAAAAATTTAATTATTAAAATTCTTACTCTAATTTCAATGAATGTTAAACCCTGAAGAGAGGTTAGACTAACCTGAATGTTTGTATCATGCTGTGTAACAAATGTTAGAATAAATATTTGCCTGGTTTTCCTGCTCTAGAATCCATGTAAACTAAAGTGTACTTAAATCTCCAAATTGTTAACCTTCTTGGATTTCTGAAGCGAGAAGTATTCATTTATGCTTGACAAAAAAAAAAAAAAAATTGCAGATCATTTAAAATTTCTTTACTGGCTGTATTATGAAATCTTTTGTTTTCTATGAACCTTTTCTATTTGAATTAAGCATTGATTAAAGTTTTAGTGTCACCAGTTCTGTTTGTTTCTATGTTGACATTTTTTTATGGTAATTTTGTAGCTTCAGCTTTCTTTTCCTTTCTTATTTGCCAGAGGCCTTAAGAAAATGGGTTGGCACCGGGTTGTGTTGTAAAGCTCTCCTGCCAAAGCTGAACACTAATCCATGGTAATGGACTGCCTGCTGTGTGGTTTGCCACATCTCTTTCAGCTGCTTCTCTTCGGGCTGGAGACGGGTACTTGGAGGATGGGGAAGGAGGCTGAAATGACCCTGTAGGAGCCATCTGGCTCCTTGCTCACTTGCTGTTTCTTCCAAGAAGCCCAAAGGAAACCGGCCTCACTCCTCGGTGTCAGCAGCCTCAGCTTTGGGCAGAGTCCTTGCGCAGACCGGGATGCTGAGGGCCTGGCAGGGGCTGCGTGTTGCTGTAAGGTATTCAGCCTTTGGCAGTAAGCCTGCAGCTCCAGCCCACGGACAGCTTCCTTTTGTGAGGACTGCTGTCTTTGATACTGGTTCAGAGTTGTGTTCTCACTCCTCATCTTGATGCTCACCAGCTGTGCCTTGGGATCAGCTTTGGCTTTTTCCCAGCACATCATACCCAAGCCAGCCACTACAGCTGCCTTCTAGAGCGTAGACATGGTGACAAAGTTACCTCAGAGGAGATGCTCCCTTCAGGCACCTCCAACCCATCCTCTGGCTCTACCCAACCCAGCCTGCAGACCTGCCACAAGGCTGCTTTTCTTTGGGGAGAGGAGTTCTTTCAGCACACTGGGAGAATGTCAGCATTTCTTATCTCTGTGGTTTGGGTGGAGCAGGAGGAACCATTTCAGTTCTGACTGCTGCACCTCTGGTCAGTTCTGGAGACTCTTGCTCTTCTGTTCAATACCTCTTGTTCCTCATGCTCACCTTAACATCCACAATAACATTACCACATCTTCCCAGGTAGTTTGCTACTCATTTCATACTTGTGCCTATGTAGTTTTGAAAAGGGTTGTGGTGGGTATTTTGTACTTCAAAATAGATTTCTGCTAGTTAAGAGTCCTTCTAGGTAACACTCACTGGTATTTTAACAGTTTTTCCCTGCACATATGGCAGGTTAAACACAGCAGGTTAAATTATATTCCTTCATAGGTAACTTCCTCAAGAACTTTCTCTCAATGGGCAAAGATTGATTTCATCTGCAGTCACTTAATTTCCCCAATTTGCAAAGAAACTGGCATGAATTTGTCCTGATTTCAAACGAGGAGTCTGATAGCTTGCAAGCTGATGACTTCTAGACTGTGATGAATGTTTGAGATCCTCATCTTCATTCACATAATTTAAAGCCCTGGTGAAAACTTTCCTCAGATTTCTGGGTGTGTGCCGACAGGCACTAAGAAAATGTGCCGTGCTACAGCTCCTCCAGCAGTTGTGCTGGACTGTGTGTTTTTCACAGCAGACACACCATAGCTAGATAAACAATTTTCAAATTGTCCTAAATCTGCTGCTACCACATGTGGTGATGGCACACGGGATCAAGTGTTGGAGTTGGGTTTTGGCAGCTTTAGACACAGGGTCTGCAGTACATCAGGACCACACCATATAGAAGGCTGAGTTAAAATGCAGAATTGGAATTTTTGTAAATATAGTTAGTATGTTATATATGCTTAGCATTTGTGTGTTAATGTTGTAAGTTTTGTTACCAACAGGTGGAGAGAAACAAGATATGCTCTGCTGTGGGAAGATGTGATGCTGGTTTGTATTTGTCACCTGCTGTGTTGCCAGCAGCCATTCAGCTGCCTGAGGCCTGTGGGTCAGACCCCCTTGCTCTTCCTGTACTGCAGAGATGGGAAAGCTTGCCAAAAGTCCCTGACATGCCTTCTTCTCTTGTGAACTTTCACTTGTTCAACTTCCTTGCAACCTTAACAATTGGTAGCATTAGTACAAGTGAGGCAGACCAGATTTCTTCTGTCTCACCTTGGCAGTCCTGGTGTGGACCAGAAGTTTCTGGTACTCGGAAAATGGTATTACAAGTTTAATCTGTCATGTTAGCAGCCCTTTGGCTTCTTTCTGACTTCCTTTTCCAATCCCATGGCCTGTTTCAGTAAAGCCCCAAGGTACAGCAGTACCACAGGAGCTGTCTCAGCAAAACCAGAAGCTTCACCACCTGCCATTGTTAATACTGGATACTGACAGACATGATAGGTCTGGAGAGAGTCCTTGTTTGAAGTCAAAGAAGATCGTGAATGTGAGCCTTGGGGCTTTGAGACACAAGATGATATTCCTTTGGATGCCTCAACAGCAGATTTCACCCTTATTAGGTGTGTCTTGGGTTTTCTCTTCTCCCAGATGTGGCCTAGGATGCTTGTACTGTAAAAGTGCATGTTAGAGTCTTGGGTGCATACAGTTAGCTGCAAGTGCTGAGGGAACACATGCATTCCCCCACTCTGTCACTCACTGAGCCCTCCATGCACTGCTGCAGCTTTTCTTTCTAACCAAATTCTTGAGAACTTCTGCTCTCTCTCCCTACTCTGGCAATAAAGTTTTTCTGCTGCTCTCAAAGACTGGGGTGTTAGTGGAACCTGAAGACCTGTGAAATTTTAATAGTGTTGTCTGATGTACCCTGGAGTGGGTTAAGTTATTGCCATGCCCAGGCAGCAGAGTAAATACAAGGACAATTCTTGAAGGAGAATAAGTTCTGTATCCAGTAGACAGTGTTTCCAGTGTCTTGAAGCTCTGTAGAAGGATCTTTAAATGGTAATTAACACACTTCAAATTTTTATGCTGTGTTTGCATGAACGGTGGTAAATTGCAAGCTGTGCAAGTCCTACCAGCTGAAACACTGAATAAACACACAAGAAGCCTTGTGCAGTGTAAAAGTCACATGCAGTGTGAATCTGTATAGCCAGCACAACTTGGAGGATTTAATTGTGTACAAGTGTTTCAGTTTACAGGATGGATTTAATCTCCCTCAGGACAGAAACTGGGAGAACTCTTCTGGAGCAAGCAGACTGAAGATGGTTTGGTCCAAATACTGTGATGAAGGCTGGATTCAAAGGAAAAGCCCCTACTGGCCTCTGGATCAGGAGATGCAGGTAAAGGCTGCTGGAAGTAGAAGTTGTGCTATTTTAAAAACCTTCTTTTTCCTCATAGAGCTTTGTTTGAAGTTCAAATCTGCTGTTGGGAAATGCAGTTCTGTTCCACAGCAACTTTTCTTCTTTCTAATTTAAGATTATTGTCAAAATGGTGATTACGCAAAAGCTCTCCTTGAAGGGTGGTTGTGACTGGCAGGCACAGTTAAGGCCACAGTTTCCAACATATCACACAAAAGAAAGAAATATTTCAAAGTTGTTTCCTAATACTTTTTTGAAACATTTTGTTAACCAGAACCTGATTTTATTATATGACAGTGACTTTATTATATTACAGTGTCTTCAGAGCTGCTACATTCTCGAGACATCTTTGGCTGTTGGGGCTTGATAGTTCAGTCACTATGGCTTGACACACTTTATATTTCAGAACATTTTGGTGCTAGTGTTCTCTTGGAACCACTTTTTTTTATTTCATGGTGCCATTTGCAAGTAGCGTGACTGCTAATGTACATAAACTGTGAGGCTGAACATTTGGGTATTTTGTAGTGATTTGCCTTTTTCCCTCCAACTTAATAATAGACTTCCAGCCGTGTGTGCTGCAGATTTTCCCACTGTTTTACTAGGCAAGGCTATTCTTTAAAGATACGATCAAAAATCTCACTCTTATTTATAGTCTTCTGTTCCTACTGCTGCAGACAGAAATGGTGTGGATACCAATGGCTCGGTTTTCAAATGCCTCTTTTTCCTTCCTGTTTCAGTGAAAGTGTCTCTTTAAAAAGACAGGTTTTGATGGGAAGCTTAATAAATATGCACTGGAACTTGCTTTAAGTAGTTCATCTGAGGCATACTTGATAGTGCCTATACATACCACCCATACACTATTTCAAACACAAGTAGTAGGTAGTATTAGCTCCTGCTGCTCCTAACTCTACCAGAAGTTGCAGTTTTAGTCCTTTGGAAGAACAGTGTCAGGAAACAACCTGTTAGTGCTGTTAGGTGAGCCAAAATGCTGAATCTGGTTTATTGAATATTCAGTGTATTGAAAATTTCCTAGTCAGAGCGTGCTGACAGGCTGGCAAGTTGTGTTAATATCTTAATACCTCAGGACATTTATAAAGTTAATCTTTTGACATTGTTATTTGTTTTTTGGCTCAACATCATGATCAATTCTTTTATCTTTTAAAAGTTACGTTTATGACTGCCATTTAATTGATGGTAACTGCAAATTATACTAGCTGCAAAGCAATAAATAAAAAAAATGCAAGTAGTATAATTTGGGACATGGTAATCTTAGTAGCCTGAGTCATGAATTTCATCATCTGCTGCAGTTAGTATAATTTTATGATTCATAAATCTATTCATTTCTTTTTTTAGTGTGTCATCAGATAAACAGCTCAACAGTAAAGTGGCAGAATTGTCTTGTCTCACCCCAGTTGTAGGAGAGAAGGCAGGTCTGATTGTTCCTGTGTATGCGTAGTAAATCTGTCTCTCTGACCTCTTAAATCTGCAAAACAGCTTCCTGTGCTTCTGTGTAGCACTTGCTCATTAAAGCATTCAGATTACCAAATGACCACTACATCTACCTAAAATTTATAGTTTGTGCAAATTGTTTTGAAAAGCATTTGTTCATTTGCTGGAGGTGACCTTCCACTACGGATCAGTGCACAGACACTTGCAGAGTGATCCTGGGCTGACTAAAGCAGGAAGCCATCTACACTTGCTTAGTGCTAGGTCAGTGCTACTGCAGAAGTACTTTCAGACCCTCAAATAGCTGATGGCTCTAATCTAATTACAGAAAAGATGCTTTTTCCTTTACACTCTGTGGATTCACTTACAGTCTAAAATCCTCAAGTGGTGTGATGTGTTTTGGAATGTCCCCTCTTTCTAGATGCCATGCCAGCCACAGTACCTGCCACCTACTAAACCTGAAGTTTGAAAAGCCCTGCAGAAAGAATTAATCTTTAGATAGATAGATAGGTAGAGATACATTATTAAATCAGAACTTGCCTTAATTCATGAGAATACCTTTGCTCTAGTAATTTTGCTTTTTCAGGAACCAGTGGTGAGAAGAAACAAGTTATGGGGTATATAAATATATGACCAGCATCTTTGAACCCATGGTCATTCACTATAAAAGCAGTATCCTCAGTTCACAGAATCACAGAATTGATGAGGTTGGAAGGGAGCACATATGATCATTGGTCCAACCTCTCTGCTCAAGTAGGGTCTTCCTAGAGCACAGGGCACAGGATTGTGTCCAGGTTCTTGAACATCTCCAGTGAGGGAGACTCTGGGCAACCTGCTCTAGTGCTCAGTTACCTGCACAGTAAACAAGTTCTTCATCTTCAGGAGTAGTTTCCTGTGCATTCGTTTCTGCCCACTGCCTCTTGCCCTATTTTTCAGCATCACTGAGAAGAGCCCGGCTCCATCCTCTTGCCATGCTCCATTCAGATATTGATAGACACTGATGTATAAATAAGTTCTGCTAAGGTAGATGCCACACAAGCTGAAAGTGCAGGGATATTGGCTCATGGCATTGTCTTGGCCAGTTAATGACACAGTCACAGTGTGACACAAAGGTGCAGCACTTCTCACTGACCCATAACCTGGGCTTTAAAAATGCTTGCCATGTGTCTGTCCATGTTAGGGACAGCTGAAACTATCCTGCACTGCATGCATACAGGTATGCATTTCAGTATTTGTATTTAGATTCCTCTGTTGCTTTCTGGTTTTCATTTGAGTCACATACATCTCTACTCTGTGGGGTTCAGTGAAAAGTGGTTCAATTGTGCCATTGGAAAAGATATGTTAATTCTAGAATGGTCCAGGAACTATCAGCTATTGTATAATATCTCCAAGTTTTTTCCTTGTTTTTAGAAATATTAGTATGATAACTCACTTTCATTTGCATAAGTTGCTGTGCAAGGTTATGCCACTTCTAATGAATATGCAAAATCATGTATTTTGACCATGCACTGGTCATATTAGTAGCCTAAAATCCAGATTAAATTAGATTTATCAAGTTAAATGCCAAAAACTTCAGCATAAACAATGGGAGAAGACTGCATTTTTTTAAGACTTAAAACATGTCTTCATGACTTCATTCATTCATTCATTCATTACTTCAATGCTATGTTCTCTCATTTCAGTAAAATAACAAAGAAACTCTTTTAGGCCAAGATATCTTTTCCAGATTTCAACATCAGTCATTAAGGAAGAATAAAAGCTAACCAGCGAGAGTTTAGAGAAGAGTATAAGAAAGTCAAATGTCTGCAAACTTGGAACTTTGGGCTAGAAAAAAGACTTAGATAAAGAGAAGGTTTAATTCTTCAAAGAGGCAGAAATCTAGAACAGAGCTGAACAAAATGGAGTTGTTGTTTCTATATCTTTCCTTTGGGGATAAATGGATTGAATTTTACAGCAAAGGAAGTTAAGTGAGATGTGGCTTCAAACTGAGAATAGGTTTAGATCAGATATTAGGAAGGAATTCCTTATTCTGAGGGTGGAAGAGGTTACCTAGATAAATTGTGGATGTCCCACCCCTGCAAGTGTTCAAGGCCAGGTTGGATGGGGCTCTGAGCAACGTGGTCCAGTGAAAGCTGGTGGGTGTTTGAACTAGATGATCTTTAAGGTCCTTTCCAGCCCAAATTGCTCTATGACTCTGTGATATTAGGAGGAAAAAACCCATTCTAATTCAGCATAATTAAACTCAGAAATGTATGGCTTTGTAGTGAGCTGAGGTATCTGTCTGGCAGACTGTCATAGATATGTATAGTTACTGTTTAGTGGGGGCAGGGCTGGAGAAATATTTTCTGTTCTACTTGGCTCTGTCCTTTGAATTTTTTTTTTAATGTATAACTTTGCCTTAAGCCATCACTATTAGGTAGGTTGGTTTCAGCAAGAAAAAAAAATGTGTGAACTTGAAGTACCTTGAAGTAGGTAAATTAAAAAGAGGAAACCTGTGTCATAAACTCTCTGTTGCAGATGGTAGGGAACAGAGACCTGGATTAACAGTGTGCAGTTGAGATGTGTCAGCCCAAGGAAGTTTAAAAAGTGGCTGATGTTTTTCCTTTATTGGAAGTTGCACACGAGTTGCTTTGTACCAAAGGCAACCTGACATTTGCAGAGACCTGCAGCACTCAAATTAATGTTCTACTTGCAAGGATGACTTCAACAAGGAATTTTTCCATTATAAGATCTTTTTCAGTACATCTCTAAATCTGTTTTAAATTTTTTTTTAATCTATTTTATGCAAAGGCCTGTTGTCCTTAGCTGGTTGTCAAATACATTGCTGCAAGCAGCAACTCTTTTATGGCCAGAATGTTACTGGTAGATGATTAGCAAGATACAGGGCTGAAAGTACCCACAAGTGCCTCATCCTGCTGGACAACATTCTATTTAGAGTATGCTCCCTCTATGTCTTTCACAGGGGAAGTCTTGCCAGGTAACATACTGTCCCCTGGTAAATTGTCATTGGGGTGGGCAGAAAACTGCATTTACATCAGTATTTGTATGGGACCCAACTGCCTCCCAAATATCTGCTGTAAACGGGACTTTGTCCCTTGAGAGCGTTTACCAGGAACTTACAGACTGTTTTTATGTCTCTTCTTTTTTTACAAACAGTACCTGACTACAAAAATAGCATCTCTTTCGATACAGGTCCTAATTTGCTGTTGATTTCCCTTTACTGTGCTTGTTTGGCATATCTGCTGCAGAAGTACTTATGTTGATCCAGTTACAGATGTCTTCAGACAGAGAAATAAGCAGCAGAAGGAGTAGAGCTTCTGAGAAATACACCTCCTGCTTTTGTTCAGCTGTACCTGGTAGGAGTAATATTAATGATACTCAAGTATGATGCAAGCAGACTTGTTTTTTAAAGGGAGAAAAATGTTCCAGACCATTAGCTCATGCTGTATTTTTGCTAACAGCCTCTTTCTCAGGAAAACTGAAGATCAGAGGCTGAGGGGGAACTCTGAACCAGAAGAAGGTAAAGAAACTCACCTTACTCTTTGCAAGGTTGGAAGGGGCAGCAGGAGATAGTCTAGTTCTGTCTCCTGTCCAAAGCAGGATCAACTACACCCATGATCATTTGGGTGGTAAATATCTCCAAAGATGCAGACTTCTAATGTTTCCCTACAGTTTGTTCCATTATTTGATCAGCTAGCTTGACAATAAAAAACCCACAATTTTTCTTATGTTTAAATGGACTTTCTTGCATTTCAGTTTTTGCCTTTTGTGTCCTTTCATTAATAGTTTGGTTCACTTTGTTTTACACCCTCTTATCTGATATTTGTACACTTTATACAATCACCCCTGAGCCTTTCAGTTTTCAGGCTGTGAGCTCTCCACCTCTCAGAGTGTGGCAAATATCCCCCATCCCTGAAACATCTTCAGGAATCTCTGTTTCATTTTCTGCAGTATGTCCATGTCCCTTTTGTAGTTGTGAGCCCAGAACTGGACCTCGTGGTCCAGAGGACTCACCACTGCTGAGTAAAAGGGAAGGATCACCTCTCTCGACCTGCTGGTGATTGGCACAGGCAGGCGCTTCCCCTCTGCCCCAGTAAAGGGAAGATCCCTCCTGAGATTTCTTGGAGGTGTTTGGATGGATTGCTGTGCACTTGCAGAGCTGAGCATCTGTGTAAGTACTTGGAACGTGTTTGTGATCTTGGTGACTAATGGGGGAAAGTTTGAATCTGAAAATACTTGGTGTAGTTTAACTGGAAGGGAAACCTTTTCTTACTCGAATGACAAAGGACTGCTGAGGTGATCAGCTCTGTTGCAGGCACATTCAGCAGCTAATTAGGGGATCATGATGACTGGGGGACAGTTTCCTGGACTAGGAAAACTCCAAGCAAGCTCAAGATCCCACCAGGAGTTGGTGGCTTGTGCTGACAAGTCATGAATGGGAACAGGAGTAAGGATGACCACTCCACTCCAGAAAGGGCAGCCCAGGCTCTTTGTGGTTTCATCTTGGCATCTGAAATGTTAACCGGGCCATATATGCTAATATAATTACTGAACTCTGACAATTACAAACAACCCAATCCCCCCGTGGCAGCTCAGTGGTGGTGCTCCTGCTCGCCACTGCTGGATGATGAATAGCAGAAACAGGGTCTGGTTGATGCAGGTTGAGAATGTTGCCTAAAGTGAAGCATCGCCAGCATTTCTGTGATAAGCACCTTGCTTTGGTGTCTAGTCTGTAATTTCATATTCTGAAGAACAGCAAGTCCTTGGAGGGCAGATGGGAAGTAGGTGGAGGGTGGAATGACCTGGGACCTGGGAAACTTGGTACTAGCAAGGGTCCCTTCTGCCATGTATTTCTGCCAGCTAAGTCCCACTAAGTACTGAACCACTGTTCAGCTAAGGCCTTGCTGAAGATTAAGTATTCCTGTTCTCCAGCAGACAGGAAAGGGACAAGCTTTGAGTATTCCTATCCACCATAAATTCAACTGAGGAGGTGGTGCAAGGTGGGAAGTGTGCTGTCCAGCTGTGACCACTGAGAGATACAGCATTATGGGTTGGAAGGCCAAATTTAGAAGTGTTTTGGATGTTGATAATCAGACTTCTAGGCTGAAATGGCTTTGAAAGCAATTAAGAGCTGACTCTTGTTAAAGCAGCTGTCCTTGAAAAGAAACCATCTGAATCTTTGTATAAGTCTCTTGACTTAGATTATGCTTGAGGTACCTGATACTTATTAACCTTCCTTCTATGAAGAAGTATAAGCATTTTGATTCTAACATCTTATTATTTATTAAAAAAAAACATGACTTTTTTGTACTATATGGTCAATCAAACTCACTGACAGACCAATCATCTCATGACACTTTAATTGTTCTCCTTTCATTATGAAAACAAAGAACTCTGTGCAAAATCTCCTGTTATAAGGAAGGGCACACACATGTAATTATAGGATGCTTTTGGAGTTTAAAAAAAAAGGAAATTAAATGACTAATGCATTTTGCTGGTGGAATTGACAGCTGTAACAAACCTGCTTCTTTCATCAGCTGTAAGCTTTTATCCCTGCCTTGTACTAATGAATAAATCATCTTATTACATAAAATTACATTCTAATTGCTCCCGTGTCAGTCTATTTCAAGTTAGACCTAGGCAGGAAGGTTCCCTTGCTGCCTGGGTTTTCCCTTTCTGCTTGATTGCTGAGCAGTCACATTTACAATGCCTAGGAATGGTCTTGGAGAAGAAAAAGTGGGATAAGGCAGGATACAAAGGGAGAGCAGGACAAGAGAGGATATAAAAGGGACAAGGAATGATGTAGGAGACGTGAGAAAAACTTGAAGGGGCTGTTGAATGGAAGAGCCAAATGAAAAATACTTTAAAAAGCTAGTGGGATGTGAGTGGGAAGAGAGGGAAGATGAGTCAAAACTACGGCAAACCTTTTTGTGCTACGCCATGCGTGGAACAGCTCGTGGGAGCTCTTTGTGTTGGCTAAACAGCCATGGCCATTTGTGGGACAGGAGCTTTTCCTTAAGCTCTGACAAGTTGTTATCATCTAAGTTCTCCTTTTCCTCTTAACTTAAAATGTTACCTGAAAAATATTAATTAGTCATTTAATACTGCAGAGTGAAGGGATGTACCCCTCTCCCCTCCACAAGTGAAATGACTGATCCTCAGATAAGAGAAAAAGGCAATTTCAGAAAGGTTTCTGTAGGAGAGAAAGTGTTTCCAAATTAATTGTAACTAAATGACTTGGAATTCATCCTTCAACCACCGACAGGCAGTATCAACTCTCATGTATCGATTTTATTTAGGCTGATTAGAAAAAGGACAAAGTGCAAGTAAGACTCCCTTGAAGAAAAACAAGTGCACCTCTGTAGAAATCATGCAACTTTAATTAATTTGGCTTAATAACTGATTTAATTGAGGCTTCCTGTTGTAGATAATGCATTTGGGAATGATGGTGCAGCTCCTAGATTACTGATGTAATTATTTGCAAAATGGGAAAAGTAAGACTTCTTGTTGCTCTTCTAAGATGTGCTAAAATGACATATAGAATTTGTGCTTTTTTTTCTTTTCATAGTGTGAGATTATCTTGCCTACCCCATTTTTTATGGAAGACTAGAGTACTAGAAGGATCATACATTATAAACAAATGAATTTGATTAACTGAAGCAGGGCGACTCTTTGCACTAGGACTGTTTACAATTCTCTTTTGTAGGCTGTCTATAAAATAAATTTATCTTAAAATCCCAGCAAATGGAAGAAAAGCTGTCAATGCTAAACTTGCAGAACTCTATTTCCTACATACTAATTCTGGGTTGTTTTGTAATAAAGATGTAACATTTTTGACACACCTATTTTTTAAAAAAAGTGATAAACAAAAAGAAGACTTACATCAAGCAAAACAATTTATTCTGCCTTTCCAGTACATAAAAAAAAGGATAATAGCCCTTGCTTTTTTTTGTTTGCTGAGTCCCTGTTTTAGAAGACCCACATTACTGTAATTTGTTCCAAGAAAGAGTCCCTTTGCAGAAGCTGCAAAAGGAGTGTGTGGGAACCTTGTTTTTATTTCATGTTTGAGTGTTTGGAAACAAACAGGCAATCATTTAGTTTTGTTGGGAAAAAATGGATAGAGAGTTCTGTGTCTTTACAGCCCTGCGAGGCAAGAATAACCTAAACAGATGAACAGAGGTAATTCCAATCGTTGATTACTTTTCCTGTATGAATGCAGGCAAAGAGGTTTAGTATAGACCTAAAGGCAAAGGTCTGTTACAATTCCAAACTCAAGTGTTGTATCATGTTTTTCACTTCAGTTTAATTGCCACCATGGATATTATATTGAAGGAGCGTTGTGATTCTGGCCATTGCTATTAAGGTTTGTTTTTAATTTAGAATCTTTCAGATAAAGTGTGTTTTATTTTTGCTTCTATTCCCCTTTGCCAGTGTTCTCCCTCGTGGTTCTTGAGGTACCTTCTGCTACCCATTGTCATGATGTGTTTACCTCTTCCAGGTGACAGGCATGCTTGGTATCTCTTCTGAAGCTGGGAGATTTCTAGGGAGAGGTCAAACTGTTAAATTACGAGACCATTTAATGCAACTATCCATCCATCTTCTGGCTGCTGTGTGCAGTTGGAGTTAAAAACTCATATACACTGACTTCACACAGTCTTTGAGTTTAAGCAGCAGGGGGACTTCACAAATGGGCTTTAATTACCATGGGGAATGCAGTTGGTACCCAGAAATGGTGCTGGTGAGAAGTCCTGTTAACAAACAAGGACAGAGGGATAGGCTGTGAAGTTACAGTGTGCTGATTCTGACCTGTTATTTGGGGTCTTTGGCCAAAACCAAATGAGCAACATGTAACTGATCAGCAAAGAATATTTAAATACTTTAAAAGGATGAGAAAAAAAATATTTGCATTGATAATGGCTGGAAAGAGAGATCATAACCAGAGAAATGGGATAAATGAGTTGTGAAAGAAGAATATGCACAGAAGAGTGAGATTGAGTTAAATTATTAAGAAAGGCTGGATAGCCAGTGCAGATTTGTTTGGATTCCCACTAGGGAAGTATCTAAGGAACTGAGCTAAATGAAAGAAGAGCATTTATGGTAGACTGTAAGAAAAGACTGTATAGAGGCTGTTTTGAAGGAATTCAGATGGTCAAATATGAGATGGCAGGTTTGGATGGACTGTAGTGCTGAAGAAACCTCTCTGAGCAGGATGACTTCTTCAAGTTCTGAAAGAGAGGACAGCAGGCACTGGTCATGCATGGGTAGAATCAGCAGAGAGAGGATGCTGAAGGTCTTCAGTTCCTTAACATCATATGAAGCATCATAAAAATAGGAGTGGAAATGTGCTGTGGGCAAAGGGGAAGTGGTACAAAGGCTGGAAAGTTAATCTTCAGAATATCAAGCTTATTTCTGTACAATATCTAATGAGAACTGCATCTGAACACTACATGTTCACAAGACTGCTGGGATGTCTAAACTGTTTTGTCACTTTTTCCATGTAAAAAGAAGCTGAACTGAATGCAGAATATAGGGGAGAAGAGAAATCTCAGACTATAAGTTATGCATGTGAAGACAGACCTGTGAACACCACCTTTATGGTGCTTGCCAGTAAAAGCCTTGGCATGATTCAGGAGAACAAGATTTGTTCCCAGGTGCAGAAGAAGCAACTACTTTGTAATAGAATCAAATATAATTTTTAATTTCCAAGCCAAATAAAAAGATTTTTTTCCAAGAGCCCTCCAGCTTTCATGGTTTTGCCAGTATCTTGAAGTGGGTAAATCATATATGGCAGAAGGAGCTGATTCACACATAATCCATAAATAAGAAAGTCTCTGCTGTACTTGTGGCACAAGTAATGCCGAACACCAAGATTAGCTCTGCCCTCCACATTTTCTGCTGTTTTCCAAAGGATGACTCTTAAGGTGTTTGAGATTTACTTGCAGTGTTCATTAGTAACCTTCAGGCTTTGGGCTTTTTTTTTTTTTTTGTGGTTGCCCTGTGTACTTGATTGAAGGTCAGATCTGAGCGAGAGCCCTTATTGATTTCAAAAGTGCTAAGTAGAGATTTAAGTTTTTTGCCCTCTCTACTAATGTTTTTCCCATTGTGAGTTGATAGAAGTACATGTCCCGGTTGCAGTGTGAGCAGACCTAATCTTGGGCTGTCTCAGCAGGACTGAGGCAGCACAGAGCAGAGAGCAACATTGAGAATTTGGTGATTATTGAACAGAAGGTGGCTTGAGGCATATGGAAACTGCTGCCATGATAACAAAAATGAGGGGAAAACCCAGACCTAGGCAGTTGATGAAATGGAAAAAAAGTAGCAATGGGAACAGAGATGAATTGGTAAGACTTTGTTTAAACAAGAAACAAGCTGCTGGGTCCAGTGTCAGTGGGGTGTGCATTAAGTAGACTGAGTAGGAAGTTAATAACAGAGGAGAGTGGTGTTGCTGAGAAGGGCTAGTGTGCTCTTTGTCTTACCATTCATTGGAAGGACCACAGGATTGCTTTCTCTAGAGATGTTTTTCCTTAGAAAAGGAACTGTAAAGCTCTATGAATGTCAGATTGGGTACACCAACAGTTGCTGCCATTAAGTAGCAGGTAATGTGTAGTCAGATCACCAGAGAGTTCTGCTAATACAATCAGCGAAAACACACAGCTTAATTAATGGTCTGTGCATTTTAGTTACTTATACTGAAAGCTCTATTAAATATAAAATTTGAAAATCTGGTTTTGTTAAGAGTCCCCAGCTCATTAAATGTGCAATACCCCAGGAGATGCTTTTTGTCCAGGTCACCTGTGTAAGAGGCTGGCACACAGAGAAACTGCTGGGGTGTGAGTGAAGTGTGTCCTTTACAGCCTCCTCGGAGAAAACAGTCTACTGTTGAAATCTGAATTTGGGGTGGGAAATAAATAAATGAATGGTAAAAGGTTTTTTGAGGGCACGGCTGCATGGGATAGTTACAGAGCTGGTGGATGTGGTTAGTTTTGCTGTCTGTTTCACTTTCTTTGGATGCTGTGATAGTCATGTTTTGTTTTTCAAAGCTGTAGCCATACAGTCTCTGTGTGAAAATTGAGCATATAATTAGGATGCAGTACTTCACTGTTTTACGATCTCATGTTTTTCTGGTTGCTCTCTGCTGCTGTTTATGGATTTTTATATTCTCTTGTTGGCCTGTGAAGACAACAACATGCAAAGACAGGAGCCTACACCAGCAACAGTGCTTTTGTATGTAATTTCATCACCCCAGACAGAACTGACCTCATACTGCTTTAGAGGCTCTTAATGTGCAATAGTATTTGTGTATCACTGGAGCCAGTGAGAGCCAGCCCATCATCCTGCACAGGCAGAATGAAGTGGTCTGGACAAGATGAGACTCCCAAGAACATTATGAGCCCCTGACCCTCAAGCAGATAATCAGAGCCCATCTCAGACAAGCAGCAGCAACATCCTTTGGTGGTTGTGTGCCCACGTGGCACATACTGGCTTACATCCCCTGTGCTAGGCTCATGACTAAGGTCTCTGATGCCCTTTTACAGTCTCTGTTGCTTGTGGATGCTGGAGTGTGTAAGTGAAGGACAGATGGGATGGATACTCAGAGCAGTGGGGAAAGTGAAGTTGGGGCAGGATGGGAGTGAGACAGCAGAGAGAGGAGGGACTCACAGGTAGGAAGAAAGATAGCATGTAAATGTCATTCATTGCCTTCCTTTCAGGTTTTCCTGGTTCTCTGGCTGAGTCTTAGAAGGGCAGTGTAGTTTTAATTTGTTTCATGAACTTAAAAAAAAAAAAAATTCAGGGATGAGGCAAAATAATTGAGCCTGAATCTGCACTGGGACCTGGAATCCCCCCATCAATTGATGGAGATACCTGCTGTGAGGTCAGCCATGTCACCTGGAGATGTCCCATGACTGGTGTCCTGCTCTTTCTGAAACACCATGTAGATGTTAATTTTTGTTTATAAAGCCAAATTGAAATCAAGGCTCTCCTTTCCCCTTTTGCCCCTTGGATGGGCATGCCTGTCCTACCTGCTTCATAACCATTGTTTGTATATGCACCCTGACAGCCATTTTAGCTCTGTCTTCTTTATTTTTTTAGTAACACAAGCTGAGTTAGTTGTGTTTCATCTCATCCTGGCATTTTTGAAACTTGGCACTCTCATATGTCTTGCTGTGTCCCCTATCTTTTTTGCTTTGCATTTGTACCTTTTTTTTTCTGGCTTAGTAACCTACTCACATGTTGACATAGCATCCAAGCAAGTGTGCCCTACTGTTCCCCAGTAAGAGGCAGTGTAATTAATTTCAAAGACCTTCCACTGAAAGAAACCTTTGCCTTCTTCTGAGCAAGGAGAGCTGTTCAATTATACTGGAAAGCTGCATGTGGGCCCAGGCAGAGAGACACCCCCTCCCACCTCCCTCCCAGCACTTTCTGAAGGACTGCTATATTGTCGTCTGACAGAGTCACTCATTTCCAGATAATTGGCTTTTTAAAGGGCATCTATAGGACCCAAATAACTCCTGGCATACTGTTTATACCACTGGCCTGACAGGTTAGCAAAGGTTAGACTTAATTGCCTCATTTATGGCTAATGCATTCCAGTTTTGCTGTTGCTTTTTCTCTGAGGATAATTGCTCATTTGCTGTATTTTTTGTTTCTGAAATCTTGATGAATAAAAACAAAGGTCCTGCTTTGTGAATTCAGATGTTGCTTTTATTGGGAGAGACAGAGGTCACGTAAAATCCTTACGTTGAGGAAGTGACCACATCCGTGGGTGAGAGCCTGGGTGAGCCTTGCTCAGTGCTTTGACAGCTCCGATTTCCCACTGCGCTCCATCGTCAAACCTCTTTGTTTGGTGCAGCTTATTGCAACAGAAAACAATTTCTAGGTAAATTGTGTCCAGCACTGCTCTTCTCACTCCTGTCCACAGAGCACATGCCCTGTAGGTACAGGGGTGGTGGAAGGGATGCTCTGCAAGCACAGCTCTCCTCGTGTGTGCCTGAACATCCCTACGTGGATGAAGGCTGGTGCTGGTACAGGAGGAGACACAGAGCACCTTCTGGGTAGTCTGGGGTGTAAACACAGCACTGCTCTTGTGTGCTCTGCAGAATTAATCCTGATGTTTCTACAAGCACATTTGCTATGTATTTATCCTGTGTGTCTCCAGAAATTTTACTGGTGAGGATGAAGCAAATTTCTGGCAGCATATACTTCATTTTCCTGGCAGTAGTCATTGTCCTTTCCAGCACACTGTCCTTTCCAGATGTTTCCCTTTTGTTATGAGTAAAACAAGAGCTGCAGACTTCAGTGCTTCTGTTACAGTTTTGTAAAGCCAATACTCTACGCACAATTATGGGTCTTGTTTATTTTATGGTCAGAGTAGTTCTGGCAGCAGGTTTTGAGTGAGCAGGTCTTAGAAAACAATGTCAAGGCTGTCAGGAGGAGACCACTCCAGCTTTCAGTAACCTTCTTGGGTTATTGAGGCCCAAAAAATGACTGCCAGGAGAAAAGCCTTCTGTCTCTGGCATCCCAGGGTAGGCACCCTGAAGCTATCAGGATGGGAATGGGGTATAGGTGTAGGTTAGGTATCCATTCATCACGGGCTTCACATGCTCAGAGATTTGCCTGCAACTTCACACCAATGACAGAGACATTAAGGTGTAATGTTTGACATCCTTCAAATCTTGGTTTGTAAGGCTTCCCTGGATTAATTCCCATTTGATTAAATGACATCCTTTACATAAAGTGCTGATCTTGATTGACAGCCTTCCTCATAGAAATGCCTCCAATGTTCTTGCACACATGGTGAGCGAAAATCATAAATTTGCTGTAAATACTTTAAAAGGTGAGAAAGCTGAATGTCAGCTGGTGCCCAGCCTTGCCAAATCAGTGCATAAGGAGGAGAGCAGTGGGTCTAAACATTAGCAGTTAATTTGTAGTAGTGAGGAGACTGGTTCAGGGGATAACCATCAGAGTACATTTTTGGAAGTGTGTTTGTTGCACAAGATTGAAAGAGAAAGTAATTAAGGAGATAAATTACTGTTGGATGTGATGGATCTAGTATTGTTCAAGGCAGGGTTAAATGTCTTTATAAAATATGTATTGTATTTCTGACAGAAATGATTAGTTTAGTGCTGGAACTTCTGGTGTGAACACCAAGTGTACTTCTGCTCTTGGGGATAAATTCCTGAGGATTCTGATAAATCCTCAGAAGCTGAGTTGTGGTCACTGGCAGTATATATAGAAAGGAAGGAGAGATAAATACACAAAGACTGATCACAAATGCAAGTGAACATTGGATTTCATTTGCAGAAATTTTTAAGAATGTTTTTTACTCCACTGGGCCAACTCTGTGCTCTGTTTCTTTCAAATTGGCTATATTTGCTGTGAAAGTGAAGGTGGTTATACCCCTCTTTAAACATGTAGTTGCCAGTCTCAGCATGAAGGTGGTCTTGTTCATAATATTGGAATAGGAATTTTGTGCTTCTGGGAAAGAAATGTGAAGCTGACTACAAATGGTTGTTTAAAAAGGAGCTCCTTTTTTAGACACTTAAGAGGTGGTTTAAAGCAGTAAAACAGATTGCGTGCTTTTATTCTTGTTTTATGGAACTAGCAAAGAACTTTTTAGTGTAGTTTGTCCTGGAGATTATGATCTAATGTGAGATAACAACCAAACTATTAAAATGGCTCTTGGTGCTGCTCTGAATGAGGGAAAGTTCTACTGCTGATCTCAGAATGGCTGGTTAAAGGGGATGTGTGTCCTGGAAGGCAGGAGTTAGGTGAATCCCTGCTTCCCCCAGGGTGTGCCTCAGTGGGTAACCTTCGTTCCTTTGCTCCCACCGTGATGCTCAGCCCTGGGCTCATGCAACAGGAGGGGCTGCCTGTTTCAGACAGCTGAAATAAACCTGCAGGTCAAAGATGTGCTCTGCCAAGGACACCGTCCCAGCGAGTCTGAACACGCATCAGTAAAGGCCACCAAAGGAAAACGAATCCAATAAGCCCATGTGGCTAGCGGGACCTCGGTAATTGCACACCTGCACGCAGTGATTGCAGGGCTAATTACTGCAGTCAGAGCAGCCACTCAAACGCAGTTGTTTTCAATCAGTGCCTCAGCCTTAGCAGATGTTTAGAAGAAAACAGCTCAAAATCCCACCTTCACCCACCTCTGCCTTTGCTTTGATGAAGCTTTCAGCTCCTTCTCTCCAATGCCTAATCTCAGAGATGTTGTTTGACTTTGGATGCCAAAACCTACATACTGAGGATGAAATTAAAGCCATGGAGACCCTAAAAGTGTATAAAATGTTTATATTGTTCTTGCTGAGCCCAAAACTTCGAAGCTTATACTGCTAAAGATTTAAGAATGGAGAAGAAATAAGTACACGTGCTATAACTTCTAGCCAGGTAGTAAAGGAAAAATATTTAGAAGCAAGTGTTACATTTCTGTGTTATTATTCTTGAAATCATGTCTCTGGATTCAGTGCTCGTACAAGTGAGTGATCAAGCATTGTCCATCTTTGGTTCCCATCAGGCTGTATAACATTGGAAAAAAGATGTTTTCTATGTTTCTGGGAGCTGATCAGTATAGGGTTTCTCTGGAGAGGACTGGAATGATTTCATTCTGTACACTTCCATTTAGACAACCTGCCACATGGGTGCTCTCCAGAGCATTACCAGTACTGATTATCCAGTTTTCCTTGATCTTTAAGTAATTAGAGACTTTCTCAGTTTTGAATGACAAACAGCAGCACTATTTGAATTTGCTGTAGGAGGACCACTGCTAAACAAAATCATGCTGAGAATAAAGCAGATAAATCTGGGGACAATACTTTAGGGGAAGAAATAAAAAGTAGGGCAAAGCAAAGAATAGAGCCTTTGGGAAACTCGTGCAGTCATACTTCACTGGGATTTTCTTGAGAGAAATTTTCTACAGCCAGAAAATGGAGAAAGCCTTTTATTTGTTTGTTTGAATATTACCAAATCTAAACTCTAGTTTGCCTATGAAAACCAAAACAAGTTATTTTTCCCTGAGCATTTTCGTATTTCTGAGAAATGACCAGTCTTCAGAAGTGCAGAATTTTGTGGTCAGACTTTAGCTCTAGTCCTACAAAGGGGCTCAAAATGATCAGAATAATAATTGATTTCTAGCTGCAATATTTTAATGTTTTAATCACAGACCAATAATGATTTCTCTTTATTTCATTCCACAAAGCTGCCTGAAATGCCTTCAAATGTTGCCTGATACTGAAAACCAGAGTGAAATTAAGCTCCTGATGTGGTATTTTTATATGATTAAGAAAACTCTGTCATAAACATTTCTAATTCTCTAAGATACAGAGCAGTGCTTACAACAGTCTATTCCATCTCAATCTTGTTCTTCAGATTTACAGATTTTTCTTTGCTATGGTGTAGAATATATGATCACATCAAGATGAGGGGCCTTCCTATCTAGTAGATGCTATATATAGCAGTAGCATTTGCCAAGTGTCACCTAAGGAAGCACTGATGCCTTCAAAAGACTCACGGAAACTCAGTGTTCCTTGTGACAGTACAAGGGGATTTATTCCAGGTATGGATGAGAAATGTAATTTGCAGAATAAGGCATCTGGTTTTAGTTAGGGAATACACATTTATGGTGTCTCCACCTTGTACACTTCAGGACCATTTAAATATAGGAAAATAAATTCTTTGCATATTCTCTACTGAAGTGCCAATAAATTTGCATTTTTTTTGAAAAGACATTTCCTCTCCTTTCTGACACTGCAGATTCACCAGCTTATTTTCAGCTTCTGCTGTCTGCAAGTCTGGATTTCTCACAGATATACAGCAGGTTTTTGAAACCAGCAAGGACATTATCTCCAAATAACTCCATTCTTCATTCTAACTCATTTCTTTTTTAGAATTCTTTATCTAGTAAAACTGCATATTTTGCCCAGGTGTCCAGTGCCTCACAAGAGGCACATATGAGAAATGAGTGCTCTATCTGGTATGTACCAAAATGCCCAAAGCAGGTGCTGACAATCAGCTGGTGCAGAAACTGGGAGTGTGGTGCTGCCTCCTTCTGCCTCCTGTTCCATTGGGTCACCATGGCAGGGGTGTCCCCTGTGAGAATAGACCAAGGTCTGCCCACTCACCACATGACTGCCTCCAGTGGACCCGCTGCAGGAAACAGCTGAGCCCGTCAACCTAACTGGCCTCTGGGAAAATGTGCTCAAAAAAGGGCAGAAAATACTGGACAGGCAGAGGAGGAGGGAATAAAAGGTGAGAAACAACTGGGTTCAAAAACAAGGCTGGAGGAGAAGGTGCCAGAACAGATACCACAGCCCAGTGAGAGACCATCCCAGAGCAGACTTCCTTGACAAGGATTGTAGCCAGTGGAAAGCCATGCCAGAGCAGAGGGAAGATGTCAGAAGGAGGAGCAGCAGACAGGAACTGCTGTGTACTGATCATAATAGTCCATCCTCATCTATATCCAAACCTCCTGGTGGTGAAGAGGAGGCAGGAGAGAAGGAAGGAAGTTGGTTGTAGGAATGGTATTGTTTCAGTATTTATCTTTTTGTTTCCTGCCACCCTCATCAGTAGGCAACAAATTAAGTTAATTTTCACCAAGCTGAGTTTGGAACAGGAAGCAATCTCCCTGTTTTTCTCTTACCCCACTAGCTTTTTATTTCTGTTCTTGCTGTTTACTTCCCTGTTAAATAAATTTGGTGGTGAGGACAGGGACAAGCTGGGAGGTGTGAACATCTCAGTGAGAGAATGAGAAACTGAGTGGGGGTTTGGCTGATGGCTAAAGCTGGCCCATCATACTTGTTCATGTAGAACTGATCTCCCCTTCAGTTCTGGGAGGACTGGAGTTTCAATGCAGCTCATGGTCCAATGGATATTACCTAAGGAAGCCTACGAGCTTACCGCTATTCTACTCTGTGGTAATATTACAGCTGTTTTCAGCATAAGTTCCTGCCATAGTGATGCAAAGGCTGATTTTGCAGTCATATTTCTAGGAAAAAGGTTGGGGGTTTTTTGTGTCTTCTGAGGTATTAGGACCCACAGATCCCTTAATGGCAATGAAAATGCTGATTCAGGTGATTCAGATGATACAGTGCCTTGATGGAGGCATATTTATGAGGATGTGGACTGGGCCTGTATCCTGCTCCTGCAGTCCAGGTTTTACAAAGAAGATGAAGGCACAATGTTGCCCCAGGTGATGAGGTGGTTGTGATGTTTGATTGGTGCAATTTAGGGGTGGGCCAAGGGAAGAGGAGGACTCTTCAAGTGGATTTCCAGTGTATATCCAGCTGATTCTTTGGAAAGATGTAAGATTTCTTAATTTATGGCCTATTCAGAAGCCCATGTATGTGTATAGACAGACACTCTGTTTATGCACATGGGGTACATAATTAACAGAAAGGGCCAACAGCCACTGTATAACACAATAGAACATAAACCCTGTAAATCTACACAGCCCTTGGAAAGCGAGGAGGCATTTCAACATGGTCTTTGAAGCAGGAATTGTTTGTGTGTCACTGGTGCTTCGTAGCAGCCCAGACTATATAGTCATAATCTTCCTGACTGGACCAAAAAAATCCACGAGTGACTTTGGTAAACATTAAAGCTGCTTCTAGAGCAGTATCTTTGTATTGCCATCCTCACAAATTAATCTGTAGCACAATATGGCCATTGCTAAGAAAAAGAAAGATCATTTTATGGAGTCAAGATTAAATTTAGGCTATTCATTATTAGTGAAAAATATAAGATTTGATACACTGGGGAGATTGTAGTCTGCTTGCAATTAGATGAATTTTAGATCTAGAGTCTATAAATTATACAGATATGACATTATTTAACATCCATTATTCTAGTTATCTCTTTTTCATGGCTTTGCCTGTTTCAGTTGCCAAATTTGAACAGTGACATGCAGAAATATTTTTCTCCAAAGGCACAACCAATCTTGTTCAATTGTTCAGACTTTTGTCCCCCAAATGGCACTAACAGTCTTTCCTCAGGATTTATCACTGCAGAACACCAAATAAAGTGAGTTAATAAACTATCAGGTATTACATAATTCATATTCTCCTATATTATATTGCTTGTTTAATACTAATCTGTTCTTATTCTTGTATTTTCTAATTCATATGTTCCTACCTGCAGTCATGCCTCAGAAAAATACAAAAAGATTTAGTCATTTAGGGTTTAGCAAAATTAGATGCCTACATCCTAAAGGGTAATTTCCAGACATTTCCAAAGCTCCTTCGAGACCCAAATGATGAAAATGTTTGTGGGCTATAGAATTTCCATCATATCTGTTAGTCTCTATGTCTGCAAGACAGCAGCTGGTACCAAAAAGTTCTTCTGGAAACAGTAGTCATTGACACTCTTTCCCAACCATTTGGGTAAAAGAGGGTCAGTGGCATTCTGTCCTCATGTATGTGAAGTTGTTTGGTGGTTATGAAATCCATCTATGGGAAATGAGAGACCTGGCATGAGCCAGCCAGTAATTTCCTTCTCAGTATCTTGCTCTAATGATGCAGCAGTGGGAATGGCTCTTCCCATCTCTGCAAAAATGCTGCTGGTTTCTTTTATTCACGAGAACAAGCACAGCTCTGGTCTAACAGTGTGGCTTTCTGTCTCTAAACATCTGCAAACCTCCAGCAGCTTTAGGAGCGTAGATGTGTGGGTTTGAATCCACTCTGGTGCCAGGTGTGCAGAAATCCTGCCTGCAGATGCTCAGGCAGAGATATTACTATACAAAGAGTGGAGGCTAGTGCTGCTCCCAGGCAATGTCTGAAATAGCCCCTGCTCTGCTTCAGAAATAATCTGTTGTACTCTAGAGCACCTCTAAATTCCAAACTGATACAGATATTTAAGCCACAAAAAGACTGGGCCGGAAGACAGAGTTTCCTTGCTGTTTAGCTTACATGTGACACACAAACGCTCTGACATCTGTTCAGAAGGTGATTCTGTTCTGTTTTTCTGTAATTCAGAACTACAGATCCCTCTGCAGGTGCCTGAGAGGAAGTTGCACATCACAGAATCGCTGAGTGGTTGAGGTTGTAAGGGAGATGACATCTGGAGGTTGTCTGGTCCCACCTATGCAAATGCAGACAGGTGCCCAGACCGTGTTCAGATGGCTTTTGAATATCTCCAGGAAGGGGGATACCACAACCTTCCTCACTCATAACTCCTGAAAGGAGCCTTTTCTTCCCATGAACAGTATTAGAGTAGACTACTGCAAAAATGGCAATATCTGCAAAGAGCTGATCATCTGTGAGAAAGAATGCTTTTCCCACCAAGGCTGAGATGTGACAAAGCACCCACAGGGTAAATCTGGTGAATGAGCAATGGATGAGAGAGGTACTTGTCTGCCTGCATTAAGGTTCCCATTCCAGAAAGGTGTTTGACACACCTGATTCCCTTTGACATACAACTTGCATGAATATAAATTTGCATCATCACCTTTGAGAACTAGGTTCCAGATTGGCTGCATTGGTTTTCTGTCAAACTGTACGTTTGAGTAAAATCTGGTAAAAAATAAATTGGGCACAAAAGAGTTTTTCCTGCTAAAGTGTGGTAATGATTAACAGCTACAGACTGTTTTACTCCTTTTTAGAAATTGTTTCTGCTCTCTTTGCCTTGATTCACTCTGAAGGACCTACTTGCATTTTAAACCATGAAAGGCCAGAGAGCAGATGCTGTGAGCTCTGAAGGTTGTTGTTATTGTGTATGAATGTACTTTGAAAAACTTTTGGTTGCTATTAGCCTCAAACCACTGGGTTTTGTTTGGGTGGTTTTTTTTTTTGTTTTGTTTTGTTTTTTTTCCCATGACATTTTTTTATAAATCTATTTGTACATTTTTTTTTCTTGTATTTTAGGTTTGCATGGCAGCTGGTTTGATGTATGTTTAATAGTTTTTCTCCCTCTCAGCAAGGGCCTAGTGACAGCTTCTGTCTAGGATTTAGTTGGTTGGAAATGCTATTACCATATAAAATACTGACAGATTTCAAAAGTCCCCTGTAGAGCTAAATCTGTATAGCTACTCTTGGTCCACTATACACTACTGTGAGTGTTGTGGACAAACAGGTATGGATTACAAGCTGTGGCAATAAATGGCTATAAATCATATAATCAAGAAAATGGATCCCTTCGGATACAGACTCTGATATCCAGATGTGTTCATGGTTTATTGCTTTCCCAGACTCTGGGAGAAAAAGGTGCTCAAAAAGGATCAAGGTTTCTTATTTTTTACCACAAGTGTGCTGTATGTTAGCTTTAAAAATATTTCCCTCTTCCACTGTTAAAACAAGTTATATTTCTTGTCTACTTTAGCAAAAATGAATTAAGTTGTTTGGCTTAAGTGATGGTGGCACTTAATACTCTTCAGTAAATGAGAATAAATCTGATGCTGATAGCTGACTGCTTGATGACTCAAGAGAAATCTTGTTTATTGGACTGTAACACAAAACTTTGAAGAAACAAAAAATATAGAGTTGTGGCTTATCTTAACCCACTCTCAGTGATTCATCAGGAGAGTTGGGATTTAGTGACTTTCATGTCAGAAATCAAATAAGAGGCAAACCCTCCCTTACTGAGTGGCTGGCAACTTCATGCCCTATTTTACAAAACTGTATTAAAGTCACGTTTATCTCCTCTACAGCATGTTAAGCCTGAATCATTAATTTTTACAACTCACTCATCAACTCTTGCTTTGTTTTATTTTCAAATGGAAAAAATAGCTCAAGCTTTGATAATTGTTCTCTGATTATTTTTATTTTCTGAAATTGGAAAGTGTATTTTTTCCCCCTGGCTTTTTATTTGAATTATCTGCTACATATAGCCTTCTGACCTCACCATGTGGAGATCTTAAAGCCCTGAAATGTGATAAAAATATAATCTTAAACTTCATTTGCATATTCTCTCTCTATTGCTTTCACATAAGTATCAAAACAATACTTATTCCCACCAGGCCTCCAAAACTATACTTACATGGGACATACTTGCAAAGTGCCTATATTCCTATAGTGTCTGTTTCTTAGAGCTTTTCTTCCTTGTAGAGAACTCCCTTCCATTTAACACACCTCCAGAGTTGTTCCCTAAGCACTGAGGAAGAGCTTAGAGGGAAACAGTTTTGTGGATAATCTGTGGTGTAGATGTCCCACCGTGACTGTCCTTCAATTTGTATTTGTTGTAGAGTGGCTGTTGTGAGATGGTCAGCCTGCACAGAGCCAGATGGTTGAAGTATTTGTAATTCAAGCTACAGTTTTTCTTCCAAATTCTGCTATTTGTCTTCTGTCTGTACATTTAGGTTTTTAAAAAAATTGTCAGTTGACCAGAAGGGACCCCTAGTATTCAGGCAAAATCACAAGACATCTCAGGCTGGAAGACAGTAATTTTTATTTAATTAGCTGAGGACCAATTGATAGTTTTATGATGATAAATGCAACTCAGATAAGAACTTTTTGTGTCCTGATGTTAATCTCGCATACTTGTATTTGGTAATTTGTGCTAAATGCCCCATTTAAACCAGGTAAACCAGAGAAGATAGACTGCCAAAGTGTAAGGAAAAATTATTCATTACATCGCATGTGGTTCCAAGAAAAATGTCCTCAGGAGAAGCTGCACCAAAAGGAAAGAAGGATTTGTGTTCTGGTGTAGTCTGAGAAGTTTTACGAAAGTGATTTATTTAAAATACTAATCTATAGGGATCTAGGTAATATTGATTACCATCACCATGGATGGGGTATAGAGCAGCAGAGATTGAATAGGAATTTGTGAGGAGATAAGCAGGTGGAAGAGGGGGCTCTGTCCCCCACTTCCCTGGATAGGAGATCCTGGCTGTTCCAGAAACACATGCTATAAGACACAGGTTGTAACAAACTGATATCCCTGGGAGCTGGGGCCTCGTGAGCAATGTAAGGATTGATTTCAGGGTGCAGTTTGCTGACAAGTCACGTTCATCTGATTCTGTGCCATCTCTGAACCAGCCACTGCTGCCCTTTGTCTTCCTACCTTAGTGTGCTGCTTTCCCTCTACCAGCACTGGCTTACAGGCAGCTGTGCAGGAACCTGAATCTGTTTTCAGTCAGCAACCTTACTTTTCAGGGTTAATTTTCAATTGTGCATCAGCTTGTGAGTCTGGGCAGCCAGATGTTTGTGTGAGCCCAGCCTCTGGCACTGGGCATGGACAAGTGGCTGGGGACAGCTCTACCCCTCCTGATGAGAATGTTGGTTTAGATCATAACTGAGCTGTGAAAGTGCACCAGGAGTGGATAGGCAGATATATCCATTGTAGGCAGATGTACTGGACTGAGGAGCTGGACAGGTGATGGACATGTTGGTTTGGATCTGCTTTGTTAACTTCAGCAGCCCTGCTCATCGTGAGAACACTTGTATTGTGTGGGAGAAAGAGAGAGAACAGATAGAACCACTCAAAATAGCCCTTACTTATTAAGGCTAAAAGCAGTATTTACACCCCTCTGAACACTTCTCCTATACTGCTGGAAAGCTTTTTTCTCTCAATGAACTTTGCTATGTAGTGCTTTTTAACTATTTTTACTGTTGTCAGGGGAGAAAACCAAGACTTGGGCCACTCCAATAACAAGTTTTAATTATAATTTATGAGTGAATTTAAGCAAGTCATGATTAAGCTTTGATTAATTTCCTTGTCTGATATTTTTAATAAGCTGTTGTACTTAGAACTTTAATTTTTTTCTTAACTTGTTAACTTAAAGAGAAAAAATTGCATTGGTAAGTATTGGAATGTCTCCACTGTTGTTTGCCATGCTTCTCTACCAAAGCTCACTAAAAGTGATGTTAAAACTGGGGCTTTTTTTTTTTTTTGCTTCTCTGTCTTGAAATCCAAATGCTAATTGCTGGGAAATGTATCATCATCAGACCTTTGAAATAGAAGCATTTTCTTAACATCTTTTTCCTGTCTCTTCCTGTGTGCACACATGGCCAAATGGGGTAGTTTGCATGGCTGTGCATTCTTCACTAAAAAACAAGTGAGGATGGATTTGAAGTGTTTTTCAAAGTCTATATTCACAAATGGGCTGCATACATGATTAACCTTGCTTTAGTGACAGCTGCTAAGAACTAGAAACAGCCATGAGTGTGTTAGGGGAGTAGGGATGTTTGACTCCGGTGTACTGAGTTGTTTATGCTGAATACCCTGGGAAATGGGGAAGGGAAATGTGTGTCTCTGCCTTTGCTGGGACTTTACCCTAAGATAAAGAGCAAACCCACATTTAAATTTGATTTTCCCACATGTTTTTATGTTCCCTTCGTTTCAACACGTGGCTGTGTCTGGAGCAGGCCCAGGACTGCAGTTTGAGGTTCTGCAGAGGAGATGGTTTGTGAAAGGGCTGATGGGCCACAGCAGTGTCTGTCTTGTTTAATAGGGGATGGCCAGAAGGCTTTCCTGTGCTAGTGTACACACCCAAACAGATCGATATGAAGCTAGGTGACCAGTCACCAGGGCTAAAATACTTGCACTTGGGTCATTCTTAAATACTTGACTTTCAGGCATAAATCCAGAAGTTTCTTCTAGCAAAAAGATTTTTCTCCCATTAAGTGTTATGTCTTAATTTCTTCTACCTACTAAAAAAAAAAAAAAAAAAAAAAGAAAAAAAAAAAAAGAAAAAAAAATGAAATGAAGATTTGTTTCAAATGAAACAATTCATGAATTTGAAGAAGTTGGAAACTGAACATCTTAGTTTGCTGTTTTTATAAGTGTTTAGGATCCTTCAAATGAGCTTAGTATTTTGAATTTAAAAACTAACTGAAATTGAAGAGTAAAAGAAAAAATGTTCAGGTTTGAAATGCTGTGTATGCCATGATTTGAACAATGCAGTGGTAATGCTTGTCATTATAACTTTTTATACTACGAAAACAAGCAATCTTGAATTGGTCCTTGAAGACTGCAAATGAACCAAAAGAGCATCCTTCCTTACACAGCATCTGGCCAACAGTGAAAATCACTCCTAAAGAAGGCTTTATTTGCAAAGGCTTATCTATGCCAAAACACAGAAAAACAAAAAGAGGAAAAATCCTTTGCCTGCTAAGCAGTAGATCATATTTTTGTTTGAGGATGTGCCCAAACTTCAGGCTGTTTGAAGCAGGGAAGTTGCACTGGGGGAGGTGTCCTGACATACTTGCCCAGTGCTTGTTCTGTGTCAGAGGCATCAGCTGCTCGTTGCTGTGGGAGTCTGGATGTGAAGGAGACAGCTCCTCCGTCACATTCAGAGGGACTGTTCTTATTAAACATGGCTGTTCCAGCAAGAGGTTACAAACCTAGCTAATGCTGTTCATATGCTGCAGGCTTTAAGAACCAGCAACTCCCAGAATGTGTCCTCCCTCAGAAGCTGTTTGACAGAAGAAGCAAGCAATTGTTCTGTGGGTGTTTGTAATGCTGCTGTGACTGGTAGAATTTGTTGCTGGCTGTCCTTGTCCTGCAAAATTTTTTGCAGTTGAAGTTTTGTCAGAAAAATTTCTATCAGCTGAGGACCAGACAGTTTCTAGGATGTGCAGTTACTGCCCTGCAGCATTGCTAGTTTTGGTTTCCTTTCCTAAGGTAAATGAGATGCAAATGTGGAAGTAGTTTGTGGGTAGGAGATAAAGCATTGGAAAAACAAGAAGTTGAAGGAAGTCTTTCCGCTGAAGAGACAAGGCTGTAATGAGGGCAGGATGGGACTGAGACTTGCTGGCTTTTTAGATCAACAGGAGAGTTTGTTCCAGAACACAGACTAACAACAACAAAGCTGTCAAATTTGAAGCTGTGTTTGCTTTATAAAGTGGCAGAAAACAGCTGAGTGGCAAGAGAACTGCTTTCATAGAGGAAGGTTCATTTTAGAAAGGAAATAAAAGATTAAGTAAGCCACTGCTGATTCTCATTGCTTTGGATGATTCAAAACCCAAGATCTCCGCAGTTTATATGTGTTAATCTTGCCCTCCCCTTTCCTTCATGCCTCTTGAGATCAGTATTGAACGTACTAGGCAAAGATTTTCTTTAGATTCCTCCTGAGACTGAAATGTGTTGACAAGCTGTATGTGTCAAGGATGCTTACATATGCTGCTGCCTAATAACACCACCAGCTCAGAAACACCACAAAGCTCCTTCATTAGGCTTGCAGCTCACACAGAAGACTTGAATGACACTGCTCACTGGAAAATTGTTGGCATCTCTTCTCAAGAGTGACTAGCTTCCTGTGCTACAGGCAAACTTGAACCACAGCACGTGTTTCCAAAACAATTTATAGACAGATTTGGGTGTTTATTCTTGTATTTAAGAGATTGAACATGTTTTCCTTTTCTTTTACATATTTCCTTTTCTCTTTATGTTTTGTTTTTTAAAGATAGAATTGTATTTTCATAAAAGGCACACTTGCTCCACTAAACTTGTTCTATTTTTGTTTTTTTTTTCCAGTTTAGAACTATTGTGCAGCAAGGGAACCAAAAATCTGGCTAGAATCACTATCACCAAAGCAGCCTGGAAGTGAAGAAGGTTATAGACTCCAATACATAAACCCACTGCTTTTACTGTTTCAGTCTGCACACTGGCTTGTGCTTGCCAATTACATGAGTGGAAGTAAGGGAAAGAAACTTTCCCTTGACATTTTTGGAAGTCAAGACTGATTGCTGCAATTTGTAATTAAATGCATTATCCCTTAATTGCAAACAGCATGGAAAATGCTTGAATTAATGGGGGAAGGGATTCTCTAAATGTCTTTTGACCCCAGACCTTTAAGTTACACTGTGGGCACAAGCGCTCTCCACGGTGCAAAGTTTGCAGGGCTGGAGCCTTCCTTTTACACCCCCTGCAGCAATTTTTTTTCTTTAGTTCTGTGAGGTATGTGAAACCCAATCCTATGGCTGAACAGACCCAGCATTTTTGTGGGTTCCTGCCCCTGGTAATGGCTGTTGGAAGCAGTGATGGAATATCCCTGCTTCAAAGTGCTTGGGGTATAGGTGGTGCTGGCAGGCCAGCACTCCCTTGGCCTTTCTAGGGTATTAGGCCAGGTGTTGGTTTTGGGACACTGCCCAAACCGTTTTGACAAAATCACAGGATTGTTTAGGTTGGAAAAGACCTCTGAGATAATCGCATCCAATCTTTGATGGGTCTTTGCCAACTGGACCACGGCATGAAGTGCCACATACAGTCATTTCTTGAATACTTTAAGAAGAGGATGAAGTACTTCAAATTACCCCAATACTCTTGTGGTTTTTTTTGTTTTGTTTTGAATTATTCAGTTACTTTTGTTTCTCAGTGGAGAAAGCTAAAAGATTGCTCTGAGGTGCGTTGGCACCCAGGTATTGCTTCCTTGATTCCATATGCTGTTTCATAAAAACCCTAGTATGGCTGTGGCTTGAGATTAAGAAAGTCTTGATGCATGTATCTCATCATCAAAATGGGATTGATGTAAAGAAAAGCAATCTTTAAATGAAGAAAAAAAATATTTTGTCAAATGAATAATCGAATTATAGCAGCATTATGTAACATCAAGATACACATTTGACCTCGAGGAAAACAAACATTAAATGATGTCTGACTGCAGCTGTGTTTTGATGTCCCTTTTTCATTTACTTCACTCTGCTTTTCAATAATTTAAAAGACAAAACCTGAAAGACTTTGAATAAATGCACTCAGCATGGTAAATCTGCCCTGTTTGCTCCCCAGGCATCTTGGCATCACTAGTAAACTGAGTTTTATGGTGGCAGTAGAAGGATTTTGAAGCAGAGTGGAGAGAAGGAAGAAGGGCTCAGCCTCACTGCCTGCTTTGCCTGCCCCTGCACAGGTACTGAAGCTCATCCATGGGCTGGCAGGAATTGGCTCAGCCTTCCCAGGCTGCAGGGAAACCTTGTCTTCTCTAGCATCCTGCCAAGTCTGATTTTGTCTTTTTAACAGCACCAATAGAAAGTGGTAATGAAAATTTCAGGCAAGATTAAATCCTCATGATGAACAAGGGAAAAAAAACATGAGCAAACTCACTGCAAAAAGTCTTTTCCAAATGTATATTTTGACATCAGAATTCTGTCTGTTTTACCTGAAATTATATTAACCATTATTATTCCAAAATAGCTTTTATCCCCCCTAAGGTTATCAAATAATGAGGGTTTGGGTGTGCTAGTTTGTGTTGAGAAGATGATTAATTAGAATGATCTAACTCATTTCTGCGAGGTTTTTGACAGGATTAAATATTTTAAAACCTGTTTGGTACCCTAGTTGCCTCGTTGCATTATGCTAAATTTCATTTCATTGGCATCTGATTATTGGTAAGACAGAGGGAGGAACTAGCATATCAACAGTACTGCAAAATTTCTTTAATTTTTTGGGTTTGAAAAAGAAATGATCAGTTAAATTACTTCCCTAGAAACAGTAAATATAGCTCTCAAATTGCACTCCCTATATCCTAAATTGTGTTCAAAGCCTGGTTTTATAAAACAGAGGGGAAAAAACTGGTTATTTTATGAATGCAGCATTAACAAAAAGGATGGGAAACATGTTAGGCAGATGAGGAGTAGCTGTTGCACTTCCTTTCCTATAAAGGAAAGGAAGCTATTTATCTCTATTTATTTTATCATATAATCAGCCTTTATACTTTTTTAGTGAACTGTAACAAGTTTGAGACTTCAGTAGGAGTTTAATACATTTATAACAGTCAATGCCTTTCCCCCCATTTGCTTGTTTGAAAATGGCTTCTTTGTAGAACATCTTACTTGCCTGAATTTCTTTAAATAAATGTAATATAGGCAATTCAAAGACATAGCTGATAATGGATGTTAGATAATACCTTGGATACTGCAGCATAAATTGTGAGATGACTATATTCTGTCATGATGAATATTAGATAATGATACCTTGTCCCTATAAGAATAACTTATTTTATTATTCAGAATGATCTTATGAGCTCTTTGGATTCATGGGGAATAACTTAGTAGAAACCATAAACTATTCAGATTTTGCTGAATATTCTAATCACGCTTGCATCATTCTTAATTATGAAGTTGAGGGGCTGCCAAGAAAGAGACAGAGGTAGTAACTAACAGCTTCTCATTAACTCTGTACTGTTGGAGGGCTGGCACTGTGAGTGCCCTTGTGTTGTAAGCTGGCTTGGATGTTTTATGTTCCCGGTGTTCTTCTTAGAAGAGCTCTTCCAGATCTCCCACATTCTCTGCCTAGCTGTAGGCTTATCACTTAAGAAGGTTTTCCTCATAGGTTTGCTTCTTAGGGTCAGTCAACAGAGTTGCTGGCCTCAGTGAGGCAGAAGGGCTTGGGTCTCCCCACTGGATGGGTTAAAAATGCTCTGTCAGAACCAACTCTGGCTGAAAGCTGTGGTATTTCCTGGTGGCTATGGCTCTCTGCTGTCTCCTCTGGAGGGGGAGTAACCAACATTACTTTATTTCCCATGGAGTACCTTGGCCCTGGGGCTCTCATGTGTGTCTGGAGTGATAATTTGACAAGAGGATGCTGTTGGGAGAGTTGGAGCCCTGGGCACCCAAACTCAGGGTCTTGAGAAATGTTTATAGATCTGTGAGACAGGTCCTTTAAATCTGAAATGTTCTAACTCTAGGTTGGAAGATTCTTCATAGGAGAAAAGGAGCCTACAATTTAGATGGCTGGTTATGACCCAGATTACAGAATGACTATACAGATAACCACCAATGCTGCTGATCATTTTTGCAAGGGTCTCTGGAGAAACATATTCCTTCAAGGTGCTGCTTTTCTAAGCATGAGTTGTGTTGTCTGGGGAGACAGTGAAATACAAAAGGCATCCCTCCTATGTTTTGTCCTTGGTGGCTCAGAGGGTTAGCACAGAAGATGGTATGCTGGGAAGGACAAGGAAATATGTGCAAAAGGAGAGAGCAATACAGGTCTGCAAGTTTACAAGTTCCAGATTCTCACATCTTTGTGTCTTATAGTGGGATGTGCTCAGAGACAACATGATGTACCTTGTTGAAGGGGTGGGTTTGTTGCTTTGTCAAAACAAGAGCCTCCAGCAATGTTAATGCAGGTTACATAGAGACATTGTGAAATCTCCTACGCTCCGATAGAGCTGTTTGTACTACACGAGCCACAAAACAATCAGGAGGGCTCCAGCTGCTTTTACAGCAGAGCAGGGTAAGAGCTTTACTGACTAGTAAACAAATATATTATGAGAGGCAGTAACTGCAGAGTTCTCAGGGGTACAGAGTACACGATGACAGGAGTTTGTAGGTACATTCAGGGTGTAGAGTTTAGGGCTCTGGCTGCAGACAACAAATTCAATGATGCAAACCACAAGCAATGACCACAAATTCCATTCTGAATATATATTCCACATACTCATGGATATGGACAGATACATATTTATGTATCCCAAAGGAGTCCCACAAATCTCCTTTCACTGTGGATGTCAACATTTGCTATTAGCTTTCAGCCTCTTTGCTGAAATTTCAGGGAACTGGTCTTGGAAGTTTACATCAACTCCAGAGAATTTTTGTTCCTAAAGTCCATATAGTGAAAGAAAACTTCTCCAAAATATTTTAGAACCAGGGCTTAAACCAATTCCAGCTGTGCAGACCTGTCAGATTTTGTTCCAGGAATAGTTTCTGCTTAAAAGCCTATCTGGTCTGCATGGTCCTAAATTAGCTTGTTTGGTACATATGGGATTTGGAATATACAATAATGGCAAATTTTACAACACAGAATTTTTTAAAGGTGGGAGAAGCACAATAAAATTTCACCTCCTCAGTAAAGCCTGAGCTCATGCTAGTTCCCTTTTGGCAGGCTAAGCAACACATTCTCAAGGAAAAATGTCAAAACCAGTATTTTAAGCTTAGGCAAAAAATTAAAGCAAGAGTAAATGTTATGGAGTACAAGAGTAAATATTGTACTTTTTTATGGGCTCACAAAAACATGAAACTCCCCGTGTGGTGATAATTTTTTGGTGATAGCTCTAGAGGGAAATTTCTTGCTGGTCTTTTCTTTCTGGATTTTCAAACAAATATATGTCCATGCAATCCTATCTGGCTGAAGAGAACATTAGAAAAATACCTTGGAGAAATGGAAAAGAGATGGAGAAAATGAAAGAAATCTCAACGATATTTCCTTCATGTGCAGACCACTTAGACTTATATCCCATAAAGCACTTTAAAAAAACTTCAGGGAAGAGTGTATTTTTAAACACTAGAGTTTTTTAGGACTTGCTATGTGGTTATGTATATACAGCACTGTAGTTATGTGTATGTGCATGTACCTGTGTGAGGATGCAGGTGTGTCTCTGGCTTTGAAATATCTGCCTATGACAAAGCTGAACTTTTATCCCCAGAGCTTTCTAAAAAGCTGTTTCTAAGAATCCTTGATTAAACAGGAGAATCTGTAGGGCAAGATTATTTGCTAGGAGATTAATAAAGGTCTGCTGAGCTCTAGAAAATGTTGAATGCTTTTGAAAGAAAAGGCAGTGATGTATATATACACACATAGTGGACACAAGACTCATGGAAAAATTTGGGAAATTTATTTCTGTTGCAGTACCAGAGGAATAATATTTATGTTCTTCCATTTAATTCAGCTCTAGCTTTCCAGTGGCTCAGAGTCTGTGAAAAGATACAAGTGAGGCCATGGTCTGGGTCTGAAGAGCTGGCTGAAGAACCTCCCACACTGGGATGGGGACAGGCCATATCACACTGGTTTTTGCCAAGTCATGATCCCTGTAATTCTGGTTCAGCTGTCTTAGGTGATTTCCATGGTGAAATCCTGTTTCCATAGACCAGAGCATCTCAAACCCTGTGGTGGTCTCCCCCATCTGTGAGAGGCCACAGCAAAGAGATGGTTGATATCTGGAGATTGATGAGAAAGGACACTTTTAGCTCCCCAGTGCTAGTGGCCATCCACCACACAGCTACAGTAGCTTCAGAACACCTCACATTGTATTTTTATAGGAACAGACAAGTATAGTCAGTCAGAGTCACCAGATCATGGGCAAAGTGGAGAAATGCTAGCTGTCTGATGGAGCTCCAGGCCACTAAATGCCAAATAATACATGTGAGATAAAAAAAAAATTCTACAGTGCATCTAGACAATTATCGGCTCTAATTACTAGGAATTATACCAAACAGGCTTCTTAAAACACAAATTCTGTGCTTTCCTGTGGTCAGAAAGGCAAAAGCTGTTAGAAATTAAGAAGGAAGGTTAGAACTGAAGAGGAAACATATTTTTGCCACTGTATAAGCACATGTTGCCCTCATATCTTGAACATTACCTTATCTAAAAAGAGAGTTAGTTGAGCTAGGGGACAAAAAAAAGCACAAAAAAAAAACCCCACAAAAAAAAAAGCACAAAAAAAAAACCCACAAAAAAAAAGCACAAAAAAAAAAAAAAAAAGAAAGAAAGAAAGAAAGAGGAATGACCTAGCACATGGAATAGCTTCTCCTCGAGTGGAAATTAACTGGATTATGGATTAAGACTTCAGTTTATAAAGAGACTAAGGCAGAAATGAGAAAAGTCTATGGAATAACAAAGGGGTGGAGAGGCAAGAGATTGCTTGTTGCTTCCCAAAGAGCATGGAACATTGCAGTAAAGTCCTGTGGTTCTGACTGCGGAAAGTGGGAAACACACATTCAGGAAGAACCAGGACATACAGATTATTCTCACATTCTTTTGCTGTCTGTTGATTGTCAAAGAGAAGATACAGGGATATACAGGATTCTTGTCAGATGTAGTGTAGCTGTCTTTGTGCCAAACCTAGCCATGAATCCAACTAGCGCTGTGGTCAATGTGAAAATTAAGAGTTCAGAGACAGGGATATGTCAAAAAATTCAGAAATTATGGTTCCTATGGCAAAATGGATAGCCTCCTATCATCCATGATTCATTTTAGGTTATTTGGGGTTCAAATATACCCTGTAGTGTGAATTTGTTTATATCCATGGAATAAGTTTCACATCAGTTTTATCTGGGGGATAAGTGTCATACCAACTTTACAGTCAATTTTCTCAGGATAGCTGGGCACACCTGGGGGTTAAGGACTTTGTTTTAGCAGTGTGCTGATGACTCCACAGGGCTAGACCTTGAGTGTGATTCTTCTTCCCAAGACATCACTTATAGCAGGCCAGGCTTTGCTGCTGGTGTGTTTAGTGATTTGGTCAGGGGAGTATCTGCAGTAATAGCCTGTGTGATTAAGTCCAGGAGAGCTGGTTGATTTTTCAAAGATCACCTCCTAGTTTAAGAGTGGTCCATCCTGACAAGCAGGAAATAAGGAAAGGTGGTAGGAAATCTGCACAAGTGAACAAGCAGCTTGTAGAAAAGGTGTTGGGAGTCCTGCAGAGCGCCACAAAGATGCAGAAAGGATTGGAAAATTTGACATGAAAAGAAACTGGGAGGGCTGGGACTGTTCAGCCTGAAGAACAGAAGATTCGGAGCAGGGGAATCTCATCAATAAATACCTTAAGGGAGGGTGAAAAAAGATAAAGCCAGGCTCTTCTCATTCTTATTTTGTGACAGGACAAAAACAGTGGGCACAATTTGAAATACAGGAAATCCACTGAACTTCCACCTAAACATAAATAACCTTTTTTTTACTGTTAATGTAGACAGTGCTGGAACAAGTCTCCCAGAGAGGCAGATGAGATTGTCAGAGAGATTCAAAACCTGACCCACAGTTCTGTGTATCCTGCTGGAGCTGATGATGAGAAGGAGATTGGTTTAAATGATCAACTCTTTCTGCCTTAGGGATGTTGGTTAAAACATCAGTGTTGGAGCAGTTGCACCTGTGTGAGCAGCTGGCTGCAATGCAGTCATGTTGCAGCTCTCTGGCAGCAAATCTAATGGAAAGATTTGAGGGAAACATTTTTCCAAGGGCATTACATGCAGATATGTCTCCATACATGCAAAAATGTAGTGGATGAATATATTATGTATAATTTGTCTAAGTTCCTGGAGTTCTGTATCTTTACCTGCAGTAATTTCTCTATGCAATAGTGATGTGCTCGCACAGCTGTGCTGTCATCCACTTTCTTATGTCTTTATGTGTTGTACTGGAACATGTTAATGAAGCTGCCTGACATCCTGCTTCTACTATTCCCTGGAAGCCTATGCCTAATCATAACTCTGAACTTCTAGTCCTAATAAAATACATCATTTTCAGCTGTATTTTGATGTATTGTGATGTAAAACCTTTGTTAAAGAGAAGATGGAAGAGCAGTTTTACAGAAAATGACTCCATTTGGCCTCCTGAAAAGGTCTTGATTAAAACTGGCTAATGGCAGATAAATACAATTTTTGCCTTTGTGTGATAAACTTCTGTTTATTGAATCCATACATCAATGTGAATTTTGCACAGGCTTTTTGTCCAGAGATTTTGTAAGTCAATTTTCAGTGATAATGACAAATACAGGCCCAGGGAATGCTTCAGCTGTTGGGTAGAAAAGGAAGAATGATCCGACACCAGGTCAGCAGATTTTTCTGTGGGTGTTTGTAGCAAAAGAAGAAAGAGGCTTGCTGAGACTGCTAGTTTATCTTGGCATAAGATTAATGTTCCACAATTTTCTAATTCATATTTCTGTGGTTTAGAGATAAGAAAATTAATTTTTGAGAGTTCAGTGATGGAATGAAGATCAAATTTACCATACTCTATGAACCAAAGTTCAATTCAGCCTTGTCAAAATATTTCATCAGTATACAGTTAAGGAATGGAAAACTCAAAGGGTTCAGACCTTTACAATCAAATAAGGGCAAAAGTCTGACTTTGCCCTCACCCAGCACTTTCTTCTGAAACAAAAAGTTTCAGATAGGTGTTTTATGGGCACTGATGTATTAGTTGTTTTCTGTGCTTTTCCTTTAATCTGTGTTCTTTGGAAAAGTAGCTGAAAGCAGGCTGTGTATCAGAGGCATGGTACCCTCTTGTCACAGAGAATCAGATTCCTAGCCTGAAGTCCTGTCCCTCTTAAGGGATGTCCTTTCTCACAGGAATGCATGCAAACAGGTAGCACTCTTGGGACAGTAACTGCACCTGTTTATTCCTACAGAGAAGTGTTTCTCTTGAGAAGTTTCAGGAGAAAAAGGTGTAGAAGAAAAAAAGAATAGGGAAAACTTCCTTTCCCTCTGAAGCATTACAACTGTGCAATGGGTTGTCTACATAATATGTGTTTAAAAAATAAACAAATAAAAAATCCCAAACCCTAAACTTTTCCTTTGATTGCATGTGTATTTTGGTGATAAGGATGTTTTAGCACAACTGGGAAGAAATACTGCTAGAAGAAGCTGTGGGATTTTACTTGAATGGACACAGATCTCTCATATGTACATTCAGAAATGTAAATTCTACCTGTTTTCTTCTGAAATTAGATCTGGTCTATGGTCTTCAGGGACAACCTCTTGGGACTGCTTAGACTCTGTTGAAGTTTTACTGTGATTTTTATTGTACTAAAATGATGTGGCTGAAAGATCAGGGAAGAATAATCTGAAAAATGCCCACAAGCTGATGTGGAATCAAATTATATATGCTGAAGCTGAAGAACAAATCTGTTGGCTGAAATGTTCTGATTTGCATAAAACATTATAATTTCTAGGAAAATTTACAGAGCAATCTCTTTTTCTTCTGTGCTGCATAATAGCTTCATATTTTTATTCAGGCCTTGAAAATTTGGAACAAAACGGATATGCTGAAAAATAGTATGACAAGGCAAGTTCCCTTGACAGTTAAAGTAGGAATTGACTTGGTACATGGGGTCTTTTTTTTTTTTTTTGAGGGGAAGAAGACAATTATCTCTATATAAATATTTATGCAAAACAAATAGTTACAAATAATACAGCTGTCTTGTAAAAAAGAACAAAAACCCCAAACACCCTTCCTCCCAACATGTATATTTTGTTTTATAAAAAAGGGAAATTAAAAATACTTGAAGCACGGTTAGAGCATTTAATCAAATAAATCCAAATTTAGGAGACTTAAACACATTCTGCTCCTTCTGAAACCCTGATTATCCAGGTAATCAGTTTGCATGCCCCAATTTAAACCTTCAATTGGACTCATCAAATGAGACAGTATATGGTATGCTTGCTCTGGGTGAGAGATGCATTGTTTAATGACTTCCTTGTGATTTTTAGGGCATTTATGGGATGAAACTGTATTGCAGAAGTCTATTTCAAAATAATAATTTATAGTTTTGTGTGCAGAGAATATGAAGGAAATGAGGGAGAAAAAAAGTTAATGCTGGAGAAAAGCCATGAGGCTGAGCTAAGCCAGAAGATCAAGGACAGAAGTGTGATGCAAGAGTTTCATCCTAAAATTGCTGGTTACAATTACTTTATTGCTATTTAAACACAAACCAATCCCCTGAACAGCATGGGAATAAATGCAGAATGAAATTGGAATGCTTTGTCTTCATGAGAAATCAAGAAATGGAAAAACAGGAACTTTAATTCTCTGTCAAAATTCAGTAACTACTCAGAATCTTCACTGCAGCTTGCTGTGGTGCCTGGTGCAGCTGACCAAGAAGTGGTGCTCACTCACCAGCGTGGGATGTGCTCTCTGGGCTTTCAAGCTCCTTGCAGGCTACAGAGATGTGTTGTCCTGGTTTGTTCCTTGCTTGTGGTTTGTAAAGTTGCAGTGGTGGAAATGAACTTCTGATTTATCTTTTCCCCCCTTCCTTTCCACAGGTATATATCTCTGTTACTTCCTGCCTTCTCTGATGATTTTACCTTGTTATATTTAAAGGTCACTCTTCTGATTCCCTCCCATTATTATAAGAGGTGTCACAAGTCAGAGGTGATGGACCTGTATTATTTACTGTGCTTCCAGCTTCTTGTTTTTAAGCTTGTTAATCTCATTTTTTGTTTACCTTCCAGTCCATGTGACCATGAAATAGCAATTTAATTTCTTTCTTAGTTCTGTTTTGATTTAGGCTCCAACTTTCTACTGAGTTGTGTAAAAAGTAGCAAAATCTTGCACACTTAATTAATCAATAATAGTATACATAAGACACAACAAACCTACACAGCATAGGTGAACATAAATCAGTCTTAACATCAGTCTTAAATCTTCTTCTTCTTAACGTGTCTCTGTTTTAAACTATAAATACACATTTTTGCTTCTAGCACCTAAGTTTGAAAGCCTTTTCCAAGGTCTCACATCAAATCCTGTGTTTAATTCTAAGCTTTGACTTAAATAAATGCAGATGGTCATCCACTGAACAGTAGTGGAAAGACTTGATTTCTTTCTTTGTTCATCAGATAAAAACCTATGTTGACTGTGGGAACCATTTTGTTAAGAGAAAAGCAAATGGAAATATTTTGAATGTAGCATTGTTAGGTGCATCTGAGAAGTGCAGGAATAATTTCTGATGACCTGAATTTAGCGGGATGAAGGGGAGAAGATGGAGAAAGATATTTAATACATTTTTAGAGGAAGGAGGAAAACAGGAAGGAAATATTCTGAGACAAGAGGATGAATCCATGGATCTGATTTTCTTATAGATACAGGAGAGAAATCCTCACTGGATTAGTCTGTTAGCTAATGAAGCAGTGAATAGTCACTGGAATGGCCTTCCCAAATGATGGTGTGGAGTTGATAGCTTCAGGAGGGAGGCCAGGGGCTTTGGCAGCCTGGCATAATCCCACACTCTTCTCTCTGGGTGTCTGCAAAGGAAAGCAGTCAGAGCAGATGAGCCTGTTCTGACAGCGCTACAGCCAGAGCAGGTTTTAGCTCCTCGAGGACAGTATGATTTTCCACCCTTGCTCAATAAAACCATAACAAATTGTTTTCATTAAAAGTGTGAATACAGCGTAGGTTCTTAGGAACAGCAATAGAGATCTACAAGAATTAACTGGAAATAACTTAGAAGAGAACAGAACTACTGAAAACTAACTCTAAATCCCCAGATTTTGTTATTGGTTTGGGTTTCTTGTTACAAAATTAGTATTTGTAAATGCTATTCCCAAGTATTCCAACCCACTGCTTGGGAGTTGAATCTTATTTCTCAACTTTCTACAGCATACTTATAAACTTCCAACAAACTTGATTTTGCTAGTATGCTGTTTGATTAAAATGCAACAGTAGATACATAAAAGATATCAATGTGTGGCATATGTAAAAAGAAAAGGGTATGTGTGTGTATGGGTGTACATACATTTAACATTTATGACTTAGGTAAAAGACAGGAGTTTCAGTCTGTACTGAAGGAACTATAGAGTATGGAGTAATCAAAGTGTGAAAATATGGAAATTAATGGTCCTTATAACTAGTAATAGAGTTATCTTGTTTGTGTACCCTTATAAATTACTGGTGGTAGTGATCACCAGAGAGGGAAAGAAGCTGAATATTCTGGTCAAAACAAGCTCTTAAAAATTCCTAATTACTCTATTTAGAATCTAGATGTACATGTGAGAGACAAGACCTGGGAATGGAAGACAGAATGTGTTCCCTTATGCACCAATCCCATGGCTGTTCAGACAAGAAGACTGCTTCCTTTTCTCACTCCTGAGAATCTCCCATCAAAAAATGAGTTCATACTCTTCCATTCTGCTTGGCTATACTTCTCCCTTATTCCTCCTCATGCCTGCAGGCTGAAAGCATTGCTCTCTTTGGGGTGAGTCCATTCCTAGGCCCCTGAATCCCCATATAACACTGGCAGGCAGTGGTGGTGCAGACAGGATTTGGGGTAAAGCTTGGTGCTTTGTTCAAGCTTTCTCTTATTTGTTTCTATCAAGAGCTTCTGAGGGTGTGTGTGGAGCACGGTGAGTACCACAGGGACATTGGAAGGCCTTTCACAAAACTTTGTTTGTCCACAGGCAGTGCTGTGAGAACACATATTCCCTGGGAGCAACTGGGAACAATCTCCAGTCGGCATCATCTCCAGTTGAAGTTAGCCTTTCTGAGAGAGGAGTTAGTCATTTGTGTGTCCTGAGGCTTTGCTTGAACTGCCAGAAATCTCTCTTGCAGTAAGTTGAAGGCACAGCAGTGCCTCCAGTGTGTTAGTGCCCTGTTGGATGCCAAAAGGCCCTTTGTGTCCAGGTGAATCCCTGCATCCACCGAGTGCCCAGAGCTGTGGGTTTGGGCACAGAGACCATCAGCTGGGATTATGCAAGTTGCAAAGCTTATGTAGGGTCCTGGCTGCCTTTATGCCTGCAGGTAAATGGCAGTCCCATGTTCTGACTGCGCTGAAGATGTAGTTTCTTAGTGTGGCTGACTATGGATATATTTGGATTGCTTATATGGAGTCAAACTAAACCCTTTTTAGATTTGGATTATCTGCTTTTAACTACTGTTTTATTCAGACTTTAATTTAAAAAAAAATTAAAAGAAAGAAAAAGATTTGCTGACCATTTTGACCAAAACCTGATTTTTTTTCTTAAGTGGAGCTTAATAAATCTAATTCTCTTGGGTTCATACATTAATCTGATGTCAGGTATTTCCAGCCCTCCTGTCCTCAGTAGGAGCTGAATGCAAACAGCAAACCAGGGCTTCCCCCTTCTTTTCAAGATGTATGGTGATGGCACTGAGAACAGGACAGTGTTTGAGATATTCCACAATATCCTGAAGACTTTGCTTTTCTCTTTGAGGAGATCTCTATCATCACCCTTGAATATGTTTCAGCCAATATGGCTGAAAGCTGGGGTGATTATAAATGTAAATTGCTGAAGGTCAAAATCTTGATGTTCTAGGAAGCCCTTGGCAATTATTTGGCCAAAACTCGTTGCAAAGGTCTCAGGCAAGATTGTCTTTGTGAGCATTAACTGCGCTGCAGTGCCACCAAACCCTCATTAAAATTCAGTCTTAAATGAAAAGAGAAAGAGTCTAATTATGGCATCTTAGTGTAGAGGAGCATTAATTAATTTTTAAGTGTGTCAGGTGTAATAGGATAATTGCAGGAGAGGGCTCTACGGGGTCGGGAGTGATGGATATGCACTGTCAGGGAGTGGAGAAGCATTTGGGAGTGAGAAGGCCACAAAAAGCTGCTTTAGGAGTGATCAGTGCTCCCAGTGATTTTTGCTGGAGACATCACGTGCATTGGAGGCAGCCCTCGTGCCCGGGCAGGCTGTGCTGGCAGCTGAAGGCACAGCACACGTGCTCTTCCTCACCAGCCTCTTGCACAGTGTGTGTTGCTTTGCCTGCTGTTTCCATCCCCTTGGCCTGAGCCCTGGTTCAGGTACAGCATTTCCTCATTCCCAGCAGTGCAGTTGCCAGAGGCAGCTAGTGAGGCTTGCTGTGAAATAAAGGGGTGCAGAGCAGCTCTTTCTTTGGCTGAGACTGCGGGCAGATGCTGGGGGGGAAAGTTTGTCCCACTGATAGATGCTGTGGAATAATCTTCCTAGAGGGGAAGTTGCCTTCTAATTCAGGGCAATTACTCTTTTGCTTAGTTACTGAAATACTTAATTTTTTTTTTTCAAATCTCTCATGTATATTTTAGTGTGCCAAATATTACTTAATGGCTTCTGTTTTTCTGTGAAAATGATGTCTTTGGTGAATCCTTTAAGGATACTTAGTCTTTATGGTATCTTTGGGCAGCATCTTTCCCAAGATGAACCGATGGAAAACATTTTGCCACTTACTTAGAATACATTTCTTTTCATTAGTTTATTTCTACATTCTGATGTTTATGTTTCCAGTGAGGGTAAAGGGCTAATTCATGGCATTTACTCTTTTCACACGTCTCTTTCTATCATCTCATTAATTATTATTTAATATGCTTACTTGTACTTATAGGATGGATTCTCTTCTGACGGCATTTTTTGTAAGATGAAAGGCCCATAGAGAAACCCAGTTTTCTAAGGCAACAGTCTTCAGCAGGGTTTTATGTGTTAATTGCTGCATTCTTAAAAGTTGGCTAGCTTTTTTTCTATTTGTTGCCATTGTATGTTTTCATAACATTTTTACTAAGCTTTTTCAGAGACTTCCTGGCCACGTCCTTTAGCAAGTATATCAACATATCACATCGGAACAGAATGCTGGGTAAAGGAGATCCAGCCACATATGACTGGACCAAAAACTATGTTTGTATAAAAAATTATTTAAGTCCACTCTGCAATTTCTGAGCTTTGCAATAATACAACTGGTGTCAGATCCTTAATAATTTGAAAATTTATCTATTTAACCAGATTGTACTGCACTAAAAGAAGAGGAGACAGAGAAAATTAAATGTAAGACTACAACAGGCATTCACTAAATCTGCAGCATAGTGAAATTAGTGGGGGTTTTAATTATTTATTTATTTATTTATTTATTTTGCTGTATGGTTGTTTGCTGGTAGAAAGGTAGAAAAGAGCAATTGTACTGCTACGTCTATGTTCATTTCTGATTAAATTGCTTTCCTGTCCTTTGATTTATGAGGAAGGGGAAGAATAAATGAATGACTAAAGGATTCAGCTGCAAAAGTTCCTTTAGTTTCTCTGGCTGCTATCTGGTTGAACACTGCAACAGCCTTTAAACATCCTTACTGGTGCCCACAGCATGCTGAATAAGATAGAAAATGTGTGGTTCAGCTCTGAAGAGTCTGCAGTCTAAGTGACACAACAGCAGAGTGATATTGTGAGGAAAAAAATATTGTTTGGATTTATTGGTTGCAGTGATGAACAGTGCTGTTTATTCCCTTTCTGTCAGACTTCTCAGAAGAGTGAGTTGTTGTTGGGCATACGTAGAGTGACTGAACAGTAGAGGGAAAGGGCAGCCTTCATGTACAGGGGATATAAAAAATCTGCAGGAATCCTGACCCCGCTGTCATTATTCAGTTGCTGTCACATGATGGAAGTGCTGTGACCTCACAGGGCTGTGGCTCAGGAGACTTGGACTTCTGCTGCATACTGCCATGCTTCTTTAAACCAGCCAGTTAAAACCTCTGTCCCAGCCATCTGGTGATATTTCTGGTTCCCTGACTCAGTGGTGAATTTGTGAAACTGCTGTGGGATGCCCGGGTAATACATGATATGGGGAGTTTGAAGCAGTACAAGCAAGGGGGAAAAATTCTGGGTGATGTTAATGTGTTTTAGTTGTAGAACGTGAGATCTCATTTATGTGACAAAACAGCCCCTTCTGCCTCTTTCAATAAGCAAGGGGAAAACCACATAAAGAATATGGTGACAAAGCAGCAAATCCCAGTTGAAAAGGCAGCTGGTGTTCACTGAGGAGTGCTGGATGTCTTGGATGACTCTTCCCATGCTGATGTTGGGAAGCCACAGCACTGCTCACATGTCAAGGTTGTGAACTCGCCAGGAGGGCTCTCTCTTCCTTATTGTCCTTTAAGGAAAGCCTTGCCTTATTTTGGGTGCTGTTACATTAAACATGCAGAACTGTGGTGCTACATGTGCAGGTCAGTTGAGCACTGGACTCCTCCAGGATGCAGGAATGGAAAAGCTTTCTGGGATTCTTGGATGCAGTCCATGAATGCTCTCAGTAGCCATATCACAGGAGGCTTTGAGAAGTGTCTCATTTTGCAGTCAGTGAGGATGTTTGCCCCTGTGACTCCCAGTGCAGAGACTACTGCAGAATTACACCCTCTTGATGGAGCTGTTTAGCTTTTAGACATCAAATTTAGGAAGCTTAATCGTCTCTTGTGTTCAGATGGAGAACATCTCAGTTCAGGACGCTCTGTAAAAATAATACTCTTTCCAAATTAGCTTTTGAAGTTATTTTCTCTTTATGTTTTTTCATGTCTTTCTCTCTATTTTGAAGTATTATATTTATTTCAGCACTCTAGGCTGCTGCCTGCTTTCATTTCACTTTGCTTTGTCTCCTTTTCTTTGTGATGATGAGAGGAAAGCACATATTGTATTTAGGCCTTACCCATTAGTCCTGTTTATTTACTTGCTGATGAATTATGCTGACATTTCCCCCTCGAGAAAACTTGTTCATGCTACTTCAAGACAGATTGTTCACTTATGAACATTACCTGCCTTGGTGTGTCCACAGGGCCAATTCTCTGCATCTGGTGAATACAGAAATGAAATTAAATGAAATAACAAAAGAAAGCCAGGAGGAGAAAATAGGAGAAGTAGATGTATTTTGTGCCACAACAGTTCTACATCTTCTTGTGTGGCAGAGCCCAAAATTTGAAGTTCTAAGAAATGCTTTTCCAAGACCCCTTCTAGAAATTGCTTCCTTTGCCCCATGTGCATTTTTTTTCCTGGTTGTGCTAAGTAGAAAAAAAATGGATCATCAATCCATGCTGTTTAAAATTTCACTTTTCCTGGTCAGGCCACCCTTCATGGTTTCAATGTAAAGTGCAGTGTAATATTCTTGTGGCCTTGTGGATCGGCTCTCTCCCATCTGCGCTGCATAGTTTGGCCAAGGAAAGCTTTGCTTTTATAACTATTAGTTACAGGCCATGTCCAAGAAAATATAGTGTCAGAAGCCATGAGCCAATAAAGAATGGATATTTTTGAGACCTGTTTTGTTTATTTTTTAACTAGCTCCATCTAGAACACTGGTAAAAGTGCTATTTAACATTTATTTTCTTGCTAGAAATAGCAGCTTTTTACAAATTGTCTTTAATCTATTATCTTTGTTGAACTAAACCTGGTGAGCCCATTCTGTCTGCAAATGAAAAAGGGCAAACAAATTGCTTTTCAATGCTTTTCAATCATTAAGACTGGGCATTTCCTACCTTTAGATCCATGCCAGAGGTGCAGTTTGGACTCCCTCCCACCTGGATGTTTCTGCTTTTTCTGCTGTGTTCAGATCAGAGGCTGTGCGAGGGGTCAGAGGCAGAAGATGGGCTCACAGCAGCAGTGCAACACTTCACTATTTTAATATTAAACACTTCCCTTTTAGTGCCTCTGAAAGGTGCCATTAACTTTTTAACATTCACTCTTAAATTGCATTCAGCAGTTATTTACATCATTGCACATCACCCAGAAGTTATTTGGTGAGTTTGTAAGATGTGTCTCTGGGAAGGACACTGCTGTGGGTTTGTAGGACAGGAGCAAAGTAATTGAAGAGCTTGTCTGGATTCAGGCAAGAAGCTCAGGACAAAGTGAGGACTTTCTGAACTGTGCTCTTGGCTGGGTGCTCTGGCTTGTATTGTTGGCCATTTTTTCCCTGATTGGTTTGGGCTGAGTTAATGTTTATGTTTATTCTACTGTCGTACAACTAAATTCACTCATTTGAAAACTTTCATCATGAGCCAAGCCATTGTTGTATTTCAGCTTTTGAAATTGAGCTGCTTTTGCCATACTCTTAATAAACTGCATGGAAGACAGAGAGTCTTTGCATTTTCCTTGTGGAAACAGTGGCTCAGTTTTCTGGAGGGAATATGCATCATGAAATCAGATGTTTCTAATTGCTCCTTGTTTCAGGAGTTGCTATAGAACACTGGAAATCATCCTTAATGCATGAGTAAGCCTGATGAACAGATAGACTTTAAAAACATTGACTCAAAATAAATTTCTCTTGGAAGCAGAATAATTGTTGACTAATTCTCGTGGGAGAGATATATGAATTTCTTGCAGGCTTTTTTGAACAATAGGACTTGAAAGGGGCTCAGTGAAAAGCAGGAAAGGTGCCTTTAATCTTGCAACAGAGTATTATTGATTGCCTTTTGTCATTAGGGCATCTTCCTTGTTTTAACAAAATTTCATATAGTCCTCAGGAGAGAGGTACCTTCCAAGAAATGCCTATAAGATAAAAAAAATTGTCCCAGTGTCATAGGCCAGAGCATATACAACCCATAAATCCCCAACAGATGTAGCTCCTAAGGCTTTCTCTCCGGAAAGAAAACAAATGTCCTAAGGCAAAGTAATGGGTACCTTGAAATAAGCCATTAGAGAAAATTAATATTTGTGAGTAAAGATCTGTTTCATGTGGAAGGTGAGGTTTTGCAAGGAGGAAAGAGCTCTTTACTGGTAGGAGGCAATGCCTGTGTGTTTCCATCTCAGTGCCCCTGCTGAGATAAGACAGCAGGGAGCACCCAGGAGCACCCAGCACCTCTTCCCAGGCTCCCTGCCCAGGGACTGCAAAACACCTAAAGTCACCAGGCCTTGTAAAACCCTGTGAAACAAGAAGTAAGACTTGGGAAGTAGATGGAGGGCAGAGGACTCAAAAGAAATGCAATATTTTAATCTAGACATGTAAGACTGTGATTTAGAATATCATCCAGGACTTCTGGGCACCTCCAGCCCCAGTTGCTCAGTCTAAAATGCTTTCCTGACACCCAGAAAATGAAGTCCCTCAAAATTATTGGAGGTTTGAAAATTTTGCTATCCCTGTTGTCAAAAAGTGGTGGAGTCAGTGACCATCTGTTAAGGAGAGCGTGGAAGCACTGGGATGATGGAAGCCCTGGTTGGGTGTAACCTGACTGTGTGGGGAGTCCTCACTGCAGGACACTGGGGACCCACAGGAGTTGGGGTCTGGGAATTCCTGGCCTGCAGCTGTGTAAGGCTAGAGTGGTTAATAACTACAGCCCCTGATTAGTTAACTGCACAGATCACTCCCAGCTTCCTTTTAAAATAATAATAATAAAAAAGATAAATATCGAATTAAACCCTACTTCTTATGTTGTTTGAATTCTAAACCAAACCTGACCTATTCCTGATGTGTATTTTTCATTATTGCTGTATTGTAAAATGTAATTTAAACAACCTTTATAGCCCAACTAATCCATTTTGCTTATTATCATAATGGGAGCATACAGGCAGTATAAATATATAAGTTAAAACTACCTTGAATTTTTCTCTGCCACCCTCTCTTTACTGAATCCAGTTAAAAACATGAAACTAAGCCTGTTATAACCCTGTTACAACCCTTTATGCTCTGTACCAAAGCCATCTGTGGGTTAGAAGATAATGAACTTTATTCCTATTAAGACTACTAAATGTATTTTTTCTCATAAGCTACAGCTAACATCTATCTTGCATCTGCCTAACTAATTTCCTTTGATGTCTTAGATTTAAACCAAAGGTTTTGTAATGAGAGGTTTCAGGAGTTAGTTATGCAGACCTTAGCAGCCAGCTCCAGCAGTCAATGAGAGACAAATTGTATCTCTAAAAGGGACTGTCGTCATCCTGAGAAATATGAAGAGACGTAAGCAATGTGGAAACAACTGAGCAAAAAAAGCTCCAAATACTTTTCATGTTTAAAGCAGCCTTTAGAGATAAAGATGTCTTCATTTGCTCTTTTCCTTTTCATGCACGGTCAGATTTTTGGGTCTAAAATTAATTTTTAATTTCTGAAGTGCTGTTTCAGTTCTTGTGCCCGTATATGGGGAAAAACATTGTCAATAGGAAATGTTTGAAAGGGGACACATGACAGACAACCCGCTGTGAAGACAGACAGGGCTGGTCTAGATGGGATTTGCAATTAAACTTCACCAATAAAAAAGCATTTGTTCTTGCTTTTGTGGCCTACTAACAAGACAGTTTGCATAATTTTAGAGCATCGTTAGGAGGGAAAAATTCCAGAGGGGTGAATAAAATGTGATCATGATATCAATGTTCAGGCATTTGTGATGTAGTATGCTTAAGGGGTTTTTATTTACCAGAGCTGCCCCAGTGTTCTCCTGGATTCAGCAGATCATGTGTTTGAAGGAACTTATAGCAAAAAAATTTATCTGAGTGTACCTGCATCTCCTACAGAGCGTGAGAAACATTCAGTAACACAGACTTCTCTGAAACTCAACATCAAAACAAATTGATATAATTTAGATGTATCCTGTTTGTGCAGTTTGTTCTGGAATATTTTTATGCTCTCGGCTTTTAAACAGAAATATTGGAACACCTTTGGTCCAAAAAAATCCCTGAATAAGTCTTATGAAACCTAGGGGGACCTGAGAATGTGATTGTTCCAATGGATTTTTGGTCATAGTTTAGTTTATGACAGTTGTTGTCCCAGAATGATAAATTATTTATTCATATGTTGTGAACTGTGCCAGCTACAGGATGAAGCATGTGTGATCCTTTTTCTAAAAGCTGCTGTTAAAGTCCTTTTTATGCCTCAGATTTAAACCAAAGGCTTTGTAATGAGGGGCCTTGGTGAGTTAGTTATGAAAACCTTAGCAGCCAGTCCCAGCAGTTCTGAGCTCCAAACCCAGGATAAGTAATGTTGTCACATCCAGCATGTGTGAATAGTCTGAGATTAATGCTTGCAAGGGACAGGGTGTTTTGCAGCTTGTGACAGATCTTTTATATTAACTCTGGCTTTTGTGGCAGACTCTGCAGCTGCTGCACTCCCAGGTGACTGTAAATTTGAGACATTTGAGCATCTTTGTGACCCAGTGGCAGTGCCGTGGTTGCTGCACAGTGGTGGCTGTTGTCTCTCCTGGCAGGAGCCAGCTCTGCATCCACCCCACAGTGTAAGAGCGAAAGTTTTACGATGAACCATCAGAAGTTAATGGAGCTTCCTGCAGTTACAAGCAGGCTCAAAGGATTAAGTTGTTCTTCTCACTTTGACCTCTCTGGATGGTTTAGTAGGACATCATAATATTTTTGTGTCCTCTTTTATCCATTATACTGGCCCCTAAATTTCCTCTTCATGGATCTGTTTTACAGGTCACAGCAATTTGCACATGATCTACAGCAGAGAAGATGTGGAAAGGGAGGCATGGAGAAAGGCACGGGTAAAAACCTCATGCTTAGACCAAGAGATTCTCAAGTGCATATATTTTTTTTTGTGGATCTTATATTATAAAATTTCTTTTCATTTCTGTCACAGTTTCTGTCTCAGCAGAACAGTTTCAGGTGTTGAAGGCCTGGTCCTTCCTGCTTTCTCTGCTCATTTCCAAAGCAAAGGTTTCCTTAACGTGAAGTAATTTCTCATTGTTTTGCTAATGAATTTCCTCAGGCTCCATGGGAGCTGGCATCTCTTGTGGAAATAGCCCTGTACAATTACAGGATTGAATTGCATGTACTCTACCTATCCAGTGCCCATTTCTCAGTGAGGCTGTGGTAATATGATGGGAAGACAATGCCATGTTACCTATGCCCTCATAATTTTTTGTTAGTATGCCCATTGCTGCTCTTCTTTCTCGTATGTGAGAATAAGGAACCAGTGCAAAAAGTTTCTGAATGCTGTAATGAGTGCAATACTTGGGCCAAGGGTGTTTGATGCTGACAATCTGATTACCTGGCCATCAACACTCTTTTTTTTAATTCTTAGGTTTCCTACTCTTTGCTCATCTGTCTAAACATGAGACACCATAGGTGATGAGTGTGGAGATACCTGTGGAGTGCAGGAGGTGCTGGTTGCTCTTCTTGTCATGGCTTGGAGACAGATGATGTGAGCAGTGAATCTGCCTTAAGAGGCACTGAGAGGTTCCTTGTCTTATTCCTATATTTACTGTGGGTTATGTGAGACCAAATAGAAAAGTTTCTCAAGAGGAGAATGCACGCAGGCATCCCTGGACAGTAATGCCAATGCAGAGTTTGCTTCACAGGTCACCATATCCATAGCCATGTTTCCTAATGAACTTCCCTTGTGGTGTTACACTTGTAATTTAATAGAAAAATCCTAATTGTAGCCCTAAATTTCCCTGCAGTCACTGAATACCCCAGCAGGTTCCTGGTGTTGACACCACTTAGAGCATCCAGGAATGGAGATCCTGAGGAGCTCCTGGAATGCTGTGTGCCTCCCATGGCAGTGCTGGTCCTGCCTCAGCTGAGGGAGGATGGAGTCAGAGAAGCTGTGTGATACAATCCATCTCTTGAGCCTGCTCTCCTCCTGAGTCACTGGCAACCACTGATTCCTCCTTGCGCACCTCCCATGATGTGGATTCACCTCCTTGCTTGGGAATTGCAGATCTCAAATAAAAGAGGACAAAGTTAAACCTTGATTCTGGTCAAAACACATGCCCAAGTTTCCTGTATCCCGGTTTAGTTTCAACCACTCCTTCAGCAAACTCCCAGCATTTCTTAGGATATTTCCTTTGGATATTTCAGAATTGAGCTCAAAGGCTGGCTTGTATCGTCAAATTGCATATTGTTAAAGTTTTTCACTCTCCAACCTGGAGATAACCATATCATGAACATTGTGGTCCAAGAATTCTAAGAAAATATTGAGTTTTACATAACTTTTTACAGTATTTATTTATAAATAAATATGTAACAGTGTTCAGCTCTAAATTATCTAAAATTTTAATTTCCATTTCTATTCCTTCATGCTGAGTATCAAGTGATGTAGGAGACAGTTCAAACAAACCTCTCTGTGTTGTCAGTGTGATGGGGTCACCCTAAATCAGCTAATGTTTCTGAACAAAATATGGTGGGGGGCATTAGGCTGTGTCTATTCTATTTAAGCATCTAAATCCAATTTTGCCATCTGTTGTGTCATGTTTAGCTTTTAAATTAAACTCTCAGTAAAATTAATGCTACAAAGGCAGTAAAATGATTAAAAAAATTATTGCTTCCCAAGATGCATGATTTCTGACATTTTTAATGCTGTTTTCTGCAGGTCATAATGGAAGAGGCCAAGCAGAGAATAAGAGATGTGTAGAATGAGCTGAATAGGCATGTTAATTAAAGAGCTTAAGGATCATGGGGAAGGACATGATTGTCCCTCTCATGGGCATTTGATACCTTAATGTTCAGTCACCATAAATAGGAGCAGGCTTGTCTGCAAGGTGGGTTAACAGGGAAATGGGTGACATTGCTGCAGAGGTACTCAGCATCATTAGGTTCCCATAGCACACTGCAGGCAGGTTTAATTGGATGGTTCTGTTTTAATTGAATGTACAGGAGAGATGTTACCAAAATATTACTCCAGAAAACACACCCATCCCAGGGTAAGGTATAGCAAGCAGTAGCTGAAAGTGGTTGAACTACTGAAATATTTTAATTGTTTGACATATTCTATAATTTTTTGTTCATAGCCAGTACAAGAATGAGAGAGAATATCCCAGGAATTGTCATAAATCTTTTCTAATAAACACAATTCCTGTGTTTCTCAGGGAGTGTCTATACTATAGGGTATAGTAAGCAAAATTATATATGAATATCAAGGGCTTACCATTTGCCAGCTTAATCTTTGCTGTTTATGCTGATGTGTTTTTAATCATTGGAGACCCAGACTACAGAAAAAATTAGTTTATGAATATTTCTCTGATCCAGGTCATAAAGCTGTGGTTATATGCTGCCTATTGCATCCTGTCTTTATACACTTCTAGTGAAGGAATAGTTTTACTGACCAGTCAGTTTTTCAGAGCGTTGGCAATATACTTCAATAGCAAATATTCTTTCTTTGCCAAAGCGATGACACATACTAACTGTGTGCAACATCTTAATGTATTTTCATTATTATGAGTTTGACATTTGTCCTTCTTCATCCAAAGAAATTCTGTTGTATCCCATACCATATATCAAGACATAGAGGAGAAAAAGCTTGCAACAGTGATTGTGAAAAGGACAGCAATTACTTTTATTTAATTTGCTTCAGGGACCTTGTATCTCAGCGCTATGTAATGTAGCCGAATGTTCACTTCCCTTTATAAGTTTCCAACGGGTATTCTGGGCAATGGAGCAAACCTTCTAAAAATTAGTAATCAGGTCCTAAACCAAACCCAGACAATGGAGTTTAGAACAGCCATAGAAAAAGCAAAAAACAAACAAACAAAAAACAAACACCAAAAAAAACACCCAAAAAAAATCCCTAAATCTTGGGAGGACAGATCAGTATTATGGTATGATCAGTCCCTGCTATAAGTAGAAAAGGAATTTGAATTATACTAATTAAGGATAAAGCAAAGGGAACCCCTGCATGGTGGAAGGTGGAAGGTGGAGTCTTGCAAAACTGATGATTAATCTGACGACCTGGAAAGCTATTTAGTATGGAAAACCAAAATACTTTTGTGAAATCATTACTAATGAACTGTGCTGGTTTCAAAGCAGGTGACAACACTGACCTCATCCCTGTGACTTAACTATTAGCAGCGAAATGTTGGTTGTTTCAGAATGAGCCCTGGAGGTGGCAGAGGTCAAATGCTCTAAAGACTGCTCTGACTCACTTCAGAATCTCTGTATGTTTTTTTTCCCATTGGAGTTACTTGGAAATCCTAGCCAGTTTGCTGCACATTGCACTTGTAGAAACTTCCAGTCTCCAAATTTTGCAGCATATTTGCATGAGTAGATTGTGAACTTCATTAGTCCTGGACCGGTTTTCAAATAAATAACCCTGCAGTATTACAGCTGATATCGAGATGCAGTGTCATGTTGTACGTAGTTTCATGTCATCCTGAGAAAATACCAGAGGGTTGATTCCACTAACCATGTCACCACCATCCATCTGTCACCCTGATTCTTAAGACTTCCTAAATCCTTCTGAGTTTACATTCCTTTGGAGAACTTTCCCACACAATTTCTGTAAACAACGTATTTTTTACATTCTTTTATGGGGGTGGAGAACACTTGATGTACTGGTGGTTTGTCCAATGTCTTTGGAGAGGTGGCCCATTCACTCTCCAATCCAATGTCACCCTTGGGAAGGTATAAAAGACAGAGTCAGATAATAAACGTCCCTTTTTTACCTTGCAAGCAGCAGGTGGTCTGCGTTGTGCTTTCACGTGTCCCACAGCGACATCCATCCATCCATCCATCCATCCATCCATCCATCCATCCATCCATCCACCCACTCTTTTCTCCTGGACCTTGTAATCAGCTGATTTTACACAAGAAATGTGGCAGAAGAACGTGGCCAAGGATAAGAGGTTGAAGAGTGGGAATGCTTCCTCTGATGGGAAGCCACATGCTTGCTTTGTGTCAGTGTAACATCAGATCAAGAACTGACTCTTCAGTGTGTGTAAAAGGAAGTACAACCTAATTATTGGAAAGTACTGATAACAATCTTTCAATATCATCTTTGTCTTTCAAGACATGGCCTAGGAAGATATCAATACTTTCCATCTTGCATTTGAGCAAAGGTGTTGCACAAAACCAAAATTCAGATAAAACTTCAGTTTTTCAGTAGTGATGAAATCAGACAAACTAGTAATGATTTCTCTTCCCCTTATCTGGCGAAACACAAGAAAACAGAACAGGGCAATCTGCCAGAGATCTGTAAGGTATTCACAGATTCTCTTAATTCATGGCACTTAGGTGGCATAGAAGATGTCCTCTACATAATTGTGAGCTGGGAAATATGATCTACTGTATGACCACACTGCCTGAAATTTTACAATCTTCCTAGACAATCTCTTCTGACACTTATTCATTCTTCTTATTAGAAGGTTTTTCCCAACAGTAACATAGTGCCTCTGCTTGCATTTCAAGTTCATTGCTCTCTCTTATCTAGCAGTTCTGAGGTATCTGTAGTATTCCTCTTTCACATTTTGAAAGCTGTTGCCACATCTCCCTTGAGTCTTCTCTAAACTCAGCACTGCAGACTGTAGCGTTTTCCTAGGGTCCAAAGCCATTCCAGGCTCTCTCACTGTACTGGTTTGCTCTCAGGATCTTGTTCTGCCCTGTAACTTGTGCCAATGACCAAAACACACTTTTGTAGTGTCTGTTCATAATCTGTGCAATGGCCATAAATTACTTGTCTAAGATCTATACAACCTACTGTCCCCAAAGGTATTTGCTTGGACTTAAATGTTTTTTCTTGCTTTCAGGATGTGCTACAGAGCAGTTTCCTTCAAAGGTTACATTTGCATTATCAGCAAAGAATATGGAAATTTGCACAATTTTGGTTGATTACAAACTACGTATTCTCAAACCAGCACTGTAATTCTAATTGCTTCTTTCTGGGTTCTTCCATAAACTTTACCAGCTAATTTGCACAACCACGTTCAGCTGTGAAAAGCTATGGCTCAGTCAGAGGCTGCAGCAGCTTCCTCTTTTCTTTGTGTGGAGCATCTGTTATGATAGAATAGTAAACAATTTCTTTTCCTGAATAATTCCGAATAATTCATCCAGTGTAATTCATTCCAAGGAAATCTTGGATAGCACACACATGCCTTTTGTTCTTCTGCAACTTCCCAGTATTAAGAATATGTCTGATTGTTGTATGTGATGCTAAGTGGAATGTATTAGACAAATGGAACTAGAGCCTGTCAATGACAGAACGGAGTGGCTGACCTTTATTGATGCTAAAAACAAAGAAATATCCAGCATTCAAAACCAAGTGTTCTCAGAAACATACAGTTAACTTCCTTTTAAATTCAGCTTTCAGTGAAAAAATGGGGCAAGAGTGAAGAAATTTTTCTCTTTGTACAAGGATAATCAAACCTGAAAGAGACAAAAATGGTTTTGTGGATTGAGGACTGTCAATGGCTTTGTTACTGTTAGCTAGAGAAGGAAAGCTGTTGTCTTTGGACTCACACCTGACAGCATGCTTGAGTATATACAACTTACTGCAAATTGTTTTCAGCATTAAACACTGAAGAACTCTTCACCTTAGCTTTTCATCAGTGTCCATTTCTCCTCTGCTTCTTCAGTAGGTTTGCAAAGCAGCTTTTTGGGGTATAGGTTCATTATTTACAGCCAACTCACTGGTAGTAGTATTAGTGCTTTCTCTCTTGAAATGAAAGCAGGTCTACAACAAAATGAAAGAGTCTCAAACACCTTGTAGACCACTTCTGAGAGGAATCTGATGGTCATATGAGTACTAATGAATGTAAAATCAGGGAAAAAACACCGATGATTTTTGTTCCTAGTGCCAGTATAAATCCCAGTGCTTCCTGTGAATGAAATGAAAGATTTGCAGAACTTGAGATGAAGTTGACTAGTCACAGTTTACTTCTGAGCTGACCAGGAAAAGACAGGTTGGTTTTCTTTGGACCAAGCAGCACATCTGGATTTTTCATGTAGTTCAGTGCTGCTCCTCACAGCCAGATGGCCAGTGCTGAGCTGCTCTGCTGGCCTAACAGCTACCCCAAAGGACAGGTATTTACAGCATGCAGGAGGCTCTCTGCAGAGCTCCAGTGTGCAGCGGGTGTCCTGCCCTGTCTGGAGTCTGCTGTCACCCAACAAGGCCATGCTGGGGTGGTCATTGGATCGCAATTGGAGATCCTCAGAAAAAGTAAAAGAACTGAACTAAATACAAAACCAGTTCAGCTTTCCAAGAAGTGAGAGTGAGCAAAGCTTCAGCAGTCTGTACTAAAGCTGATGCCTGGTATGCCTGTAATTCAAGAGAGCATGAATGATCAGGTATAATTATTGTGAGGAAGGTATAATGTTATTTAGGGAGAATTTACAAAAGGATATGAGAATCCTAGAGACCTAACCAAGAATGAATGATTTGGGCATCACAGTGATATTTAAAGTCTATGGTAGATGAAGATTAATTTTGGATAAGGATAGAACAGATCTATGTTCTGAATTAACCATATGAATGGTAGGATCTAAATGGTAACCATGCAAGAAAAAACACCAAAACATAAAACTGTGGACAGCAACTCAAAGGAAGCAACAGTCATGAAATAATAGCCAACCTTAAATCTGGACTAGAAATTGGCTGGAAAAAATGTTTTTAAGTTAGGAACTAAAGCTATAAATAAAGATCTAAACAATGAAAATCTGCCCCTTAAAAATGAGCATTACTGATGGCCATATTTAACAGTTCAAGCCCCATCTGCTCACTGGGCTGAAGGCTTTACTGAATTCCTGTCACAGGAATCCTCTGAATTTCCTGAAGCCAATTAAGGATGTACTCCTTGCAAGTGAGATTGACCCTTGGGAGCATTGTGGCATCTGCTATCAAGAGAGCAAGAAGCAGCTGAGCTGGACTACTGTTCTCTGGTGCCATGATTCAAGTTTTCTTCCCAGCTACTGGGAAGACCTGGCTGAAGCATTCCCTCTGCCTTTAGTGGGAATTGCTCAGCTGAGGTGCTGCAGCTGCTGCTGTCACTGACAGTGTGTGGTGGTGGGCTCAAATACTCCCTGGAAGATGGTGGTGATTTGCTCTTCACTCAGATTGTTCTGCAGGTGAGGACAGCTGTGAAAAGGTGTTGCTTCCTCACACTCTTTTGGCATGCTAGAAAGGAGTTTTCACAAAAATATGGAATATAGGGCAGTGCTCCTACCTGGGCTTCAAAATCCCTCTGGCACTGCAGGCAGGTTCCTTCAGAATTGCTCTGTAGTGGGTGGCTCAGGCAGTGCTGCAGAGGTGGGATGCACCAAACACAACGGGACTCTGTTGAGGGCAGGGTTTCTGCATGCAGGAGTGATACAAGTGATAATACTTTGCTTTTGCTCAGCTTCTACAGGCTGCAACAGTAATGCTGGTATTTTAATAAAACCTCATAATTTTAAATTAAACCTGAATTCATCATTTAAAGAGAAGCACAGGATCTCTGTTCTAGAAGCCTCTGACAGATAAATGGTTGACATGATGCTAAATATTACAAGACCGGGAGTGTGACCAATTTTCTGTATTCAGTTTACTTGGATGAGGAATTAAGTTGAAAGTACTATTGCATTGGTAATTCTGTGCTGCCTCATTTCTGCAGATGCCTGCTTTGAATGATTCTTCCTTTGGGGTTGGACTAAATGTTCTTCAAAGGTCCCCTCCAACCCAGTCAGCTCTGTGATTCTGTGATTCATTAACAGTTCACGTGGAAGTGAATGATTGTGTACTGGGAGGCTTCTGTCCCTCTTGACATCTTGTTCTTGCTTCATAAACTTTAAGTGAGATCTGTGTGTGTAGCAGGACTCACGAGCTGCAGTCTGACAGAAATGAAATGTTCCACCTTATTTTGCCCCAGGGAAAACTTGCAGGTTACTTCTTCACCTTCAGACATGTTTTTTCATGTCAAGGCAAGACTGAGTGCTTTCTGGGAAAAATCAGATGTTGCCTTTGCAGGAGCTGGGGCTGCTCACGTGAACCAGTGTCACCAGTGCAGTGGGAGAGAGCTGCTTTCCTGCAAGTAATACCAGAGAGAATTTATTGAGAGAGTTGCAAATGCTGCTAAAATGCATTCTTATAAGATGATGTCTCTATTCTATCCAAATAGGATGCATATTTCAAGACAGGTTCAGAATCCTTTACCTGTTAAGTGAAGTACTTAAAAAAAAAAATACACTTCAAAATCAGGTGTAATTCCCTGTGCATATGTGAAACCCTTCTAACCAAATATATTTGAAAATTCATTCAAACTTTAATTATTTTGAGCACCCATGGCTACCTTTTTGCTTGCACCTGGAAATGCAACAGATTTTTACAAAATAAATATACAAAGAGAATTGTTTGTATTTTTTATGGATGGTTGTAATTACCCTAGAACGCAGCAACATTCCAAAATAAAACAGTAGCAGAGTTTGTAGGTTTTTTTTGGTTTATATATGTGAGATTTTAACTGATCAAATTTAACACTCAAACAGTCAAAGAAGCCAAATTATTTCACTTAAAAGAAAAGGCTTACAGAGTCTGGAAAATATCTTAAAATTAGTTTTCTGTTTTTACTGGCATGTATGTTTTTTTAAAAATGCAAGTCTCTTCTTGTTTCACTAATAGATTTAGTGGCAGTATGAACATTAAGTGATAATTGTTTGGCAATCCAATTTACCTCATATTTAGTAATATTTGTTTTTTGCAATCCTGTCTACTGAAGCCATCATTGTTTTATGCCTAACAATACCTACTTGCATATTTAGTGTTTTGCACATAGGGCAAAGTGTACTCCATGATCCTATACTGCTATTTTGGGGTTATGATCACATGGCAGTTGCCTGCTATGGGACATAAGAGAACCATTTGTTTTTTCGGGGTCACTGTTACAAACCTTGCAGGTTTTTCAACTGACCATGAGAGAAATCTGTAAAGAGAAAGAACATTGCCCTGCCTAGGATTAGTTTTGCCAGGGTGAGTCATTCTGGAGCCTAACAATGGGGAGAAAGCACAGTTTGTTTTGGTAGACATTAACTGGTGTTTGGGAAGACGATTCAAAATGAAAATGGTGAGGTTTATATAATTATTTTTTACTGATTCTATTAGTAACTCCAGTTGTGCACTCTGCAGGTAAATTGTTGAATTCTTAGGGAATTTGTAATGAGAAAGGACTGACAGAATTGACCTGTAGTCTGTAGGAAGGGAAATATGGTAAGCATTTCCTATTTGTCACCTGGCATGGTTCTGCCTGTGAGACACATACACTGCAAAGTTAATCATACTGATGTTGTGATCCTGTAACACATGGCTCCAGATATGCTTTACTGAGTGTGTAGCCTACTAGAAAATTCATGTGTGCCAAAGAAATTACTTATCTGAATGTTTGATCTAAGAACTACTGGCTCCTTCTGTGCTGACAGTATGCACCATTCTCACATCTGATTTTGCATTTAAAGAGAGAAGCTGTGAATACCAAGTCTTGGCCAACAGCATCCTGGCCTGCATCAGGAATAGTGTGGCCACTCACTTTAGGAAGGATGTTGAGAGAACATGTCCAGAGAAGGGCAACAGGGCTGGTGAAGGGCTTGGAACACAAACCCTGTGAGGAGTGGCTGAGGGAGCTGGGACTGCTCTGTCTGGAGAACAGGAGGCTCAAGGGGGGACCTTATCACTCTTTACAACTCCCTGAAAGGAGGCTGGAGCCACGTAGGGGCTGGCCTCTTCTCCCAGGCAACCAGTGATAGGAGGAGAGGACGTGGTATTAAACTGCACCAGGAGAGGTTTTGGTTGGACATCAGGAAGAATTTCTTCATGGAAAGAGTGATTTGGCATTGGAATGGACTGCCCAGCGTGATGGTGGAGTCACCATCCACAGAGGTGTTTGAGGAAAGACTGGATGTGGTGCTCAGTGCCATGGTCTAGCTGGCACGGTGGTGTTTGGTCATACGCTGAACTCCACGACCTCAGAGGTCTTTTTCAACCTAACTGATTTTCTGAATATAAATATCTAAATCTAAATCTAAATCTAAATATATAAATCTAAATCTAAATCTAAATCTAAATCTAAATCTAAATCTAAATCTAAATATAAATATAAATATAAATATAAAATCAATTTTTTTTCTCCAAATATTCTGTTGTATTTTTAATCAAAGCTTCATGGAGTTGTTCAAAGAGGGGTGTTTTAGTCCTTCACTGAGACAAGAAGATGATTTTCTCAGGACATTACCAAAATTTTCCCTCAAACACACTTAAATTTTCAAAGGTAAAGTTTAATCCATTAACTCACCTTGCAAGTAGCTAAGTCCTACAACTTGTCGATCTTTTTTGGTCCTTATTTTTGGTTTTTTTCAAAGTAGTAGTTACATACTGGAACTTACAAAGTGCTGAGTCGTGTATTCCCCATAAAGAAAACCTCTTAATGTTAATCATGCTCGGAAAAAAGCTGCCAGATTGGAGCGAAATATCTGCACATCCTCTATTTCTCCAGCTGGGCACCTTTTTCTTCCTGTGAAAAGATGGATGTGCTGCTATGACACTGAGCTTGAGCTGGGGAGATTCTAAGTCCAGTCTGATATGTTACAGCCTCATTAAATCATGGCTTTATTAAAAAAAAAAAGTGATAATAAATATTTTGTCTTTTTGATTCTGAACTCTTGGGATGCCATTTATTTCTTAGCTATATAAGACCATTAAGACCTTACTTTCAGATCTTACGGCTCACTGTAAATAACAGCTATCACTTATGGGGCAAATATTTAACTTCTGGGCTGACTTTCATTAGGACTCCTATTACCCAGCTTTGGTGTAAAAATGTCTTGGGGGGACTTTCACCAGCTCTGTGCAGCACCGTGTAATTGCACAGCAAACAGTGTTGATGCTTTAGATAAGATTTTATTCAAAGCCTTGTACTTCCAGATATGTAAAAGTAGGGATTGTATTTACACACTTGCATTTTCAAAATGGCATGCTTTAAACTTTAAAAAAATGGATTTGTATAATGAACATTCATTATGTCTACACTTCAAAGTGCCAGTTTCCAGCATTTGTTTCACTGCAAGTGTAATTCACTTTCTCTTTACCTTTTTTAATAATTGTTATAATTATAGGGTAAAATTTCCTTTTTTTTTTTTTTTTTTTTTGCAATTTTGTGTATAATCTCTCTATAATCCTACCCATGTGAGCTCCACTTTGCCCTTTCTTTATTTGTTTCATTAAACACTAAATCAATGAACTTTAAGCAAGCCAAGGTTAGTAATGTGGCATTAAGCATTAATCCATTAAACACTCAGGCTGTAAATCTACTACATACCTCTTTTGGAGAGGTTATAATATGTCATACAATTAATTATCTGGAACTTGAATACACTTAATTTATGTGAACTGCAAAGTGGAACTATTAGTTGAAAACATTATAGTTCCATTATGAACAGATGCTAGAGATTTTAAGGTCTAAAACCCTTTTAGCAATCTCAGATGTAGCTTGCCTACACAGCAGCTTCTGAGAAATGTTTGGCTTGTTAAGCTCACCTCAACTGTTCTGACAACAGAGATTTACACCTGCTGGGTGGCCTCTCTGTCTGACAGCATAGCTACATGTGAGCTGGTCTGTTCTTCTCAGGCTCCTCACACACTCTGCTTCCTTTCCCACTGCGAGAGCCAGAAGTCTGATTAGCATCGTATACAGCAATGTACTACTAAACTGATGACAGAGGAGTGAAGGCTGGAAGGCAGAACTGAGCTCTCTGTTGGTGCCATTTCTGGAGGCGTTTCTTCCACAAGCAAAAGGCAGGGGTAAGAGTTGAAAAGACATGTCTTTGCTGTGCTAGTACACCTGGCAGCAGGTATACTAGGACAAAAAAAATCCCAAAGTGTATTTATATAAACAACTCTGGGCTAATTTGAGGAACCCAGTTTAATTTTCCATCTATGAGATGCTGGTGCTGCAGCATGCTGCAGTTGCTTGTGCTTAAGCTCTTGTCCCTTTGGTGCTGCACACAGAGTTGTCCTTCGTATGGCTGAATAAAACTGGGGAAAGCAGAGCCTAGAAGTAGGGTTTCATCTTGGATAGCTCACAAAGCTAGCCAAGATTTAGTAGTTTCTTTTACTGTAGTCCCTGTAAATGCCCTACAGCCACAAAGCTCTGCAGTATCCCCAAAAGGGAAGGCAGTAATGCTTTGTGGGTAATATGTAAAATATAGTTATAACTAACCATTAGAAGAGGAAGGACAAGGCTTCTAGGAGATACTGCTGTTTTAAAAGAACCCCACATCTTCTCCTTGGCCGTTTGACTGGTTTTGGTTTATTCACAGAAATTGTTAGAGGTATTTATAACATATATAATACACATATATATAGATGTATAAGCAAGGTTATCAAAATTATAAAATAATTTACATTAAAATTCACAAAGGAATACTGTTGCAGATGAAAAGTGAAAGGACTCTTCATTCTTGCTAAGTTTTTCTATCATAAGCTGTAGTCCCTGTAAATGCCCTACAGGAAAAAATGTATTATTTTGTTCTGATGCTAGTACATCCTTTTTGAAAGGGTTTTGAAAAACTGCAAAAATAATTTCAATGTGTTGTTAATCTGCTTTTATGTATATCCTAGATTTGCTCTTATTTAAGTTTTCAGTAAATCCCTCCTCATTTCTTTTTTTGTTAATGTCCATAAATAATTTGAAAACAGTATAATGAAGGGCAGTGTTGCCTGTGACACCTCTCACATACACACCTGGCTGTTCTGTTGTCTTTTCTTGCTATCATCTGTCACCAGATGACAACAGAATAATTCTGGAGATACTGATAGTTTAATTAATTTGACTGGGAGGGAGGATTGTTCCTTTTTCAAGGTCCTGTTTTATGGTGGCAATTGCAAGGGGGGCTAATACAATACATCTTTTATGGCCTTAATGATATGGGGTTTTCTTTGCCACATGTATTTAAAATTCATGAGGTAGTGGGTTAGAGGAAGGTCCCTGTGCAGAAATGTTACATATTGCAATATAATTAATAGAACAGCAAGTCTTTAAAACTTACTGCTCTGCTTGGTTTGGCCATTTAATAGTAACTTTCAAATAGAACTGTAGAGGGCTGAAATCAGTCCTATTTTAAAACAAAAGCATCCCTTTAAAGAAGCATATTCTAAATAGTTATAATTATCTATAACAATAATTAACTTTGATACGTCATTATCTATAAAAGCCTCATGCTGACAATGCTGTGAAGTTTTTTAAAAGAATGTACTGTGTGAGCTCTTTTAATTTTCCCAAACCTGTAGGATTTTCCCCTAAACAATGAAGATGTTAACATGAAATATGATGAATACTGAAAAATCCACTGGGTCTTGCCCATGTTCTAAAAAGGTATATTTACTAAATTGGGGTTAAACACCTCTTAGTCCTCTTCAGTTCTGATATATTTAGCATTGTGGCAGATGATGTGGTTAACAAGGATGAACCAGATGGAAAATAGTCATTAACAGTTTAATGCAACATCATAACCTTTCTCTTCACCGTAGATGTGCAGTAAAAAATTGCCCATTGCCCTTCTGAACAGTCATCTCTTGGTGTGACTGGTTTATAGGTTTCATGTGTTTCCAAGAGAAGTAGGTAGAGAATCCTACTTGCTCTGATTTCTATTTCTAGCATTAAAATGACAGGATTTGCTCTCAACCTCTGACTATTTACCAGGCACCCTAAGACCAGGAGAGGATCACCTACCACTGACTTGTTCCTCAGAAGAGATTTCTCAATGCATCCTGCCCCAGAACCCTACAACATTCACAGCCATTGCTCCAGGTACATACCCAGGGAATTTTTGAGGCTGGGGAGCCTCAGAAAGGATGCAATTAAATGTATCTCTGTGCTGCAAAGACATTATGCTTAAAGTATTGATAATTAAACATCTTTGAAAATACTGAGAGATGGGAGGCATTCGAGTGTCATTCCTCATTTTCTGAGTGCCTGGCAGCACTGCATCCCTGTGTCCTTCTGACATGTGTCAGTGGTGTGTCCTTCTAGTTCAGTTTGGGCTCTTAAATATAAGCAGGTCTCTGGCTCTCTGACATGATGCTCTGGAAATCTCCAGCCACTTTCTACCTCCTTTTACCACGGAAACACATTAATCCAGAAGAATGAGAATAATTCCATGTAAGTTATGGTTTTCTGCTGCTCTCTGTGCCCAGTAGCTCTTCAGAGTTGGGTAGTTAACTGGAAAGCAATTCAGTAGGATGCCTTCAGGCAATCTTAGACATTTTTCATATGATACAGCTGTATTTTAATTTCACATATTTTAGGTTTTTATTTTGTGTATTGTGAAGGCCTAAAATGAATAAAGCAATTTTCCTCTGGCATACATATTTTAGCTTATCTAAACTTCAAACTGTCTATTTGTCAAGTGTCAAACAGCCCCAGTTCCATACATGTGGCTCTCTTAGAGGCAGTAAAAATAAGCAACTGGTAGATTATTTTAAAAAGCTGCTAGGACAGCTGACACTTGTCCAGCTTGTCACTGCCTGGAACAGAGCCTGTGTTGCTGCTGTTGTTTGAAGTTGTGTGTTTGGTGGGGTGGGAGAATTGAAACTATGACTGGATTTAGCCTGTTCTGACAGCAGATGTTGCATGATATTCCTTGTTTCTCCCTTGTCTGGTGCAGGAAGAGCCCGGCTCAGCTTTCCCCCCCACCATCATTTCCAGGAGCAGTGAATATCATGGGAGGTCTCGTGTCTTCCCTTCCTCTCCCCCTTTCTTCCTGGAAGCTGCTCAATTCCCCTTAAAGCCGACAGAACTCAGGAAGTACCAGGTACATGACAGTCAAAGGAAGGGGACAGTTCAAGTGCAGAGCAGCCTCTCCTAGCAGCATTTTACAGTAGTGGGAATTGCCCCAGCAGTGCACTATGCAACACTAGAGCACTCAGGTATCTCTGTAAGCCACTGGGAAGTGGAACTTGGACACTTGACAGTGTTGGTTCAGTACTAAGATTGAAATTAGATCCCTTAAACTTTCAGAGTGCTTATCTAAGTTTTCCCTGTGACTATTTGCTAGTACCGAAGGCCAGTCAAATGAAAGGCATGGCAATAATGAAGACATTTTGCTGTGATGGAGTAACATGGTTAAAAATAATAAAATAAATAATAGTGCATTGTCCCTGTAGGTAAAAGCAAAAATAAACCCAAACCAGAACACACACACACACACACACACACACACACACACATCTGACAATAAATGAGATTTGTACCTGAAAATACCTTTTCTCTCTCCCTTAAGAGATGTCTCTTAATTCTTTCTGAAGAGTAATAGATTAGAATTGATCCAGGACAACTTGCTAATGATTTAATCAAACTTACATCCGTATTCTGTTTCTCAGCTGAATTAATTTGAATGCAAAATAGGATTCAAAGTAGTGACCATTGTGCACAGGAAAGAACAAAGAGAGATGTAATTTTATGTGCATTTCAGGTATTTTGAGCTATGGATTTAAATGATCAACAATCTATATTTGGTTCAGGGCACAATGATGTATTTTACAAGATGTGTCACAAGTCAGATTCTTCTGCTGTAATTTCTAACCTCAGTTTTAAACACTGTCAGCATCATCTAGAATTTAGAAAAAAAAGAGCAACTCATCACCATGCCAATGGAACAAAAACTGCTGTATGATTTAAATACCTATAGCTTCATCATTTACTCAGTTGTATGCTTTCAGTTTGCTAAGCATGAGGTTGGTGATTAAACTGGTGCATAATTATTAGCAACAGAGAGACTGTTGTCAGATCTCACAGTCTTCTGACCAGGTGCAGGCTTCTCGGATTCAGTTAGAGCCTGACTGTCAGTTTTATGAACAATCCAGCAAAATAAGTGACTGATTTCCATCACAGAGGCAGTTTTCAGCAGATTGTCACAGTAAAACTCTGTTTCTGAATAGTGTAATGAACATTCTGATGTTTGCAAAAGCAATTTTTTATATATAGACAAGTGTGAGTGTAAAAGCATTAACAATCTGATCCCAGTATCTGTCTCTCTAGCTCCTTATCTGTATCCTTTCATTAATGTCCATCTATTTCACTCTGATGTCAAAGTCAATCAAACACTTTGTGATAATGCAAACAGAACAAACATGGCCTGCTAAATTAATCCAATGTGATGAGGACTTCAAAAGATAAAATTTCTTTGCTCTGTTTCTTCAGCACACTTTCATGATCAAAACCTAGATGGCTGGTTTGCCAAATGTTTATCCAAATCTCAAATTTAGGCAGAATAACACAGGCATTGCATTACAAAAGCAATGAGTTTTTGCTCCCTACAAGGACAAACTCATTCTGGGTTCAGAGAGTCTTTGTGGGACTTGAATCTTGTGTCTCTGTTGATGCCCTCAGAGATGATGGCTCATTTGCTGAGCTGGTAGATGCAGGAGTTTTACCTTGTATAGAGACTTGTATGATGCTTTCTGTCGTTCCTGACAAGGGGCTGACTTATGCTTATCTCTTCAAAGTACATCCACCCTCTTGTTGCTGTACTTGCTGCTGCTTCAGTAGTTTAGCACTGGTGTAGGAACATGGATGAAGAGCAGGATCCCTGCAGCCAGAGGATGGCAGAGAGCATCCCTGGGCTCAGGCTCTGGGCTCCTCGAGCACTGCCCGTGCTCCACCTGGGCTGGAGGCTGAGGGAGCCAAACTCAGTGGCTGCAGCACTGTGCCAAGCAGCAAGCAGCATCATGACACAGCAGCTGCCCAAGTCTTGGTCTGCATCTGCTTCATGGCCTGCCAGGTCAGAGATTGCAGCCCCTACTCTGGAGAGTGGCAGCCAGTGTGCAAAACTGCACAGAGCCGAGTGACCAGGCAGCTCAGAGAAAACTCAAGCTGGAACCTTGGTTTGGACAAACCATTTTTAGAGGATGAGACTCTTTTTTCTGCAGAGTGCTCTCACTTCTGCCCCTTTCTCGTGGTAATTTGCTGTGTGGTTTTGCTAAATTAACCTAAATACACAAATATAATAAGCATCCAGTATAAAAATACAGGCTCCTCAGTGAGAAGAGAAACATTTTGTCAATATGCTTTTAAAGTGTTATTCTGCAGGATAAACAGTACCATGTTGGAGAAAGCAATCATAAACACTGTTTTCCTCTTTCACCATACTACAGCGTAAATTCGTTACTGGACTTGACATTCCTACCCCTCCTTGGAGGTATTTATCTCCTGCTCCAGTACTGGAGATTAATAGATGCTGAAGCTTTCAAGTGCATCCTATTTGCTTGTGAAATAGAAACAACCAACCAGAAACACATGTACAATAATTATACACTAACAAGCCTGTTTACTCTCCATCTCCTTTCGAAATATGTGCCCTGTTACTCACAATTGTACAAACACAACAGTAAATAATTTTGAATGTTTTAAAAATAGGTCATAAAAGCAGTATAAGTTCACTTAATGCATATATACAATGGTAAGAAAGAGTGAGCCATGTTCTCCATCACTGGAGGGAAGCACAGTGCTGACAAAGATGAGTGAGAAGAGCTATGTCCTACAGTTGTTAGGGGGGAACATGTTTAGACTAAAAAAAATTGATTCAGCTGTAAAAATAACTTTAAATATTGATAAAATGTGAGGAAAAACTTAGAAATTCTATATTTATGAAATGGATGAATGTTTTATTAACAGTGACTTAGGTCCTGATTGAAGTAATTTTAAAAGCCAATTTAGTCTAACTTTTTGCTTGAAAAACAATGTCACATTGTAAGTTTTGTGGCATTGTGTTAATCTCACAATATTTTAACTGCCAGTACTGCTGGAAATTAATATTTGCATTGAAACAAGTCTTCCTTTCCTGGTAGGAACATGAAACCTTTCCAGTAAAAATGGTTTTGCAAAGCTGCAGCCCTTTGAAAGTTGTAAGCCCAAAAGAAATTGAATCACAAAAATAGGACTTTCATGGATCTTAAGATGGGATCCCAGAAATAGGTTTTGTTGAAGGAATTATCATTCTAAAAGAAATGGTTTAACACCTTGTTAAGGGAAATGTATCTCTCAGCTACAGTTTGTACTTCAGCTCTTCAGCAATGAAAAGATGAAGGAGCAGGCTACTCTGGAAGCATGGAGGGAATGATACCTTCTGATGTTCTCCTAAATACTCATGTTTGTAGTGCTTCATAATTTTTAGTGTAATATACTTGCAACATTCTTCTGAAGTGGAGAAGGGCCATGACTTTCATTTTACTGATGGGAATTTGAAACCAGGGAAGCTGAACTCCTTTGATTTGGATCAAGCAGATTGTTTATGGTCACAGAGGAGATTTGTGGTGAAATGGAGAGAGAAGACAGGCTGTTAGAATCCCCAAACTCGCACCAAGGTAGCAGGGCCATATTGTCTCCCTGGGAAACCGCTGGGTCTGGTCTTTAGCTCTAACTCATTCATTTTGCAGTCAATAATACCCATCTGTAACACAGCAGCTTCTCCTAATCTACTCTAAGAAGACAGGCTCTGAAGAAACTGAAACATTTTAAAAGCCCTGGAAGATTTTGCACTGGCAGATGAAGCCTTGTGTCCAGCTCATAGACAGCTAATCCTCAACGTAACTCAGTGAATAGGGTGGAGGATGCAGAAGTATTAGTTTATTAGTACAATAAACCAGGTGTTCCAGTTTTCTTAAGTTCTGCCTGAAGCTGGAAGATGGCAACCTCAAATCTAACTTCTCTATAAAGTCATTGGAGGGAGGTGAACCTCTAACTTGGATAGCCTCGGTGTGTCTGCCTTTTTCTGCCTTTCTTGATCACTGCATGGCTGATACAAGACCCCTGCAGCACAGACATCTCAGTGGCCGAGTTAGGTTTCTTTCTGCATGAGTTATGATGTTGATGGCATGTTTTTCCTTCTCCTGGTGTGTAATGTTGCTCTCTCTGGGATGCAAACAGGAGAGGTGACAGCAGCCTATGCTGTAACTTCATGGCTGATGCATCCACAGTCAAAGTACTTTGGTGTCTCTTTTTGACTGAGAATTCAAAATTCATTTTTCTGATTCTCCTATCCCCATGTATGTAGGTGTCCTGACTCCTGGGAATATGCAGTGCACCTACCACAAATGCCTCCACTACACTGACAGTGACATAGGAGAACATGAGGGGAGCACCATGTGTGTACCTGAGCTGAAAGGGCAAAACCCTCCCCTGGGTGTTCTCAGGCTTCTGATTGCCAACCAACATGATTTTCCACATACCACAGTCACGTATTTTATTTCCAAGGGTTACTTAATATGCTTAAGGAAAATCTGTAAATACTTGAAAACAAGTAGTGAAGAAAATCATACCAGGTGCTTGAGGAAAAATAGCTGACTCTTAACACGATTGCCATTTTTGAAATTTCAAGGTTAGCAATTTAAACAGAATGTTTTTGGTAATTTCTTGCCTAACACATAGCTGCCTTCATCATAATTTCTTTCTTAGTTATTCTTTGAAATAAGAAATGAAGAAAAAGTGAGAAGTGGGAGGAAAAGAGTTTGCAGTTGCCTTGACAAACATTTTATCAGGCCCTGTTGCAATAGGATAAGGAAGTAATGGTTTTAAGCCGACAGAGGGTTGATTTAGATGAGATACAAGGAAGAGATTTTTTACAATGAGGGTAGAAACATTGCTCAGACTGCTCAGAGAGATGATAAATGTCCCATCTCTGGAAATATTCAAGGTCAGGTTGAATGGGGCTTTGAGCAACCTGATCTAGCTGAAGATGACGCTGCTTATTGCAAGACAGGTTGGATAAGATGGCCTTTAAAAGTCCCTTCCAATCCAGACCATTTTATGATTCTATGATTTGAACTGTTTTAACTGATGTTTTCATTTCCTCTGCTTATTTCTCCCAGGAAGAGTTCAGACATAAGCAATCCACTTACTCTTATTCACTTGAGTCCAAATACCAGGATAATTGTACCTGATGGCAGAAGCGGTGACTTCATGCACTTCTGCAGGCACACATGCCTGCTCCAAGGCAGAATCTGTTCCTGACCTACTTCATTCAATACAAAGTTTTCAGCAGATAATTAGAGAAATAATTTCTTTCAAATATGTCAGCTAGTCAAGGTTAAGTTTGTCCTTTCTAGTGGTATATTTTTAAAAGGTAGGGAGATACTCTTGTTATCAGAGATGTATCTTCTCACTTTAAGCTGAAAAAGGGGAGAGGAAGGGGGAAAAAAGGGGTAAAAGGGGGAAAAAAGAAAATTAGGGAAAATAAATACTTTTTCCAAACAAAAAAGCAGATGGCAATTTTTTAAAAAAGACACCATCAAGCAAACAAGAAATTCGATTCAGTTTTTATCTCTGAATGCCAGAAAGCAAGGAATGTTCCATTTGGGTCGAATGGATGAGCTCTGTGTCTGGCACAACAAACAAATATTCAATGGATTTGTAATTTAACCTAGAAACTGACTGGTCTGATTGAAAATAATGATGTCTGACAGTGCAAGGGCAGTGACTTGGCCTTTGTTAATGCACAGCTAACCCAGAACTACCATGTACAGATACTGGAAAACCAATTAGCTATTCTAAGAAGTATTGGCAGATAAAATGATGTGATTAATCACACAAAAATGAGTAGTCCTTTATTTCTGTAACTCCTGTTTGAAAATGATCACTAATACTTCTGAATTAACTAATTTAGTTGCTGGATATCCCAGCAGGGTTTTTTTTGGCGCCAGATACGATTTGAATATAATTTGATATATGAATTCTTTGGAAAGAACATAGCTGTGCATATAAGCTGATGTCAAGTATTATTTATACACGTAAAATGTGTATGTGTAAGAAACAAATGAGGTTTGTTTACTCTGCTGCATATCACAGCAAGCTGAGGGTTGTTAAATTACAATTGCTACATCATGCTAATTTATTTTTTATTAGCAACTTACTAGAACATTTTACTGCCGAATGTGCTATTTTCCTGCTATATGTTTTTAATGCAGACATACTAGTATGGTAATGCACTAGTCCTTAAATAATTTAAACAACAGTGGATTACCCAGCCTTCAGATGACTTGTTTGACAAAAATTATACTTGCAAAAAGAATTCAGGTGCTCTTTCAGTGCATGGACACTAAATAATAGAATCCCTTCTTTTCCTCCACAGAATCAATAGGAAGCAAGGGAGAAATATTTCCCTGATGGGAAATCACATACAGTGTTTGGCAAATATGTTTGTTTATGCAGCTAAAGGTGACAGAGATCAAGAAGAATAGGTAGAAGAGAGGTTGAAAACCAGCTGAGATATCTCAGGAGGATGACTACATAGTGCACATCTGGTTATGGCATTTGAGGATCCCTTTTAAATAGTAATTTTCTTCAGTGAAGACACTCAACTCAACACAAGCCAATAAAACAACTGCCCATCTTAAAGAGGGAAGGTATCTATATGCCATTCACCCACACACAAACACTACCCATTTTTTCTCAGCCTTTCCTCTCAGACACAAGTCTTCCTTTCTCAAGTTAGCAGGATGGAAAAACAAGTTGCTGCAGCCCTTGGAGAGTGAACTTAACTTTCCTCTTCTACTCATGAGTTCATGACTAGTGACTGGAGGGAAAGAGCACCTGCATTTCTATGTTTTCTGCCTGCACCTCTTCACTGGCTCTCAGAAAGGACCACCCAGAGATCAGAGGCTCTGTTTGCTGTCAGGTTTGGACCAAGCTTCACAGTGACTTTGTTGGGGTTGAAGCTTTTTGCTCTCCAACCACTTGTTTGAAGGTCAAAGTAGACAGGGGACAGCAGACAATGATGCAGAGATCTCCCAATGGAAATGCGCTGATTAAAACCAAATGCCTGTGTTTTCTTCTCTTTTCTCATGCTGAGGATTTGGCCATTCATGGATGTTTCTGTTGAAATTGCTGAAGCACCCCATTTCTCTCTTTTATTTGAGCTGAACCTGAAGGCATGCTGGGCTACCATCCAGAAAACAGCTCATGAACACTCACTAAAATTATATTCTGGTACTGTTATATCCAAACACATCTGTCCAGCAGACACTGTTGCACAACAGAGTGAGCAGGCTGCCAGTTGCAACCCTGGAACCAAGAGTTGTCACTAAGAAGTTGATTAAAAGGGTAGCATTCAGCACAGGAATTAAAGCACATGAGAAGCCTGTGGTTTCTACCATGGCCTCCCACCCTACACATCTTTCAGGAAGAGCATGGAGACCTTTTAGGCCAGGAGCAAGCAGCTATAACAAATTTAGATCTGTCTCTGCTCTTTTCTTGCAGGCTGCTTTTGAAGCTCAGCCACGGAGGATATGTGAGGGGAACACCCAAATATAAAGGTAAGAGTTAAAGGGGGTTCTTTCAGCGCCAGGACCACAGCCTGGTTCTGATGCATTTTGCAGGTAGATGCCAGGATGCCACTGCTCCTAGTGGGTGTCTGTACTTTGCTTGGGTAAACATTGCCGTAATGTAAACAGCTCTCTGTCCTGGAAGAGATGTTTTGCAAGCATAGCTGTTTTCAAAATTTTCCTTAAGTGGATGTACAAGCTACGAGGAGAAAAAAAATTGCACAAAAATAATTACAAAACCCCCCCACAACAAACCAAAACTAAACCAAAATAACCATCACCACCAAAAAAAAAAAAAACCACCAAAAAAACCCCATAAAACAACAACAAAAACAACAACAACAACAACAAAAAAAAAAAAAAAAAAAAACAAACTCCAACAAAACAAATAGAGAATGTGGGCAGGTTGATATCTGCCTCTGTTCTTGGTAATAGCTTTAAGATGTTAATGAAGTGATCCTTGTTTTTGTTCAAGGAAAACATGTTCTTAGTATTTTTGCTGTACAAAACAATGAGAGAAAAATGTATTCAATATTGCCTCACTCTACCTTAACATAAAATTGCTTAGTGTTGTTCTCTAATAAAACTGAAAATGAGGAATGAAAGTACAGGTTGCTCTGTGCAAGGTCTAATTTTTTTGTGTGCATTATATTAACTATCTCTGCCCAATTTTGTGATAATAAGGCAAATAAGGAAAAAGCCTCAGTTGAAAACCCCAGCATATAATCAGCAATTACAAGTGGGTAGTGCTTCATTGTAGGGGGTTTTTATGATCATTATGGATGGTAAGAGTCTTGGTTAAATATTTGAATATGATTTCTCAGAATCAGTTAGGTACCCTCTTTGTAATGACTATTGATGGAGCTGTCCGTGTACCCTGTTTTTTTGAGACTGTGGCCTCTGAAATCTGGAATATTAATTTATCATCTGCCTCTGTGCAGGGCCACTTTCAGCCAAAGGTGGATAATGGGATCCTGGGGTGGCACTACTACAGGGAAGCTCTGTAGAGCTTCTAGAGAAGCAGGAATATTTCTGTTATAGCTCTATAGGGAGATCTGCAGCTCCCCAGCCTTAAGTTGAACAAGCATCAGAAGATTGTGACTCCCTGAAAATTAATCTCATCCTTAAAATTCTGGGAGGCAGTCTAACCAACTTGCACTGAGCTAGAGTAAGAAGATTTGTATGCTGCAAAAGCAGATGAATAAAGGAAGTTCCCTCCCTGCTTCATGTTCATAACTTCTAGGATCTAACAGTCCACAGAGATGAGTATAGTCATATTTAGCATAAAAAAGAACTGGTAAAGAAATTCTCCAAAGTTTAAATGTAGTAGAATTGTGATGGAGGACCAGGTAGGCTCTAAGAAAAGTCTCTAGTACAGAGAGCTGATGACTCTCAGCATTAATGAACCTCTCCAGAATACAAAGAAGCTGAACCACACCTTTGAATTCCACAGTTAATACTGTGGAAATTGGCTGCTTCCTTAAATATCACAGCCTTTTAAGTCCTGCCTTAAGCAATTAAAACACACTACTATTAGTAAAAAAATAATTATTTGTTCATTGATTTTGTAAAATTCTCATCTGGTAGGTAATTTATATGCTGGATTGGGCTAGGAAAAAAAAAAGGTAGTTTCTTTCTGACAAATGCGTTAGTGCTAAAAAGGAAAGGGAAGAAAGGTTGTTTTCTTCTTGGACAAATAAAAAGATTGAAGATGCCAAAAAGGAGCTGAAAACTTTCAAAGAAATAGCTTGTGCACAGGAAGGAATCATGGTATTTCAATGCATGCAGCAGAAATTTTACACTGTGCTAAAAAGTGCATGCATAAGCCCACTTGTGCAATGTGCAACTCCAGGAAAGGTGCAGGCGAACATAACATGACTAAAGCAGGCTTTGCCTTTATGTGATTGATAAATACTCATTAATTTTACCCTTATTCATTTTGTCTATTTCTATCTTGGCTGTACTTCTTCTTGCACCCTTCATTTGCAGCAGCAAACATCCTGGATTGCAGCTGAGAAATGTCATGTGCCTGGGTGACATACACCTCTGGGGTGGAAGACACCTCTGGGTCACCTCATCCTTAGTATGTTTCTGGAGTCTGGTGCTGCTCTGGAAATGTCCTTTTTTGGGGGTATCTACCATCTGCTTTTGAATCACATTCTTCCCACTGAACAGCAGTTCACTGCTCTATTCTCTCACATCAGCTGCTCCACTGAGTATTGCTGGGGCAAGGGTAAGGAAGACTCACTCTGGTAGGGCTGCAAAAAATTAATCCACCAAGGAGAACCAAGAGAAAGAAATAAAATCTCTAATTGGATTGTGCCCAGGCACTGGATCATTTAGAAAAAGAAAAAAAAAGAATAAAAAAAGATCTGTGAGTTGACTGAAAATACCCATACCTGCAAGGTATTTGGAACTGGCAAACATTTCATCTGCTCCTCATAAACTTCTTTTGTCAATGGTTACCAATCTGTGCATTTGTTTCCTGCATGATGAAACCAAACAGAGACTTGCACATGAGAAACACACAGGCATTAAATTGTCTGAGATAAATTCATCCTTTGTGTAATTCCAGCAACATTCCTCTGTTGGATTTGACTGCTCAACATTTACAGAAGAATCTGGATTGAGTTGAACTGGCATGAATCAAGCCAAATTTGTAATTATAAGGCTTGGCAAGGCATATATCTATTTCCTGCTTATTTTGCATTTGCCATTGTTAATAGTGAGTGAGTGCCTCTGTTATTCACACGCCAGTCTCAAATCTATGGAGAATTTGGGGAGATGAGGAGCTTGATCTGAGAGAAACTGAAAACATAAGGCTCAAATTAAAGCACTCTGCAAGTAAAGTGAAGGTTTTTAACTATCAAAATGCAGGAAGCAGTGGGTGGCAGATAGTATTTTCCCTCAATTTAATTTGACAGTTTAGAATATCACCTACTGTTTTGTGAAGGAAATTGGTACATTTAGATTAAAACTTGAATTATATACCATGCAACAGTGTCTTAGACATGGCTTCTCCTTTCATTACAAAATACTTCTATGAAGAATTATTCCTGTTACTGCTTTTTATGTCTCTATCTTTACATGATTTTTTGTGTACACCCCTTTTACAAATATCATTATATACTTTTCAGACAAAATTTGTTTTTTCTTTGCATACATCTGCTGCATGTTATTCTCACAAACCTAATAGTATTTACCCTTGCAGTTATATTCAGTTTTGCCCCGTAAACATGTAGTAAGGGCAGTAGTACCTACAATCAACCTGTGTATTGCAGGTTGTAGGACTCTCCTGAGCTGATTTGTGTTTCATGCAGAATACTGGCTTTTAAACTATATTCAGTCTTTGTTTTAAAACTGATCTTGTCATTAGATGCATTTCACCACAACCAGTTTCTGCATCTTATTTCCATTGTATCTCCAGCATTAACTTTCATTTACTTGCTTTGTCTGCTGAATTGAATAACCCATTAAAAAAGTTGTATTCCCTTGTAAGTACTTACAAACTCTCCAAATTCCTTTTTAACCTTTTCTTTCATTAACTAAATAGACTAAGTTTCTGCAGTGTTACTAACACATGCTTTCTCTTGTTCTTTCATCTTTTTCTGTGCTGCCTTGTTCCCTCGCAGTTACCAATGTCCTTTCCAGAACACAATATTCCAGTTGTGATTACATCAATGTTCAGTGCAAAACCAGGACCAGCTCCACATCTTTTTAAGAGATCTGGGGCTCCTTTTTTGGCCAAAGAACTGAACTGAGAACACATGTTCTTTCCGAGGAGTTATGTTCCTGCTTAGATAAGATCTCATATTCATAAGGAACTTTTTTTCTCCAAATTGAATCCCTAGAGATGCCTCACTTCCTTTGTTTCAAAGACATATGACCACCAACTGGTCTGATTAAAGTGTTTTTTATTTATATCCACCTTGCAAGGTGGTAAAATTTGGCTAAGAATTGAATATTTGCTTTTATATTTCCCCTTTTATGTGTCTTTCCGTTGGCCTATGTATATGTGGGAGAAAGTGTACAATTTTTGATGTGCACATAATACATCACTTCTGACGCATCATAAAGTGCTCTAAATCCCTCTGCATCAGCCATCCATCATCTTAATTATATATTCTTCACCCAGTCTTTGTGTTATCTACAGTTCTCATCAACGACAGATTTATGCTTCCTTCCATGTCTCAAGCAGAAAGTTTAACTGGTGTAGGACTGGATCCCCAGTGAAATTCACTGAAAGCACACATCCCTGCAGTGACATTTTGGTATGTGAGCACTTGCCAGTTTTAATCCCTTTAATCTGTGTGGTGTTTTTCCATGGCATCCTTAATCAATGTTTTTTGCAGTATATGGTACTGACTGTGTAAGATGTCTTGTAGAAGCCCAAATATAGTGACACCACTTGCTCTATCAGGCCATTTTTAATCTCATCAGAGAAAGATATCAAGTTAGTTTGATGTATCTATTTCCCAAAAAACCCCACTGAGTGGCAATAATTATACTGCCTCCCTCTTATGCCTTACTAATTGGTTCCTGTATCAGCCTTTCCTCTATTTCACCTGAGATTGATAGTAGTCAGTCTGAAAATCTGAAATTACTTCAGTTGTATTGTTTTTTCTCTCTTAATTTTTGTTTTTAATACTAGTGTTTCCTTACTTTTTCTTCTCTTCTCGAACTTTCCTGGTATTACAAGATTTATTGAAAAGATCAACACTAATGGTGTGGAGGGGCTTACACATAGACTCCTTTTAGACTCTCATATATTAATTTTGAGTCTTAGTGCTATAAATATTTCTAAAATCAGTAGCTCTTATTTGACGTCTTCTGATGCACTGTTGGAGTGAAAATTGCTTCATGATTTTCTTATGAAATAAACACATCATTTGATCCCTGGCCAAAGATACACCAGTTACTTATTCAACACTTCTCTTTTTCTGGATTATTCTTGGCAATTTTATAATTTCCAGTCCCACTGTTAGTATTCCTTTCACTCCCTTTATGTCCAAAATGTCTTTCTGACTATTGTTAACCCTATTCACCACAGATTTGCATTCTTTACTTCACTTACTGGCTTTCTTGTTTTAAAAGTCCTAGTTTGTAATCTCTATCCAAGTCTACATAATCAGCAACTTCTTTCTTTTGGATTTTTTTTTCCAAATGTGACCTTTACTTTTATAACAAGCAAGGATTGTTTTGTAGCTGGCGTGGTCTTGAACGTCAGTGATCAGTCACCCATTGACACTTTTATCCCCAGTCATTTGGGCTCATAAGGGCTGGCAACTTCCTTTGAAAGTAATCCCAATGAAGAAATGAAATACGTGAAATAAAGTGAAATAAAAGTGAAGAAAGTGAAATAAAAGCAAGAGTTTTGTAAAGAGTATAAGCTTCCAAGAGATGTCACCTGTGAGAGGCTGTTCATCAGTGACTGTTCAGACAAGAGTACCCTGTCTTAGGAATGAGAAAGCAGTTTAGTTGTATTGACAAAAGCTGTGCTGGTACCTTGCCTTCATGGCCAGAGAACTGCCCTGGATTATTGCAGCAGCAAATGCAGATTTCCTGTATGCTTCCAACTATCTTGTTGGGTTTAGGGCGACTTTGTTTGACTTTTACTCATGTATTGCTGCTATAAGTACTTAAAAAAAAAAATCTAAAACCTGGGAATATAAATTAATAATAATATCATCATGGCAATGCAAAAGCAATGTCATATTAATTTTGCACTGCCATGTCAATACATTAAAAGCAAATGTGTTATTTCATTATAATGGTGAAGCTACCACAATTGAACAGCACCACTGAGTGTAAGAAAGCTACAATAGGGACTGGTTTGATCATTGGTTTGACCTTTAAAACTGGATCATTTGTTAATTGATTTTGCTTCTCCTCCAATAAAAAAATAATTGTCTGGAAACTTCTGAGAAATGTGGAAATTGTTGTCTGAACAATTAAGATAATAAAAAATACCAAACAGGTATCCAAGCAAATGACAGAAAATCTTTGCTATTAATTTTGTGACTGTGTCACAAATGTAACTGGAGAAATTTCAGCTAACTACAAATCTCCATCAAGTCTTCTATGAAAGAAATGAATGAATTGGACTATGCAGTTGAGATTTCGTTTCTTCAGAACAATGCTTTGTTGGTTCCATTTGAATACAAATAAGTTTATAAATGATGATGGGTTTGGCAAGTTCTTATACACTCAGAAACAGAGTACAACTGATTTAAAATATATGATTGCAGAAAAATACTGTGGTATTCCTAAGGTATGGATACCTTAGGAAAATCAGATTTGTGGGTATAGTGGATGCCTTTCCTCGTCCTCAATGAAGTATATTTTCCTCCACTGATTTTTATTATATTTATTTGATACTTAGATCCATGGGTACAAATGATGACTTTTGTGCCAGTGTGCTGGTTGTGAATGATTTCTGACTCTTTAGTATTGAGGTGAGTCTTCCCTTATCAGGAGGCCACAAAATTGTTGGGGAAGCTTGTGTAGAGTGCTGGCAGATGACAGCTTAATTACATCAACTGCTTCAAACATGCATGGACAACAAACGGGAAGGAAAGGATCAAACCTGTATAAACAACAGTGCTATCCCTCAGCCAAACATTTCAGGATTCAAAGGATGTAGCAAGTCTGTGCCTTGCCAGATGCATTTTGCAGAGAAAAGGCTAAAAGCTGTACCAACATATCCCCCTGTGTATCTTTGCTTGAAACTTTGGAAAATCTGAGCAGGGTGAACACCTCTCTGCTCTCCTCTCTGTAGACCATCCATCCAGCTAGCTGCAGAGCACTGGTGCTGTGCATGTAGCAGGGCTGGCATCGTGCCACCTTTGGCTTCCAGTCTACAGCTGGTCCCTTCATCCAATCCATGTTGATGCTTCCCAAAATTCAGTCCTCATTTGAGCATTACAGCTCGCCTTTTTCTTTTCCTGCTTTGGGTGGAGATTAGCATATTGCTTAAAGGGAGCCAAAAGTATTTCAGTCCATTACTTCTTTCATGGGAGTATGTAGAAAGAAAGACATTTCCACAAGATCTTGAACTCAAATATAATCATGATGATTACCGAGTGGGTAACTCCACATTTTCTTACACAATCTCTCAGCAGGCAACAATTAATAGGTGAGACCACAGATAGCCCAGCAGCACCATATTACACCTCAATGTCTTCTATTTGCATAAATAATATCGGAGCTTATTTTAATAAAATTATGTATGATTTCTGTATTTTAAGATGACATTGAGAAAGTAGGATCTCCTGGAGGATTCCCAGTTATAACAGACTGCTGTCTTAGGTGAATTGCTCTGCAGCCTCCTATCTTTTTGATTTGATAAGTGTCTGAACCAGTCCTTAAACCAAGAGCCTACTTTGTCTTTGGATAACCAATCCCATCCTGTATTACCCTGAAATTAAACAATCTATCACCCCTCCTCCAGGCTTAGATCTGCTTTCAAAAATGCTGCAACTCTGTCACTTAGGGTTTCCTGCACTGCACACCATGACAAGTAATAAAGCATTCAACACACACAAAGTTATGAAACCATATAGGAGAAAGTTAACTCTCAGCTGTGTCCATGTTGCAGGATAGGAAGCAAAAGTTATTCTGTGAATTTGCCAGAAGAGAAGATGGAGTTTTTTGAGTATAATATCCACATTTTAGGCAGACGGATGTTTTTCAGCTCCCCCGCCTTGGATGTAGATGAATTCACTTCTGTACACGTATCAGTATGTGGTAATATTCTGCAAATGAACACAGAAAGCAGGCTTTCTCAGAAGACTTTGCTTCTGAAAGATGTCTTTCTTATATCTGCCTCCCTGATTTACTCCTTGCAGGTAAGAAGTGTGACAGTTCTCTGTGTGTGTGAGATTGGATTTTTCAGTCCTTGGCACAATCTCATCAACCTCTGATATCTCTTATGTTTCAGGCAAGTCTTTGGTGCTTCAGTTTCAGGCAGAGTCACTCAGCACAGTCTAACAGTATAGCCTATCTGGATTTCTCTCACTTTTTCTTCTATTTCCATCTTTAACAGGATTGAAGTCAAGACGTCTATTGAAGCAGAGAATGATTAATTCTCGCAATTCTGTCTGTCTTTAAGTCATGACATCTTTGCCAAGTTCCTCATCTTGTGGACATGAAAAATCACTTTCCCTCAGCATGGAGAATTTTTTTTATTTTCCTTTAGATGCTTAATTAATTTGCTTTAAATTACTACCTTTTTGTAAGCTGTTCTGTGCTGACTTTGGTCTCAGCAGTAGATGTGCTGCCAGAGGTAGCATTCGGATCTCCATCCTACTAATCTGTCAGGGGTTTTTGTAGTCCTGAGGGAATGGAAAAAGGGAAGAAGGTATAGGAAAGCAAATGTCACTGCAGTTGCAAATATTTGGTTTAGTTTGTTTTTGTTGCTTATTTGAGTATCATTGTGTTACTGTCAAAACTGTGCACTGCACCATATGTCCCCAGGACAATTGCTCATGCCCCTCTGACCTTGTTGCAGCATTTCATAAATCTCTTTGGCTGTGTTTTCTGGAAAAGAAAAACAACAACTTTCATTATGAGATTCCACAACTTTCATTATGAGATTCCTTTATTTTTTCTGATTTCTAGTCATATGTTGCTGTGATTATGAGTCAAACACTTGCAGGGCTTTTGCTGTGAAGCTATGAAAAACATTGTTTTAAATAACAAAGAATTTATTTGTTTTACGTCTTGGGTCTGCAGCTCACAGTCAGGTAGTTGTACAGGAGCCACTTGTGCATCACCAGAAGAAGTTCAAGCCAAGGAAAGCTGCTTTTCCCTTCCCTTTCCTGCTGGAGGATGGGAGGTGTACCACAGACAGGTCAGTGGCTCAGTGTGGGAGCTTGGTGTCACATCACCATGGCATGTGAAGGCACTCCTTGCCTCAGTGTGTGAGGCACAGGCACAGAGGGGTTTGGGTTGGAAGGGGCCTTAAAGATCACCTAGTTCCACCCTTCTGCCACGGGCAGGGGCACCTTGTACTAGTTCTTCCAGGGTGCTCAGGGCCTGATCGAAGTGGGCCTTGAACACTTCCAGGGATGGGAGATCTGTAATTTGGTAATCTATGCCAGTGTCTCTCCACCCTCAGAGTGAAGAATTTCTTCACAATATCTAATATAAACCTACCCTCTTGCACCTTAAAACCATTAAGCCCTTGTCCTGTCACCCACCTCCCTGGGATCAGTGTTGAGCTCTCTTGGTTCTGCATCAAAAGTGACATCAGGGCACAGAGTAGTAGATGGTGCCAATTGATGATTTCATTCCTGGCCTGGAATGCACAGCAGGAATGCTGTGGGAGTGCTGCAGGTCACTGCTGATCCTCACAGTTTGCTCTAAGACACAAAACCTCAACTACTGGTTAGGATGTCCCTAAATCAGTTTTATAGAAGCTGGGAAAAATTTACTGGGGAAATAACATGACATACTCTTCCTGTTCTGACAGGTCCAGAAATCAGCTTTTATATCTCATTGAGGGAAGGGTAGATGCACTGTTGGTTTGATGCAATAACTTCTTCATTTCTTTTATATTTTCATGTTGTTTTACTTAGCCAGGCCCTACTTTCTGGTGGAGTATTACATATCTGCTTAATGCTTGCTGGACTTGCAAGGATGCCTGTTGAAAGAAATACTACTGCTGAGCAGACAGGAAGGGGGGGTTGCTTTAGGATTAGGGGGTGTTCTGTTCCACTCTGACAGGTAGGTACAGGCAGAGGTGAATAAACTCCTGAAAAGGGCACATAGAATTTGAAAATGTGGTTACTGGTGTGATGTATAAAAAGCACAATGAGAAGCTTTTCTGAAAATATTGCTAAGAAGATTGAAATCAGCAATTAGTGAGAGACTAATTTTGTGAGACTAACAGCCGCATTTCCTGTCCAAATAGGTTCCAATAAATTCATGTGACTACTGAATAATTACGCACTGCTTATCTGACTGAACTTCCAGTCCCAAAGATTCAGCATTTCTGGAAGGTTTGTTCAGCTATGGAAACCTTTAGTGAAACATTTTAACTGCAAGAGCAACAGGCAACATCAGCTGATAAAATCTGACATTACCATGTCTCTAGCACCACATAAATATTTTCTTCCTGGGACTCCAGTTTTTAACACTTTTAACACTTTCTCCCTAGTAGGAGGTTGATCTTGTTCCTGTATATGAAGCAGACAGCATTAATGAGGTACTATGGGATGGTAGTTTAAGGTCACTGATGCACGAGGCCTTACTTTGTTACAGTGAGAAAATTATGCATATTTGTAATAATGAAGAACAGCTTTAGTTCCATGCCTGCTACAGGAAACACATGATAAATAATGCTCTGTCCAAAGTCAAGAACATTGAATTTTGTATTAATTGAGGCAAATATCATACCCCTGTTTAGTGCAATAGAAGATATTACCATTAATAAATGACTTGAATTTTCTTTCACATTTATTCTACTTGCAGCACAATATTATCTTTTAATATGTTGCTGTCTCAGACATTTTTCTGTTCTTAGTATAGTCTGAAATTTGTACAATAAATTGCTGTCTATTGAATCTTTCAGTGTCATGACATTAAAATGTAGGCAAAATTTAACTGTCATTTTCCTTTTCACTTTTTTCCTGAACAGTTCTATATCTGGCATTTATACCTGCTCAGAGCTTTGAAGCACCCATTTCCCATGTAGTTAAATAGATCTTTATTAATTAGCTAGGGCGTTAACTAGGAGATGCATATCTGCAAGCCCATAATATGTGGCAAAGAGAAAATGTGGATATCTAAGTGCTGCAACACACGAGCTATGCCTGAGTCTTTCTGCTCTCTCTCTCTCAGGCTGCATTCTTTAATTCCATTTGGTTCTCACTGTCTTCCTCCACCAGCTGTTCTAAGCCTTACTCATTTATTTACAGATAACCTTGCCACCTTCTTGCTCACCTTTACAGCCCATCTTAAAGCTGCTTGTGGAAAGTGCAGCTCTGCCACATGCCAGAACACAAATGTCTGCCTGCTTTGTGCAAGGACAGCAACACTGGGCAAGTGTCCAGGCTGAGGAACCATCAACAGGTAAAGTCAAAAGAGCAGGAGACCATGAATCAGGAAACCAGTTGTAAAACATTCATTAAGATCACTGAGACCCAGGGACATTTGGTCCCCCTGGTATGCCAAAGCCTATATACGTCTGTAACTTTAGGTATAAGTTTTTTTCATTAATATAAAAATGTATTTTTTGCACTAAGGTTATACCAATGATTATGTTATGTAAAGTACACTTTATCTATTATTTAAGGTTAATATATGTATTAGAGTAGAAACTAGATGACCCTGTATGGATTTGCAGTGTTTCAAAACAGAAGAGAGGAATTTTTTGAAATGGGATGTTGTAGGATGGAAACAATAAACATAAATGTTTCCAAATTCAAGAAAGATATGAGATGTGTACTTTTCCTAAATGATGAAATAGGGCATAGGCCCATATCTGGAGCTGAGCAGTGCCTCAATACTGTTACAGAAACAGGCACTGTGGAAAGCAAGGTATTCAAAATTGTGGGTTCAGTGTTCTGGACTTCCCATATTAAATGCTGAAACTGTATGGAAAGATGTGTTCTCTTGCAGGTGCAGTGGGGTTAGCAAAGTTTAACATCTCCTAAACCTTTAGGCCACTCAGGATCCAAATTCAGCATAAGCTGGAAGGCACTACTTCATCCAATGGGAAAACACAACAAATGAGTTGATGTGGTCATGGTGCTCCAGGGAAAAAAATTTCTCCCCAGATTCTGCTGAACAGCTTGCAGTTGCAGGAGCTGCTGTCTCATATAGAGGCAAAATTGATCCCTTCTCTTGCATTAGAGAGAGAATTTTCCTCACAGTGTGCTGTGAAGCAATCTGACTGTTAGTGTGGCCTGTGTGCTGTTTTTTTGGGTAACTGCTGATCCAAACCCAGAATTTTGTAGAAGGACTTAGCAAATGTGATTCCTTAATCATTTCCTGTGAGGGAGAAGCTTGCTCCTTGTACCTCATCATTAGGAAAAGAGAAGGGATTTGTCCAGGGTTTCTGAAGATGCCGACTGCCTGGGTGGTGGTCTGTGCCAAGATGTGGCAATGTGACATTATGCTGCACCAGGGAATACAGACACACATACCCAGGAATGTGGTGGTGGGGGAATGTCATTGCTCCTTATAGCCCAAGTAAGGGTGCAGACACCAGACTTGTGCCTGTCTTGCTCTGCTGCTAGTCTGTTGGCCTTTTCCTCTTTGGACTGCCTTGAAGACTGATAGTGTGGAAAGAGTGGTGCTAGTGGGAGAGAAGCAACCTCAGTTATAAGTGGTGAAAGAGTTTAATGGTGAGAGAGTCACCTCCAGTGACTCGTGGGAGATGGTTGTGCCAGAATCATGCAGAAGCTAGTGAGAGCTATGTGGCACACCTTCCCAGATGCTTCAATCTCCAGTGCTGTCACCACTTGTCCTCCACACCCCATAAAAGTTGATGAACTGGATCAATACAAGATTTGGTTTAGGCATCCTATTGGATTCAGCATAGCAAAGGAAAAATGATGGAGCCAGAGCACAGCTGCTCTTCAGAGCATTTGCAGTATCACAGGCATCTGGCTGTCACATCAGCCTCATCTGTTGAGCTGACGTGAGGACAACGTGAGCACTGAATGTGCAGGAGTGCGCTGGTGGGAGGACAGAGGGCGTGGGGATGCAGTGAGGCCACTTTGTAAGATGTGATGTCACCCTGTGCACACATCTGCAGGAATTGGGAGCTAGAGATGCTGGCTGTAGCACAGAAGATTATTCACACATATTAAAATTCTTCTCTCAGTATGTGATGTAAAGCAGCCTGTAGTCTTGCTGTTAGGTCTGTGGCCAGTGCACTGTGGAGTCATGAAGACTTCAAAATATCTCTTGACATCAAGCTTTCTGGAATTTTCTTTGCTTTCATGGATGGAAACAGACACAGTCTCATGAGCTTAGCTACACAGTGCAAGAACCATTTATTTGTTAGTTTGTTGTTTTTTTTTTTCTTTTTCCTTAGATAATATTGAGATTCTGTTTCTGGAGTGATGAAAACAATTCCTGGCTTTGCTTTTGTAAACTGAATATCGTTTTTCAGAATCTGCTGTATTATTATTAAATCAATAACTGCATATGACAATAACTACAAAAATTAGTTAACAGTAGTATATAAATGATATCATTTTAGAATATGTTCTGAAGCCTTTTGTCAGTGTATCAAATGTTCTTACTCGGGTGTTTGCTATTTTGCCTTCAAATTAAAGTAAAAGTAAGATATGATGGGAGTCATTATTTGTCATTCCAAGTGGAATTAGTCAAGATGCTAATCAAATTATCTGTTTCTAAAGAATTAACCTTATTTTACTAATATGTAAGGCTACTTTCCCAGTCTACCAAATACTTTGACAAATTCTGAAGCTTTGTTTGAAGGGGATTCATCTTACCCAACTTCAGGCACTCTAGTAGTCAGGTGTCTATCCTATCCCAATAACCCAGGCTGTTCCTGTCATCAGTGGAGAAGGATGTGTTATCTGTTTATCTCAGACCTCTTTTGTATGACGGCTTAGATCACTGTCAGGGTGTCCATCTCTCCCCACCGACTCAGTTCTGGACAGGAGACATGTAAGTCTGGCACCTTTGCTGAATCACTAGTCCCATGCTGCTAGGACAAACTCCACTTCCCAGATTCAGCAGTGGTTCCCCTGGGTCAGGACAGCTACTGGAAAGGCCATTGTGATCCCATGGCATTGGTGAGCTGTTTTCTGTAACATGTGTCTTAGGCACAGAAATGAAGCAGGATAAAGCCACTTTAGAACAGATACTCAGAAGGTAGCCCAGAACAGGAGGGCAGAGTAGGCGTAGAGAGAGGTAGATTTGCAGCTCTGCTGCCAGTCCCCATGGAAGTTAAGCTTTAAGATTTGTTGTGGGTGCCTTGAAAGTGCTCAAAACCACGCTGGATTGGTCTCTGAGCAATTTGGTTTATGGAAAGTGTCACGGTCCATGGCCCAAGGGTTTCGAACTATCTGGTCTTTAATGTCTCTTCCAACACAAACCATTGTGCGGGTCTCCGATTTACCCATTTAGGGGTATGATGTCTGAGCCTGTGGCATTGATTTGGTACTTCTGGTTGTCCCAAACCGTTCTCCTTTCTTGGCTTTACGTCCGGCAGCAGCACTGCTACAAAGCCCAAGCTTGGGGTTCCTCCGGTGCCGAAGGTGCGGGGCCAGCTCTTTCCGCAGAGCTCCCTTTCCCCGGGGAGCTCGGGCGCTGGCAGCGCGGCGGCCCCACAGCTGCGGACATCCAGGCTGTCACGGCCGCTCCGGGACACTGGGGGAAGGATGCCGATCGCGGGAGCACATTTCGGGGCAGCCCGTGGGTGGGCTTCCCGGGGCGGCGGGGGCGGTGCGGGGCCGTGCGGGGCGCGGCACCGCCCGCCCCCTCGGTGCCGCCCGGCCCCGCCCGGCCGCGGCCGCCGTGCCCCTCCCGGGGCAGGGGCAGGCGGAGCGGGGCGGGGGGGACCGGAGCCGGCGAGGCGTGATCGCCCGAGGCCCCTCCTGCCTGCCGGGGAAGCCTTAAAAGACCCCGGCGAGGCGCGGAGCCCCGCACTCGCAGCCCCGACGCTCGGGCAGTCGCGCCTCGCCGAGCCGAGAGCCGCTCCGCTGCAGCCGCCGCCGTGAGTGCCGCGACGGGCGGGCACGGGAGCGGGGTGGGCAGTGGGAACGGGGGAGCGCTGGGGACGGGCCGCGCCGCTCCGGGGCCGCGCTGGGGCGGGCGCGCTGCTCCCGCCGTCGGGGCAGGTGCTGACGGCAGCTCTCGTCCGTCCCGCCCCGCCTGCAGATGCAGGGCACCGTGAGGCTGTGGGTGTCCGTGCTGACTTTCGCCCTGTCGCTGCTGGTCTGCCTGGGGACGCTGGCAGAGGCGTACCCCTCCAAACCGGACAGTCCCGGCGAGGACGCCCCCGCAGAGGACATGGCCAGATACTACTCGGCGCTGAGGCACTACATCAACCTCATCACCAGGCAGAGGTAGGCACAGCGGGACGGCAGACATCTCCCTTCCCGCTCCCCGGGCTGAATTTTCCTTGGCGAGGCTCAGGGGAGGAAGGTGGGGTGCCCCCTCAAGCTGGGTGTCGCTCGCTGCTTTCCCCAAGGACACAGAGAAAGACGCGGTGCAGAGATTCCGTTTAGAGAGCAATGCCCGTGAAGCCCTGAGTTGCCGACAGGTCCGGAGATGAATTTCCACCACCCAAGTTGGCAGAAGGGGCAGAGGTGTCAATGCCGCCTCTGCTCTCTCAGCCTTTTCTAGCTCTGGCACAGACAGGCTGGCAGGCAGGAGCGTGCACAGGGAGAGCCCCCCAAAAGGGAAAGAGAACCTGGGAGCTGGAGAGAGCTAGACAGGGCACTAGGAGCAGTTTCCCACTTCTGTTGCTGCCACTGACTCCATTGAAGATTTTGGTAAGAAAAAGTGCCCATTGTGGAGAAGTAGCAGTCCAGATGTAGGCTACTTCATGCACCTGTGAGTGTCAAAAAACCCCTAGTCCTAAAAAAAAACCTCTCTCAAGATCAAGAACTCAAGCCCAACGAGTGTGGAACCCAAGTCTCCCTGGCTCTAAACAGGCTTTCTGGGTTGACTGTGCTTGTTAAAGTATGGGTAAAGGCTCAGACTGAAAAAAAAAGGCAAGTTATTATAAAAAAATAATCTTATTTGATAAAAAAAATCATCTGTCTAGTTAGGCTGTGTGATTGATAGACATTTGCCCTGAGGTCACGAAGTAGTGTGTGACACAGAAGAACTTTGACATATTTATCTATTGTTTAATATCAAGACCAGATGAGAGGTCTAAAATTAGGCTTTCATTTGTCCCTCTAGAAGTCTGAAGAATTAAATTAGAAGGGTGGCTATCATGCAACTGAGAGCTTTCCCAGCAAGCCCCCAACGTTGTCTGCCACTGCCCTAGGAGCATAAGATGGATGAGGAGGCTGATAGCAACGCAGTTCTTTGGTTCTGAACTTTTAAAGCAATATTCACAACTTGTTCACATGTGAGGCATGCTTTCGTGTCTGCAGTCTGCACTGAAATAACCTTTTGTCTAGATTACTGTTGAAATAATCCAATTCTCAAATTCTGCCTCTGCTGCCATTTTCTCTTGCATGCGATGGGATCTCCAGGCTGGTGTCTCATCCCTTCTTTTCTTTCTTTCATCTCCCTTTTCAAAGATGGGTTCTGTCCAAAGCAAAGTCATATTTAAAAGCAAAAATCCCCAAAGCCAAATGACCACTCCCCCCCTTTCTCTGTTTCACAGAAGCTTTCACTTCTGGTGTGTGCCCTGTGTGCTTGCTTTTATATTGACTGCATAGCTTTTATCCTGATTTTATGAATTGTAAGTACACAACTCAGAGACGGAAACCAGTTTCATTCTTTTGTGTGGACTTAGGGTCTGAAATGAGCTGAAATAGTTATTGTTCCTGATTGATAAAATTTAAATTTTGTTCTTGAGATTTTCCTCATATTTCCTACCCACCCTTGTATTTAAAGGAGCAGAGTTGACCTGGAAGTACAAGAAAGTTGGCAGAAAAAAGCACTACAATGGCAACTTTGTGATACACATTTAAAAGTTGACTGCACAGGTTAACTAAATCAAAAAAGTTGTGCTGTTTTTCCACTGTGGTGAATTAACAGTCCAGAAATAAAGCCATTGCCACCTCCGTTTGGAAAATTTAACTGAGTTGATGGAGGTTTCCTGTTTTGGCACTGAAATAGTCACTTGCAAAATTAATCAGTAACTTTTGAAGCATTTTGGACCGGTCTAAGGATGAGTGGTCTATTTCAGCACATGTGCTCAAAGTTTTCTCTCTTCTTACAGATTTTTAAAAAATCAGTTTCTTATCTTTGCTTTTTTGTGCATTATACTGCTTGGGAGCCCTGTGCAAGGGTAAGATGAGGTCCAGGGGCTCACCCTGCTCCTTCTGCAGGTGGGTGAGCAAGTTGTGCTCAGCATCTCGCCCGACCTGGTGTCTGTAGGTGGTGAGGTGAAGCAGTAAGAGGAGATGAGGAGATTGATGGTTCTTTTTTCTCTCTTTAGGTTCATCTGCCATGCCTTGCTTGATGTTTTTGTGATTATGAATACCATCCCCCCTACCCCACCACTACCCCCTGCTTCTGGCTCATCTTTTTGCCTTCTGCTTCTGACCTGACTCAAACATTTGAGTGCTGTTCCCCTCTGAGCTATTGTGACTCACAGAGTCTTCACCTGAGCTCAATGAGCTTCTTCCTTCCAGACCATCCTTCTCTTCTTGTATTTAGGCCTTGTATTAAAGCCTGTCAGCTTTAATACCCCTGTGAGGTTACCTGAGATAAACAGGTGCTTGTATGGTGCAGATCATGAGACCAGTTGCAGGCTTCTTGATTCTGATGAGATCCCTTGTTCCTTATGTTCCAGGTCTTCTTAACCTAAAAAAGAGCCCAGGACAGATGCAGACTCCTGCTCTACCGATGTCTGTGTGTCTTTGGATTAGTTCCACCTTCATTTCCTGAGCTGTCCTGTGGTCCTTGCCTCATATCTCTCTACCACACTGTTCAGGAGACCTTTTTCAGAGTCCATCTTTACTCTTCCTCCTCCTCCTGCTACTTGCTGCTACCTGTGCTTCCTCTTGCTAACAAACTATCTTCTTTTCTTGTCACTTGCAGCTTCTCCATGAGTCTGTGGCTCTTCTGTGCTGTAGCAAAGCAGTCAGGCCATTCCTGCTGGAAATGGCTTGAACTGTAGGCAGGGCAGAGAGTATATTAAAGTGTGTATGACTTGGGCAGTGCTGCTCCTGCTTCATGTCAACACCCTGTAATGGGCACGGGAGCACATCTCCCTTTCCTTTGGTTTCTTGACAATTTTCTGAATCAGATGCATCTAATTTTCTGAATTGGACATTGACGGGATTTGAATCCTAACATTAAGTTTCCATAGGAAGCTTTGAGATTTTGATGAGCCTGACATACTGTGTCCTTACTCAGACTAAGTATGTTTACTCCTTAAATCTCTTTGACTTCAGCTGGAGCTGTGGCTTATCATCATGCCCCAAACTAGGCCTTGATATCTCAAATGGAGTATGAAAACTGACCAGGTGTTTTCACCTGGCTTGGAATCATGATATTTTAAGTCTTTTAAAACAGCCATGATTTTTGATAAATGTGTATCTCAAGGAGCAAGGCACAAAGTAGCTGGAGCAAGGATGTCTCCAGGCATTTGCATCAGGAAAAAGAGATTGACTCTGTCTGTGACCCCTATTTAGCAAGTCAGGAGCAAGGATGTTTCCCAGGGGCAAAATGACAGGGTAAACAGGAGACTGACAAAGCAAGAATGGGTGTTCTTTGGGCAGTGCAGCTGGTTGCAAACACCTTGTGTGCAGCTTTGCTGTGTGAGGGCATGGTGGGTCCATCCAGCACAGGTAGTGGCTTGAAGGAACCCATGTGAAATATATATCTCCCCAACATAGTGGTCCTCATTATTTGAGTGAATCTCTGCACTCTGGGTGGTTGCTACCTATTTCTTATTCAGGCAAAACTTCCTGAGAGATTAGTGGGAGTTTTGTCCAAGTGTGAGGTGCTAGAGCAAGTTTTGATTTGTTAAATCAGTTTCTTTAACATAATAGAAAATTAGCTTTCTCCTCAATTGAAGTCCAAGTCGCATCCATATTAATTGGAGCAGGGAGCTAAGAAGAAAGAAATCCCTTGATGGTGATGGAGTGCAAGGTATTTGATTCAGCATCATGCCTGATTGCACTATTGTAATAGCATTTTACTGTGTCTGGCTGGTTCTTTTCAAATACCTGCTTTCAGTCAGATCAGATTAAGAAATTTAATTGCTGAATCTGATGCTTTGTCTTTCTGGAGCACAGGTGACGCCCTAAAATTATTAAACCAATGTAAAAACACAAAGGATTGAAGAAAATAATTGAAAAGTGGAGTATGTTTCCCCATTTAAGTGAAATCAATGCACTCAACAGTTAAAACTGTTAGTTTTTTCTAAATGTAGTTTGGGTTGGTTTTTTTTTTTTTTTTTTTTTTTTTGCTAAACTAAACCACTGGAATGCCTGAGGTCACTGGAGAAACATCATGATAGTAATGGATAAAATGTAAGTCTTAACTACACGTTTGTAATGTAAGCAAACTACATGTAAAATACATGAAGTTAACTACACCTTTCATTTTTCTGAAATCAAAATTTCACTCAAGCAGCATTCACAAAAGTTGCTAATGTACTTTGTGATTCAGAATGAAGTTGCACACACAAGTTAAACTGTGATCTTAATTCTTTCCAACCAAGGGAGCACGTGCTCATACGTATCACTCTTAGGCTAGTGAATTCTTGTAGTGATGTAAGCAGGCTGCTCATTGCCACTTCTGTTTTCCCAGGAAATCAAATTCCTTCCCAAGTAATGGAAATTACTTTTAACTGTTAAGTGATGTACAGTATTCAGGATTAAAAAAGAAAAAGGCAAATAGAAAGCCAGCTGCTGTGTAAATAAAGGACAAAGGTAGCTCCTGATATCCCATCTAGCTGAAGAACTCTGAAAGAGCAAGATTTCATTCTCATAGCCACATAGTTAAAGACGATTACCTTGGGATAGCTCAGTATTTGCAAACTAATGTGCTATGTGTTTGGCAGCTCCAAATGTTCTGGCTATCTTAAAAAATCTTGCAAAATTTCTGATGAAGGATAAGTATGATCTAAACCAATGAGAAAGTTCATGGAATGATAGAATTGGGATTGCAGGCAAGAATGACATGCTTGAAAGTCACATCATGCACAGCTTCTTCCCTCTTCCTCCATGCTCTCATCAGTAAGGTGCAAGGTCCTAGAATATCCAGGAGCAGCCATCAAATTAAGAAATATTCAGAGTTTCTCAATATAATAATGTAAAATAATTATGGATAAATAAATGTAGAAAAAAACCCGGAAATAAAACACGAATTAACATTTGCTCACATGGCTAAGCCAAAATAAATTGCTGGAAGGTGTTATTTATGTCTGCTCAGTTTTTTTTTTTTTCCTGAAAAGAAAGATATCACTAATGGTTTTCTACTCTGTGTTCATTTGTAAAAAGTGACGTATACAAAAATATAACTTTTAAAAATTTTTCCTCAGATATGGAAAGAGATCAAGCCCAGATACACTGATCTCAGACCTCTTGTTGAGGGAAAGCACAGAAAACATTCCTAGATCCAGGTATGTATGAAGCATTTGTATTTAACAGTCTCATTTGTTATCAAAAAATATGATTCACAGGGAGAAAAGGTACCATCGAAAGCTGGTTAATCATGTCCTTAAAAAAAACAAACCTTTAATTCCATTTTTTCCCAAGAGATAGGACCATCTATGAATGCAAGAAATGCCTTACCAGGTATGATATAGTCCAAACTCCTCATTTGCTAATTTTGGGAACAGGCTGTACCTGTTATTCAGAGAAAAGGGAGCACTCCCACGATGCTTACCTCATTCTGGGCATTTTTACATAGAATTGTGTGCTGATGTCTGATGATGATTCCTTACATATTAGAGCTCCAAAGATGACATATTGCTACTCATTTGCTCCTCACACAAGTTTAATTTTTTTCCTCTAAAAATGTATAAGTGCTAAATATGCACCTATATTAACTCATACACAAATGCACAGCAGTGACTTTTCTTTATAATACAGTATTTCACATTGGTTTTGTATCTAATGTTTTACAAAGAGAAAAAAGGCCTTTATATTTCCATTTGCATTTGGCTAAAGTAACAGTGGTGTTCCAAGCAGCACTCTGGTTTCAAATGTACATAATGTATTTATCTAGTTAGGTAATGACAATTTAGCCATAATGGAAGACACTGTACTAGTGCCTGCAATTTGCACAGCTGAAAATTAAGTATGTTGAAAAGGTAAGATGCAGGAGTAGTTTTGGCTCATGAAGGAAAATACTGGTTTTACTCACAATCCAGCATGAATGAGCTCAGTTTAAGCCATTACTGATTGAAGTTTGCTGACAATACTTCTACTGCAGAAATAAATGTTTTATGCAGTTGTCTTCTCAGGAGTCTTCAAACAAGTGCTCTGCAAAGGCTCAACTAGACTAGTCGAGTACTTAAACATAATAGCCTGTAGCATTGAATTTAAGACATGATCATAACAGTGAAAGTGACCCAAAATTCCTGCTTGCCATCCAGGGAGGCTATCCGTGAGGCCTGCAGTTCTGTGTGTAGGGAGAGCATTGTCTGATGGTTTGATGACTAACCACAGCTGTGGGGATGCAATTTTCTCTGCAGATGCTTATCTGAAAAACTGCATGGAGTGCAGTGAAATGTGTTAGACTATTTTGTGTTTGGTAATGACAAGGGAGAGCCCTCACATAATGGGAAATTTCCACTATCTTGAATCTGAGGCAACACAGGGTAGTTAGTACTCATATTCTCTAATATAGCTCCCTAATAGTCTAATATTCTCTGTAATTTTCACCCCTTTATCACAAAACTTTATGATTATTATTATTGTTTCAATAGTGGTATTTACAACACACCGGGGAGCAAAAATTCATGAGCAAAATAACCAACTAGTCTGCAGTTAAGATCAAGAATTGATGAGAAGCAGATTTTTATTTCCTACCCCCTGTAACAGCACTTTAAACTGAGTATGGTATTTTTCACTCATTGCTGACAGTTATGGGAGTATTGGGAACAATGATGCCTAGTTTCCTATGAATATGTTTTCTAGGATAAAACTCTGTATGGATTCTGAAGCCCACTCCAACTCTTTCCTCCATGTGAGGACGCAATTAAATTTTCTTTCTATCCAGTCCTGTGTTTCATGGCACATCAGGAACCAAATCTCTAAAATTGGTGTACCTCTCCTTGACTTGGTTGAAATTCTCCAAAGGGTGGGAAAGTTGGGGAGGAAGTGAGAAGAGGCATGCAGGGTCAGACAGCTGGACACACAGCATGGCTGCCTAAGCCTTCTTTCTGCAGGAAGCCAGGCTGAATAAATGAAAGGCAGGCTGCTATTATTCCAAATTTAATTAAGTAAATGTTTTAGAAATTGTTACACAAAAAGCTAGTTATGGAGCAAATGTAATTTGTACTCAGTGAATCAGTGACAGAGAGAGATACCTCCTGATTTTGTGGGAACTGAACTTTGTAACTAAACACTGAGATAATGATAAATAACTTAATTGTATTCAGCTTGACAGGCCTGGCTTGACATTTCACTTTTGATGACTAAAATACACCCCAAAGGATGTTGGAGTCTGGGTGTATGTCTGACCATATGAAGAAAGTTTAGAGAGATTCTTTTAGAAAGTAATTGCAAAATATGAAGTTAAAGATTTAAAAAAAGGAGGTGCTGTGACATGAAGGCTGGTAAGGTCTTATGTCAGAAATGTGTGATATGGCATGTTTCTGATTTTGCCTGTCTTGTGGAGTGATGGAAAATGTTTAATACTCAGTAATAGGCTGTATATCTCCTGATGCTGCCTCTTTAAAAATTAGATATCTAGTAAGAAGTGCTCATATAGGTTGCCTTTGCATTCAGTCAGAGGGATGGGTAATTCCATAATGAGCTTTCCTGCCTAAAATGGGCATGCTCTCAGTTGCCCTCCAAGGCACCCGTGTCTCTCCAGTGACTGCGGAGGCAGATTAGATAGTTAATCAAGATTTAATGTGCTACTTTTCGATGGAAAAATTATGGTAAATGCATTTCTCCTGGTCTTTCTCCATGTTCTCCTACTTGTTACCTTTCCTCCTGTGTAGACAAAACATCTGTTTGCAAGCAGAGGATTTCTGGATAAAATCCTACCTTCAGCACCCTTTTCAATACATTTCAAATGCTTGATATTGAGCAGTGGAATACCACAATATTATTTTAGGATGGTGACTTTAAACTTGGGTTTTGTTTAAAGGTGCTTACAGCACGATGTGATTTTGTTTGGCTCAATGAGTTCTCTTTGGAAGTTGTTTACTCCTGAATTAATGTGAAAAATATGTCTTTAAGAAATCTGTATCTCAACATATCATAGTTTTCTAGCTTAATTTCACTAAGTGCTATTTAATGGTGTAAGGCAGCTTTGTAGCTAGTCTCAGCCATGTAAAACGTGGTAGCAGGATGTACAGGCAAGTTCTGGTACCAATTTTTACAATCAAGTACAGATTTTTGGCAATTCATAATGCATTTGTTTTTGTTGGAGTCACATATACAATTTTAAATTGCAAATATGCATATACATTTCTCATTGCTGCTATTAATGAATGTTTTAGGCAGTTTTAACACTGATTTTTTTCAGAGGGGTTTTAATATGTTTTTAATGTGGTTTTTTAAATTTATATGTGTTGCAGGTTTGAAGACCCTTCGATGTGGTGATGGGATTTTCAGCACACCTTCAAAACTTTTCCTAGTTTTCAGTTCATACTCCCCACCTCTGAAGCAAATCATAGTGTCATCCCCAGTGCATGCAGCCATTGTACTGAATTCTGTAGAGTTTCTCTCCTTCATCAGATTTGTATATACCTTTATTTAAATAAATTATTTGTGCATTCCAAAACATAACATACTAAATGAAAACAAACAACCATGTCATTGGTATAACAAAGCATTGTTTTAAACTATTAAAACTGAATTATAACTTCCCTGTAGTGTGGACAACAATGGTGTCACAGTTATTGCAGTAATTTCTGTGCAAAGTAAGATAAAGGCATCATTTATTGTGGCCTCAGACTCAGCTCAAAACTGTTTAAAATAATTTATCACAGACTTCATAACTTGGGAAAGCAGTGTTCTGAGAGGTGATCTTTTCAGAATGGCCATTCTTAAAACTTTAGTGCTTACATTGACAAATGTAATAAAATTAAAGGCATTTTTGAAATGCAGAGGAATAAGTCACTGCTTAATTCTGCTAACTCCTCAAAACTGGTTTGATGCTTGGCTGTAAGCCTGAACTAGTAATTTTAAATGAAACAGATGTAACATCTTTGTTTGGGCAATATGCAAAACAACAGAAAATAACATCTAAAGTAACTCATAAACCAAAACAAGACTGAAATTATTTGTGCCAGAAAAGAGACATCTAGCATTGCCTGAGGCCATGTAAAGGAGCACAGTGATAAATCCCAACCCTTGGGCTGCTTGCCCTCTGAACCTCTCTCATTTGGGGTTATTAACAGTTTCTGTTTGTACCATAAGATCCACAGAACAGGAACAAAGTGAACTATCTCCAAGTTTATATTTTCTTATTTTTGGATTTTACATGTTTAATCACTAGCCTAATGGGGGCCTTAGACACACTTGAAGTTAAGTAGTATAGGGATGGCAGCACCTTCCCCTTGTTCTTAAGTAGTTCTAGTTCACAGATGTGTATCTTGCTGCATGGTCAGGATCCAGTCTGTGCATGATGGTGTCTGGTTCCTGATACACCACTTCTTTTCTTTAGACACTGTGACTAAACAATGCATAATAAAGCACATGAAGAAGTTCCAAACTGGAAGATAATCAGCATGAAGGTTTAATCTATTTAGATGTCCTTCCCACTTTTCAAATGCTTCCACATGGCTGTTGCCTCCAGGAGAGATGCATCAATGCAACCAAGTTCCAGGACTCTATAAATGTGTTTGCAAAGTGTTACCAGCTTACAAAGACCAGTCAGCTTTTGTGGTCACACTGTCTTCAGCAAAGCACAACACAATTTTCCTTTTCACTAAACACTCTGGTGTTGCTAGAATTGGCAAACATAGCTTTCAGCAGCAACACATTAACTTACAGACATGGTGATGGTTCTATATTGCTGCATGTGGAATTGTAATGACTAAGAGCAATTTAAAGTCACAGAAGTGATTGGGGGCCCAGGTTGTACTAGTCTGAAAATAAACCAGTGGGAAATTCCAAGTCAGAACTACAAATTAATAGGAAAGTTAAGATAAAGGCACTAGTACAGAAACACTCACTTAAACTGACAGAGTCAGAATTTGACCTGACATCCTGTGATGGTAGCAGTCTGATTAAATTGTGGCTACAGTCCCATTGGAGTGATGGATGTAGTTTTGTCAAAGCAGCGATCCTGTAAAAAGATCTGATCTTTCTCTTGCAGTCCAGCGATGGGTATTGAGCTCTTGTCCTCTGGGAATCCAGTGGCAGTGCTCCCGTGGTGCTACAAGTCTCAGATTATATCCAGGTAGGAATGCTTGGTTCCTCCCCCTGGGCGGGGCATCTCAGAACGAGATGTAATTCTACGAGACATGCTGTGAGACCTTGATGGCCCATTAGCAGAGAGAGAGGGAGTTATCAGGGATGAGTCATAGAAGAGATAAGGAGCACTGCCCCACCTGTTTTAACAGTTTATGAAGATGGCCACAAAATACATATTTTGGTTACACTTTTTCATTGTAACCCAAGACACAGGGTAAACCGCTGCTACACATGGTAGTAGGCAATATTCTTCAGAGGGACTTCAGGCTGGCCACTAGTTGCTGGAGTGAGCAGGTATTCTTCAACCTCAGGCCAGGACCTGCTGCAGCAGATTACACGGAGTACTCTGCTTTGAGTAATTAAAATGAAAATTGGAAGTTAGTGAGGTATATGATACACAGTATCTTTAATTCCTGCTAATTTTTAGTATTTCTCTATGTATACTAGTGACCATGTAAATTGCACTATCAGTAGTGATAACAATGATAAACTAATCTTATGTTGCTTGTACTGTCATTACAAATGTACCTTAGGGGAGAAAAAGAGAGTTAAAGAATTAGCGCAGGCTAAACACTCGTGCTGAGTTGTTCCACTCAATTACCTGAGATTTCCTGAAATTCGAGAACACTCATCTGTATAGAAAAGCTATTACCTGATGAGCTCTCAAAGACAGAAGCAAAGCAAAGCATTCACACAATATTTATTTATCCACTCTGTGATATTATTTTTGTTCTAAAATCGTCCTCTGTTCTCTGGGGCAGACACAACTCTGCCATAGAATTCCAGTGTGCTTAGTTCTTAGCTTCCTTGTGTACTTCATATACCATTCTTAACAGGGCAGGACACTAAAAACATTGTATCAGCTCTGCAAATCAGAGGATAGACTTAAAAAATGAGCTGTGAAATGAAAATAAATACCAGTTTTCTTTGGCCTGACTCCTACATTTTGACTTCAGGGTTAAGTTTTTCATCTTTTTCTCTCTAACTATGAGAAACCGTGTCTTGTTTCTAAAACAAAGGCTGAAATTTATGTTAGAATCTGAGGAAGTGCCAGGAAAAACAAGAAGTAATAACCATGAAAGTAGGTAATAATATTTTCTCCTTTATTTATTGTGGGTTTGAAATAATGAGAAATGTACATAAGTAAGTGTCAAACATTTAAAAGACTGTCCACCTTTACCTTTGGCAATTTCTGTGAAGTACATCACAGTTATGCCCAACATTGATTTAACCAAAGAGGAGATCTAGATGATCCCACCTATCTTGTTTTCCAGGACAGGAAATTCTATCTTCTCTCTCCATCCCTACAAACCTAGCCCACTGCAATACTTGCAACTCTGAAATTCTCTGTGCCAAAAAACCCCCCATCATGGTACTCCAGTATGGGCAGTGCTGCCCAAATATGGCATTGTGTTGGGGTGAGGTGTGATTTATCTGGTAGCTGGCAAATAAATACCAAGTTTCAGGTTCAGCATCAAGTGTGTTTCATAGAGATTTGTGTTACCTCCTGGTGTTCTGTTGGGCCCTCACCTTGGTGCTTAGGGTGAGGTGCCCAGGAGCACTTGGCATATGTGGGAAGGGAATTTTTAAGCTGAACTGACCACTCCTCTGTGTTTCCCATGGAATTACATGTCTTGCCTGGCCACATGACCTTCAGGGGTGCCTGTGTAAATACAGCACCGGACCTTTGTTCCCACTGCCACCCTTGTATTATCACCTGATCACCATTAGCCACTAAAAGCCAACAAACAAACAAACAAAAAAAATTGGCACTATCAATCATAAAATCATAGAGTATCAGGTTGGAATGGAACTTCAGGGATCATCTGATCAAACCTTTCTTGTCAAAAGCATGGTATGGACAAGGTGGTCCAGCAGCCTGTTCAGCTGAATATCATAAATGTCCAACATTGGGGAATTCCCTGTGGAGATTCTTCTCCTTGTAAAAAATGAATGGCTGATTGTTATGGTGAAAATTTCTCCTCTTGTGTCCAATCAGAATCTCCCCAGGAGTAGCTTGTACCCATTATCCCTCACCCCTTTCTTGAGACTGCTTGTGAAAAGGGAGTCTCCCTTTTGGTACCCACACTTTAAATACTGGAACATGGTGATAAGGTGCTCCAAAGCTACCTTTCCTCAAGGGTTAATCTGTGCTATTCACATACCCTCTGAACAGAGAGAGACTTAGCTTTCTCAGGATTTCTCCTGAGAAAAGCTGTGAGAGAAACAGAGAAAAGAGAATAAAACCAATTTTTATCTCATTCACTGCTCCTGTGTTTGTGCCCATGTGGAATGTCGTATGGAGCTTTTTTACCCAAGGTGATTGCTTGACTGGATTCTGGCGATGGTGTTTTGGATTGATTGACCAATTAGGTCACAGGTCACAGCTTCGGCAGAGAGTCAAGGGTTTGTCAGAGAGTCAAAGGTTTTTCTTATTAGTGATATAGTTAGTTAGTGGCAGTTCTTGTTAGTGTAATATAGTTATAGTGTAATATAGTATAATAAAATAATTCATTAGCCTCCTGAAATTATTTGAGTTCTGTGCATCATTTTTCCCAAGTCAGGGATCCCAGCGTTGATATGAAACAACCCTTTTGTCTCAGCCTTTCCTCATATGTCAGGTTGCCCAGTCTGTTGATCATCTTTGTGACCCTTTGCTGGATCTCTCCAGCCTGTCCACATTTTGCTTGTACACCAGAGACCAGAACTGAACACAATATTCCAGGTGTGACAAGCACTGAGCTCAGTAAAGAAAACAAAGTTTCCAGATGGATTTCAGTGAAGGTAGAAAACTAAATGCAAACTAAACATAATGTAACATACAGTAATGAAAAAAAAAAAAAATACTCTTTCCTTGTTTTGGTGGCTTAGTACCCTGAGTAAGAAAGTGCTACTGAGTGGAAATTGCCTAACTAATGCAGTAATTCATATCAGGTCAGTGTATTTTATTTATCTGGCTGTATTGTTATCAGTCATTTATTTATCTGTATTACAGCAGCACCTGGAGACTCCAGATACGGGGCTCATTCTGCTCCAGTCTGTAAAATCATAATAAAAAAAAAAAAATCTAGACTACAGAGATATTCTATCCTCGTGCAAAGAGGGGAAATGGGAGGAAATTCACGCTCATAAATAAAATGGTTAGTAAGTTGTATTGGTCCTACTGCACCCGCAGCCTTGTCCTTGTAGACTCTTGGATTACAGCAATTAAGAATGTGCTATAAAACAAGTAGTGCAACATTATCTTGTTTCCAGCTAATATGTGTATTTACTAAGCTCTCCCTTATCTAAGTTATTTGCTTTTCTCTAATGACCCAGTCTTTGCCAGGCCCAGAGATCTTCCAAGCTATATTTAGCTACAAGCAGCTCCCACCTGCCTGTAAGGAACACCCAGCTCAGAAGATTTCAGACTTCTTTCTTTTTCTCATTTTCCTGTGCACTCAATAGAAGGTCCTGGGCTATGTGCTGCCAAGTGCGTGTCTCAAGGTGTTTAAGTTCTATGGAAATGTGTCTGGAGTCATTCCACCTTTGAAGAAGCAGAATTGATGGGAGCAGGAGAACCATGAGGTGCCCTTGCAGATAAAGTTGATGGTGATTAATACTGAACACAGCTATAACAGCCTTCCCACAGCAACTTTCCCTGTAAGCTGTAAATTGGCAGCCTCTCCCAGAGGTACAAGAGTGTGAAATGCTCTTTTTCAAATAAATGTTTGCACAATTAAGAACGAGAGTTTAGCTGACCGTATGCTGAATAGGTGACAGGCTCCTTAATAGATTTTTCTTACTAGTTTTTCCACAAGTTCTTATGTTGTAATTTCATAGAATCACAAAATAGTTTAGGTTGGAAGGGAACTTAAAAATCACCCAGTTCCAACCCCCATGCCATAGCGAGGTACACTTTCCACTAGACCAGGCTGCTCTGAACTCCATTCAGCCTGGCCTTGTATGCTGATAGGAATGGGTCTTCCATAACTTCTCTGAGCAATCTGTTCCAGTGCCTCACCACACTCACAGTAAAGAATTTTCTTCTGTTTTCAAGCTTCTTTTCCTTTGAAGAGCACCTTTTTATGTTCTGTTCTTGTTTCACTTTCTTTTACATGGAAGAAAAGGATTGCAATTCAATGTTATTCTTCATTTATGATGCAGACTATTCTGCCAGGGATGATTTTCTTGACTATATCCATTCATTCATTCTGCCATGTTTCTGATGATTACTCTGGTTCAGCTATCACCCCCACTGAAGCCAGCTGAAAATGCTGTCTTTCCACACACCTTTTTCCAAATCTTGTTCCATCAGTAGTGGCAAAGATTTATATTTTTAAACAATTGCTCCAGTACTTGTTCAATTGCATTATAAGCCTTGGAAGTGGATTTTAATTAAGTCACCTAAACCAGGAAATATTTTTTATTAATGGAATATAAATGGTTCAGAGGTTCAAACACATTTTGTTATGGTCACCTTTTCTAAGAAGGTGGAGTTAAAGCTAAATAATCAAAATGTTGACTTGCATTCACATTTGAAACATTTAGACTTTGATATCATTTGTTTGCTTCAGCAGTTGTTTCAAATCAGCAATAAGAAAATTATTGACTTCTGATGTGAAGTTTTATGTTGCTACACGAGGGCCTTAACTTAAATCTGCCTTTAAAAGATGAAATGCATTTAGAGCTGCTTAAAACCACATCTTAAATTGGCTGCCTTATCTGTCTTAGGCAGCAGTACATTTTCCATTTCTCCACAGGCAAACTGACAGTGGTACCCAGGCCCACCGCAGCTCGGCACACGTCAGAGTGTCTGTGCTCCAGTGCTCATCGTGACTGTCACAATAGCCTGAGAGGATTAAAAAATATTTCCTGTTCTGTGAGTCAGACCTGGCAAATTAATAATAAGCTCCATTTAAGGGGGAAGAAATAATTTTTCATTTCATATATCAGGTCTGATTTATCATCTGCTTTAAAAAAACCAACAAGCACAACCCTCCTGAAAATCACCTACAACAAAAAAGAGGTTCAGCCTAATGTTCTATCAAGGAAATGGGCTGAGACAATGTGCTGCCCTATTTAAATGTTCTTAAGCATGTTTCTTTCTCTTACTCCAAGCACTCAGTTGATATCACCATGTCATCCTCCTCTCTCCTTAGGCTGCTAACACTTTTTTTGTCCTTGATAGCATTTCATAGAAAACCTACCCCAAACTTCAAAGATCTCAAAGGGACATTGGCTGTCCCCAGGACAAGTTGTGCAGAGAAATGTCTGCTGTCCTACAGCACAACAACCAAATGTGCAAAATTACAAGCTCTTCTTCAAGTGTACCTGAGGGCCTACAGGTATATTTCTAGTTTAAAATGTAGTTAAGGTGTCTTAGATTGATGTTTCTCATTTCTCCACCAGCTGGATAGCTATTATCCAAGCAACTCTGGCTTACAGGCATTGACTGCATTTATCCAGCACTCTGCTGTCCCTGTTCAACATGCCTGCCAACAAAAAAAAGCAGTTTTCATATGGAAAAATATGTATTTCTCTTTCTCTTTTTTACCTCTTCTAAAGTTTCTTAGAAGTAAGGGGGGTTGGTTTTTCCAGCCACATAGGTTTCTGTGCTAAAGCCATGTTATTTTAAACTCGAAGTACCTTAATCCACATACAGTGCAATAGGGTGAGTTTTCCCTGGTGTTACAACCCCTTCTCCAAGTTGTACCTCTTATTTGAGAGCTCTGCTCAGATGTCTCTGTCAAAGTTGCAGTGTTTTGACAATTCCCATTAGGTAATCTAATTATATAATGTGAGGAAAATCAGATAGAAAATTGTCATTTGGAAATATCATAAATTAATTAATTGACATTGAATTGAACCAAATTAATTTTTTTTAAGTAGTTGTAGAAGATTTTAACATAAATCTTGGGTGAATGGAGATATGGTATATCAAGATGTGGAGATGTGGTATATCAAGCAGCAATTAGAAACTTGTGTTTTCCTCTTTTCATTATGGTAATAAGTGATTCATAAGGTGAATGCTGGGTTGTGATGGTTGCCAGTCTTAACAGACAATCAGCTCACTGTTGGACTGGATCAATGTAAGGTGAACACCTTAATGTTTTAGCAATATTTTGGCTTAGTCTGCCTGTGGGAATTGCACATTTCAGGCACTGCAAAGGTACAGGGATAACTTTGATTAATGCAGATTGCTAGTGACTCTGAAATTCAGAGTGAAGACTGTGTTGGGAGCCAGCAAAGGTGCTTTAATACAACACATGGCCCATCTCTGCCAGCACCTCATGAGCAGAACCTCACTGGAGATTACAGGCAGGTAAAAAATTATTCTAGGAAATGATTATGTTCTGTGATTTTTGGAGAACACACATCTTTTTGGCTGTGTAAACTCAAAGGGGGAATATTTCATTGAAAGATAGTCAGCAATTATCAAAAATGAAATGAGACTAAGTGTGAACTTGGGTTTCATCCATGCCAAATCACTGGCAGGGACAGCAACAGGTACCAGCCCCCTTCCCTGCCCTTTTCTCTCTTCTTTTTTGTCCTTCCTTGAATTCTGATCAGAACACCAGTGCCCAGGTAACATCTGCATCTATGTTCATATGGATTTATGAAAATCATGGGACCAGAAGAACATCACCAGTTAATTAGTTGTTTCATTTTCCTTTCTCAGCAGGGATATTTCTAGCTGCATGGGAAGGAAACAGAAACATGCCTAGATGCTCAGGCAGGAGGGGCTTTTAAAATGACCTGTTCTGATACCTGCTAAAATACCTTGGGTTTCAATTCTACATAGTGAATAGGGAAAAAAGGAAAAGGGAGGTGATTTATGACTTTTGGGTGCTGAGTTGGAAGACAAAGGTTTCTATTCTGCTTTCTCCCTTCCCTGTGTATGCTCAGCTGTAAAGAAAGGACCCCAGACTTTTTTCTTTCTCGAATCCACGAGAGCACATGAGACAAAACTGCACACAACTTTTACCTCACCAGAATGGCTCAGCTGGCCAAGCAAAGACATTCAGCATCCAAACTGGGACTGCTGCTGAATCCCAGTGGTTTGTCAGTAATGGTAAGACCAGCTGCTCACATCTTGTTCAACTGTTCTCATGTCTTGGGTCCCTGGATTTTTTTGGACTATCCTCACCCACAGCGCAGAAGTAAACATCACCAGAAAAGCTGTGCTGGAAAGCATGACAATACCCCGGATAATCAGTAGGTGTCCTCAGGAAAGAGCATTTCTTTCTTCTGTGGATCCCATATGGCTGGTCTGTGTGCTAGGATGTCATGCAAAATAATGGTATTTTTGTGCTTTTTTGTTGTTGTTGTTTGTTATGTTACTGTTTGCTTACTAAAATAATTTTGAACAAAAAAAAAAAAAAAACCAAAAAAACAAAAAAAAAAACCCTAGTGGGATCTTTCATTAAATAGACTAGAGGAAAATATATTGGCACATCTCAGGCTTTTTATGCCTTTTTCTTAATCCATCCAACATAGACTACTATTAAAGATATAGAACTAAATTCAGCTGACCATTTGTAGGTGTAATTGTGGCAATTTCTAGCTCTATCTAGGTAAGCAGTTTCATTAATACTGGGTATTCTGTGTATAAAAAGTCTGGCTTTCTTTCCATCTCTGTTATAATAACTGCTGGTTTAAAAAGTACAGCAAAGAAAAAGAATATAAAGCATAAAGCTGACCTCTCTCCAGGTTATAATATAAATGGCACAGGGAGTATTTTCATGATTAAGAAAACCAGACATAATAGCATATAAAAGCCACTTTGTAATAACTATACATGCCCTCAAATATTCAACATGGACCACAATGGGTATGAAACTGCACTGCATCCTGTGGAGATGTCCTTTGCAACCTAGTTTCAATAACACAATACCTGAGACTTGTATTTACAAAGCTCCCCCTGACATATAGTAGATTTAGGTTTTCTTGGGAAGAACCTTTTAGGACTCCCAGTCTTAGAAATTATAGACTTTAATTTTATTTACACTTTGATGTTTTCTTCTTTTACACTTCTACTATGGCAGCTGAACACACTTCTGCTTTGACCAAAGGCTGGTGCTGCTCTTCTCAGGGCCCCAAAACTGCTCCCTGCTCAGCAGAGGAAAGACTCCTCTGCCCTGTGGAGTCACAAGCGCATATGGGAGTATGAGGGGCACAAACAGGCAGAGTGTGTAGGAAGAGGGATGGAAAATTCTGTTTCACTCCTCAATCCCTGGTTGGCCTGATCCCCCAAGAGTTGCAGAAGAAGGAAGATTTCAGAGGATCATGGTGATGAGTCCTCAGGGACCGTCACTGTTCAACATCTCTGTCAGCAACAGGGACAGTGAGTTTGAGGGCACCTTCAGCAGCAATTTTGCTGATGACACTGAGCTGTGTGGAGCAGCCAACTCTCTGGAGGGAAGGAATGGAGCAGAGAGACCTGGACAGGTTTGAGAGTTGGGCCTGTACAAAACAAACCTCATAAAATCCAACGAGACCAAGTAACAGGTTCTGCCTCTGGGCTGGGGAAATTCCAAGCCCAAATACAGCCTGGGTAGAGAATGGATTAAGATCAGCTCTGGGGAAAATGGCTTGGAGGTCTTGGTGGACAAGAAGCTCAACATGAGCCAGGGGTGTGCACCGGCAGCCCAGAGAGCCAGATGTGTCCTGGACTGCATTAAAAGCTGTGTGACCAGCTGGGCATGGGAGGTGATTCTGCCCCTCTGCTCCATTCTCATGAAACCCCATGTGGAGTGTTGTGTACTACTCAGGGGGCCCCAGCACAAGGACGTGGATCTGCTGGAGCAAGTCCAGAGGAGTCCATGAGGATGATGAGTGGGCTGGAGCTATGAAGACAGGCTGAGAGGGGAAGAAAATGCTCTGGGGAGACCATAGAGCACCTTCCAGTACCAAACGGGGGGCTTACCTTAGAGCTGGAAAGGGACCTTTTACAAGGGCACATAGGGATGGGACAAGGGGGAATGGCTTTACACTGAATTTGGATTTGGATTAGATATAGGGAAGAAATTCTTTGCCATGGAGGTGGTGAGGTACTGGAACAGGTTGCCCAGAGAAGCTGTGGAGTATTTAAGGCTGGGCTGGATGGGGCTTGGAGCTACCTGATCCAATGGAAGGTATCCTGGCCTGTGGGAGAGAGAGTTGGAAGTAGATAACCTTTAAAGTCCCTTTCAACCCAAAACGTTCTCTGATCCTACTAAACAAGGAGACAGTGTGACATTTCCTGGAGTGGGAATTGACGACAGACCACAGTCCTGAGGCTTGCTTGCCAGGGAGCTGTCAAAGCCAGTATGGCTCCCAGCCCAGCAGTGAAATGGTGAAAGGCAGCCTAGCAGGGAGCCAAAAGTAAATTTTACACAGCTTCAGGGTAGGTACAATAGATGCAGTCCATCAGTGCCAGTTCAGCTGGCACAGCACCACCAGTAAGTGCTGCCCTGGGCCACCCCAGGTGATTCTCAGGGCAAAATGCTTCCCCCCCTTTCTGGGCACACTGTGGTATATCTATTCCCACTGAGATAATTAGATCTAATAGTTTGTATGCTTGCATGAAGTAGGATTTTTGCAACCTCTCCATTACTTGCTGTCAGCCTGTAAAAAACAGCCAGTTCACAAACCTGAACAGTTTTGGTGGTGATATTACTGTAAGTGGTGTTGACAGGATCTGGATGTTACACCTCACTGACCAGGGAGTGGATGGCATATTTTGGCAGATTTACCCACTTGCTCCTTAATGAAGAGAATGTGATCAGACATTTTTTCTGTATTGTTCAGAGAAAAGCTCAAAGGGAAATACTTGGAGAATGCAGTGACCTATTAAGTTGTCTGATTTGTGGCTGCAGCTGTTTCCTTTGTGCAAGCACTGGCAGGACTGGTGATTCACGGGCAGGAAAAGATCACTCTTGCATTTGGTTTGCTGCAAGCTGCTCTTTTGTACCTTCCTCACTCCCCGTGGCATGGGCAGCTCTGGGGCGCTCAACTGGAGCATCTGAGTGCTGCAGCAGAGGCATGGTCATCCTTGGGCTTTTGAAGAGCTGTTTTGAGGCTGAAAAGTACTCATCATTGCTGATCAAAAAAAGCAGTGAGATGCCGTGTTCCTATTAATCAGGTTAGGCCAGAAACATGAGTATTTAAGGAATATTAAGCACGTTTCTGTGTTTTTAAATAGGAGTTTGGAAATCTACTTCCAGAAAGGCGTGGAGAGCACCAGCCTGTGCATCCTGAGATTGCTGCTGATGCACAACTCCCACAGAGAAGAAAGTGGGAGGGAGGTGGAAGGCATTGGTGAACCTGAGGCAGACCTTGGCCCTGAGGTTTGCAGAGTACCAGACTGATACTTACACACCTCTGGTATGCTTTTAATGCAAAACAATGGGCATCATGTACTAATCATTGGCATTGCTGGAAATGCTTGTAAGTCATGGGGCTGTACACTCCCATACTGAATGGCAGAGGGTGTAGGTGACTTACAAGGACATTGATAGGATGGCAATCTTCAGGTAATTTCTGGAACAAACCTAAAAACTGCCAAAGTACTTCAGGCAAATTATAACACCCACCTTATATTTTAATGCCACCTTAAGCTGTATTCTGCATCAGTCAGCTGTGGGAGGAGATGATATAAACAGACAATTAATGTTTCTTTTCACTTGCAAGTCAAGATTGAAAAATGTGGTCACTGAGCTGTCTTTTTCTGACATTTTCTTAACAGCTCTACACTTGGCAGAGAAGTTTCTGTCAGTCCCAGTGCTAGAGCTGTGCTATAAGAAAATGGAAACCCCTCCACTGCACTGGGTGGACTATCAGCATCCATGAGCACCACATGTATCTCAGCTGACTGCAAAACTGCCTTCTTGTTGTCTGGGGCCATGTTTTGCCAGCTGTGGTGAGATAAGTGTTTCAGAGGGTTCACACTTCCCTGGCTGGAATCCAAACAGGGTTCTTTTGGGGAAGCCCTGCACTCAGATTCACCCAGAGCTGGATGGAGACAGAAAACCTGTTTAGGAAGCTGTGATGGCTCATTTGAACACATGCTTTGGGTCTGTTTGAGCTGTGTTTGCACTTGAAGTATTCTGCAAGTACAAATAACAATCTGTGATGGAATACTTGAGTGTGCAATGTTTTCTGGAACAAGCCCCACCTTCTCCCTGGTGCCCATCATGGCACAGAAGCTATCTGGAAACACAGGGTTGTCACTAGGCACTTACCAGTGAATTACACCAGTGATTTTAGTTCTGGGTTCCACAGGTGTAATCTGCACTGTCAGCAGTGGCTCCTTGGATGCTGACAAGCTGAGCTCAAGATACGCTGTCTTACAGGTGGGTGGTGGGGAAAAAAAGATCTGTCTTTTATAAATATATTTGGATAATTGCAGTTACCCAGATCACCTTCACGTCCTTTCTCACTCTCTCCTGAAGATGAGAGTGTTAAGAAAAGAAGTCTGCTATTTTATTGTTATTGGGATAACCAGATTCCTGACTTTTCAATCATAATTCAGATTTTTTTCTAAATGTCATACACTGAGTGTGATTGACTTTCTGCTAGATTTTTATTAGATAATTGGCACAGCACTTATCCCATCAGTGAGCCAGTGTGGGGAAAATGGTGCAAAGGAAGGAAAACCAGAAAGATGGAAGAAACAAATAGGAAGAAAAGAAAGCTGAAGTATCAGAAAAGCTTTTTGTTTTGATAAAAGAAAATGTGAATCACAGCCCAGTGCTGGCTTTACAGCTCAGTTTCACTCAGGTAAACAAGCCTCCATGTGTGATTTGGGTCTGATTTAGTTACCCTACTGCAGTCTCCCCAGTAGACAGTCTCCTTTTTATTTAAAGCACTCTTATTTATCATCATGAATATCTGACCTAAACCTAAATCAGCATGATTTCAATCAGATATATCCACGAATCACTAATTCTATCTCCTGAAATCTGGGTTAGCACAATCAAGAAACTCAGTGTCTCTGCAGAGCAGGTTCCCCAGTGTCCTTGACAGAACTGGGGCAAGCTGCTTCCCACAGTTTGTGCTATTTGAGCAAAATCTCGTGGCAAGGGAGGGACACACGAGCACGCTGCAGTGAGGTAAGGCAGGCTGTGGGCTCCCAGGGTGTCAGACCCCTGCAGCAATGTCTGGCTGTGCGTTTATGCCTGTGCAGCCCATGGAAAACACAGCAACCTCCTTGCATGGGTATGAACGTGCACCAAGGTGGTTCCCATGCACCCACTGAGGTATTTAGGGCACAGCAACTGTTCTGTTCAGCTGCCTGTAAACAGTTGCTCCTTTCTGACTGGAACAGAAACACTCTGAAAGGATTTGTTCTCGTTAAACTGTACAAATTTTCCACAAGAAACCCCACCCTTCCCCACAAAACCCTAAACAAGCAAACAAAATAACCCCAAAACAAAACAAAAGCCACAAAACAAACCTAAACAAAATAGAAAAACAACCAACCAATAAAACAAAACAACAATAAAAACAAAACAAAACAAAAAGCCAAAACCAAACACAAGCCCAAGAAACACTCCCTAACAAAGGACAACAGAGGAGTTTGCAACCCAGGCTGTCAGAGGTGTAGTAGTCTGAAAACTGAATGGCGCTCAGTAAATAAGCTTGATAACTACCCTAACATCTCAGTAAACATGTATCAAAAGCCTTTAGGGAAGAGATTATTTGCATGTATGAATATATATTCCTTCCACTAGAGTGAACAAATACAAGACAAAACCAAACCAGAAGGCTGCAAACACAGATGACCACATATTGATCAGACTACAATAAAGAGAAAACCTGGCTTATTTATGCTAGAAAACCATTATTCGTACTACCAGAAAGAGTGTTCACAAATGCAGAAATCTCATTTTGGAGGAAGCTGTATTTCTTAAATTGTGGTGAAGAAAATCATTATATTTATGGGCATCCCATAACTTGACCAAATATAGAACTGTATAGCACCCTATGGCATGTGAATTTTGCATCTAGTACTGATTGTTTAGCTGTGTTCTGTGTGTGTATATGTACAAGTGTCCAAGCATTTGCTGCACGTACACCTGCATCTATACCAAGGCACAGACACACTTGCATGCATGCATGTAAATATTATTTTATGGCCATTTCAGGGGCATATACTTTTTCTTCTGTTTGGTCTTGAAATCTTCCTTCTTCTCTTGCTTGCCTTAGCATAACTAGTCAACCACTGCCATTCGCCTCCCCCAGGTGCAAAAGAGGAAGATTTGTCTGACAGCAGAGAGAAATGGGAAGATTATTCAGAAGTTCTGGAGAAAAACTAAATAAAGTGGCCTGTTTTCAGAAGCACTGCAATTCACAAATCCTTCCTTCCTTCCTTCCTTCCTTCCTTCCTTCCTTCCTTCCTTCCTTCCTTCCTTCCTTCCTTCCTTCCTTCCTTCCTTCCTTCCTTCCTTCCTTCCTTCCTTCCTTCCTTCCTTCCTTCCTCCCTCCCTCCCTCCCTCCCTCTCTCCCTCCCCCCCTCCCTCCTTCCCTCTTACGTGTACTCTCTTAAATTCCTTTTTATATGCTTCAGCTTTAAATACTTACGTATCTGGGGTTTTTGGGGGGGGAGGGGGAGACAAAGAGGATCTTCATAATAAATAGGAAAAAGTATTAATCACATTATTCTAGGAAGTCATACCATAGATCTTAATATTTTCAAAGATCATTTAATCACTTTGTTTTCTTCTCCCTGAAGGGAATCTGATTACCAACCCCTTCGCTGCATCCTAGGGCTGTACAGTTTTGTTGTTTTTTTTTTTTTTTTCCAGTCTCTTTATGGTTAACCTCTTTGTCATAATATTGATTTTTAACAAAAATATCCTTTCTGCCTTACTTAACTTTGATATGCCACAGAGCCATGTAACTATAGCTATCTTTAGATCATTGTCTAATCTTAGTATTTGAAATTGAGTTACTATGTCTAATCAGTTCTTCCCAGAAGTGCCTTACTAAAGCCACAGAAGAGTTCATTAAGAAACCCATCTGACTTGAGATTTGCCTCCTGCAGGCTCCTCTCAACCCCAAAATTACCAACAGTATTTTGAAAGAGACCAGTGATGACAGCCTTCTCCCCATCCCTCTCTGAAGAGCAAGGCAGAGCCTGAGGTGTGGCAGAGCCTGGGCAAATGGAGGGGCTGTGTGCAGTGTTTGCAGGGAGTGAGGGGGCTGCTGAGCTCCAGGAGCACAGGACAGGAGCAGATTGCAACGTCAGGGACCTGTGGTGTGGATGTGATGGCTGTCAGGGACAGTCAGTTCCACTGTACAGACTTTGTCACCAAACTCCTAGATCTTATTTGGATGCAAACATGCAGGTGGTCAGCTCTTGGCTGGGAGGTACATGTGTCCATGTTACCCACGATGATCTGAACCCATTCACCTTCCAAGCAGCTCAGCACCTCCTGGAGCACATCCCATGGGCTGTGCTTTCCCTGATCTTGGCTGCCTCTGGCTGCTGTGGCTTGTCCCCTCTGCTCCCATCTGCCCCTCTGAAGATCCCGTGCCCCAGTTGGACCCTGTCCCCTCGCCTTCTGAGAGCCCCCCAGTGCCGTGCAGCGCTGCCAGGTGTGCCTGCACCCATCCAGCAAGGACTCAGGGAGAGCTCCAGGGATGTCTGTGCAGGAGGCACCCTCTGCAAGGGGCAGGTTACCTCCCGGGCCATGGCCTGAAGGACAAGGTGTCCTGGCAAGGGAAGGATCTGAAGGAGAAATGGGAGCCCTCCAGGAGACAGAGGGGTCTGGAGCAGAAGGAAACTCCCCCTGGGTTCACAGGGCTGGCTGTGAGTAGAGCTGCTGCCTGCTGCTTTGTAGCACTGGAGAGCTCTGGCAGAGGGGGATGATCACAGTGCACAGGCCCTGTCCTGAAACCAGTTTAGGCACTATAGATGAGATCTGGGTTGAGTCCAACAAGCTGACCAGGACAGCAGAGGTACTTTGGAAAGCGTAGGTGCACAGTTTGTGCTAATTGGGAGTGGGGCTGCGGCCAAGCCTCATCCCAGTGGGTTACAGCTGTGAAAAGCAGGTGAACAGTATTGAAAGCAGTGAGCCATGGAGTGCCCAGATGCACTGACCCATCCATCATGAAAGGGAGCAGGAGGCACAAAGATGCAATGTATGAACATGAGCGGTATAAAAGGTTGGGCTAAAGAAAAAGAAGGGCACATGCTTGCAGCTCTTTGAAGTGGTATGGTGTTACTCTACATAGGCAGACACTTGAAGCCTTTTAAAGTGGTATGGTGTTATTCTGTATGGGTTGAAGCTTTCTGAAATTGTATGATGACTCTGTGTATTGAGGCTGTCTTGACTACAATAGACTATATATGGATATATGAATGCTGTGACAGGAAAGCCCTCTCCAGCCTCTGTACCATGGCTTTTCTCTGAGCTACTGCATCCTCCCCTTCCTTTCCTAACCCTCGCTGTGACTGCTGCTTCATCCATGGAAATAACTTCTGGCTCAGGTCCAGCCTTGGACCTGAGGTCCCCAGGGACCTCTTAGAACAACACTGCACCGGTGCCCTGCAGTTTCTGCAGCCCTGTGACATTTCTGGTGCAGACCTGATGCTCTGCAGCACATGTGGTCTGCACACACACACACGTGTGTGTATGATGGAGCATTTCCCTGTGCCTGAGCAGAAAATGGCACATTGCTCCATCATACCAGCTTTAGAGAGGCAATTATGTCAATCCTTGTGAGTTCCTACTGTGTCATTATCATCCTAAGCTTTGTTTTGGTGTTCTTTTACAAGGGACATCTAATTAGGAGTAACAAACTTTTACACCAGACAAAGTACATCAATTTGTAAACATTTCTGATAGGAGTATATAGTGCTTTATGAAATACTGGTAATTAAGTCTAGATAATAATCCCTCCAGCCTTTCAGAACAATCAAGAAAAATGTTAATTAAACAATCAGTGTCCTCCATGTAGAAAAAAAGTAGTTCAGGTCATGATAATTAATAATCTTTTGCTCTATTCCCCAAGCAGTTTTTATGACTGCAGATTGTGAATATTAAAAATAATCTGGTGATGAGAGACCAGATGGCTAAGGAGGTTGAAAATGGCATGTGTTGCTTTTCACTTGAGGATTATGTGTCTCATTCAGATGTTGCTGCTTTTGATGGCTGTTGAATTGCCTAAATGAAATGAGTTGGTGAACCACAAAATTACCCCAGAACAGGCCATAATTTGCACCACTGAGGGATAATTCCTAAGACTGAGAAGTATTTAAAGAGGTTTACAGTTGGTTGCATGTAGCTTTAATTATTAATTCTAGACACCATCTTATTTAGATATATATATAAATAAAGATAGGATTTAGGAGATCTATTATATTAGGAATAATTATACTATTCCTAAGAAAGTATAGTGATTGGAATAATTATATTATGCTTAATTTTTCTAATGATTTCCAAGTTATTAATAATAATTTTAGATTAATCATTTTAGTTATTTCAAATGATTTCTATTATTTAAAAAAATAATACCAGTCTTGATTTCCAAGTTGGACTAATCTGATGAAAAAACGTCACTGATGCCTGTAAATTTTGGATCAAGCCTTTAGGAAGTGGTATGATTTACACATATTGTGAATGTTTGTTTCTTAACCCACAAAATATTTCAAATCCATTGCCTTTTACAAGAATTGGATGTATTTGTGGAGGTATTGCTCTATTTGTGATCTCCTTGTCTTCTGGGAGCTTCAGTTTCTAATGCAGAGTGCTTGGTACTTTGTAGCGAAAACCATGTTTTAAAAAGTAGGACTAAATAGTAAAATAAACCACTCTCAAACAAAGCTGGGTTTTGTAAAAGGGGAGGACAGAGCTGTGGATCAATTTTATGCTCAGGCTGAGCCCCTTCATTATTGAAGAGGGTAACTCCAATTCCATTTTACCTTCTTGTTGCACTCCTAGCTTTGTAAGCATCCCTGCATCTAAGGCATTTTGTATTTTATTGAAAATTCTGGGAAAGCTCTTTTGTGCTGCAAGTTAACTTTAATGCTCCTTCCATCTTTTTTGTTTGTTTGTGTTTTTTGGATTTTGTTTGGGTTTTTTTTTGTTAGGCTTAAAGCCTATGCTCTGAACATGGTTTAGGTGAAACTTGAGGTTCCTTATTTCATACTCCCACTACAATTACACCTTGAAACAATTCCTTGGCCCTTTGCTAAGCATTTGCATATGAGTGGGTCAAATTGCATCTAAAGAGACAGTGGTGTAAGCCCTTCCACTGTCAATAGAGGATCCCTTTCCAAAGAGCTGTGCAAGGAAAAGTCTTTGAGAATCATCACCTTTTCTTGTCCTTTCCAGCCTGAATCGTTCTGTGATAAGTAACATGATGATGAAAAAAAAAAAAAAAAAGGAGAAAAACTAAAGAAAGCTACAAATTTTTTTTTGTGGAAATAAAAAATAATGACTATTAGATTGGAAAAACTGTGTTTTCCTTTTTGTAAGACCATCATGCTTCTATCACTTTGAAAAGCTTTTCAGGTTGAGACTCACAGGGTGTAATTAAAAATTTAAATGAGTTGCTTCAATAAAGAGCATCATCACTGACACAGCCCTTTTTATTTAAAGACCAATTCCTATTTTGGAGCTGCCTTTCTCTTTATTGGTCTATATGGTGATCAAAGATCTGATGATCAGGAAAGTGATTCTTGACCTCTTACTCTGGAAGCTTCAATTGCCCCCCCCCCCCCCCCCCCCAGTAAAAGGGACATGAGGGTATTTTTCTCTATATCACAGAGTTTTTGTGGGACTTGACCTTTGTGAGGCATATCTGAGTGCCTCAGGTCAGTCTGTATTGATTATATGATTCTCTACTTAAGCAATGACATTTATATATAAATTTATAGATGTAGTACTACTTCTTTTCTCCCAGGGCTGATTTTTGAAATCATAGAATCCTAGAAAGGTTAGGGTTGGAAGGATTCTTAAAGTTCTCATCTAGTTCCAACAACCCCTGCAAGGGCAGGAATACCATGCACTAGACCAGATTGCCCAAATTATGTATATTTAATATAGCAATCCTTCATACAGAATTAGAACATCTATAAGTTCTATTATTCTGCTTTGACTGTTTTGTTTCTTATTTCTTTACAGGCACAGAGCCAGCAATGCACAGTATATTTAAGATTTTATGAAATGTTTTACCTGGTGCTTGGTCACAGGACCGTCACATTTTCTTCTTGAAAAATATCCAATCAACACAAATGCTAATTTTCTCAACAGGATTTAAAATGCACATGTAATTTTTGCAACTTCATATATTATGTAAAGTCTGTCATTTCTCAAGCTGTGCTACTGATGATATCTGATGAATGCTGAGCACTTGTTATTTCTCATATGGAGCTCTGCCTAGTCAGCAATGACAGCTGATCCAATGGCTGCTGCAAAAGGCTCACCTTGTCTTGTGGAGACAACCCTTCAGGACAAAACAAAACTTTGTGTGCCAATCTGTCAGGGATATTTCTGCCATCTAGCAGATGGCCACTGCTCAAAGGCTGGCCTTCTTTACTCCTTAAAATTCAGGTGGTTTTGGTCACTCCAAAAAGGGTAACAGCCCCCATGAGTCTTGCACACTCAGCTGTGCAGTGGATAAGGATCTCCCAGTTCAGTCCAGAAGCTGAATCTGCCTACAAGAATCAATCCTGCCAGCAAAGGTTTTATAACTAATTCAAATACGTTTAACCAGGAAGAAATTTGGAGGCAGCCAGCCTGTTCACTGATAGTTTCCACAGAGAAAAATGTCTTAGAAGAAAGGTATTTCCAGTATTGGCTTAAGCAGCTCCATTTTTAAAAGATAAACCACAGCTATATTCCTGTTGTGAGATATATATGCCTTCAGTAACAATCACTAAAGACCAGGTTATTTTTCTATTGTTCTCACATTATCCATAAACCTGGCTCCATTCCTACCTCTCATGATCCCTTTGTGAGTACATAAAGCAGAGTATGCCTGATGCTGTCTTATGTGGAGAGGTATGGGCATCTCTGTTCTCAGAGATTTACATAGAATGAAAGGTTTTTTTCCCCCTATTTTCTTCTGATACACTTCTGATTCTATTGTTAGTAGAATGTTCTTAGGATTCTTCAGTCTTCAAGGACATGTTTTTTTTTCCAATTGTCTTTATGAGAGTAACCTTACAGCTCAGCCAGTTTTAAGGGTTAAATTCTTTTCAAGTACTGATGGACAGAATTTCTTTCAAGATGTCTTATAATAGCCAAATCACTTCAAAGAACTCATCATGGCACTACAGAAGTCAGAGGTTATTGGATGTCTTTCAAATGCATGCTATGGAAATGCTCATCCTCTGGTGAAAGCCAGAACTAACTTTAAAGTCAGGACAGAAACCTAGAGCTATCCTGTAGTGCAGCCTGTTTTCTTCCCACAGCTGTGGGTAACAGTGGGAGATATGAAGTCTCCATGAAAGAGGCATAGTTATGTTTATCCACCTGTGGTCTTTGTTCCTGACGATTTCACTATTAATCCTGATATGACACCAAATATTTGGATGCCTCTAGCGAAAGGATTTTTCTCTTCTTACAGTGACACCAGGTTTGTTCTAGAGCATCTGATCACAATCAAGGCCACACTGATCAATCTTGTTCCCACTGACACTAGCAATGACACAGCACGTGCAAGGTCCCCTACCCAAACTTTCTACCAGGTTTCCTGCAGGTTCTGTTTCTGCTCCCAGGACCTTGAGCACCTCTGTTGCTCTGCAGGGACCTCTGTGTCAGGTTTCATGGCTGGCACTGATGGGACAAACCTACTCAGGCCTGGAAGGCTGGAAATGCACGAAATACCTGAGTCTGAAGGCATTGCTGGGTTTCTTGACATTTTCTTCCCAAGCACTAAGAGAAATTCAGAATCACACGTGTGTGTTGTGGTGAAGAGTCTAGAGAGTAAGTCAAATAAAGAGCAGCTCAGGAAGCTGTGGGTGTCCAACCTGGAGAAAGGGAGGCTCAGGGGAAGCCTTGTTGCTTTCTACAAAACCTGAAAGGAGGCTGTAGCTGGCTGGGCATCAGCCTGTTTTCCAGGCAACCAGTGACAGGACAAGAGGACTTGGCCTCAGGCACTGCCAGGGGAGAGGCAGTTTGGACATCAGGAAGAATTTCCTCAAAAAAAGGGTTATTAAATACTGGAGTGGACTGCCCAAGGAGGTGGTGGAGTCACCATCCCTGGACATGTTCAAGAAATAATTTGCATGTGGCATTTAGTGGCAAGCCTACTTGAGAAGATGGCGATTGGTCAAAGGTTGGATTCAACAGTCTTGGAGACCCCTTCTAACCTGACTGATTCTGTAACTCTGTGAAATACTGTATATATGTCCTCAGTTCCAGTCTATGCTGGCAAACAGAGCAGCATCCAGAATAGAGATGATCTAAGGAATACTTCTATCTAATCATCCTCATTTGCTGGCACCCCAAAGATAAAAAACAGAAACTATAAATTTTCACCCTAATCTCACTCTCCTCCTACACATATTCTCCTTGGGAGAAGTATGTTCACTTTCATTCAGAAAGATGCTCTCCCATTTCATAGAGCTGGATTTTAGTCCCCATTTCCAGAGGCTGGCTAAATAAGTCTTTCTGTCTTTCTTGCCCTGAAATCAATCTATCATCTGGTCTATTTAGTCTCAGCAATTTCTCTCAGATGAGCCTGGCTTGGCTGAAAGTGAACTCTGTGCGGGCCTTCACTACAATAAAACCCATCTTCTTGCACCTCAGAGAAAAAAGAGAGAAGTTTTATGACAGTGGTTATTTTTAATGACAGAACAGAATGAAGGGTAGTAATGCCTAGTGGACTTAGAACCATGAATCTTCTTACTGGCTCAGCTCAGAATTGACATTATCTCTGTTTTCCTGACCATTCAGGGAAATTTTTATCTCTTGGTTTTCAAAATGCCTGCTACCATTTACCTATCTAGGCATCTTATCAGAAATAATCTTTATTTCAAAGTGGTCTATCAATTTTGTCTCTTTCATACTCTGCTGTGACTCTTCTCAGAACACAGGGATAGGACAGGCGGACAGGGACACATGGTTGCAGCCAGAAATATTTCCTTTGGATAATAGGAAGAAAACACTTTCTCATGAGGATAGTCAAACTCTGGAACAAGCTACCAAAGAGACTCTGAAACCACTCCTAGAGATATTCAGTGTGACGGGACAAGGTTTTGAGCTGTCTTATCTAAGGGTTCTTGCTTCAAGTGGAGGGTTAATCCAATGGCCTGTGGAAATCCCTTTCAAAAGAAATCACTTGTTTATTACTCATATTCTCCTTACCCTCTCCTGAAATCCCTAGGAGAACATTGCTGCCTCCTTTCCATGAGCCAGATCTGCAGGTCTTTGCTGCATGTTGGCCTCTTAGCTACATTTCTAGGGCTGTGAAAAACCAATGTGAGTACCTGTGTGGCAGCCCACTCCAGATGAGCTTAAGTCTTGTTAACTGCTATCAACAGTGTTCTGCTAAATCAGCTACATCTTACTTAGTAACTGATTAATTGGTGTAAAAATTACATGGCAAATGCCTTAAAAATTTGCAAGAATTCCTGAAAAGTCACATCACTCTGAGGAGATGGACCTTCTCTTTTGTATCCACAAACATCTATACTGTCAACAGTTTGAAAAATGCCACCAAGAAGGCCATGGAGGCTCTATTACAGAGAAATAATATCAGTACCTGAAATTACAAAATATTGCTGATACTTCCTCATCCACCTGAGGTGTTTCAAAGGGAGAAATCTTTTCCCTCTTTGTCATTTAATCCCATATTTCAAGAAGTGATAATAAACCAGTTGCATTCAGTATTACTGTGTTCTTAAGCAAGTGGAGAACATACCACTGTGTTAAATGTAAGGCAAAAGGATCAATCTTTTCTGGTTACCCACCACTAAAACACCATGTACTGTAATTGTTCAATTTCTTTCCAAAAACTAGAATCATCACAGCCTTGAAAGCATATTAGAATTTTTCTTCATGACAGAAGTATAATCTGTACTGTGGACTCTTTTAAGTTCTTATTGGTACTTTCTTGGGAGATGGGATTTGAAACAAAATTAGATTGTGAGATACTGCAAGATTGTACAAAAGTACTTTTGCAAAAAAAAAAAAAAATTATTTTTACTTTTCTCTGTAGACAGCTAGAAAACACAACAGCCTGGTTTTGCAGTTTTTATTGTGCTACTCTTATTTTTTCCTGTGGAAAAAAACCACACCACATTTCCAAATCATTATTTTCATAGTTGGGTCTTGCTAGCAATGAAACAGTCAGTGCTAACTCTGCCAGTATCTTCTTGACAATAAATGCCATTTGAAATGATTATGTGAACTAGAGAGGTTGGAATAGGTGTGTTGCTTCAGTCGCCTTTCTCCCTGAGTGCTGCTTTATGCATATAGATAAAATGTGCTTAGGCTTTGGTTGATATGGCACTTTCTGCACAGGGTGAAGCAGGACCTTCCATCCCTTCTCAGGGCATTAGATGGCACCAAGCAAGGTAAAAGAAGAGCCCTACATTTTGCTGTACCTTTTGGGGGTCAGAGGGCATTGTCAAAAGGAGTTGTAGGCTTCAAAATTAATCTGTTATTTCAGCTCAACACCCAGGCAGCTCCAGTGCCCTTGTACCGTTGAAATGTTGAAGATTCTTAGTCTGGAATTTATTTGGCCACAGGTAACAAGAGAAATGAGTTTTTCCTGAGTGAATATAACCTACATTTTAATACATGGCATCAATTCTTGAAGTGTTTCGCTAAATCAGTCACATGCTATGAGGCAATACTGCATAGGAAAAAAGAGGAAAATCCATTTAGAAAGCACATAATGAGGTAAGATTTCTGGTGGTGTACATTGCTGAGGAATGGAAAATCATCGAGCTATAAAACATTAATGAGAGACACAAATGATAATGTTCTTGTTCAAAACTGTAAAATCAGTGTTTCTATTCTGAACTCTATTTCTGGAAGTTGTTCCTTATTCCTGAAAAATTGCTTTGTGTTGGAAGGTAGCAATAAAGATGGTAATCCTGGAGAAATGTTGTCTTATTCTTCTGGGTTTGGTTCCTGTTAGAAAAAAGTTAGGAATTTCTTAGAAAAATAGACATTTGGCCAAACAATAAGTGCTCAATTTCTGATTACATTTACATGCTACCCAACCATCTACTAGGAGGAGATTGTATTTAGGAAGAAATAAGTTTAAGAGAATCACTCATCATGATACAATGGTCAGTGTCAGTCTCCATCATGAAATCACCATCCCTGAAAACGTTCAAAAAACAAGTAGTGGCACTTGGCAATATGGTTTAGTGAGCGTGGTGGTATTTGGTTGGAGGTTGGACTTGATTATCTTGGAGATCTTTTCCAACCTCAATGATTCTATGATTCTTCTCTGTGGCTCCAGCTTTAGAAGACAGAGGCCATTTGAGTCTCAACAGCACCTGGCTTGATCCACCCATCACCTGGGCTTTGGATATCAATGGCGCTTCATGGCAATCAGTAGCTGGGAGGTTATTGGTGGTGCTCTGGGGAAGATCTTGGAGAAAGTCAGGAAAGACATGACACTGCAGTCTGGTGGACAGTCTGCAGAGTCTCCATCAGTTCTGAAAAGGAGGAAAAGGTACTCAAGGTCATTTGGGACCAGATTTTTCTCCTTAAAGCATTTAGGCATCTTAATGTGGGAAATTAAGCTCAAATACTCTCACGATAAGCTCTCCAGATGCCTGTCTGCAACATTAGTTTGTGAAGTACTTGTAAAATCAGGCCCCTTGGGAGAACTGAACAAAGCCTGAGCAAGTTTCTGATTTAGGACATGAATGTTGTGACAGGAACCAGGTACATCCCAAGCACGTGCTCCTGTCTGAGACATCATCTCCTCTGGCATCAGAAACCATTTGGCCTTATTGAGAAGTGTGTGGCCTGACCCCCAGAATTTCCTTCTATTTTCTCTATTGCAGAAAATTGTGTTGCTAACACAAGGGAGCTTGAGAGAGTGTCAGCCCCATCCTGATGGCAAGGAGCTGACAGAGCTGCCATGAGGGATGAGGGGGTCTCACAGAGTTGATGCAGCTGAAGACCTGAGGGTAAGTCAGATGGCATACAGATGCCATTTCTGAGCCTGTCCCAGTGGCAGCATTGAAGAAATCTGTGTATATTCTTTACCTTGGCAGGTCACTTCCATTTATTCTCATAAAAGTCTATTGTGCAGATATTAATATCTGCAGCTCTCCTTAATTTCTGCTGTCATGATGTGCTTTTATTACATTAGAATGACCTGAAATTGTGTCCTAGTCTCATAGATCCTATTTTCACAGCTTGCACTGTGGGTTTAATTTCACAGTTTTTAGTTTCCCAGCTTAAAAATATGAACAACTTATGGAGCAAAATTAACAGTTTATTAGAAATATCACTCACTGCAAAAGTCTTAAGGGTAATTCACAGCTCTATAAAAGGTCGTGGTATAAATAATTGCTTGATGAATATGGACCATGTCTGTTTGTCATTAAACACCAGCAGAGAGCTAATGCACTTTAATAGTCCTGCTAACTGTTATCTGACAGGCATAGAAACCACAACTAAATGCAACAATTAAGCTGAACAATTGTTTCTTACTCTTTTTTCTTTATACAAAAGGTAAAATAATGACAAATGCTATTGTCTTCACCCATCAGTAGCGATCACGACTTTTACTCCTATAAAACATGATAACCAATAACTTAAATATTTTAATGCTGTTGCACCGTTTATCAAACCAAATGTCCCATTAATTCCACTCTTTTACATGTGGAAAGGCTGCACTGACAGTGCATAACAGTGAAAACTGTTACTCCCCATCCAGTTTGTAGGAACAGGTTCAAGGTCCCTGGTGTAATCATTGTATTAACTAGACCCTTGTGATCCACACGTATCTGTGTAGTTCTCCATTTAGGATTGGAAGATATAGATTTAAATCTTATCAAGACAAACGCTTTTAGTGAGATTTCTCTAATAACTGCAATTTCTTCTATTTCAATTTAGGTCTTACTGTATTCAGTTGTGACTGAACCTAATTACAGCACACCTAGTCCTGCTAGTGAGGCTGTGTTTGGGAATGGATGCAGAAAGCTAAAGGACACTGATAGAGATGAATTCCCCCTTTGAGAGTGTCTGGCTCTATTCCAGAAGAATTATGGTTAAAGAGGCTAAAAGATACTCCATTCCTTTACTGCCATTTGCCTTATAGCATTTACCCCAAAGGCCAGGGATAATTAATCTGCCTCCTCCCAGCTGCCCTTGGAGAGGCTTGTCTACACACCAGGGACTCCTTTGGGTCTGCCCCAAGCACCCGTGGGTCTCATAATCTACCCAACCCATCCTGAAAGGTCCCTATGGAGTCCCATTTGGTTTTCTCCATAAGAAGATCCCTAGTGAAGCGATTCTGTCATACTTAATTGAGCTGCTTTGTGTTAAGAACTTCCCACAGATAAGGTGGGAACTTCAGCTGACCTGGATCAGAAAATAATCTATTTGTGTAAGAAATTATTTAGTCCAAGAGAAATTAGGTGGTGTTTTGGCTCAGCCAACAGGAAATAAGGCTTTAGAGTGTGAATATTTCATCAGCCACAGTCAGCTCCTCAGACTACTCTGTCACCTAGAAGGGAAAGTGAATTGAACCTCAAAGTATTAAGAGGAAGCATGTGTATAAAATCCATGAGAAAAGTTAAACTTTTCTTCAGGTCAGGATCCAACAGGTGTGCCTGAAGCCACATAGTGAATGAGACAAATAAAATTGCTTATTAATTGATCTGTACATCCAGGGCCATAAGTAGTCTGGCATTACCATGGAATAAAGGGTATGTGGCCTTGTAATTAAGTGCTGTGTCATGATGAGCATGCACAAGAGCATATTAAAATGAAATAACACGCACACCCTTGGTTTTGAATTTATTGAACTTTGCAATATTGGTAGAATTTGGCCAATGCACTTTCTTGGTTACTGTGAGGCAAATGTTTTAATTGGATGTTTCAAAGTAAATTAATTTAATAAAGAAACTACTGATTAGAAATAGGAACAGTATTATCAGGCAGTTGATCTTCATTCTGATGAGATGGGATTACATTATGAATCTGAAATAAAAACAGGTAAAACCTATTCTGTTTTCAGAGGCAAGACAGAACCTATGGGATCATGATAAATAATTACACGTGAGAAATTATGACTTGGTTGCGGAATCTGGTTGTCCCAGTTTTTTGTTTGAACAGGATGAGTAGTTTAAGGGAAAGATATGCACTTTTAATGAAAAGATTTGTTTGACATTTCTTTTCCCTGGACCTACCCTGGGAAGTGACACTTGCACAGTGAGAAATGAGCAGCTTTCCAAGAGGAGAGGCAGGTTATACTTCTCCAGCAGGTTTAGAAGTTCCTTCCCTTCCAGTTACGTCCCTATTTTTCCCTGACAGTAAAAGTTCACCAAGTTGGCAGGATATTTAAAAAAATGTTCTACCTACAGCTTACTCCTGTGCTGTGGTCAGCAGGGACTTGCAGAAGGGCAATTGATAAACCCTGTATGAGGAGATTGCTTCCTGCAAACATATTTCATGTTTCTGATTTTAGTTTATTTATTGCTTTTTATAAGCAATATAAACTCCCTGGAGTCTTGGACAGCTCAGAAATACCAGGCTGGCATTTTGAACCTTGACTATTCAGTCTTGGCTGAAAGGTTAACGCATATCTAATTGCTTACCTATGCAAGCAGTGGTAGAAATCTTACAGAAATCTTACAGAGCTGCCAGGAATGGCATATAGGCATTGTGACCACCCAAATATATTCTGTGGCAAGAGATTCTTGAAATAGCAAAGGAAAGTCTCCAGATGTTGCTGTCTTTGTTTGAGTGTAAACAGAGAAAAGAAGAAACCCCAGGTTGCACCAAAAGCTGTCAAAAATATTAGGCCAAGTCATGGCAGAATTGCTAGTATAAACACATTGTAAATACTAGGATAAACATACTGATAAACATACTGATAAACATACTGATAAACTCTGATATGTTTTTATCCCCAAAAAGGTCTATAAAGGACTTTTTATAAAATGCTGTCTAAACTGTTCCAGGATGCTCAACAGAGGCAATCAAACAATTGTATCCTAAAACAAAACTAGTCAAATGAATTACAAGTTTTCTAATGCAGTATGGAGAAAAAGCATGGTTACATGATGTTTTGACTTCCCCATTCCTGGAAGTGATCCAGGCCAGCTTGGACAGGGCTCTGAGCAACCTGGTCTAGTGAAAGGAGTCCCTGCCCATGGCAGAGGTGTTAGAACTGGACTTCCAGGTCTCTTCCAACCCAAACCTTCCTATGATTCTGTGGTATGGCACAACAGCAAGTGGCTGGGTAATGGGGAGACATGTAAGGATCACAGTATTGCCCAGGCTGTAGGACTGAGATTAGCTCAATTGAGAAAAAAATAGTTCTCAATTTCCAGGTACAATATTTTGGGATACTGGGTTTTGGGTTTTTTTTAAGGGTTTCTTTGGGGTTGTTTTTTGGTTTTTTGGTTTTTTGTGGTTTTTTTTTTTTGGTATGTGTGTGTTCTTGTTTTTTCCTTTTTGTTGTTGTTGTTGTGGTTTTTTTTTAATATACTTGTTGTAGTGATGTGAGCAGAACAATGTATCTCCCCTTAAACTTGTGAATGTATCTTCTCTTAAACTTGTGATGAATGTTTTTTGTAGTAAGGTTTCAAACAGGTTCTTACTTGTGCCAAACATTTTTCATTGAGTGTCCAGATCATCCTTCAAAGTCTTTAAATACTGTCTACATTGTCATTAGGCAATCTGTTCAAGACTTTGCTTGCCTTACGTTTTTGTTGGTACCCAGTCTAGATTCCTTTTATTGCAACTCATTCTCTCTTATCTTTCTCAGGATGGGCAGGGAAAAGAGTTTATACATATTCTAGATTCCTTTTGTTTCAACTCGTTTTTGCTTTTCTGTCTCAGGATGGACATGGAAAAAAATTACACTTTGTTTTTGTCTTTTATACAAGTGAGAACTGGCATAATTTCCCTCTCGCCTTTCCTTCCCTGGGCTAAACAGTCCCATTTTCTTTAATCTCTTCTCACAGCATAAGTCCTGCTTTCTAGAGTGTTTTTTATTCTCTCCATTCTGCTTTGGTCCTCCCCACTTGGCCAGTGTTTTTCACAGCTAGTGCTAACAAAAGCCAGACCCTTATTACTACCAAGTACAGACAGAAATCTCTTCATCTGGCTCAGAGACAGAAGCCTAACTCATCTACACCAAGTTTGCCTGGTTTGCTGCTGTGTGATCCTTTTGACTCATGATTAGTTTGTGATTCACTGTAAAGCTTGGTGTTTTTCTGCATTACTGCTGCATAGCCAGACATTTTCCATCCTGCATTTAGGAGAAATAAATGTAGAACTTTGTGTGTCCTTATTGAATTTTTGCCTATTACTTTCAGGCTATTTTCCTAATTTATCAAGAATGTTTTAAATTCTGGTTCTGTCCTTCTTCACGCTTGTGGCCTTTCCAGCAGTGGTGTTGCTTGAAAATTTAATAAAGTATACTTGTTAATTCATCATCTAAATCATTAATGAAAATATTGAATAATACTGGATGTGGGACAGATCCTTGTGGGATCTTTCTTGATACATCATTCTGTGCTGATTGTGAATTATGGGTAGCCATTACCTATACACTGATAACACCTCCTACTAATTGTGTGAACCCCGGGCTTGGTCAGGGGTCTCGTGTGGTGGTAAAGTCTCCTCCAACCCGTACTTCCAAAGAAAAACTCTGCAGCCTCTTGTTGTTCGGTCTCAAGGCAGTTTATTATTAGTTATCTAAAAGATTGTCTTCTCAGGCTGTGGCTGCTTGGTCAGAGGCCCAGGCAGAGGCACACACCCACCCTGACACCCTCTCTGTCTGCTGTCTTCTTCTTCTCCCACCCACCCAGGGCTGCTGCTATCTTTTATATTATATATTATGTGTCCCATGTTTACAGTTTTCCCCCAATACCTACTACCTACATTACAAAGTGCTTTTCTACTCTAAACCAATCCATAAGTGCCAGCATCACTAAGAACATGGAGGTAAGGAAAAAGAAGGAGGAAGAACAGGATCAGCCCACATTCCTCCATCTTAGAACATCTGACCCCCATGTACAAAGTGAAACCCCCCCTGTACAGGTGCTAAAACCCTCTGTACAATACTAAAAAAATTTCCCCTCTACTTTGTAGCTACTTTTACTATACTATCTAAACCTTTGTGACTGCTTGTTCCACCGTCAAAGTTGGTAACTCATTCCATGGCTCAAACTCAAAATCACAGCTGTTTGCAGCTGCCTGCCAGGGTCTAAAAAGCTTCTGACCAAGGCCTGGAACCTCTAAAAGTGTCTGAGAGACATTTTGAGTTCCAACAATTAATATATATTTCACTCACTTGTTCGTGAGTTTGTTGTACAGGCCAGAGAAGAGAGGGTAGTGACAATAATGGTACTAAAGAAGTAGCAGGTAGTGCCTCCCTCCAATTCACATGGATTGTTTCCCTGTCATTGGAGGAAATAAACTTTCCTTGATTTATTATCATCAGAACCATGTTGGCTGTCATTTATATCCTTTTTATGGTTACAAGTTGCTTGATTAGTCCCTCCAGATTTTGGAGAGGAAATCAAGATAAGCTGACTAGTTAATAATTTATATTTCCTCCAGATTTAGGAGAGAAAATCAAGAGAAGCTGTCTAGTCAGTAAATATGTCCTCTTTTCAGTGGTAGGAACAGCATCAACCTTTCTCTGCTATGAAATATCTTGTTTTAACTAAGCTCTCTGAAGTTCTCTATCAGCTCTGAGGCTGCTCTGGCTGGCTCCTGCACGTTTGCACTGCAGAGTGACTCCCCAGAGAGGTTGTGGCCACAGCCACAGGTCCTGCCCCACTCCCACTCCTCCCCTGGCCATGGCTGAGCAGGGAGCTGGAGCCAGGACTATGATCAGGCTGAAAAGCAGCCTTTTCTTTCATGGGATCACAGCAGCAGGAGCAGCTAGCTCCAAGCTGGGGGAGGGTTGGCAGGGCACTGTGAATGCCTCACCTGGCTGGAGCCATTACTCCTCAACTGAAAGTGTGACTGGAGCCCAGCATCACCCAGTACCTGTGTGACCTTTCTGAGCCACCAGGACTGAGAACTCTAACCTTCATCAACACTGTTAGTTTACCCATTCCCTGCTGTATCCTGATTTTTTATTTTCAGCTGCTGGTGTTAACTACATTAACTACGTGGTCCTGAGTGACCCTTAGTGACTACTGAGGATACTTTTCACCATGTAATCAGTAGATAATTTTCCTGCTCCATTACAAGTTTAGATGACTCTTATGTCATTTCAATATTATGAAAGCATTAATACACCCTGTTTATCTGTGTTCCAGAGGAGCTGTATCTGGTTTTGCTCCTCAGCTTTATGGTCGTGCCTCTGCACAATTATCCTTTCAGTCTGCCCTTTAGATAGACATAGGGTTTCTGGGAGCTTTCTTCCTTTCTTTGAGGAGGCAGAAGAGCTTGTGGCTGGCCATGCTAGTGTGTGACTCCATCTTACAGCCTCCTCTGCTAGGATGGAGTTTGCACTTCTGTCTTTCATGTGGCTTCTACAAGGAGATGCCATGCCTTGCAAGATCATTTTCCTCTAAGGCTTCCAGTAGGATTTTACTTCACTGCAATAGGTTTTTATGCCTGTGAAACCCATTCTCTTTACATTATCAGTTTGCCTTTTCTTTTTTTTTCTGGGAGTTGTAAACCCCCTCACAGCACACATCGCCCTTTATCTTCCTATTTTCATTGCCTTCTTTCTGCCTTGACCCAATGCCTGAACACTTAACTGTGTTACTGGTAGAGTTTGACAAGGTGGTAACACACAAGGAAGTGTTTTCAAGGAAAAAAAGAGAGATACAGCCACGGAGAGACATTTTTGTCTGTCTGGAATGCAGTCAGAGATTATTTTAGCCCACCACTAGGTAAGTGGATTAGCTTCCAGGACTGCCAGATGAGGCCAGATGTACCAGAGAACTCCAACTGCATTTCTCCTAGGTCTCATCTGGATGCATTGAAACTCAGCCATTGCTTATCAATAAAAAGTGAAGGTAAGGCTAGTACTCCTTTTATTTATTCCACCATATCCCACATTATATATATAAAATTTTCTCCAAAACTAATGCTATTTTTAGTTGGATTCTTCTTCATGTTAGCCACGTGCTTACAGCTGCTGAGAGCAGAATGCTTTGTTCATGAGTCTAAATGACAGATTTGTAGCTCACAATAAAACTGCCTGCAGGTTTATAACTGTGCTGTCACGCATTTCAAAAGCTACAGTAGAGTGAACCTGAGCAATGCCCCAGCCACTCTTTGCCATATTTACCTGATGATAAATGTCAGGTCTCTGTTGAGTTTCAGCAAGAGAGCAGATCATGGTAAGTAAAAGAGCTTGGGTATAACAGCATCACCAACAATGTGACTGCCTGTGACCCATCACATTTTTTATAATGTGAAAAGATTATACATTACATCTACAACCACTCCTCCTATGACAAGAGCTAAAGAAGAACACCTTCCTTCCATTCTTGTGTACCTGTGATCTTCAGGAGAGTTATCAGGATGGGGACTGTTTGTACTTGCCTTAAATTTGAAGACTTAAGAGACACAACTTAAGCCTGTCTGCCAACAATGGCTCCACAGATGTTCACAAGGATTTTGATGATGGTTTCAGAGGGGCTATATTTCCCTCAGTTTTTGTGCCAAGGAATGTTAGCCCTTCTAAGCAAACAGGATGCTGTAAGGGCTGTCCTTTAAAAACAATAACAAAAGAAAAATGTACTAAAGTACAGGACACTCACATTGAAATCACAAAAGGTAACAACAACTGCAAGTCCTGCCAGTGCCCACTCAAATTATCTGAACATTGACTGTCTCTAATGTCTAGTTGTGGAGAGCTGTCCCAAGATACCAGGTACCACCAAACTGAGAAAAAATTAAAGACAGTTGCTATTGAAAGAAATACTGCAGAGTTTTCCAGTTTCTTAGCTTTTAAGAAACAAACCCTAAATTTTGTGTGTGTATTCATTAGTGTTGTTTGCATGCTTATCACACGTGCACAAATGTTGCATTCCAAATGTTGCAGATCTATTATTTCAAAGCTCTTCAGGGAGCCTCAAAGGGTTGTCAGTCTCCAATATGCAAAGTAGTTCAGTAGTATGATGACAGTAATCAGCATTAAATCAAGAATTTAAGATTTATATTGCTAAAGCACCCTCTAGTGGGACAGGGACAGAACAGTTGTTTTCAGCAGAGATGGGATGATGACTCCACGTATTAGAGAATAGACAAGTAAAAGGCTGGATACTGGTGGGATAGGTGAACACTGAATCTTTAGTTTGCAGAATCACAGAATCATTTAAATCAGAAAACACCTCCAATATCACCGAGTCTGGTCTTTGACCAATTACCACCATGTGAACTAGATCACTGCCACATCCAGCAATTTCTTGAACACCTCCAGGGATGGAGACCCCACTACTTCCCTGGGGAGCTGGTTCCAAAGCTTAACAGCTCATTCTGTGAAGAAATTCTTCCTGCCTCTCCCCTGGTGCAGCCTGTGGATATGTCCTCTTGCCCTGACAAAGTTTAGTCAATGCTTCTGCTATCCATGCAACAGGGAGAAATCACAATAGTATCTGAAAGGTGGCTATGTTATTTTATTACATGTAATTACAGAATGACAGCATCTGTTTATTCAGAGACCTTTGGAGGTCATCTCATCTAAGCTCCTGCTCAAAGAAAGTTCAAAAATCAGGTAGCTTGTGACCATTTCCAGCTGAGTTTGAATATATCTTCAACAACTGCTCTTCCCAATATATTCCAGTATTCGACTGTCATCATGGTGACAAAAAATTTCCTTGTATCCAAATTTCCCTTGTTGAAATTTCTCTTTATTGCCTTCCAGCCCACAGCTGTGCACCTCCAAGCATTCCTGATAATTTCTCAGAGTCTTTACAGTGTCGTGATCTTGAAATACTGGAAAAAATATTTGCTGTTACTGAAAGAGAGAAAACTTTTGGGCAAAGGCCTGGCTGAAAATGAGCTGAGGTTTGTAGTAAATAAATTAGTCTTTGTGCACTTGTTCAGGGAAATAACATTTTTAGGCAATTTGTAAAGAAACACAATAACTTCAAAGATAATCACTCATTTTATTTCTCTTTTGAAAGGAAGGAGCTGTGAGATCCTAACTGAGGGTAATCACTTGGTTGCAGGTGGGCAGGAGTGGGGACCCCAGGGTGATCACACAGCTTTGTGAGTAACAAATTCCCATCATCAGTACAATACCTGGTGCCTTCAAATAATTAATCTTGTTTTGAGAGGGAAGAGATGGGTGTGATCAAAAGCAGAAAACAGCTGAGTCATGGAGAACCAGAAGGTCACCAGAGAGGGAGGTGGACCCCCAACTGGTGATGATTCCTGCTTGCTGCCTGGCCCTGTGTGTTACCTGACTGCAGCAAACAGGTGAAGAGGAGACAGTATGATCTCACCTCTACATTTTTGGGTGCACAGCATAGTCTTGGCTATATTTTTGGTAAAAAGGTTGGCCAGCCATGCCATGCACAACTTTAAGGGCACAGCCTTGTATATTTTTAGGAAACCAGAAGCATTGAGAGCTGCTGTTTTCTTTTACTTCCTGAAAACCAGGCTTTGAAGCTGCTGATGTCTGGATAGTTGCAGATCCCAGGTGAGCACCTTCTCCAGACCTGCCTGGGGATGCAGTCAATGCCTGTGGATGCAGCACCTACCCCTCACCTCTGCAGCTTCATTGCCACACTGTGCATGCTGCTGCCTCCCCTGCACTGCCCACAGCCTGCCAGCCTTGGGCATGATATTTGGAGGAAAGATTAGGCAAAGAGTAATCATAGTTCTTTCAAACTGGGTGGATAAAATAAGATGTGTATAATTAGTGGTTAGGTGGTTAAAGGAAAGGAGTTTGTTTGTGAGTGGTCAGCACCTGCAAACATTCATGGCTTCAGTATTTGTGTGTTTGCCTCAGAGTGAAAACACTTACCCAGACCAGACACAGGGACTGATCCTCCCCTGGACTTGGAATGCCTCCTGTGTTTTCCATTTTCACCTGCCACCACTCACCCTACCAAGCTCTGCATTTCTGTGACCTTGCTTGGCAGGAAAACCAGAGTCTTTGCAGGTGGCCAGCTGCCAGGCTGCCAGGGACATTCATTTTTTCCAATTAGTGAAAAACAGAGGCTGTTACCTCTACCCATAATTTAAAAACAGCACCAGAGCAGAAACCATGGAGGACATCCAATATCCTGGTCAACATGCTGCTTTTGGAAGCCAGGAGTGCTCCCCTCTGTACAACAGAAGACACACCTTTCCCCAGACCTTTTGGAAGAACTCTAGCAATGATGGTTTGAAAAAGGTGGATGGGGGAGCATGGAGCCCCTGAACCAGGACTGCCTTTGGCCCTCTTCAGGCAGAAATAGGGAGGCACTGAGCATCTTGTGCAGCTGCACTGTTCAACCTGGTGCACTCACTGCCCCAAGGAACTGCCCCAGGCGCTCCAACAGCCTAAAGACTTGTGTTCCTGTGCTCCACAGATTGTGGTAAAAGATGACCTGGGAAAGCACATGAAATCATAATAGACATAAGGGCACTCAGGAGACTCCCTTTTTCTTCTCTGATGGATTTCAGGAGTCCTTCCCTGGATTTTCACCTGACTCTAGCTCTCCCGTTTGGCACCTTTCGGTTACAATTTGGCTTTTCAGATGTTTGTTTTCAAAGCAGGAGTTTGGAACTGGAATTAAAGAGGATTACAAAAGGCCTTAATCAGAGATCTGGCTTTATAAATAAGACAAGTATTTCCTTTATTGCACTGTTTAATAATATATTTATTTTCTATAGCTGCAGTGCTGAGGAAGCAGAGCAGCAGCAGGTAGGATTGTTGTTAATTCTACACCTCACTATAAATTATTAACCTTAAAATGTGTAGAAATGAAATTGCACCTTATTTGAGCATTTATAGCAACATTTGATCAAGCTTGGTTTAAGCCTATATACAATCTCTGACACTAGAGGGAGTACATAATTTATTTTATAAAAATAAACAAGTCTTGGTTTTGAATAGAAAATCTATCAACGGGGGAAAAGCAAAAATATTCAAAGAGAACTTTATTCCTTCACTTCATGTTATACTCAAAAAAAAAAAAAAAAAAAAAAAAAAGAAGAAGCTGAGAAGCTGCTTTATTTAACTAGGTTATGCAACTGTGTCTGTAAAAGCCAGTGTGGGGCAGATAACCAGCCAGCCTGAGCTCAAATTGTGTGTTTGTGTCTATCGAGTCTGAACACATGGGGTGAGTAACTAACCCACGGGATAACACACACAGACATCTCTGCCCACAGGTTTCTATCTCTGGTGCTGCTGTGTTCCCACTGTTCCCCACAAACACTGCAGTGTCTGAACAGCTATGATCTCTCCAATGTGTTTATCCTCTCAACATGCTTGGGAGGTAGGGAAGAAGTACTAAAAGCAAGTCGGGTGCAGAGAGGGTGAAAGATGCACCCACAGCCTGGTGGGAGGCTGGGCAGAAATTAAGACCTGGCCTGTCTGTGCACCCTCGCTCAGGTTCCCAATTCATCGCTGGGTGCAGCAGGTTGTTAAGCTGCAAGGTGCCTTTGCCTGGCTGGTTTTTCCTGGCCACAGGTGCAAAGGTTGCCCAGCGAGCTCTGTGTTGTGTTTTTTCTGTAATTGGATAGACGTGTCACTGTGACCCTCTCTCCAGGCCCGGTCAGCAGGAGCTGGTCAGGCTCAGGCTGACGTGGAGACCATGCCCTGTGCAGCTCCCTCACTGCTGTAGGGGTGAGAGCCCATGCAGCACAGCCCCCACAGCTGCTGTGACAGTGGCACTCACACAAGCTGAGGCAGATCATCTTGTCCTCATACTAAATAGTCACAAAATTGAGAGGAATATACAAATGCAGTAATTCAGGACAACCTGGATGGTTTTGCAGCCCAAGCATCTTGATTATCATGTGAGATCAGTCACTCCCAACATGTGACAGTGTCTATATCCATTACAATGTCATTATCCGATACAGAGATCTCCTAAAAGTCTCTTTATCACAGGGAGAGTTTCTTTTAAGTGGTAGAAACAAGGTCAGTTCTGAAAATGCTATCACCTTGTTATCACTGTACATGCCAACAACTTCTCAGAGTCCCTTCTGAAGTCTTCCACTGAGGCCTCCTTCAGCCCATCTGGCACTGCACTTGTTAAAGCAACAAGTAACTTCAGCAACTCATCCCGTGAGGGCTCATTACGCAGTGAGATTGCACTGCTTTTAATCGAAGTTCTAATGTCTTTAGCAAAGGATTTGGTTTGTTACAAAGTGGTCTGGGGACAGATATGCCAATGTAAAACACTGTAATGTTTGTAGGTGGCTCTTATCTCCCACCAGTCACAGACACCAAATACTAAAGCCTTGGCAATGAAAGGTGGTCTAGCACACTTTGGCCCACGCACAAACACACATGGCCAGGTTAGGAGAGCTCAATGAATAAAAGCACCAAAATAGATCTTCTTCCCTCTCCCCATTTCTTCTTCAGAGCATTCAATGCTTCCGTCCTTGCTAATGTTTGGTTGCTCAGGCTCCAGGGCTTCCTGAGAAAAAAACCTCAACAGCATTCCACTCCTGGGAAGAACCCTATTTATGCTTAAGATTTAAGGACCTGAGTCTCACTCCCACAAATGTTTTCTAGAACTGGGTAATGATTTGTTATTGAGGAAAATGCCCCTTGGGATCCTGAAAAATCCATTTAATGCAGTGCAGCTGCATTTGAAGATTTCTTTTGTTTGAATACACAAAACTTACAGAGAGTTTTGTATGCCTAAGAAAGGCAAGATCTAAGCTATGCAGGGGGCACCTATCATTAGGCATCAGGACCTTCCTGTCTGTTTTGCTCAAATATGAAATATTTCTCTTCCTTTCAACTGCTACCCATTGAAAATACAGTTTTTTACTCCCTCCTGTGTACATACAGAAAGAACAACAAAAAAACATAAGTAGGTGATGAAACACAGTATTCAGTGTCTACCCAAACACCAGAGCACATAAAGTCTATCATCTCCTCAAGTCAAAATTTTATTTGGAATTGGAACTACTGTGTGAAGGAAACCACTGCAACCCAGGACCATGAAGGAATTGAGATAGTTAACTCCTCATTGACCTCAGTTTTTTTTTGCATTTAAACACCCAAGTCTTCAGGCCCTCATCTGTCAAATGGGGTTGTTGAGCCTGGAGAAGTGATGGCCCCAGGGACACCTTATAGCACCTTCCAGTACCTAAAGGGGACCTACAAGAAAACTGGGAGGGACAAGAGAGGGACTTTTTACCAGGGTCTGTAGTGAAAGGACACGGAAGAATGGCTTTAAACTAAGAGTGGATATTAGGAGATTAGATTAGGAGATTAAGAGATTAGATATTAGGAAGAAAATCACAAAAACCCAATTTTTATTAAGAGGAGGGTCAGTGGATGGAGGAAGGAATAAAAAACTGAGAAGAGGAATAGAAAGCCTAGACTAGTTTTAGAAAAAGATTGAGCAAATAAAAGCGTGGGAAGAGCCAAAGCCTCAGGGACAAAGTGATGAATTTTTTTGTAATGCTGCATGTACAGAATATCATAATGAAAAATACAGCAGCACTGCCAGGGGACATGGCTGCTTGGGAAGCAGAAGCTGAGCATCCTGGAAATGAGGAAATAGCACCAGTGTCCCATGTTCATTATCCAAAGCAGATATGTTCAGTTTTAACATGGGTTTAATACCAGAGAAGCAGAATTTTGCATGGTTTGATG